>NC_092719.1:114659954-115328615 GCF_047496885.1 Scyliorhinus torazame
AGGATACAAAGAAAGAAGTGAGT
The DNA here is from genome assembly GCF_047496885.1 of Scyliorhinus torazame. NCBI lineage: Eukaryota > Metazoa > Chordata > Chondrichthyes > Carcharhiniformes > Scyliorhinidae > Scyliorhinus > Scyliorhinus torazame. The sequence goes on from NC_092719.1 coordinate 114,659,978, forward strand.
CGGGGATCCAAATGTTAAGTGTCTTAAGGTAGGGGAGGGCGACACGGAACAGTGCAGATCAGGCGTTTTTGGGGGGGGGTAGAGAGAGAGGAGAGAGAGAGAGAGAGAGAGAGAGAGAGAGAGGAGAGAGAGAGAGAGAGAGAGAGAGAGAGAGAGAGAGAGAGAGAGAGAGAGAGAGAGAAGACTCACCCAGATTATTTTCTAACACTTGACTGTGTTAATTTCAGCTTGGCCCTGGTGTTGGGAAAATGAATTTTGTAACAAAATGCACAATAGCTGCATCCTATACACCGAAGGATAAATCCTTTAACATGGAGTCAAACACTTATCTATTAACAGTAAAATGATACACACACTTGTGACTTGCACCAACATTACAAAGGACAGCTTGCTAAAAGAACATACACATATTACAGCTAAACCCTCCAGATATTTCTCTTCTTCACCTCCCAATGTGCTGCCTGATGCGCTTAATCCTACAGATCTCGGCATTCCTTTGGCCTCGTTTCCACTCTCAATTCTCCATTCTGACATTTTATGGTCTTAAATTGTAGAGAAGAAAAGGTGTTTTTGGGTTGACATCACCTAAAAGAGGCCATGCCATAATAATGATGACAGAGTCTTCAGCTTAGAGTGACAAAGATAAATTTAAAGATAAACTTGGGTGAATGCTGTTGTTCAACTTTTCTTTATTGCAGAAATAATCTAAAATGGAACATAGTAATAATGGAATTTAGTAGCATACAAATAATTGCGTAAAATGGATTTAACTATTTTTCAATCTTCCTCGTCAATGCTGGACAAATAAATTTGTTCGTCTCTAAAAGGCCCCATTTAAAGTGAAGAAAATGACATGCTACTTCTCTAAACGACTCAGTCAATAGCCTCCAGTTGGGAGTAAAGCCATTAAGGGGAAGGTTTTCTTGTCCTGTGCCCTTCTTCCAGGATGGGACGCAATGGGCAAAAAATGCACTGTTGGCTTGTTTAGACAGACTGAAATAGCAATAGCTGGTATGTAATCCGAAAATAAGATATCACACAGCAAGGGACCCTCCCCTCCCCTACCCCCCGTGCAGAGGAACATGAAGCTGTGGGTCACCATCGGATTTAATGATTTAAAGCAGAGACCATGGTGGCATTTAATAGGATAGATGATTAATTCAAGGCGAACAGAACAAAGGTGTGCGTGAACAGGTCAGGAATGTGGGATTAGGACCTAAAGTTATGTGGCGGATAAAACCCAATTTGGTCTAGCTGGGCTGAATGGCCCACTTCCTTGTTATAATTCTCCTGCTTGAAGGAGAGGAAGGCTAGTTCTGGAGGAAGGCTAGTTCTGGAGGAAGGTCCTCTGGACAGCTTCAACCTCACTTAGGATCCATCGATGCAAAACAATGAAGTGCTAAAGTGAGGCCCGATCCGCAATCAAAAGGGGTTGTAAAGGATCCCTGGCCATTATTCGAAGAAAAGCAGGACAGTTATCCAAGTGTCTTGCCTGATATTTATCCCTCAACTAACACCAATAAAACTGGATTATCTGGTCATTATCACGTTACGGTTTGTAGAAGCTTGCTGTGCACAAATTAGCTTGTGTTTCCTACAACAGTGACTACACTTAACGCATTTCACGGACTGTAAAATGCAATTGGATGTCCTGAATCATATATAAATAGAATATCTAAAATTGAATGTCACCTGTTTTATTCAAATGCTGCAAAATGCCAGAGAAGGCTTTGAGCTTGGAAGATATTGCTGAGATCACATCTGCCATTCACGATGACACAACATGGTCAGAATGCATGTCTGTATGAGACATCTGTAGTGCACAGGGCCCAGCGTGCACATGCTGCGGAACAGACACCCAACTTGATTCTGTTTTTGAGGGGGAGAAAATGCCTGCCCGTCCACTGATCAATTTCATATCCTGGGGGCAACCCAAAGTCCTTCACAGGCAATGGATAGCTTTTCAAAGTTGAGTGACCTTTATTTGGCAGGTCACCAGCAGAAGGAGGCACGCATGGATAGCTTTTCCAAAGTTGAGTGACCTTTATTTGGCAGGTCACCAGCAGAAGGAGGCACGCATTAGTTTAATACATATGTTAGGCTACTGGTAAAGCAAAGTGGACCATGTGTGTAGTCAACTTAATACTTCGGCCAAAAGGGTACAGCATGGTTATTTTTGAGTTGCCCTCATTGTTGAACAGGACTCAGTGCGAAGGTTCAAAACCTTGATCCCAATTTTACTGTTCATTTGATAAGTTAGTGGGGGTAGGTGTGTCCCCTGAAGCCTCATGGACTGCAGTTATTGCATTGCGAGCAATGAAAAGTGGACCAACACCTGTATGGCAGCAGGCACAGTTTATAAATTTATTAGGCATCTATGTTTAATAATATCTTAAGTTGATCGCATTACTTAGTTCCCGTTCCTACAACAGTGACTACACTTGACGCTGTGTGAACGGGACGACTACTGGCTAGAATCCTCCCCAGCCCCAGCCATTGTCTTCAACTCTTTCAACAAATGACAGTAGCACAGTCAATCTGAGTCGGAGATTGACCATTCCTTCTTCAAAAGGTCTAAATGGCAACCGCCTACCAAACATCAAGAGTAAATGGAAGGAGTATGTGCCAGACTGCCCTACACGGACCGAGGAGGAGGCCAGGAGTCAGTTGGCAGGCTACGGCCAGTCTCATGTTACAGGACTGGCACATCCACTTCCACCTGTTATAACCCACAGAATTCCTTATTCACGTCAACTTCAGATATATTGGGTCACTTGTCGTGCACTGCCTGTTCACAGATGTGAATATGATAAATATGCTTGTATGATATTCATGTGATGCACTGGTATCCATGATCTGGAAAACTCTGCCTGAAGGGATAGTATTTACAGCAGAGAACCAGACCATTCAGCTCAATGTGTCAGTGTTTATACTCCACTCGAGTTTTATTAATTCACAGAATGTGGGTGTCGCTGGTTAAGCCAGAATTGATTGCCCATCCCCAACTGCCCTCAAGAAGGTGGTTGCGAGCGGTCTTCTTGAACCGCTCCCACCCTTCGTTGTCTAACCCCATCAACATAACCTTCCATTTTCTTGTGTTTTTAGCCACACTCTTCTGAAATCATAGAATCCCCACACCGCAGGAGGTCGCCATTCGGTCTGTACCAACAGGCCAAAGATGCACCCTACCAAGGGTAATGCTCCCCCCCCCCCCAATAACTCTACCTAACCATTTGGACACTATGAATCAATGTTAGTCACCTCACCTCACTAGACCCACTACAATAGTTACTATACTTCACAGGTACTTCGCTGGGCACAAAGCACTTTGGGAAATCCCATGGTCCCAAGAGACTCTATATAAATGCAACCACTTTGTTTCCTATTAAATTCTGTAGTAAAACTTTAATCTTCCAGAAATGGAAATATTATACAAAGATTAACTGCTCTTTCACAAACTTCAACTTACCTCACACTGTGCAAATGCCCACGGTCCTGTATGTTGAAAAATAAGTAGAGAATTGTGTAAAAGGTCAGAAAACAGCCAATTGCATTTGTGCACAATTCAAGAATCCGAGAACTACATTTGATTTTCCATGAATTTCGCCTTTCAGGTCTGGAAACGGAACCCTTTAACAAGCCATGTTTACCTCTATTAGGCTCAATGCCACAGGGGAAGTGGAGAAAAATCTATAGTAGCGTTCAAAAGGGAATTGGACGGTTACTTGAAAAGGAAGGGGGTTATGGGGATACAGCAAGGGATTGTGGTACTAATTATCTCGCTCTTTCAAAGATCCAGCACCCACATGATGTGTTAAATGTCCTTCCTTCATTGCTGGATGATCCAATAATTACAATCTAGCTGTATTCATAGTGTTGTAAATGTAACTTCATACTGAAGCCACCATCAAAAAGGGGAAATACAGACAATGGCTGTTGCAACCACTGCTGTTGGGAGATTTAGAACACGGGACTGACTTTAGTCTGCAAGCTGACTCCTGGCCTCGACCACGTGTTTAGCAGGTGTAGAGAAGGTAAATGCAAGAAAGAAGACCATTTAACCCTTCTTAGTTCATTCTCCCTCCAAGAATTTTGTTGAAAATTTGTTAAAATTTGAATAAATATATTGAGGGAAAAAAAAGGTGCTGTACACAGGAGGAAAAAATAGGTGATGTTCCATAAATGGTGTTGAAAGAGCTATGGGATCTCGAGGGGTTTCCATTGTTATTGTGCTAAACCTGTCCAACTGTTGCAATAAACTCCCTTCAATGCCCCCAACCCATCACCAAATTGTTTCTTCAAAGGACTTTGCCTTGACTACCCGAGAAAGAGCTCCAATCCAGCATTGTCAGTCCTAAATTATCAGTTTGAACCTACGTCGCCTCATCCCAACCCTCGTAATCTGGTTCAGAGTAATTTTAAATCTTCTCCCGACCCTTTGCCAACTTTCTAACATGGAGATGGTTGCTTCTCAGTCCTGTGTTTTTATGAACTCCAAACCTCAATCCCTGGCACTAAGGAACAGCCACCGTGACTCCGCTCAATGGTGATTTTGTGGCCTGAATGTATATGTCACCAAAGTACAATGATTTTAAGATATAGTCCAACCAGACTGTTCTACAATCTGACAGTTTCACGTTTCAATTCTTCAGTTTATTGCAACAGTTGGACAGGTTTAGCACAATAACAATGGAAACCCCTCGAGATCCCATAGCTCTTTCAACACCATTTATGGAACATCACCTATTTTTTCCTCCTGTGTACAGCACCTTTTTTTTCCCCTCAATATATTTATTCAAATTTTAACAAATTTTCAACAAAACCTCCCCCCCAACAAGAAGAAACAAGAACACAAGCAGAAATTATACATTGGATTTCCCCCGTATACAATAACCCCCCATATAACAGTAAAAAACACCAAGAGGGAAACCCCCCCCCCCCACCTTAACCCAAACACCACCCCAAAAGAACCCCCCCCCCCCCCCCCCCCCCGGGCTGCTGACCTCCTCCTAACGCTCCGCGAGATAGTCTAGAAACGATTGCCATTGCCAGAGGAACCCTTGCACAGACCCTCGCAAGGCAAACTTTATCCTCTCCAGCTTGATGAATCCTGCCATGCCATTGATCAAAGCTTCCACACTAGGGGGCTTCGCATCTTTCCATAGTAGCAAAATCCTCCGCCGGGCTACCAGGGACGCAAAGGCCAGAATACCGGCCTCTTCCGTCTCCTGCACTCCCGGCTCGTCCGATACCCCAAATAATGCTAATCCCCAGTTCACCACCTTGGACATAGTCCTCGCAAAACCCCTCCAAAACCCATCCAGCGCCGGGCACGACCAGAACATATAGACGTGATTTGCTGGGCTCCCCGAGGACCTCCCACATCTGTCCTCCACCCCAAAGAACCTGCTCAACCTCACCCCTGTCATATGCGCTCTGTGAGTAACTTTAAACTGTATTAGGCTGAGCCTGGCGCTAGAGGAGGAAGAATTAACCCTACTCAGGGCATCAGCCCACAGACCCTCATCTATCTCCTCCCCAAGCTCCTCCTCCCACTTGCCCTTTAACTCCTCCACCGAGGCCTCCTCCTCTTCCTGCAGCTCCTGGTAAATCGCCGAAACCTTGCCTTCTCCAACCCATACACCCGAAATCACCCTGTCCTGAATCCCACGTCTCGGAAGCAGCGGGAATTCCCTCACCTGCCGCCTCACAAACGCCCTCACTTGCATGTACCTGAAAGCGTTTCCCGGGGGTAGCCCAAACTTGTCCTCCAGCGCCCCTAGGCTCGCAAACGTCCCATCGATGAACAGGTCCCCCATTCTTCTAATCTCTGCCCGATGCCAGCTCAGAAACCCCCCATCCATCCTTCCCGGGACGAACCGATGGTTCTCCCGAATCGGGGACCAAACTGAGGCTCCCACCTCGCCCGTGTCGCCTCCACTGCCCCCAGATTTTCAGCGTCGCCGCCACCACCGGACTAGTGTTGTACCTTGTCGGCGAGAGCGGTAGGGGTGCCGTCACCAGCACCCTCAGATGCCCACACAAGATGCCATCTCTAGCCTCTTCCACACCGCCCCCCTCTCCCTCCATTATCCACTTACTGATCATCACCACATTGGCTGCCCAATAATAGCCACAAATTCGGCAGCACCAGCCCCCCCCCCCGTCCCTGCTACGCTCCAGAAACACTCTTTTCACCCTCGGGGTCTTATTCGCCCACACAAATCTCATGATGCTCCTGCTTACCCGTTTGAAAAAAGCCTTGGGGATCACAATGGGAAGGCACTGGAACAGAAACAGAAACCTCAAAAGGACCGTCATTTTGACCGCTGTGTACAGCACTTAGCAGTCAACCAGCAGTCCGTTCAATTTGCCAATATTCTTCAACTTGCATTGGCCCCCCCTTAAATTTGGATTTTCCAGTCGCTTTGGTTACTTCAACCCAGTGTTACTCAACCTCAGGGAGGTCGGTTAGCTCAGTTGGCTGGATGGCTGGTTTGTGATGCAGAGTGACGCCAACCATAACTCTCAATGTAAATCACCACCAGCCAGCTCTCTCTCTCTCCCTCAAAGGAGAGAGCAGCCTTTGGTCCTCTGGGACTATCAAGTGTTTTCATTTCATTCAACCTCAAAATACCCACTGCAACCACAATCCAAACTTGGAACGGTAGAATGTGTGCGGCCTACAGTTCCAGTGGACTTAGCACAAACATTTTGTAGGCATCGGTGTAAGTAAGCTCTTCACTAACATTTGGCAAGTACAGCAGATATACTGGAGCCACGAGGCAAGTGTCTACCTGAAACCATCCATGAGTGGGTTATGGTCGGTTTAGCTCAGTTGGTTGGGCAGCTGGTTCATGATGCACAGCAAGGCCAGTAGCACGGATTCAATTCCTGTACCAGCGGAGGTTATTCATGAAGGCCCCTCCTTCTCAACCTTGCCCCTTGACTGAGGTGTTGTGACCTTCAGGTTAAATCACCACCAGTCAGCTCTCTCAAAGGGGGAGAGCAGCCTATGGTCCTCGGGGACTATGGCGACTTTACTAGTTGTAAATGGCCATAGCAGGAATGGATTATAATTGGGGTGCAAGTTCTTTGGTTTTTAAATCCATTAGGATTTGCATCATATCTACACAGTATTCCTCTTCATCCCCTCCCCTGCTCTTATTGAGTGTCCCTACATCATAAATTGTGGACTCACCATTAGGAATGCCTCCTTATCAGAGAACCACCACATTTTCGCTCATCCTCTGATAAAATTCCTACTGGGATGTGGTGGGTGCAATGGCAGCTCTTCAATCCCACATTTTAGTCACCTGGACACAAATCTATAGATTGTATCGGCAGGAACTCACTGGGTTCAACACTTGAAACCTTCACAAAGTGCAAATCAGGAGGGGAACTCAATCCCAATGAGACAGAGGGCGGCCTATTCTCATGAAAGAGCTCACTTCATGCTGTGCAGCATGCCAAATACCACCCGTTTCCAAATACAGTAACTGGCAGCAGTGCTCCAAGTGGCAGACCTTATGAGGAGGAAGTTCAAAGTTAGGTCCTCACTGGGAGTTGCAGCCAAACATTTACTGATCAGCAGTACAGCAAAATCCAATAGGCAAGTCTCATTCAACACGAGCACAAAGATAGCGCTGTGGTTAAATATAGTTGCCCATGTGGTAGTTTGCTAAAGAAAGCAGGATGGTGTCATCTTCAATACACAGTTTACACTGAGCGTCAGTCACGGCTCACATGGACCAGGAGGTTGGTGTAGGTCTAAGCCGTACTCCAGACTGGAGGATTTAATCTAAGCTAACATTTCAAAGCATTACCGAGAGTCCACTGTCCTACGGACGAGACATTAAACAATGCCCCGTTTGGCTGGATATTAAAGATCCCAAGGCACTATATGGTTTAAGAGACGCTGGGGTTCGTAGTGTCTTGACCAATATTTATCCTTGAACCAACATTACTGAAATTGATCATGTGGCTATTACATGACTGCTAGGGCATGCTGTACAAAAGTTGGTTGGAATGTTTCCTAGAAGAGTGACCATAATTCAACGTACATAGTTAGGGAGTTACGCTGTAACCACATTGTAATCAAAACAGGCGCAAGATGATATAGAGCTCCATCCATTTTAGCAATGCCCCTTCTCCTCATCATTAGCAGCAACTGAATTGGGAATTGTACTCTCGGGGTGTAGTTCACGAGCATCACCAGGAACGGAGTTTCCTGATCTGCGTGGGTTTCCTCCTGGTGCTCCGGTTTCCTCCCCCAGTCTAAAGATGTGCAGGTTAGGTGGTTTGGCTATGCTAAATTGCCCGTAGGTGGGGTTACAGGGATAGGGTGGAAGATTGGGTCGGAGTGGGGTGCACGTTCAGAGTCTAGGTGCAGACTCGATGGGCTGAATGGCCTTCTCAATCACTGAAGGGGGTTCTATGATTCTATGATCAACTTGGCCCTGCGGCACAGTGGGGAGAGAAAGATTAAATACAAAACTCCCGCACCAACACCCCCAATTTGGATGGATGCATCATCTCTCTGCTAACACCTGTTGCGGTGACCTGACATCGTGAAAGATGCGTTACGAATGACTTTGGGTGAGCCAATCACAGCCAGTGTAGCAGCAGGACTGGCTCAGTTAGGGTCAGCATAGGCTACGGAGAGCAAACTCAGCCATTGTTTCCTCTCAATTACTATCCTGTGCTTCCTGGTCCAGATTGTAGTATGGGGAAGTGATAAAGGTTGGGGGGTGGAGGGATAGAAAGAGTGAGAGGGCAGGCGAGGGGGAAGAGACAAAAAGGGGGGGGGGGGTGAGAGAGAATGAGCAAAAGTATGGGGAGCAGGAGGGAGGGGGGGGAAACGAATAGAGAGCAAGAAGGAGAGAGAAAGAGAATGTGTACAGGCTGTGGTTCCTCACATTGTGGGATGCAACACCAATACTCACTTGAAAAGAAACAGTCGCTTGAGGCAAGGTGCTTAGTGCTGCCAGTTCCTGTGGAAACCAGAAACCAGTGAGCGAGTTAAGCAGCAACTTGTGTGTACATATATAGCACCTTTCATGTAGTTTTAAAAGTCCCAAGGTGCTTAAAATCTGCTGGCAGTGTAGGTCAACAGGGGGATGGAAATTTAAAAACAACAAATGAAACATGAGAATATGAAAGGTTTGGAGTAGCAGTAAGTATATCGGTTGAAGATGTGTGTCTAAAGTGTATCTAAATGTGGAACTTTTTTTTTATATGTGGAATCGTTTTTTTTTAAAAATAGGATGTTTGGAAAAGTTCACAAGCCAAGCAACATGTTTTTGACTATAATTTATACAATTCTATATAAAAACTGGTGTACGTGGAAAATTGAATTTACATCAGAATACGAGAGTGTGGTTTTTAAGTGTTAAGTAGTGTTGGCTACTTGAGAACAAGTGCAGAGTCTGAGTCGCCCATATGTGCACAGCTGCAGCATAAAGGCTCTTTGTGAAGAACAACAAAACCACTTTGCCTTTTGTTGCACAAGTTTCCAAAAGTATTTTGGGTCTGCATTTTGTTCGCAGCGCAATCTTTTTTTAAAAAAAATGTCACCTCGGGATTCAGGTGATGGGGAGTGGGAGGGGGCAGATGGATGTCAAATTCTACAGAGCAACTATGACGAAGGCCGAGGTGGCCGGGGGGGGGGTACCGGCAGGTTGCAATCAAAAAGATCAGAGCAGCATAGGCTTCAAAAAGAGAAAGATATAACCGCTCATCCATTATAGCAGCAAGAAGTCTTACAACACCAGGTTAAAGTCCAACAGGTTTGTTTTGAATCACTCGCTTCCACAGCACAGCTCACCCCAGTCCAACGCCAGCATCTCCACATCACAGCATTATAGCAGTGTTGTTGCTCATCAGCAGCATCTGAAATGGAGTTGAGAGTCCCACCCTTCGAGTAAAGAGAACATGCACCAACTTTGTCCAATGGGACGGGGGGGGGGGGGGGGGGGGAGAATTCCTGCTCCATTACCAAACATGTGCTGCACATATCAGTTACATCCCAGCCACGCTGTGCTCCTCTCACTCAGTAGAAACTGTCACACCACTCCACCCCCATCGCCCACTCCCCACTTTACACCCATGGAGGTGTCATCTCATGCTACTAATCTGCATGGACTTTATCCCAATAATGTTGAGCTGAGTGTCGAATCTAATCTTCCACCTCCTCACAGTTAATTATTTGTGCAGTCACACAGGTCTGTTACCTGGCACAAAGGGGCACTCTTCCGAGAATACAACAGGTGGGCAGAGTGGCAAGCAGGGGCATGCTGCTGGAGCTTCAGACCCTTTTAAAAAAATATAAATTTAGAGTACTCAAATCTTTTTTCCAATTAAGGGTCAATTTAGCGTGGTCAATCCACCTACCTTGCACATCTTTGGGTTGTGGGGGCGAGACCCACGCAGACACAGGGAGAATGTGCAAACTCCACACAGACAGTGACCCAGGGCCGGGAATCAAACCCGGGTCCTCAGCCTTTGGAGGCAGCAGTGCTAACCACTGCATCGCCAGCCTCAGACCCTCTTGACACTAAGGGTTCTTTCACCAACTGCTGCCTGCCTCCACCTCCCCCTGACCACACCTGGAGTACTGTGTACAGTTTTGGTTCCCTGACTTGGAGGGACGTGGTTGCATTAGAGGCTGTCACAGGAGGATCACTAGATTGATTGCAGAGATAAGGAGTTTGTCTTCTGAAAAGAGATCTATATTCTCTTGAGTTTCGGAAAATGAGGGGAGATCTAATTGAAGGGATTAGCAACGTAGACGTAAAGCGGATGCTTCTTCTCGTGCGGAAATCTAGAACAGGTGGCCATAGTTTTAGGATAAGGGTTAACAGATTTAAAACAGAGATTAGGAGAAATGACTTCTCTCAAAGGGTTGTGAATCTGTGGATGCCAGGACAATTTGAGATGGGCAGATTTTTAAATTAGTAATGGATTGAAGGGTTCTGGAGAACAGGCAGAAAAGTGGAACTGAGGCAGAGATGAGATCAGCCATGATCCCATTGAACAGTGGAGCAGGCTCGAGGGGCTGAATTTCCCACCTGAACTCTATCTCAATCCTTCCCTTGTTGGAAAGCACTATTCCGGCACGACTATTACAGTTCTTTTGAAATGTAGTGGTTATTCTAATGTATGGAAAGCAGCAGCAATTCTGTGCACAAAGTCCTGCAAACAGCAACGTGATAATGAGAAGACTATCGGTTTGTGATGTTGGTTAAAGGATGGATATAGGCCAGGACACTAGGGAGAAAGAACTCCCCTGCGCCTCATCAGAAAAACAGCACTTAGAATCCCTACAGTGCAGAACAAGCCCATTCAGCCCATCAAGTCTGCACCGGCCCTCTGAAAGAACACTGTGCCTAGGCCCACTCCCCTGCCCCATCCCCAGAACGCCAACCACCTTTGGACACAATGGGGCAATTTAGCATGGCCAATCCATCTAACCTGCACATCTTTGGACTATGAGGGGAAACTGCAGCACCCGGAGGAAACCCACGCAGACACAAGGAGAATATGCAGACTCTATACAGGCAGTCACCCCAGGTCGGAATTGAACCCAGGTCTCGGACACCGTGAAGGAGCAGTGCTAAGCACTGTGCCACTCTGGCAGTAAAGCACTCCCTCAGTGCTGCACTGGAGTGACAGCCCACACTTTGTGCTCAGGTCGCTGGAGTGGGGCGTGAACCCTCAATCTCCTGATTAAAAGGCGAGAGTGTGCTACCACTCAGCCCATCATTTGTAAGCAGGGCTCATGACTGCCCATTGGGATAGCATGCTGTGGAGTGGCCAGCCCATGGACCCTCTCATAGGTCGACAAGTCAAGAGTACAAAAGGAGAAATAAAACCCAAAGTGTCCTTTGACACCAGATAAGTGCAACCTCAACACTCACCAAGTTGCTGCATTCAATCAAGGGGACTCTGCCCTCTAGCTGCTTTTATTACACTTCTGATCTAATTTAATTACTCTGCACTGATCCATAAAACCAGAGCTGTATCCGGCCTGTGGACATGGTGGGGGAGAGTCTGAACAAGTCAAGAACTTCTAAACAAAATAAACTCAAATCTGTGAGGCTGAACAGAGCCCAGGTTCCGGTTCTGCATTTAAAATAAAGATTCCTAAAAGGATCAACAATAATGTCCATATACTCCCTGATACATGTTCATTTGCGAACTTGCTGATTAGGTTGCTATCTTTGCCAGATTTATGATGGGAACTTGATGCCCCATCACCAAATCACAGTTCCCAAGGCTGCCAGCTGCTCAGTGCCTTCAAACAAAAGTAAAGTCGCCATAGACCCAGCTGACCATAGGCTGCTTTCCCCTTTTAAGGGGAAAAGCTGACTGGTAGGGATTGAATCTGAGGATCACCACACCTCAGGCGAGGAGCAAGGTTGAGAAGGCGGGGCCTTCATGAGTGGGGCGTGAACCCTGAACCCCCTGATTAGCCGGTGTGGAAATTGAACCCGTGCTGTTGGCCTTGCTGCATCCTCATGTGGTAAAATTAAGACATTTCACAGGTGCACAGGACAATTGCCTCTGGTGATATTAGACCAGGTAACTAAAAGCTTCAGAAGTAAATTTTAAGGAGCATCTTAAAAAGGAGACAGGAGGCGAGGCAGAAAGACTGACGGAGCAAAGTCCAGGGTGATGCCAGCTGAGGGCACAGCCACCAATGGTGGGGTGAAGAGGATGATGTACATGAAATAAGAACTGGAGGGGTGCAGAGAAAGCAATTTTAAAAATTATTTCATGGGATGTGGGCTTCGCGATCGAGGTCAGCATTTTTATTGCCCATCCCAAGTGCCCTTAAGATGGTGACAGGCATTGGGGGGGGAAAAAGATGGTGGCAGGCAGCTTTCTTGCAACCGCTCCAGTCCCCGTGATGTAGGTACACTCAGTGCTATTAGGGAGGAAGTTCCTGATTTTGACCCAGTGACAGTGAAGGAACGACAATATGGTGCGTGGCTTGGAGGGGAACTTGCAGGTGACGAGGTTCCCAGGTATCTGCTACCCTTGTCCTTCCAGCTGATGGAAGTCATGGGTTTGGAAGACCCTGTCGAAGGGGCCTCAAGGGTTTCCAGGGGGTTACAAAGATAGGGAGGAGTGTATGGTCATGGAGGGATTTGAAAACAAGGGTGAGTTTTGAACAAGCTTTAATGGCCTTTGTTCATCTCGAGTATGAGCTGACCTCGGCACACCCCCAATATGGCGGAGGACAGTGTCCTCAAGAATTATAGATAAGGAACACACCATTTGGTCCCCCTTCATTCATCTATCCAGAAGGATCCCAGAATCCTCCCAACCTCCACCATTGCAGCTTCTATGGTCTCTGGCCTAGCCTCCACCAGTCTATTTGTAGGCTTATTCTTCACACGAAAAAGAATTGCCTGATATCAGTTACTAGTTTGAACCAGAGTACCAGTGGAATTATCGCAAATTAACAGGGCAATGGGTCAAGAGTAGATGGTATGGAGTGAATGGGATAGTGTAACAGAAGAGCAGGCATAGGTACGATGGACCAATTGGCTTATGTGATTTTAGTTCAATTTGAATCATAGAATTCCCACAGTATAGAAGGAGGTCATTCGGCCCATCATGTCTGTGCCGACCCTCTGAAAGAGCACCCTACCCAGGTCCACTCACGCACCCCATCCCCATAACCCCACCTAACCTTTGGACACTAAAGGGCAATTTAGCATGGGTAATCCACCTAACTGGTACATCTTTGAATTGCGGGAGGAAACAGGAGCACCCAAAGGAAAGCCACGCAGACATGGGGAGAACATACAAACTCCACACAGTCACCCGAGGTCGGAATTGAACACAGATCCCTGCTGTGAGGCAGCAGTGCCGCCAGATATTCTGGGTTAACCTTTTTTTTTTTTAAATTTAGAATACCCAATTACTTTTTTCCAATAAAAGGATAATTTAGTGTGTCCAATCCACCCAACCTGCACATCATTTGGTATTGGGGGGTGAAACCCACGCAGACACGGGGAGAATGTGCAAACTCCACACAGACAGATCGAACCCGGGTCCTGAGCATTGTAGACAGCAGTGCTAACCACTGCGTCACCGTGCCGCCCTGGGTTAATCTTTTATACACCTCCATTAGAGCAGTTGGAACTCCTCAGATACTGAAACAGTCAGTGTCCATATGCAGCAAGACCTGGAAAAAAAAAATCAGATTTGGACTGATAAGTGACAAGTAATAATTACGCCACACAAGTGCCGAGTAATGATCATCTCCAACAGGAGAGAATCTAACCATCTCCCCCATGACATTCAATTACATTACTGAACCCCCTACTAACAACATTCTGGGGGGGGGTCTGATCGACGGGAAACTGAACATATAAATATTGTGGCTATAGGAGTAGGTCAGAGGCTAGGAATCTTGCAGTGAGTAACTCACCTCCCGACGCCCCAAAGCCTGTCCACTAACCTGGCACAAGCCAGGAATGTGATGGAATACTCTCCACTTGCCTTGATGAGTGCAGCTCCAACAACACTCACTTGACACCATTCAGGATAAAGCAGCCCCACTTCATTGGCACCCCACCCACCAACTTAAACATTCACTTCCGCCACCACTGACGCACAGCATCAGCAGTGTGTACATCGAGAAGATGCAAGGTCGCAACTCACTAAGGCTCCTTTGACAGTATCTTCTGAACCTGTGACCTCTACCACCTAGAAGGAAAAGGGCAGCAGGTGCATGCGAACACCACCACCTGCAAGTTCCCCTTCATAAGACGTAGGAGCAGACGTAGACCATTTGACCCATCGAGTCTGCTCCACCATTCAACGAGAGGACTCCCAAGCCACTCCCATCCTGACTTGGAAATATCTTGCCATTCATCCACTGTCGCTGAGACAAAGTCCTGGAACTTCCTCTCTAACAGCACGGTGGGTGTACCTAGATCAGATGGTTGCAGCAGTTCAAGGCAGCAGCTCACCACAACCTTCTCAAAGGCAATAAGGGATGGGCAACATCTAGTCGGCGAGGCCCACACCCAGTGAAAGAATTAAACGAACACCTCAGACTCCTTCCAAGATAGATTCCATCTTGCGTGCTCAACATTGGGAATCAGACTCTTGGCTCTGTGCTGCACGACTGAAGCTGGTTTACACTGGTTACTATTCATCTGATCTTCCCATGTTTTCCAAGATGCTTAATTTTCCGCAGATTTGATTAATTGCTCAGCTCTGTATAAATTTAGTGAGTGGTATTTTCGAACACAGCGACAATGCAACTTTTACCACAATTAAATGGACTGAGCTCTGCAATCATGAGTTAGAAAGCAAAAGGCCCCGATCTCAGATTGTAGGGAACAAAGCAAGTTATTCTGCCCAGGCCTCCAACCAATGTAGTCGAGGAAGGGAGCTTTGCCACAAAGATCTAGACCATCTGCACCTTCCCCTTCCTTCACAATGGACCAAACTCTCTCTCAGGTTCTCCCATGTCCTAGCCCCAAACTTGCATTTCTTCTCATGCCTTTGTCCAAGAGATTCCATCTCCTGCTCCCTCCAGCCAGTTCCGGCTGAACAGCTGACCACCCACCTTCCTTTGTTAGCTCCCACAATACCGGTCTGTTCACTCGCCTCGTGTACGGTCCTGTTGTCATCAATCCAATAATCGAAGAACCAACCTTTCTGTCCTTGCAAATTGGCACCCAGACTCCAACCTCCCCCTCCAAAGATCTTGAACATGTTGGGTTCTCCCAAACTACTGCCCATCTTTTCCAGAACTCCATGCTGGAATCCCTCTGATCGGGATTCTTCCCCTGTCACAGTACCAAAACATCTCTCAAAGCCACAAAATGACATCGTATGCTACCATGACAAATGTTCTCACTATCTGCCCACTATTTTTCCACAGGTTTGCTGATGGCAGCCTGTTGTGCCACCACCACTGCTCCCTCCCTTGACCCACCCACTATCTGGGAATTGTCAGACCATCTGCCCAGCATCCAGAACTGGATGAGTAGATATTTCCTCCAACTAAACATTTGGAAGATCTAAGGCATCATCTTCGAACTGTGACATAAATTAGTTCCTTAGATATTTGACGCCACATCTTTCGTGAAAACCCTTGGGCTGAACCAGTCTGTTTATTAACACCAGTGACATATCTGACCAAGATGAGCTTCCAATCACATATCCGCACCATTACTGAGGCCACCCATTTCCACAGGAGTTCTCAAGCCCCCCCCCCCCCCCCCCCAGTTTGAATCACTCCACCACTGATGGCTGCACCTCTAGTTGCCAAGGTCCTAATCTCTGGAATGCCCTCCTCAAACCTCTTTTTCTCCTTTCGAAAATGCTCCTTAAAACAGGTCTCTTGAACAAGCTTTTGGCCACCTGTCCCACTATCTGTGTGTCTCGAGACCAAATTTGTTCAGAGCATTCTTGTAAAGTACCTTGACTGTTTTACTACGATAAAGGTTGTATACAAGTTGGCGTCTACAAGAGGATATGGTTATGTTAGTTTCCTTTCTTCGCACACACTTTTTCACTTCAGTGAATAGCGATGAAATGCTGGAAGGATTAGCAGGCGAATCATCAGCCAGTAGAAGTGCAACGTGAACACTCCTCCTTCCGTGGCCAACGTGTCCTGGAGTTTGAGGAACAAGCATCCTGGAGTTTGGGGAACAAACTTGGAATCCTAGTGTGGATAAGAAGTGTAAGATTCGATCTCTACCACCAGAGGGAGCAGTTTTCAGTTCAGCTTGTGTGTGTAAAATTCAGACCAAGAAAGCCCCATCAATTCTGCTTCTTACCTGGACTAGTTGCACAGTTAAGGGGGGAGTGACAAAATTTTTTGGGGAGGTTTTGTTTTGTTTCTGCTCCCAATTGCTGACCAGTAGCTACTCGCTGTGTATCTATCGTATGTCCTACGTTTTCATGTATGGAACGATCGGTCTGGACTTTACACAGAACAATACTTTTCACTGTACCTTGGTACACGTGACAATAAACCCAAATCTTGAGTAACGGCAGAAGATGCATGGGAGTGGCACCTCCAAGGCATATCCAATACCGACACCGCCAAGGCATGTCCAATACCGACACCGCCAAGGCATGTCCAATACCGATGTGGATATACGGCATTGTTGGGTGAAATTCATGGAACTTCCTGCAGCAACTTTGTTGAAACAGTCTACAGCAGCTTAAGGCAGCTCACTATCACCTTCGCAAGGGAAACCAGAAATGGGCAATAAACACTGAGGATTTTCAGCATTGTCCAGATCTGGAGAATTACTTTCTGAAGTGAACACACCTTCAGCTTTGGCTCTCGTGCTCACACTCAACATAAGATCCTGAGGAGGACCAGTCATTTGTGCGGGGTAGTGTGGGTTGGGTCATGCCCCTCGGAACTGACCCAAGCACAAGGAGGAGGGCAGGAGGAAAAGCAAATTTAAAAATAAAAAGCTCATTCACAACATGCAGTCGGAACAGGCCACAAATTCCCCAGATTCCAGAGATAAGCTGCCCTGATACATTAGTCCCTCTTGGAATTGTTTAGAAATGCAAAATGTGAGAATTTATGAAAGCAAGTTTGTAGAGTTATAAAAATCCTGCAACATCTGCAGAAAGTTAAAGCTTTACATTCTGGCTGAACAGCTGTAGGTCACTGAATAAGGCAGTGTGTACAAGCCTTCAGCTGGGGCTGCTCGGAATGTAATCCAGATCTTAAGACTGCAAATCATCCGGATCTACAGGCAGACACTTGAATCATCAATTCACAACCAAAGCCTCACAACATTTCAACGCAAACCTACACCATGTCTAGGAGAAGGATTAGTTAGCGCAGCACAGAGCGGGGATTGAACTCGGCTGGCTCAGGTGCAGGGATTGAGGATGAAACCATTCGTTTCAGCCTGGCTCGGTACAAGGGCCTGAATCTGGAGCCCTCCTGGACAGTCTGGCTCAGTGCTTCTAGTGTACTGAGCCGGTCAAATTTTTCTTTCAACGTGCAGGTGTAAATATGAGATGGGATGAACGTCAATAGGGGCCATTAGGGGAAGCCAACAGGACCATGCTATGGTAAAAGCCTTGTGCAAGTGGTTGCCCAAAACCAGGAGTGTAAAATAACATGTTTCCGTCTCCCTCCCTCACTCCCATTAGCAAGTAGATGTGAAAGAGGAAGAGTGTGAAAGTGAACAAGCCTTCTGCTACACAGAACATACTCAGTGTGCAGTCGCTCATATGGAGTTACAATGAGGAGTAAGTGGAGTAAGAGACAATTACCTTAAGCATTGCGTGGACAGGCAGCACCTCAGTTGGGATTCTCATTGTAAAGGCCCGACTAATGTAAGCAGAGCCATCCGGGATACTGAAGGACACAGCGGGCGGCTCCTGTTCCAGCAGCACCGAATGCATGGAAGCCTCGATCTGGCTGTCCAAGTCTTTGATGATCTGCACTGGCTCACTCTGCCAGTGCGCCAGTGCTGTGGTCTCCAGAAGCTCGAGTATCAACAGAGTCCTCCCCAATCCGTGCAGTAGAAACATTCTTCCCAAAGCAGAAGAGACAATTAAAAAAAAAATAGAAATGCAGGACCAGGGGTGATCAGATAGTAGCAGCCGCAGAAAGAGATGCTCTTGTCACGCCAGGTGCAGTCCTATCACTTATTCTCGGTGGTTGGCATCTGACAACCTGCAAATAAAGGACAAAGAATAAATATTATTATTTTTAGCAAGAAACTAATTCCTCTGGTGGAGCAGTCCAGCACAAGGGAGCTTAATCTTAAAATGAGCCTGTTCAAGGGTAATGTCAGAAAGCATTTCCTCACAGAAAGGGTGGAGGGAATCTGGGTCTGCTTCCCACAAAAGGAGCTGCTGAGGCTGGGGGATCAACTGAAAACCTCAAAACTGGGAATGGCAGATATTTGTTAGTCAAAGAGAACTCAGGGTAATGGGGCCAAGATGGGTAGATACAAATCAGCCATGATCAAAGTGAATGCTGGGAAGGTCCCCAGAGACTGAATGGCCTCCTCCTGTATTCTGAAATAGGACAGCCGGTGTTTTACAATGAGAACCAGTGGCTGGGGGTAAATTTATTCATTGCGTATTTTTTTGAAAAAACACTATTGGGAGTGTCTGAACTGCTTCAACTGCTCACAGTCGCCACATGTCAGCTCAAGGGAGACCACCTTTCACATCGGAATGGAGCAGCCCAGCCCAGAGCCCAAACCCTGGCAAATCTTTGACCTTGGCGGGACTGCAAGTGTGCCCAATAGGCATGTACATGTGAATAGAACAGGCTGGATAGAAGGGGCTGTTTAGCACAGGGCTAAATCACTGGCTTTGAAAGCAGACCAAGGCAGGCCAGCAGCACGGTTCAATTCCCGTACCAGCCTCCCCGAACAGGTGCCGGAATGTGGCGACTAGGGGCTTTTCACTAACTTCATTTGAAGCCTACTCGTGACAATAAGCGATTTTCATTTCATTTTCATTTCAATAGAACGTACATGTGATTGGCTGTGGTATGGACTCACGGAATGCACCAACGAGGAGAGATCGCCAACAGTGAGGCAAAGTACAATGTGGCTGGGCTAGCCCTCAAGTGAAGGAATGCCAACGGTTAGGAAGGGCCGACTAAAAAAACAGTAACATCTTTCTAACTGTCGGCTGGCCTCAGTAAATCCCACTTATTTGGGAGGGGGACGGCCTGGGAATTGGGACTGGCTGGCAGCAGGACCAGATCGTCGAGAACCAGCAGTATTAAAGCAGTTCAAGACTGCACTGGCCATGTAATTCCCCAGAATTGTTCAACTGTTAAAAGCATAGTACGAAGAAGTCTTACAACACCAGGTTAAAGTCCAACAGGTTTGTTTCGATGTCACTAGCTTTCGGAGCGCTGCGTTAAAGAGGTGTGAATTGTCTCAAGCCAGGACAGTTGGTAGGATTTCGCAGGCCAGATGGTGGGGGATGAATGTAATGTGACACGAATCCCAGGTCCCGGTTGAGGCCGCACTCATGTGTGCGGAACTTGGCTATAAGTTTCTGCTCGGCGATTCTGCGTTGTCGCGGGTCCTGAAGGCCGCCTTGGAGAACGCTTACCCGGAGATCAGAGGCTGAATGCCCTTGACTGCTGAAGTGTTCCGACTGGAAGGGAACATTCCTGCCTGGTGATTGTTGCGCGATGTCCGTTCATTCGTTGTCGCAGCGTCTGCATGGTCTCGCCAATGTACCACGCTTCGGGACATCCTTTCCTGCAGCGTATGAGGTAGACAACGTTGGCCGAGTCGCACGAGTATGTACCGCGTACCTGGTGGGTGGTGTTCTCACGTGTAATAGTGGTATCCATGTCGATGATCTGGCACGTCTTGCAGAGATTATCATGACAGGGTTGTGTGGTGTCGTGGCCGCTGTTCTGAAGACTGGGTAGTTTGCTGCAAACAATGGTTCGTTTGAGGTTGAGCGGTTGTTTGAAGGCAAGTAGTGGGGGTGTGGGGATGACCTTGGCAAGATGTTCATCGTCATCAATGACGTGTTGAAGGCTGTGAAGAAGATGACGTAGTTTCTCCGCTCCGGGGAAGTACTGGACGACGAAGGGTATTCTGTCGGTTGTGTCCCATGTTTGTCTTCTCAGTTAGCTGATCTCAGGACAGGGAATGACACATTCGAGTAGCCTCAGGTTACATGTTTGCTCAGACTTCAGGCAGACCCGATTGCGCAATGGACCCGTGGACTCCCGGTCAAACCACGTGGACGGTCAGTTGTGAACAGCTCTACGGGCTGGGCTGCAGTAGACCTGGACGCCAGTAAGCAGCAGCACTTTCGAACAGCCCCCATTGCTAGCAACAGTCCAACTAGACAGAGCAGCAAGCACGCTTCAAGTACATCCCCTTTGCAAGGGAATTTTATTTCTTTGACCCCCTGTTGAGGCGCTGTGTGTAGTTTTTAGTATTGAATAGTTACAAAATCAATGTTGTTCTGCATGCAGCAGAGGTTCCAGTTGGCTGTTGGCACTGCAGTCTCCAAATCAAATGCATGACAACGTGTGATTGACTGTACCAATGGGTGATCACCATTCCAATTCCTCCACCCCCCCTCCCCACAAGGATCATGGGGCAAAATTGGGCAATCCACCAATAATATATGAACGGTACTGATATTCTACCATGAGATGCCACTTACAAACACATTTACAAAAACATATGGTATAGTAAAGGGAAGATGATAACTACTGCGCCAGGAGAACAGCAATGCACATTTATATAGCAATTTTAATGCCCGGGCAATTGGCACCCTTTTCACACCCTCCATAACCAACGCAGTGGCAGCAGTGTGCACCACCTACAAGATGCACTCCAGGAATTCACCAAGGCTCCTTAAAGCAGCACATTCCAAACCCACGACCAGTGCCATCTGGAAGGACAATAGCAGCAGACACATGGGAAATGAAATGAAATGAAAATTGCTTACAGTCACAAGTAGGCTTCAAATGAAGTTACTGTGAAAAGCCCCTAGTCGCCACATTCCGGCACCTGTTCGGGGAGGCTGGTACGGGAATTGAACCGGGCTGTTGGCCTGCCTTGGTCTGCTTTCAAAGCCAGCGATTTAGCCGTGCGCTAAACCAGCCCCTGCTGGAACATCACCATCCTGAGGTCTTCCCCTCTAAGTCACTTGCCATCCTGGCTTGGAAATATATCACTGTTCCTTCACTGCTGCTGGATCAAAATCCTGAACAGCACAGCGAGTTTACCTACATCTCATGGACTGCAGAGTTCAGGACGGCAGCTCACCATCACCTCCTCAAGGGGCAATTAGGGATGGGCAATAAATGCTAGCCTAGCTAGCAACACACATCCCGTAAATGAATAAAAATACATTCCAGGCACATCATCAGACGAAAGAAAAAATGCCAACCCCCACAAATTCCTTGAATCACAAACTTGATCAAAGTCTGGATGCAAGATCCACTTGGTCATTATCACAATAGCATTGCAGTACAATGATGATTTCCCCCCACTCCACTGACTGATGCGGAGGTACTGCTCTTAACTTACTACCAGTACTATACCAAATAGCTGCCTTTCCCATGAAGGGGAGTGTGGATGGGGCAGGTTGTTTGACCATCGAAGCAGATACATCCAGTCCTCACCAAATACTGATAGGGATCAAGAGATTGGGACCAACAGCTCTGGGAAGGCTCCCTTCTCTTCTCTGGAAGCCGCCAAGCCCACCTGTAATGGTTCAACTCCTGCTCCGTCATGGGAGGGCGGGACCTGGCATTTCCTCACCTGCCTGCCACCCGAGTGCTGGTGGGCATTGCATTTACTGAGTGAGCCACCAGCGAGCACTCTAACATAATTCCTTGTAGAGTTCGTTATTAAGCTTAGTGCTTTTGGCAAGTTGGAAACGCAGAATAAATCACATTACACCTTCAATTGGAAACCATCACTTGACTTGGCACAAAACAACCATTTAATTCAAGATCCTCTGGGGGCCTTGGAATTAGGTATCTAAACACATTCCTGCGTCTGAAGGCAATGAAGGTTTGACAACAAGCAATTCATGGCATCCCAGTTAATATGACAGCACAAAACCTGTACAATACCTCAACTTGCATAAATGTACATGCAGAAAGGCGTGTCAGCCATGTCAAACGGTGAAGTGAGTCACAGAAACAGTTGTGTTTGACTCAAATATCCCAGGAATTAACCAAGCCAAAAAAAACCTAATCCATTGTCTGAGCGCATTTCTGGCCAACACCTCCCAGCATTCTTTAAAACCTTAGACTAGTTCAATGCCAACACCGGATAATAAACAATCTTTATTAGTGTCACAAGTTGGCTTACATTAACACAGCAATGAAGTTACTGTGAAAATCCCCTAGTCGCCACATTTCGGTGCCTTGAGGGAGAATTCAGAATGTCCAATTCACCTAACAAGCACGCCTTTCAGGAATTGTGGGAGGAAACCGGAACACCCGGAGGAAACTCACGCAGACACGGGGAGAACAAGGCGGGTGCAGCTGTTTCTTTGTATTTTTGTTGGTAAAAGATATCCAGGCAGATGGAATGGAGGAAGGTAAATGGGAGTCAAGATGCAGATCCACCCTAATCTAACTGAAAAAGGGGCAGAATGATCTTCTACAGAAGCGTACAATTAAAAAAAGGAGACCTTTCAGCCCACCCTGCCTGGGCTAGCTCTTTGAAAGGGTTATTTAATTAATACCATTCCCTCCTCAGCAAATTTTTCCCTTTCGAGCAATTTATTCAATTCCATTTTGAAAGTTACGATTGTTAAAATTACCATCGGGAACTGCCTCCACCACCCTTTCTTTCAGACAGTGCATTCCAGACCATAGTTCACTGCTTAAAACATAATTCTCAGTTCTCCTTTGGTGTTTTTGCCAATTATCTTAAAATCAGTGTTCACTATAAGACCACCACCAAGCTTCACCACCACCCCTCCACCCACCCACCCACTCCTGCCAGCTATGTTCTGAAATACAATGTTGGTGGAGTGCTCAAGCCTAATGTAGAATTGTATTCATTGATAGGTGGAATTAGGTTTAATTATGCTTTTGTTAAACTAAAACGAGTTCATGGAGGGAGCAGTGTGTGGACCAGGGCACACCCATTCTCAGCTCAAGCACATAATTCAGGGGAATGATTTCATTCCAGTACTTACCCTGTGATTTCCAAATAAGGGAAGTCTGTTTTTGTTTAAATGATTCGCTTTTTTGTGAGGTGGGGAAAATTAGCTTCAAAGCTGAGCCTCAAATGCTTCACAACGTTTATTTGACCTTTCATTCAGTTCCAATGGATTATGTGGTCTTGCGCGTAAAATATACACATTTTTAATAGATTATATGCAGAAAATAACCTCCTCAAATGCTTTCCCTCAGTCCACTGAAAATGTCCCATATGGCTAGTGTTCTCATTTGCAGGTCTGTTCATTACCACCCTTTCTGAAAGCTTGCAGACTTCTCAAACTACCCTGAAGCACATTTCTGAAATTCTGAAAGGACAGCCTTTCAATTTTCATTTGCCCCAAGCTCTCAAAATAAAAAACTTCCACTTCCCATCTGGATTACTCCCAACCCTCCCACACCGATGCTTTGGAAGTTAACCACAGTCCCGACAATTGGGATGGGCTAACCTGACCTTTCCCACACTCAAATTATTTCTTCTGGATCTCGATCAAAACCACCAGCGGCAGAAATATTTCAACCAGCCAAAGAGTGAAAAGGCTGTGTCTCGTTTCCCACCACAGTCCGGAGAGGACAGCCTGGATCGGCCTGAAATCTTTATTTAGGTGACGGGTGAGATGGCCCGCCATTACCTTCCACCTCCTCACATTCTTGCTGCTGAATTCAAGACTCGCTGAATGATTATTGGCTCCCGACTCGATCTTTTCCAGAGTCCTGCACTCCCTGCCTCCCTCCCTCGTCCCCTTCCTCGACAATCTGCAGATCTGAACTCCCTCAGCACGACCTCTCACTCTCCTTGCCAAAAGACGGAAAACCAGCAGCACAGAGACTTTCTCCCATGTTTTGGCTTTATTGATTCAGTCTACCATGACTGCAAGCCCCCCCATTTCGGAGGTGACCATTTCTACTGGTACTGTCTTTAGCTCAAGTCTTCCCACACTGCTGCTTCATTCATAGTTACCAAGTCACCTAAATTGATTCGGAGGAAATCAGTGAGGGATATTTCAAGGCATGGGGTAGGAGTGAAGGTGAGCGAAATACTTTGAGACATCTGAAGTCACCAAAGTTTGCTGTGCCATAGCTAGATGTAGAGGCAGACTCTCTCCACACCACCTCAGCCAGCCCTCGAGTTAGATGTACAATGCAGTGAAACCTCCATTATCCATGCTCTGATTATCCACTTTCTCAATTACCTGCTAGAATTTTCAAAGCTGTGCTTGACACTTCGCCTCATCGCACAGCTTACTAACACCAATTCCTTCCCGGCTGACAAATCAACCTTGCAACCCATCAAATATTAAATTCAGTCTGTATTGTTTGGATTGTACGGTTCTTCATTCCTGAGCTTGAATGTCTGACACCGCAGTATTGCGAGAAACTTGGATTCTCCCAATTATCTGTTAATTTCCATTATCCAGCAGATGACGAGGCTTCACTGTTGGAAGCTCCCATCATCCATCCCCCATCAGTATACATTATTCCAACTTCAGACCAGCACTTTCTACTGCACAAGAGTGCATCTCATTTTCTATTTTGATGTTGTTGGTGCCGAATTGGGAGTCGTTGGGATGAGAATGTTCAATGCTGGTCCACACTTAAAGAAGGTCCTTGCAGACAGTAGAGATGAGAGATCCTATTTCAGGAGCCCAGGTTGGGATTGAACCTGGTATAATGTAGAAAGTCAAAACACCATTTATAAAAACTGAGAAAAGGTATTGCACGTCCAGCTGCTGGGAACTGATGGCGACAGGTTGTCCAGAGGCACCTTACCACAACACTGGATTCAGCTCCTTCACCAGGAATCATGGTTTCTTCAATTCAGAACCAAAAAAAACAAGGGAGGGGTGGAGGAGAGAGAGAGAGAGAGAGAGAGAGAGAGAGAGAGAGAGAGAGAGAGAGAGAGAGAGGGGGAGGGAGGGAGGGAGGGGAGAGAGAGAGAGAGAGAGAGAGAGATTGGTAATCCTGGGCTCCAGGAGAATACATTGAGCAGGGTTCCTACTCCTGATTAGGACCCAGCAATCAACTACATAATGGCCACTGCTTTTCAGAGTCAGCGAAGCTTTTTGGGAATGTAGCAAGGAGTTGGACACAGGCACTTCGCAAAGACAAGGCGGACCTTCACCTTCCTTCTTTCAGCCATCCACAAGCCCTGCTGGAAAGTGACTTTGGGAACTTCTGAATGAAGGGAGGACAGGTTCAGCTACAACTCTCCACCCATGTCTGTTTAAAACATATCTTG
This sequence comes from Scyliorhinus torazame, assembly GCF_047496885.1. Lineage (NCBI taxonomy): Eukaryota > Metazoa > Chordata > Chondrichthyes > Carcharhiniformes > Scyliorhinidae > Scyliorhinus > Scyliorhinus torazame. The sequence goes on from NC_092719.1 coordinate 114,685,915, forward strand.
GTTAAGAGGCAGGAGTAAAAGTCTGTGATAAAGGGAGAAATTGTTTATTTTGGACATCGGGGAGTTTCAACAAGGATTTAGAGGAGGAAAAGACTTTGCATATTTTGCATTGCGTCTTTCAGAATTTCTGGATGACACAAAATACTTTACAGCCAAGTTTGAAGTGTAGTCACTGTTGTAGTGCAAGAATCGCGGTAGCCAATTTGAGCACAGCAAGATCCCAACACGGCACTGTGATAATGGCCAAGTAATCTATTTTGGTGATGTTGGGTGAGGAATAAACATTGGCCAGGGCATTGGAGAAACCTCCCCTGCTTTTTGGAGGACTAATGAGGGATCTTTTATATTCATAGCAGAAAGAAGCCCCGTCTAATCCAAAAGATTCTACCCCCGACAGTGCAGTACTCCTTCCACACTGCATTGAAGTGTCAAGACGAGATTATAATGCTCCAGTCTTTGCAGTGGGACTTGAACATCAAGGTGTTAAGCTCAGCACTGGGAGCAAGCCTGTAACATGGCCGCATGGTGAATTAAATACGGACTGTAAGAAACAGACAATACTGGGTTGAGCTGCCAGCCTGCATCACCGTAGACTCACACTGCAGCATCGACTGCACTAACACAACGACCGCACTCGCACGTCAAATCATTCAAACCCACTGTGCTAGGAACTTGGGAACAGCCACACCCCAGTACATTAGTTTATGCCTGGCTGCTTCCCTATTTAATGCAAGGGCCACGAGGGAAACAAAAGGAAGCCATTTCAAGTTTACTTAGGCACAAGGGTCTGGACAAAGCCGGCTGGTGGTGCCTCAGCATCAGCTGCTAGGCGTCAAGACTCCTAAATGTGAGCCACCACCAAGCTGGGCTCAACACTGCTCTCAAAAGCACACTTCACATCTCCCACAGGGTCAGTCAGATAGCTATGAAGCATGAAAGGTACAGGATGGGGTCGCAGAGGGGCACAAAAAGGGAAGCTAAATAGGAGCCAAATGCACTTCACATCGCAGCTGGGGGGACGGGGACAAATGCAGAGTCCCTGCCATAGAAAACTCAACACCTCAATCAAAAGCAAGTAGTAAATAACCCGAGAATCAATTAGATGCCGAGTAAAGCAGTCACACAAAAGGGCACTTTCTAACAGCCTGAAGCCTGGGTTTATTTGACCTTGAGAAGGGAGAGTTTCACAGACAGAATTAAAAACAAACTCTCCAATTTATAAGCCTTGCATTGATGCATCGCCTTCATTCTGAGAAACCTGGAGCCTGATATTGAGCAAAACAGGGCTGGAGCAATAGGGACTTGGGGTAACATTCCACTAAATAGCACAACTCAATGCTTCCCCAGTCTGAGGATTAAAATCTCCCAGGTGACAGATTAATCACATGCCTTGAAACACTAGGTTAGTCACTGGGCCTTTTGGTGCCCACAGAGATGGGGGGTTTTCTCTTTTAAAATTGCTCTGTGACCAACATGATCAATGATGTGCCATCAATGAACACACGACGAGTAGTGAACGTAACTGAGGCTTTAACAAACTAAAGAGAAAGCCTCCTGGCCTCTGATCTCGAACTGGATCAGAGGCGGAGCGCCGCCACCTTTATACCGGGCCTGAGGGGAGGCGGAGACATCGGGCAGTGGTTTACCACATTACATATAATACAGTAGCCATTTACCACAATACACATTCACCCCCTGGTTTAAAAAAAAAAGAGTCCAGCAGGGGTGAAGTGGACTTAAAGATCAAGTCTGTTGGGGGCCTTGACCTTCCGCCGTGATCGCCTCAGTCCCGGCTGTAGTCTGGGCACCGGGGTCGAGATCTGCGTGTCCGGGAGCGTGTTATCCTCTTCTTCACCCAGTTGTTGAGACGGTGTATGGGCGGGGGGGGGGGGGGGGGGGGATGGTCGCCGGTGGGCCTGCGGGTGCCAGTTCTCGGAGTAGGTGGGTAGAGGTGGGGTGAGACGGTGTAGGGTCAGGGGTGGTGGTGATGGTCGCTGGGGAACCTGCAGGTGCCAATTCCAGAAGGGAGACTGTGTCCTGTCGCCCGTCATGATGTACCACGTAGGCATATTGTGGATTGGCATGGAGGAGCAGGACCTTCTCGATGAGGGGGTCTGATTTATTACTCCTCGCAGGCTTCCGGAGGAGGACGAGCCCTGGGACTGTCAGCCAGGACGGGAGCGAGACCCCGGAGGTGGACTTCCTGGGGAAGGCAAACATACGTTAGTGAGGGGTCTCGTTGGTGGCAGTGCACAGGAGCGACCGGATGGAGTGGAGCACATCGGAGGAGACCTCCTGCCAGCGGGAGACTTCCAGACCATAGGGCCAGGAGGACGGCCTCCCAGACCGTCCCGTTCTCACTCTCCACCTGTTCGTTGCCCAGGGGGTTGTAGCTGGTCGTCCTTCTGGGGGCGATGCCCTTGCTAAGCAGGAACTGACGCAACTCGTCACTCATGAAGGAGGAACCCCGATCGCTATGGATGTAGGTGGGGAACCCGAAGAGGGTGAAAAGTCTGCAGGGCCTTGATGGTGGTGACCGAGGTCATATCAGGGCATGGGATGGCAAAGGGGAATCTTGAGTATTCGTCAACAATGTTGAGGAAGTACACGTTACGGTCAGTGGAGGGGAGAGGCCCTTCGAAGTCGATGCTGAGGCGCTCAAAGGGGCGAGAGGCCTTTACCAGGTGCGCCTGTCTGGCCGGTAAGTGCGGTTTGTACTCCGCGCCGACCTGGCAGTCCCTGGTCACGGTCCTGACCTCCTCGATGGAGGTTGGTTGAGAGCCTTGATAAAGTGAAAAATAACGGGTGGCCCCCGGGTGACAGAGGTCATTGTGGAGGGCCCGAAGTCAGTCTACTTGTGTGCTGGCACATGTACCGTGGGATAGGGCATCTGGGGGCTCATTGAGCTTCCCAGGTCGATACAAGATATTGTAGTTGTAGGTGGAGAGCTCGATCCTCCACCTCAGAATATTGTCGTTCTTGATCTTGCCCCGCTGTGTATTGTTAAACATGAAGGCAACCGACCGTTGGTCAGTGAGGAGAGTGAATCGCCTGCCGGCCAGTAACGCCTCCAATGTCGCACAGCTTCTACGATGGCTTGGGCTTCCTTTTCGACGGAGGAGTGTCGAATTTCGGAGGCATGAGGGAGAAGAAAGCCACGGGCCTGCCCGCCTGGTTGAGGGTAGTGGCAAGAGCAAAGTCCGACACATCGCTCTCCACCTGGAACGGAATGAACTCGTCCACAGCGTGCATCGCATCTTTGGCAATATCTGCCTTGATGCAGTTGAAGGCCAGGCAGGCCTCAGCCGTCAGGGGTAAGATGGTGAATTTAATAAATGGACGGGCCTTGTCCGCATAAATGGGGACCCACTGGGCATAGTAAGAGAAGAACCCCAGGCATCTCTTCAGGGCCTTGGGGCAGTGGGGAAGGTGCATGCGGTCGGGGTCGGGCCCTAGGACTCAGTTTTCCACAATGTAGCCAAGGATGGCTAGGCGGGTTGTGCGGAAAATGCATTTTTCCTTATTGCAGGTGACGTTCAGGAGTTTGGCGGTGCAGAGGAAGTGCCGGAGGTTTTCGTCATGGTCCTGCTGGTCATGGCCGCAGATGGTGACATTGTCGGAGTACGGGAACGTGGCCCGCAGCCCGTACTGGTCAACCATTCGGTCCATTTCTCGTTGGAAGACTGAGACGCCATTGGTGACGCCGAAGGGGACCCTGAGGAAGTGGTAGAGGCGGCCATCTGCCTCGAAGGCAGTGTATTGGCAGTCCTCCGGGCGGATAGGGAGCTGGTGGTACGCGGACTTCAAGTCAACTGTGGAGAAGATTCGATACTGTGCAATCTGATTGACCATGTCAGATATGCGGGGGAGGGAGTACCCATCGAGCTGCATGTACCGGTTGATGGTCTGACTGTAGTCGATGACCATCCGGTGCTTCTCCCCAGTCTTGACGAACACCACTTGCGCTCTCCAGGGGCTCGTACTAGCCTCAATGATCCCCTCTCGTAGGAGTCGCTGGACCTCCGACCTGATAAAGGCCCTGTCCCGGGCACTGTATCGTCTGCTCCTAGTAGCGATGGGCTTACAGTCCGGGGTGAGATTAGCGAAGAGTGGGGGTGGGGTGACCTTAAGGGTCGGGAGGCTACAGATGGTGAGGGGGGTGCAGGGGTCCACCGAACTTTAAAGTAAGGCTTTGGAGGTGGCACCGGAAGTCGAGCCCCAGTAATAGGGCAGCGCAGAGATGGGGAAGGACGTAGAGTTTGAAGTTAGTGTACTCTACGCCTTGTACAGTAAGGGTCGCGATACAGTACCCCCGGATTTCTACTGAATGTTATCCGGAATTAAACGAATGATCGAGACTGGGGTTCAAATCTCAATGCAGCAGTTGGGGAATTTAAATTCAGTTAGTTAAACAAATCTAGTCTCAGCTATGGTGACCATGAAACTACCAGATTAGAATAAAACCCCACCGAGCTCACTAATGTCCTTTAAAAGGAAAGCTGCCCATTTTACCTAATCTCGTCTGCATGCCAGGGCTCCAGTGTGGTTGCAAGAAAGCAGCTCACCACAACCTTCGATGGCAATTAGGGATAGAGAATAACGCAATGTCCAGAAATAATTACTCTGGACCCATAAACAGAATTATATATAAACACCTCTCCAAACTACACTAGACCCAAATGCAATTGTATATAAAAGATATCTCCCCACTCTGCACCAATCTCTTCCAAAAACAAATCAATTGACACTGGATCAAAATTGAGTGCAAGAGGTTCCGAAGTGTTGATAAAATAATCGCAAAAATGAGCGGGAGTGAGTTGGAACTGTTTTGGTTGCAGCCTCCAGAGCAGTGAGGGCAGATACATTAATTAACCCAAGAGTTTAACTCCAATGATCTCACCACGTACAACATTCAAATGATGATCCACACTCAAACAAGGCATGCTGGTAATCTAACCTTCGGGCAGGAATAGCATAGACAATTTCTATGCCAAAAATCCAATCCCTTGCATGCAGAAGAATTTCTTCATTAAAAATATCCTAGCATAGATGTGAAAAAAAAAGACAGATGGGAGCGTTCAACGTGCTTTGTCCGTCATTAAACAGGGCCCGTATCTTACCGCTGGAGTACTCCCACCCAATACACACACAATCAGCATTTTAACATTCCAGAAAATGTTGAGTGGGCCCCACACAAATATTTGCAATGCAATACATTTTACTTTCCAGTCACAAATCAGGAGTTTCTTTACCACTTCCAAATGAGCCACAAAGTTTACGTCAACTTGGATCTATCTAACCAGCTACGATATTGCTTGGCTTGGGGCAAGAGGTGAGACTGGACTACCAAATCTCTACTTTATACAAGGGCTTGAGTCTGATAAAACCCAAAATACTGGTCTGGTTCCCTCTCATGGCCAGGAGATACAGGCACTGGTGCAGGAGGGCCATCAGGTCAGTACCTGGTTTAAAAGAACCCTCAGTCACCTGAACAAATGGAGAGATCTGGGGAATATTATTTTGGAATAGTGTAGACTTAGAGATATAATTGAAGCCTTTTAAAATAATGATTCAAAACGTTTGAGGCAAATAAGGTAGAGAGGGTCGAAGAATTAAGATGCGTATTTAGAACTAGGTTAGTTACTTTTCATAGAGACTTCCCGATCTCAGAAATAAGTTATTGACAGATGCAGTAAATTCACGGCAAATGTTCATAAAGAGAAATGCCAGTGTGAGAGCAAAGTAACAACAGAGAACATAGGCTGCTCATTGCGGGTGGTGACACGGTTCACCATGACCTTTTGGGGCTTACTTTTGGGGTCAAAGATGTGCAGGGTAGGTGGATTGGCCACACTAAATTGCCCCTTAATTGGAAAAAAATGAATTGGGCACTCTAATTTTTTTAATTTTCTTTTTAAAGTTAACATTTTGCCAGCAGAAAAAAAACAATTTTTGAATTTAAAGTTGTGATAAATATCTATTGACCCAAAATGTCAACTCTGCCTCTCTCCACATAGATGTTGTCTGACCCGATAGGCTTTTCCAGCATCTGCAGTCTTTTGCTTTTAAATGTCTTCTTCGGTTAATAGCAAGGCCTGGGTAGAGACAGTAAAAATACAAGGCCGTGTGCAGGAGTAGAGGGACCTGGGTGTATGCCTGCACGTCACTGAAGGTGGTAGTTCAGGTGGAGAGTGGTTAAAAAAAGCATACCGTATCCTAGGTTTTATTAATAGGGGAATAGAGTACAAGAGCAAGGAGGGTCATGCTGAACTTGTATCAGGTACTAGTTAGTCCTCAGCTGGAGTAGTGTACACAGTTCTGGGTGCCACACTACAGGTAGGATGTGAATGCATTGAAGAGAGTGCAGAAGAGGTTTACAAAAATGGTTCTAGGAATGAGAACCTTCAGTTCTGAGGATAGATTGGATCTGTTCTCCTTGAAGAGAAGGCGGCTAAGAGGAGATCTGATAGAGATGTTAAAAACCATAAGGGAGCTGGACAGAGTAGATAGGGAGAAACCGTTCCCCCTCATAAAAGGATCGAGAGTGAGAGGGCACAGATTTAAAGTGATTTGCATCGTTGCAAATATGTGAGTGAAAAACCTTTTTCACAGAACGAGTGGTTGGTGTCTGGAATGCAATGCCTGGAACTGTGGCAGGTTCAAATGAGGCACTCGAGGGCATTAGATGATTATTTGAATAGAAATAATAGGTTGATTGCATTTTTCGAAGAGGTCACCAGGTGTGTAGATGAGGGCAATGCATTTGACATACTCTACTTGGACTTCAGCCAGACTTTTGATAACGTCCCACATGGGAGACTGATAGTGAAAGTGAAAGCCCATGGGATCCAAGGAAACTTGGCAAATTCAATCTAGAGTGGCAGGAAGCAGAGGGTGATTGTCAAAGGATGCTTTTCTTTTTAAAAAAAATAAATTTAGAGTACCCAATTATTATTTTTTCCAATTAAGGGTCAATTTAGCGTGGCCAATCCACCTAACCGGCACATCTTTGGGTTGTGGGGGTGAAACCCACGCAGACATGGGGAGAATGTACAAACTCCACACGGACAGTGACCCAGGGCCGGGATTCGATACCGGGCCCTCAGCACAGTAGTCCCAGTGCTTTCCATTGCGCCACATGCCGCCCTGAGGGATGCTTTTCTGACTGGAAGCCGGTGTCCAGTGGAGTCCCGCAGGGATCAGTGTTGGGGCTCTTTGAAGTTCGCGGATGATACAAAAATTGGTGGGTTAGTAAATAGTGAAGAGGATAGCCTTAGATTACAGGAGGACATCGGTAGGCTGATCAGATAGACTATCAGTTGCAAATGGAATTCAATCCGGATAAGTGTGAGGTGATGCACTTGGGTAGGACAAACAAGGCAAGGTAATATACAATGAACTGTAGGGCCCTGGGAAGCATTGAGGATCAGAGGGACATTGGTGTGATGTACACTGCTCCCTTAAGGTAGCAGGTGGATAAAGTGGTTAAGAAGGCATATGGTATTCTTGTTTTTATTAGCCGAGGCATAGAGTTTAAGAGCAGGGACTTCATGCTGGAACTGTATAAAATGTTGGTTAGGCCACAGTTATTGCGTGCAGTTCTGGAATCCACATTATAGGAGGGATGTGATAGCACTGGAAAGGGTGCAGAGGGGATTTACCAGGATGTGCCTGGGCTAGAGTGTTTTAGTCATTGAGAGATTGGATAAATTGGGGTTGTTTCCTTGGAGCAGACGAGATTGAGGGGGGGGGGGGGCATGATTGAGATGTGTACAATTATGAGGGGCATAGATGGAGTAGACAGGAAGAAACCTTTTCCCTTGTTGGAGGAATCAATGACCAGGGGGCATAGATTTAAGGTATGGGGCAGGGGTTTGAGGGAATGAGGGGAAAACTTTTTCACCCAGAGGGTGGTGTGAGTCTACTCACTGCCTGAAAGCGTGGTGGAGGCAGAGACCCACATAACATTTATGAGGTATTTCGATGTGCCCTTACAATCCTACGGCATACAAGGCTATAGACCAAGCGCTGGAAAATGGGGTGAGGATGGTTAGGTGATTGTTTTTGACCGGCACAGACACGATGGACCAAAGGGCCTTTTCTGCGCTGTAGACCTCTATGATTTTAAGACTCTAGCACTAAGTTATAATTCATTTGGAGAGCGGTGCAGACACATTGGGTCTTGCGGTCTTCTACACCATAATAATTCTGAGTCCCTTTCAACTCCCCAGTTGCTGATAAGAGAAAGTGCACAAATAAGATAATATTCTTTCAACATCATACTGTGCAAAACTCTGAAACTGCTCTCACCGCAACCAATATATGATGTGTAACCAGCAGCAAATCATCCAGATACAATGCCAATCTATCCTGGGTGTCCTATAATTCTGCCGACAAGAGATCAGCATCCTATGTGTCAGTTTCACATATCGTGTGCTGCTAAGACATACCTCCCAATCACAATGGCAGCATCCACAAGATAGGATCAGAGAGTAGAGGTGAACTCTGGCCTCAGCCGCAGAAATGCCAAATTCACAGTACAGCCTGCAACAGTCTACTCGATGGGTCCTTGCTGGTTTAATAAAATTGGGACTAGAGCTCTTTACACGCACGCATAGCGTCCCACATCAGCGGGCATGGCATTGGCCTACAAAACCTCAGAATCTCTATAGTGCAGAAGGGGGCCCATCGAGTCTGCACGGACCCTTTGAAGGAGCATCCTATCCCCGTAACCTTTTGGACACTACAGGGCTATTCAGCATAGCCACTCCACCTAACGTGCACATCTTTGGACTGTGGGAGGAAACTGGAGCACCCGGAGGAAACCCACGGAGACACGGGGAGAATGTGCAAACACCACAAAGACAGTTATCCGAAGCCAGAATTGAACCCGGGTCCCTAGCAATGTAAGGCAGCAGTGCTAACCACTGTGCCACCTTGCTGCCAACCTTAGCTGTAAGCCTACGTCCCATACAAGTTGATGATGCAGAGTGGGAGTGGAGGGGGCAGAAGACAAGGGAGTAAGGGTGGCAGTGGTTAGCAATGGTGTTTCACAGTGCCAGCGATCCTGGTCTGATTCCGACCTCAGGTGACTGCGTGGAGTTTATGTTCATTCCGTGTCTCCGAGGATTTCCGCTGGGTGCTTGGGGTTCCTCCCACAGTCCAAAACGTGCAAGTTAAATGGACTGGCCATGCTAAACTGCCCCATCGCGTTCAGGGATGTGCAGGTTAGGTTATGGGGTTAGGGCAGGGTGGGCAGAGGAGTGGGCCTAGGTAGTGTGCTCTTTCAGAGGGTCGGTGCACTCAATAGGCCATATAACCTCTTTTTGCACTGTAGGAATTCTTTGATTGAGTTGGGGGAAATGAGAAATACTCAATACCATCTGGACTGACAGCATTCAGCCAAGTTTCTCACAAGTGGGAACCACTTGCTTGTGAATATCAGCATAGAAAGAAACTTGATTTCCATTGTGCCGTTCCTAGTTTTTCATGTCGTAGAATCCCTACAGCGCAGAAGGAGGCCATTTGGCCCATAGAGTCTGCACCGACCATTTGAAAGGCCACCTTACACAGACCCAATCCCCTCCCCATCCCTGTAACCCCACTTAACCATTGGACAATTAAGCATGGCCAATCCACCTAACCTGCATGTCTTTGGACTGTGGGATGAAACCGGAGCACCCGGGGGAAACCCACACAGACAGGGAGGAAACCTACGCAGATATGTAGAGAATGTGCAAACTCCACACAGTCACTCGTGATCGGAATCGAACCCCGTTTCTGGCACTGAGGCAGCAGTGCTAGCCACTGTGCCGCCCCTAACCACGATGCTTTATAGCACAGAGTACCTTTCAAAACTTGTAGTCTCCATTACAACCTTAGGCAATGCAAATTAATTTCCAATAGGTACGATTTGAAAACTTGTTTTGTTTTTTTAATGAGCTGTTGATAGAGGGATGAATATTGGCTGGGACAGAGGAGAAATCTCTTCTATTCTTGTTCAACTAGTGGCAACACAGGCAGACAGGGTCTTGGATTAACTTCTTATTCGAAACAATTCACCTCAAACTACAATACCCTCTCAATTCTGCACTTGAACAAGGGCAGCAAACACATGGGAATAGCACCACCTGCAAGTTCCCCTCCAAGCCATACTCCATCCTGACTTGGAACTATAATTGTCCTTCCTTCGCTTTCACTGGGTAAAAATTCTGGAACTTCCTTCCGAACAGCACTGTGGGTGTACCTACAGCACATAGATTCAGGAGGCAGCTTACCACTGTCTCGTCACAGGCAGTTTCGGATGAGCAATAAATGATTGCAACACCCACGTCACGAGAATGAATAAATAATAATGTCCGTCTAGATAATGGGGCCAGCCTCAATTATGTGCCCAAATCTTTGGAATTCCATCTGAACACACAAATGTCTGACTCAAACTGCTACCCACTGACCTATGACTGAGACTGAGGCAAGGACAGAATACAGGATTAAATCACCGGTCCCCACACACTGGGACCGGTCCAACCATTCAGGCTGCAGAGAGGATGGATAGAACAGTAACGGCAATCCCGTTTTAAATGTGCAAGAGCTCAAGAAGTAATGTTACACAGACACTTGTCATACTGATCCGACAACATCAGGAAGAATCCAGTAAACCACACCACTCCAGTGGGCTTAAAAACATTTATTTTAATAACTTGGTGGACTCAATAAGTCAGAAACTGAAGGCTTGAACCTACTCAAGAGCCAAATTCTCTGAACTTTCCCAAGGCTGATTTACATCTGCGGATATGGGAGGCACCGAGGGCCTGCCCCAGACAACTGGGCCCCATACAGCTGCTGGAGAACAGGCCAAGATGAGCACAAGACCCCAGCAGGAATGAGAAATAACTAACCCTGTTCTGTCACAGTAGCTAACTCAACTAATGCATGTTGACCCAATCAGTCATCCCAGGACCTTTATGCCCATTATATATAAATAAGTATTATTAAAAACACTTCACATTAAATTAAGTCAAAGCTGGGGTGAACCCAAGTCCACGGCCAATGATTCTCGCAAGCAGAGTTATTTTGTCTCTCTGCGCACACTGGGAAAATTCAACAACCTCGCCCATCATAATCTACCCAAGTGGAAGCATAGACTCCACTTCCCTCTTCACCACAATGCCTCCACTTCTACCCACAGGTTATGCAACAGTAGGAATATTCACAAGTCCAATCTTATATATAAAAGCAAACTCATGCAGATGTTGGAAATCTGAAATAAAAACAGAAAGCGCTGGAAAAACTCAGCAGGTCTGGCAGCATCAGTGGAGAAAGATAGAGTTCATGTTTGAGTGTGTCCAATAAGGGTGCTTTTTTGGAACTGAACAACCTGGTTTTTATACTTGAAAAGCAAACGTTTGCAGGAGTGCAGGTGGAATGGGACTAATCAGATAGCACAGGCGCGATGGGTCCAATGGCCTTCTGCCTATGCTATAAAATTCTAAAATAATCCTGCCCAAAACTGACAACTGTGCTCCTTCTGATTAGGAGCACAAACCCAAGCCAGCCAGGTTTTTACTGATGTTTATTACCCACCAGCCCCCTTTCAAAGCACGCAAGCAACGTTAGGAAAGCACTGGATTCAACCATGATGAAGAATTGAAAGTGGGGTCAAAATATCAGAGAATGTCCAGACCCATAGATAGGAAAGAGCAAAAAGGCTTGTTCTTATTTCGCACTCCAAAGCCTGAAGCACTTCATAGCCAATGAAATACTTTTGAAGTGCCTCCCTATTGCTATGTAGACAAACACATGAGCAAGTTGCACATAGCAAGTTCTTGCTCAGTGAGATGCATGGCCAGTTAATCTATCGTTGGCTGAGGGTTAAATGCTGGTCAAGGCACTGGTGAGAACGTCCCCGCTCTATTTCAGATACAGTGCCATGAGGCCCGAGAGGGCAGACACTCAATTTAAGGTCTGATCTGAAAGATAGCACCTCCAATAGTGCAGAGCTCCCTCAGAACGGCAGCGAGCATGCACGCAAATCTGCAGTCGGACACAATCTTCTGATTCTAGATCAGAATGCTACGAATTGAGACAAGTTGACAGCAAAGATCATTTTTTTAAAAATCTCCCGGAAATCAATCTATTTCTAATAATGTACAATTTACCTCCTGGCACAATTCACATCCTTCTGCCGCAAGTCATTGCGAGAGAGAAATCCTGGAGAGAAGAGAACGGAGAAACTAAGGGCAGTATTGTCACAGTTTTCTTGCTGAGGCTATGTGGACTTGTTGGATAATTTGTTCCATTTACTGGGAGCTCAGCAACCAGCAACAAAACAAAACACAACTCAGCCAGATATCCCCTCAAACACTCCAGTAGCTGCATACAAGTACAGCGACTGATTCAAATCCATCAGACGACCTACCCTCCCCCTGCAAAAACCCATGCTCATTAAATTTCTGTACACAATTATTCACAAATGAACCTGGAGGGGAGGGTGAGGGAGGAAGGAATCTGGCGAGGACAGGAATCTTTTTGCCAAAGAAACACTTGCTTCTTCTTGGGAATGGTCAAAACTTGCCAACGTGCACTCTCACTGGTGCAGAGATGGGCTTCTTCCCATACATGCATTTTATTTCTTTGGCCAATTACTCAAGATCTGTGATTGCAAGCATAATGGCTGAAAATCACAGCCATATCACAAGCTTCTCAACGGAAGCGTCCTGAAAAGGTTTGCCAGGCCAACAGAGTATTTTAAGTTTGTTGGCAGTGGTGCAAGCATACATACCAAACACTGCACGCTTGGTGCAAGAGCACAGTTGAAAGCAGGAACGTTATCCAGTACTCCCGATAAAATGCCCAAAATCACAGCTTCGCTTAAAATGTCAAGGTCATTGAATACGGACCTTGACTGAAGAACAAAACAAAATTGGCCACACCCCAACTCAACAACCTCTTCCAGTCCTGCATGTTCTCTGGAGGGCACTCTGACCTTTGAGAAACAAGTTGGCCATTCATCCCCTTGAGCTTATTCTCACATTCTTTTTAAGAACATGACCGACCTGGATCTTCACTCCCATTTACAACAATAATAATTTGTATTTAATTTCTTTTTTTTTTTTTTTTTATAAAAGTCACCATAGTCCCAGATGACCATAGGCTGCTTTCTCCTTGGAAGGGCTCAGGTGAGTGGCATGGTTGCGGCCGGGCCTTCATGAATACCCTCAGGTGGTACAGGATTGACCCATGCTGTTGGCCTTGCTCTGCATCACAAACCAGCTGTTCAGCCAACTGAGCTTGTTTTTGCACTTGGGTAGTTAAAGTTAATGAAAGAAACAGACTGGTCTCCAACTATTTCCCACCTGTAAACCCGGCCCCAGCAGTACTCGGTCATAGTAGGAAATGTGAAACTGGGCAGCGGCAGAGCATTTGCTGGGTGATTCTAAATCTAACAGGTTGAAGAGTCAAGCACACGTTTTATCCCAAGCATTTTGTCAAGTTAACTAATCTCAGTTCGAACAGCAGCTGGAGTGCTGCGGTTGGTCTCCGCACCATGGATCAAGGCGAACAGGAGACAAATTAAACCAGAATTCCCATTCCTCACTGCCCACCTTCCTCCTCAGTCAGTACCAGAGAGGACTCCATTCATCCACTTCCCACAGACTAAATTTGTCTCACTGGCATATACCACAACTACCAGGTATCATCTGTACGTGAACTCGGTGGGAGCACTCTCACCTGAGTCACGGGTTTGTGGGTTCAAGACCCACTCCATGGCCTGAGCACAACTGTCCAGGTTGATATCCCCAGCGTGGTACTGGAAGACTGCTGCGTTCTCAGAGCCGCTTTTAGAACATAGAACATTACAGCGCAGTACAGGCCCTTCGGCCCTCGATGTTGCGCCGACCTGAGACCCCACTCTAAAGCCCATCTACACTATTCCCTTATCGTCCATATGTCTATCCAATTACCATTTGAATGCCCTTAATGTTGGCGAGTCCACTACTGTTGCAGGCAGGGCATTCCACGCCCTTACTACTCTGAGTAAAGAACCTACCTCTGACATCTGTCTTATATCTATCTCCCCTCAACTTAAAGCTATGTCCCCTCGTGCTAGACATCACCAGAGAAAAAGGCTCTCTCTCACTGTTTAGCAAGATTTTAAACTGAGGCTCCGTCTACCCTCTTCAGGCAGAAAACAATTTTGTTTTAAATTCATTTACGGGATGTGGGTGTCATTGGTTAGGTCAGCATTTATTGCCCATCCCTAGTTGCCCTTCAGACATTGATAGTGAGCTGCCTTCTTGAACCTCTGCAGTCTTGAGGTGCAGGTACACCCACTGTGCTGTTAGGGAAGGAGTTCCTGGATGTTGCCCAACGACAGTGAAGGAATGGCAATTTATTTCCAAGTCAGGGTGGTGAGTGACTTGAAGGGGGACCTTCTGGTGATGGGGTTCCCAGGTGTCTGCTGCTCTTATCCGTCTAGATGGTTGAGGGTTTGGAAGATGTTGCCCAAGGAGCCTTGGCGAGTTGCATCTTGTAGATGGTACACAAAGTTGCCACTGTTCGTCGGTAGTGGAGGGTTTGAAGGTTTGTGGAAAGAGGAGCAATCAAGTGGGCTACTTTGTCCTGGATGGTGCCAAGCTTTGAGAGTGTTGTTGGAGCTGCACTCATCCAAGCAAGTGGAGAATGTTCCATTATAATAATTTTTGTCACAAAGAAGCTTACATTAACACTGCAATGAAGTTACTGTGAAAAGCCCCTAGCCATCACACTCCGGTGCCTGTTCATGTACACCGAGGGAGAATTCAGAATGTCCAATTCACCTAACAAGCACGACCATCGGTTTGCAGGAGGAAACCGGAGCCCCTGGAGGAAACCCATGCAGACACAGGGGGAAATGTGCAGACTCCGCACAAACAGTGACCCAAGCAGGAATCGAACCCAGGACCCTGACACGGTGAAGCAACAGTGCTAACCACCGTGCTACCATGCCGTACCATTACACTCCTGACTTGTGCCTTGTAGATGGTGGACAAGCTTTGGGCAGTCAGGAGGTGAGTTACACGCTGTAGGAATCCTAGCCTTTGACCTGCCCTGGTAGCCTGGTATTAATATGGCTAGTCCAGTTCAGTTTCTGATCAATGGTAACCCCCAGGATGTTGATTGTGGGGCATTCAGTGATGCTAATGCCATTGAATGTCAAGGGGCGATGGTTAGATCCCCTCTTGTAGGAGGTGGTCATTGCCTGACACGAAATGTAACTTGCCACTTGTCAACCTGGATATTGTCCAGGTCCTGCTGCATTTGGACATGGACTGCTTAATTATCTGAGTCGTCGCGAACGGGGCTGAACATTCATCCGCAAACATCCCCACTTGCTTTTTTAAATAAATTTAGAGTACCCAATTATTTTTTCCAATTAAGGGGCAATTTAGCATGGCCAATCCACCTACCCTACACATCTTTGGGTTGTGGGGGTGAAAACCACGCAGACACGGGGAGAACATGCAAACTCCACACAGACAGTGACCCAGGGCCGGGATTCAAATCCGGATCTTCACTGCTGTAGGCAGCAGGGCTAACCACTGTGCCGCCCTAACATCCCCACTACTGACCTTACAGTGGAAGGGAGGTCATTGATGAAGCAGCTGAAGATGGTTGGGCCAAGGACACTACCCTGAGGAACTCCTGCAGTGATGTCCTGGAGCTGAGATGATTGATTCTCAACCACCACACCCATCTTCCTTTGTGCCAGTTATGACTCCAGCCAGAGGAGAGTCAATGAGAAAATCCCTGATTCCCACTGACTCCAGTTTAGGTAGGGCCTAATGATGCCACACTCGGGTCAAATGTTGCCTTGATGTCAAGGGCAGTCACTCTCAGCTTACCTCTGGCATTCAGCGCTTTTGTCCATGTTTGAACCAAGGCAGGGCTGCACGGTGGCGCAGTGGTAGCACTGCAGTCTCACAGCGCCAAGGTCCCAGGTTCGATCCCGGCTCTGGGTCACATTCTCCCCATGTTTGCGTGGGTTTCACTCCCACAACACAAACGTGCAAGGTAGGTGGGTTGAACACGCTAAACTGCCCCTTATTGGAAAAAGTGAATTGGGTACTCTAAATTTATATTTAAAAAATGTTTGAACCAAGGCTGTATTGAGTTCAGGAGCTAAGTGACCCTGGCGGAACCCAAACTGAGCATGCAAGAGCAGGTTTTTGCTAAGTAAGTGCTGCTTGATAGCATTGATGATGACGTCTTCCATCACTTTGCTGATGGAGAGTAGACTGATAGGGCGGTAATTGGCAGGGTTGGATTTATCCTGTTTTTTGTATACAGGACATACCTGGGCAATTTTCCACATTGCCGGGTAGATGCCAGTGCTGTAGCTGTACTGGAACAGTTTGGCTAGGGGTGCAGCAAATTCTGGAGCACAAGTTTTCAGTACTATTGCTGGAACATTGTCAGGGCCCCTAGCCTTTGCAGCATCCAATGTCTTCAGCAGTTTCTTACTATTACGTGGAGTGAATCGTATTGGCTGAATACTGACATCTGTGATGCTGGGGACGTCCGGAGGAGACGGAAATGGATCATCCACTTGGCACTTCTGGGTAAAGACTGTTGCGAATGCCTCAGCCTCGTCTTTTGCACATATGTGGTGGGCTCCTCCATCATTGAGGATTGGGGTATTTGTGGAGCCTCCTCCTCCAGTGAGTTGTTTAATTGTCCACCATTCACAGCTGGATGTGGCAGGATTGCTTAGCTTAGATCTGATGCGTTCATTGTGGAATCGCTTAGCTCATTTTGCTGCTTATACTGTTTGGCACACAAGTAGTCCTGTGCTGTAGCTTCGCCAGGTTGACATTTCATTTTTTGCTATGCCTGATGTTGCTTCTGGCATACTCTCCTGCACTCTTCATTGAACCAGGGTTGATCCCCTGGCTTGGTAGTTATGGTAGAGTGGGGGATATGCCAGGCCATGAGGTTGCAGATTGTGGTCGAATACAACGGTGCCGTTGATAGCCCACAGCCCCTCATGGATGCCCAGTTTGGAGTTGCTAGATTTGTTCAAAGTCTATCCCATTTAGCATGGTAGTAATGCAGCACAACACGATGGGAGGTATCCTTAATATGAAGACGGACTTTATCTCCACAAGGATTATGCGGTTGTCACTTCTACCGATGCGGTCATGGACAGATGCATCAGCAGCAGGCAGATGCATCAGCAGCAGGCAGATTGGTGAGGATGAGGTCAAGTATGTCTTTACCTCTTGCTGATTCCCTCACCATCTGCTGCAGTCCCAGTCTAGCAGCTATGTCCTTTAGGACCCGGCCAGCTTGGTCTATGGTGGTTCTACCGAGCCACTCTTGGTGATGGACATTGAAGTTCCCCACCCAGAGAACATTCTGCACCCTTGCCACTCTGTGCTTCCTCCCAGTGGTGTTCAACATGGAGGAGTACTGATTCAACAGCTAATGATGGGCAGTATGTGGTAATCAGCAGGAGGTTTCCTTGCCCATGTTTAACCTGAAGCCATGGAGTTCATTGGGTCCAGAGTCAATGTTGAGGACTCCCAGGGCAACTTCCTCCTGATTGTATACCACTGTGCCACCACCACCACCAGCAGGACATACCCAGGAATGGTGATAATGGTGCCTAGGACATTGTCTGTAAGGTATGATTCTGTGAGTATGGCTATGTCAGGTTGTCGCTTAACTAGTCTGTGAGACAGCTCTCCCAGCTTTGGCACAAACCCCCCAGATGTTAGTACGGAGGACTTTGCAGGATCTGCATAGCTGGGCTTGCCGTTGTCATTTCTGGTGTCTGGTTCGATGCCGGGTGGTCCGCCCAGTTTCATTTTTCGTAGCGGTTTAATACAACTGAGTGACTTGCTAGGCCATTTCAAGGGTATTTAAGAGTCAACCACATTGCTGTGGGTCTGGAGTCACATGTAAGCCAGACCAGGTGGGGATGGCAGATTTCTTTCCCTAAAAGGACATCAGTGAGCCAGATGGATTTTTGCGACAATGGTCATTAGACTTTTAATTCCAGATATTTTATTGAGTTTAAATTCCATCACCTGCCGTGGTGAGATTTGAACCGGTTCCCAGATCATTATCCTGGGTCTCTGGATTACTAGTCTAGAGACAATACCACTATACGGATCCGGGGCCTCACCATATCCCACAGTTTGGGTCACTCACATGAACTGCTGAGAGTGCACAGCCAGATCAGCTGACGGAATGCTGTGACTACTACAGACAGGGTATTTTGCAATGTATGATTCACCTCCTGACTCCCCCGAACTCTCTTTCTCCTCCAAGGCACAAATGAGGGTTATAATGGAATAATCTTCACTTGCTTGGGTTCAGCTGCAATAATACCCAAAACGTTCAATAGCTATCTGCACAAAGCAGGTCAACAGCCTAAGCAGTATCTTCTTCCAACATTCACAAATGTGTGCACACAACTCAAATACACAGCACCTTTACCACATGGACTGCAACAGCCCAAGATAGCAGCTCACCACCACCCTCAAGGGCAAGTAAAGATGGGCAATAAATGCTGGCCTTTCCAATGTCATGGTCCCCAAAATGAATAGAAAATAAACAAGTGACACAGAAGCAAAGGTTTTTATTTAAGAAATGATTTCTTAGTTAGGGGATAGAACTTGAGACTCTGTCCCTTGCTGTGACCCTATTTTGCAATGACCACAGTCAACATACAATAGGCTTATTATAACTTTGGGACACTGTATGTACCCTCAGTTGAACACCAGCGGAAATGGAAGTAGCTATTTTTTTTTTAATATCCTCACCAATTAGTGGGACACAAAGGAAACAGCTGGGCATTTTTCCGAATTGAGGAATAAAGAAGTTGGATCTATTTTGCATCTTGGGACATCGCAGCAGTTCACAGCGAATTCACTACTTTTGAACAGTCACTGTTGTGGTGTTCGAAACACACAAACCACCCGGGGGGGGGGGGGGGGGGGGGAAGAAAGAGAGAGAGAGAGAGGGGGAGGGGGAGGGAGGAGAGGAGAGGGAGTGTCTCATCCAAAAAGGACATCTCCGACAATCCAGCACCTCCTCAGCACTGGAGCAACAGCTGGATAACAGAAAGAAATACAACACAAGGCCAATTCTTTCACAATCTTTCTCATCTTTGAGGTTGGCATGACGATTTGGTGGAGTGAAATCCAACAGATCAAAAACAAAACAAATTAGGGTGGTGTACTGAATTGATACATTGCTCTGCTGACCTTCTGCCTTATCAAATTAAGGCAAAATGTTTCCATTTAGTAGCAAGTACAAATAATCCTAGAACCAGTTTGCTTCATTAGGACTACAATCATGTTGATGCTGCTATGAAAGGTCAAGAACACGTAACTCCGATGTAGGTTGTATAATACCCACCTGATGTCAAGCGGTTATCACCACCTCCTTTCTCCATTAGGGGTGCTCTGGTATTGAGCATTTGATTCAGATTTAGTTGGCCAGTGCACTCGGTCCAGATTGCTGCTGGTTAATTGCTGTAACCAGACTACAGGAGCTGGATTTAGCAAGTGAAATAAGGAGAGTTGGCAGCTGAATGCCACAACGTGAACTTTAAAAACAAGCCGAACCGTACTGCTTCACCCTAGTATTATGCAGCTTAGAAAGACTCTGCAGCAATTACATTTTGTACATATTAAGACATATTCTGAAATATCTGCACACCCATTAGTTTACTTCACAAAAGGCCCCAACAACTCAAATTAAAACTTGTGCTGGCGTTCGATGACTTACAAATAAGAGACACGCCCCTGTTGTTTTTGTCTGCACAACACTGGATTATACACTGACAAATATGATTATAAACACACCATCATAGAGTTCAACTTTTCCTCAGGCTGGGACTACAATGGACTCCTCTGTTACTCTGGTACAACAACAAAGGCAGTGTTTCAGAAACGGTGGAAATTAAAAAGTCTGTGTAATGTGCTTGAGCTTCCTACACTTGATCTTTATCAAGATCCACACTTGTTCAGGGCTCTGCTTCAACAATGCCACAGTTACAAATTCACAAACCTGCTACGACAAAGAACTGGGCTGAAAACTAAAAATCTTTGCCACAGCACCTAAAGACAGCAGCTCAAGGATCAGATCACTCACCCAGCTGCATCACGAAGCTGACATGAAGCAGTGCAAAGAATAGGAAACAACATTTCAAGGCTCACTTTTCATTCCTCTGCCCCACCAATTTTCACGTTTCCTAAAGGTGCTGACTCTCTCAAAGTTACAACCCACTTCTGTTACATCACCAATGTGATCATTGCTAATGTCGCCAGACAAGTATTTGCAACTAAATCAGGGGAATGACCACAGACAAGCCTGATCCTGCCTTCACTCGACACTCTCACAGACCCACACTCACACAGACCCACAATGAGGACTCACTTCGATAACATTTAAATAAAAATCTAGCCTGGGAGAGTGGTAGAGGCCTCACATCCTTGACAAAGTACCTGGATGGGTACTTGGCACGTTATAACATACAAGGCTATTGGCCAAATGCTGACAAATGAGATTGGGTGGGTAGGTCAGGGTTTTATCAAGTGTTGGTGCAGACTCGAAGGGCCGAAGGGCCTCTTCTGCGCTGTATTTTCTGTGATTCTGTGATAAGTGTGAATAAGATCACTGATGGATGCTCCATGGGAACAATTTAAAGAACAGCTTCTTTTGTGCTCCATAGAAACAGCAAGTAAAAGCATAACCTCAAATGCTTTCAACAGTTCCTTAACTCAAGCAGCCCTTTTTATTGGGAAGATGGGGATGGGAGGGGGCTTGAAGAGTGGGGGAATACAGAGTGAATGACGGAATGATAAGTGCAATCTTGTGCAAAGGCGAGAGGACGGGGGAGGTGAGGGATGGCTATGGGCGAACTCGAAGAGCTGGTAAAAAGACTGACAGAGGGGGACAGATAAACAGAGATTGCGAGTCAGGATCAGAAATATAAACTGTGGTAACTTGACCACAAAAAGGTAGTTGAATCTTAAAGTCGATCTTCTTTAAATATATAAAAATATAGCTTAAAATACAATATGCACTCAAAAGCAGGAGCAACTAGTTAAACATTTAAATAACTAACAGAATTAGAACTAACTGCAGTTAAATACAACATACATACACAGGTAACAACAACAAATGCCACATAACCTATTAATGAGGTCAGCAATGGATTTAAATAAGATGCATAATAATACACCAAGTATAAACATACAGACATTTGATCTCTTAGCTTTCAATCTCAGTATCCGAGTATCTGCGCTGTTGCAATAAATGACTAGACGTCCTTGCGATGCTCTGGCCGTAGGGTGGGGTGGGGGGCATACAAGTGTCACTTGTGTCTGGGGAGTTGGCTGTGTCTGGCTCACGCTGTATACGATCCTCCACAGCTCAAACTCCGTGTTAGAACTCTGCAGAGCTGTAGCTCTTGTTTGCGTGTCTCACCCCCAAAGCAGGTTATTTGAAACCTCTGAATGGAGGTAATTTATATTCAATTGAAGTGAGGGGCCAGCATTGCAGGCCCTCTGATCGTCCATGGCCAGAGAAAAGGCCCTTGTACAGCTGAACAAAGAATGGCTGAAGAAAAACCTTTCTGACCCTTTCCCTCTGTGGAAGAGTCAATTCCTCAACATCCTGTTTCTACGGTAACCAAACAAAGCCCTGATTTCTGGAAAAAACGAGTTTGCTGCAACTCCAGGGAAATGGTGTCTTTTGGAAGGGAGGAATTTCTAATGAAAAAGGTACACGGACTCGTTCCGCATCTCATTCCGTACAACAGAATTCACTTTGCCGGGGAACAAACTTTCCTAAACCTGACAGAATTTCACAGCCTAGTGTGTGGGTGGTTACATTAGAAGTGGCTGCAGTGCACTGTCCAGTAGCTCCCCCGCCCTTATCCCCCCGCCCTTATCCCCCCTCATCAACCTTCTTTAGTCTGCAGTCATCAAAGCAAAACAAGGAACAAAAATAGATCATGAGAACATAGCTTGTTCCCAACCCCAGCCTCGATGTTATTGTTTTTCAATTCCTTGAGCCACTAACTGCACAGGGTTAGACAAACCATGTAGCACAACTTCATTAAAAGGTTTCTTTTAAGCAACACTACTGTTTCTGCTAGGCTGGATGAGAGGTGTTATCTTTGAATTTATTCATAGCTGTGAGATCACAAGTTACTGCCTCAACGTACTGTTTCGCACCCAGAAGCATTTATCCACTTGGGGCTCCCTATAAATGCAGTTCCGGGTACGCCTCCAACTAGTAGGGCTGCCCCACCCTCAGATTTACTTGGCATCACCAGGAATCCAAGTCAGTGAGCAAACATGTCAGGAATTTTCAGAAACGAATAATGCAGTCAAGTCTTTGAAATGTCACGGCCACACCACCTTGAGCCGTATCTCAACACACATCTTTTTGATGTAAAAATGTTGTGACTCATGATGCTGCAAGGTTAGTCTCGTCTTACTTTACCATGGCTCATGTGCACGGTTTCTGTATCAAAACAGGAAAACCCTTGTGGAATACTTACACATTACCTAGGGATAAGGCTTGGGTAACCCACAAAAGCCTTCCCTGGCTATTGGAAAGGTTGCAACGCTCAGGAAACAACATCACCATTCCACCCTCACGCACGTTTTCCCCCAACTGTGCCAAGATTCAGCACGCAGGGTCACTCCCAGAGTCCTAAAACCATCTGGGAACTCTGCTTACCCTCAACACTGGTCTTTTGTGCATCCTTTTGCCCCACCCTCAGCAAATTGGCTTTCAACCATCTAGGTCACAAACTCAGAGTTCTCTCCCCAAATCTCCCATCTTTCAAACTCAAAAACATCTTTCATCACAAACCGGAGAATGATACAGCACAGGAGGAGGCCACTGAACTCATTGGGCCTGTGCCACCACTTGGAGAGTTGTATTCAATTATTCCCACTTTCCTTAGATGCCTGTAAATTTCCCCACTTAAAATATTTATCCAATTTCTATCTGAAAACTATTGAATATGCTTCCACCACGTTTCATGCAGTGCGTTGCAGATTGTAACAGCTCGCTGCATAATTAATTTCTTTTTCCTTGTGCTTTTGCCAATTACCTCAAATCCCTGTCCTCTGGCCTCCAATCTTGTTGCTCCGGAAACAGTTTTTTTTTTAAACTCCATCCAAACACTACACAGAAGTGTTGAAAATTATGAATACAAAAAATTTAACCATTTCTAACAAATACAACTTTTCAAGTGTCTCCACAAAACTGATACGGTCATCGTCCTAGTAAATCTCATCTGAACCCTCTCCAAGGTCTCGAGATCATGGATTCCAACATCTTCTGTTATGGCCTGGTATTTGTATGTGGGACATTTTACTGTGCAAAAGAGGTTCTGTTTGTCACTGTAAATGCCCAGGTTGTGGACCTGTAAGGCAATCAGTACTATCTTGGGAGGTGGCTGGGGAAACCGAGAAAGCATCAGACTTAACAATGAAGGAAAAGGAGGCTAAATTCGCATACATATCAATTATCTTTAGGTAAGCTTTTAAAAGACTTCATGAGACAGCAACCACACCAACATTCTCCCCAACAAAGGCGGTCTCTCGGTGCCATCCATAATGCGCGTGACAATGAAGGGTGTGTTAATGTTTCTGTATTAGAAAGCAAGCCTCGAGCAACAGAATTGGAGCTTGTGGAATGCATCAGAAAGTTTTCTTGTATACCACAATATGTGGAACTTCACACACTGATTGTAATCATTCCTCATGATATGTGCATTTGGTAACAGAACTCAGCCAGATCCCTGGTCCGAGTCAGTATTATTATTTGGGATCACAGTACACTCGGCCCACTGTTTTCTCTTTGGGATTTATTGGTGGGTGGGGGAAGAGAGAGAGGCCAATGTCTTCCCCCTAGATCAAATCTGGTCATGTACACAGGGTAGGATATAGAGAAACCCTGCTCAAAATGCATTGGACATACAGACCAATGCCAATCACAGAGGGAGGTGGATAATTAAGTTTGAACTGAACTAAAAGGAATTGAAGCATTCCTTCAATCTACAAAGTGACCAAGATCTGACAATGAATCCAGACATTTTTCCAATTATTTCTATTTATGACATTTGAGCAAAGCTTTCAAGGTGGAGCAAACTCCACCCTATAATCCACCCCATTCCTTCTGAATGGGTTGTGGCCAAGGAAAGGACATATCAGACAAGGTACATGCTTTTGATCACTGGGATAGCTGAGCAAGGACAAAAATCACGTGAAGTCTACTTGGTGAGTACCAGAGGTACCAAGACCCAAAGAAGACAAGAAACAGAGCCTCTAGAACCTGTGTAATATCACAGCTGATCTACCGCAACTCTAACAGGATAATCTCCTCATCCCCAGAAACAACCATTGTTTCACTTCCTCTGGGGAGAGTTAAGACCTTTTTTAGGAAGGGAGACCAAATTGTAGTGTTCCAGATGAGCCTCACCAAAGCTCTATATAATCAGGGTTTAAGATTTCTTCATTTGTATACGTTCTTTACTTGGGCGGCACGGTGGCACTGTGATTAGCACTGCTGCTTCACAGCTCCAGCGACTTGGTTCAATTCCTGCCTTGGGTGACTGTGCTTGTGGAGTTTGCAAAGCACATTCTCCCTGTATCTGCATGGGTTTCCTCCGGGTGCTCCGGTTTCCTCCCGCAGTCCAAAGATGTACAGGTTAGGTGGATTGACCATGCTAAAAATTGACCCTTGTTGTCCAAAAGGTTAAGTGGGGTTATGGGGATAGGGTGGAGGCGTGGGTTTAAGTAGGGTGCTCTTTCCAAGAGCTGGTGCGGACATGGGCCGAATGGCCTCCTTCTGCACTGTAAATTCTATGACTCTATCTAATCATTGCCCAAAATAACAGAACTTCGTATTTTTCCCCACCACTGACTTTAGGCTAACAGGCCTCTAGTTCGCCGTTTACTCTCTCCCTCCTTCCTAAAATTGTGAGGGTTATATTTGCTTCCTACCTCCCAATCCATGGAGGTTTCTAATAGAATCTTACACTACACGTATCTCTGTAGCTACCTCCTAAAGTCAAAAGGATGTGGGTCATCAAGTCCAGGCGATTGGTCAACTTTAGTACTGGAGAAATTATTGGAACTATTTATTTTACTAACACTAATTTTAGTTACTTATTCTCACAGGATCCTTGATTGGCCATTATTTCGAGATTTATCTAGTGTCTTCTTCCATGAAGATAAATAAAATATTTGCTTAGTGTCCCTACCATTTTCCTCAACCCTCCCATTATAACTTTGTCCGTCTTCTCCTCCACAGATCCACCTTTACTTTCATGAATATCTTCTTTTTTTGAAAGCATATCTGTTGAGAAGCTTGTACAATTCGTTTTTGTCTCGTGCTAGTTTACCCTCGCATTCTCTTTGTTAAGATCCTCCCAATCCTCAGGCCTACCATTTTTGCTAACATCTAGAAGCTTCTTCCTTTAAGCAACTCTTAGAACCACAATAAACATGAATCAGTGACTGCAAGGGGCAACCAAAAAAATGCAAGGGATCAGACCCCAACAGGTCAGGGCCTGCAGGCAGAAACCTAGCCCAAAAGGATGCACTGTTGGTGTATCTACACCATATGGACCCAAGTGCTTCAAGTAGGCAGCTCGCAACCACCTTCTCATGAGTAATTAAAACTGGCCTCGCCAGCAAAGCTCGCAAACCAAGAATAAAAAAGGATGGTACAGATGGCAATTGCACAGAGTGCAAATGGCACTCACATGTACAACATTGTCCTAGATTACTAAACCAGAGATCATGGAATTCAAAAATCACCATGGGAGGCGTGGTAGGGTTGCACAGTGGTTAGCACTGCTGTCTCACAGCGCCCAGGACCCGGGTTTGATCCGTGTGGAGTTTGTACATTCTCCCAGTGTCTGCCTGGGTCTCACCCCCACAACCCAAAGATGTGCAGGGTAGGTGGATTGGCCATGCTAAATTGCCCCTTAATTGGGAAAAATTAAAAAATATCACTATGGGAGGCACCCGCACTTGGTCTGGCCAACCCTTGACAACAATCATCAGTAGCAATCACTCACTGTTCCAACAATCACAGGGTTTGACATGTATTGCTGAGCAATGGATTTATGTAATAGACCACTGCTCGTCTTGATCGGCATTAATGACAGACTTGGGTGCACAGGGCACGATTTCAAAATTTGCAGATGACATAAAGCTTGGAAATATTGTGAATCGAGGGGGAGGTTGGTGATAGACTTCAAAAGGACAGAAGTGCTGGAGGAATGCCAGTGGCATATGAAATGTAAGCAGGGGTGTGTGAAGTGGTACAATTTGGTACACTGGAGCCCTGTTGCAATGCAATTTGGTGTCCTGGGGATCCTATCTTGAGAACACATTTTTGGCAAGACCACATCACCAACCACCAATAAAAAGTGTTGCCGACACCAGTCAGCTTTTAGTCCCTCTTCAGAAAGTTCAATGAAATAGTAGGTTTTAGAAATGTCACTGTTGTGCAGTACCTTACAACACTGAACACAGTTGCCAACAGGGAGAAAGAGTCCAAGGAATAGGTGAATGTGTACTAAAAATCTTTCAACTTCAACGAGGCGTAGTTCTAATTCCATGCATTCGCCTAGAGTTCAGCCCCCCCACGCCACTTTTCTTTAACCATAAATCCGAGGCAGCACGGTGGCGCAGTGGTTGGCTCCCAGGTTCGAACCCGGCTCTGGGACACTGTCCGTGTGGAGTTTGCACATTCTCCCAGTGTTTGCGTGGGTTTCGCCCCCACAACCCAAAGATGTGCTGGGGAGGTGGATTGGCCACACTAAATTGCCCTTTAATTGGAATAAATGAATTGGGTATTCTAAATTTATTTTAAAACACCATAAATTCAATCTATTCCTAAAATGTTGACATAATCAGTGCTTAGAGCACAAACGCTGATAGTACATTCTAGAACCCATATGTTTTTTTAAAAACTGTCACGCTCCGATAAATCTCCTACATTTAATCTTTTCTCCATGTTCCTCATTATAAACCCTTAAATTACTGGAAGCAGTCCGATTCTCCCTACACTGCCTCATCCCTTGCAATTTTAAGTAACCATCACCCTGTAATCGCCTCCCTTTTTCACAGAAACAGCCCCAGTCACTCACTGCACAAACTCACTGAGCCAATAGATATTACTTCAGCTTCTTTATACTCCTGAGCTAAGTCACTCTACCAAATCCAGATTCTTTTGATGTCAGTAGCACTCTAGCTTAAGCAATAAAAGACAACGTAAGAAATTAAAGGATGTTCATTCACCCTTGAATTTTTTTTATTTATTTATTTTTATTTTTTATTTTTTTTAAACTGAAGCACCACTCTGTCTTTCCTGGAAGCATTGAAATGCAAAATGAAATGAAAATCGCTTATTGTCACAAGTAGGCTTCAAATGAAGTTACTGTGAAAAGCCCCTAATCGCCACATTTCGGCGCCTGTTCGGGGAGGCTGTTACGGGAATTGAACCGTGCTGCTGGCCTGCCTTGGTCTGCTTTCAAAGCCAGCAATTTAGCCCTGTGCTAAACAGAGGACTCTCAGGAGGTGGAAGGTTTGTCATTTATACTTCAATGCTGAACGCATCGTGGGGGGGGGAAAAAATCTTTTCTCAAAGGAAAAATTTTAGTGGAAGTTTGGAGGTTCAAGTCAAACTCGTGTATCTAGAAATAAAAGCAAAATACTGTGGATGTTGGAATCAGAAATAAAAACAGAAAATGTTGGGAAAACTCAGCCACTCTGGCAGCATCTGTGGAGAGACGGAGTTAATGCTGAGTCCATATGAC
The DNA here is from genome assembly GCF_047496885.1 of Scyliorhinus torazame. Taxonomy (NCBI): domain Eukaryota; kingdom Metazoa; phylum Chordata; class Chondrichthyes; order Carcharhiniformes; family Scyliorhinidae; genus Scyliorhinus; species Scyliorhinus torazame. The sequence continues at coordinate 114,713,765 of NC_092719.1, forward strand.
TCCATCTCTGCTGAATCCATATGGCTCCATCTCTGGAGAGGAATCACAGACTCTAAAAACGTTGACTGTTTTTCTCTCGACAGATGCTGCCAGACCTGAGGTTTTTCAAGATGCTGCTGGACCCAGGTTTTTCCATAACGTTCTGCTTTTATTTCAGTATTATACCGGGCTCCATGCTGTTACAGCCCAATGCAGAAAGGGCGAGAAGAGGCAATATAAAACAAAAGGGCGAGATCTGGTGTATTTGTGCACAAATCTTGGGGCAGGTAAAAAGGCAGAGGGAATCCTGGGCTTTATAAATGCTGGCCTAGTATAAAAGCAAGAGCACCATGGTGAACATTAATAAAACAATGGTTTGGCCCCAACTGCAGTATTATGTTCAATCCTGCTTCCACACTTCAGGAAACACGTGAAAAGGCTTTCGCAGGTGCCAAAAAGATTTGTGAGAATGTTTCCAGGGATGAGGGACTTTGTGGGCAGGAGAAACTGGGGTTGCTCTCCTTAAAGAAGTTTATTAATAACAATAATAATAATAGCTTATTGTCACAATGAAGTTACTGTGAAAAAACCCTAGTCGCCACATTCCAGCACCTGTTTGGGGAGGATGGTATGGGAATTGAACCCGCGCTGTTGCCTTGTGTTCTGCATTACAAGCCAGCTATTTAGCCTAGTATGCTAAACCAGCCCCAGTTTGAGATATTTGATAAGAAATGTTCAGAATCATGAAGAGTCTGGACAGAGTAGTTAGAGGGAACCTGTTCTCATTGGCGGGAGAGACAAGAACCAGAGGGCAGCAATGAATGGCATAAAAACAAATGACAACACCTGGAAACATTTTTACCTAAGGGTGGTTAGAATCTGGAATGCACTCCCCGAGTCTGTGATGGAGATTCAATTGTTACCTTCAAAAGGCAATTGAATAAGTATCTGAAGATGGAGACTCGATTAATTGCTCTTAGAGAGTCAGCACAGACATGGAAGGGCCAAACTGTCTCCTTCTATGCTGTTACCACTATGATTCATTCTAGGATTCTCAGCTCCACGGATTCATTCCACCGCCTGGATGCAGCCTATTCTCTAACATGCACTGTATCTATTGAGAAATAAACAGTTGCTTCTTCATTTCAGAATATTTTACACTTCGCCACTTTTTCACCCCTTCCTTGAACATGTCACCATTTACTGCAGAGCCAACTGACCACTCCCCCTAAAAAAAGTTCAGCCCAGATATTTGACCATGAAAGGCATCACAATTCAGCCCAATCCCATTCTTGTCCACACTGGTACACATTTGAGAAGGGATTGCAAAGTGGTCCAAGCAACAGCGAAATAAAACAGAAAATGCTGTTCAGACAGATGGAGAGTTAATGTTCCAGGTCAATGACCTATCGTCAAAACTCCCAAGTACTTTGCAACGTGACAGTTTTACACGACAGGGGAAAGAGGGAGGGGAAGAACAAAAGGCAAGTGTGGAAGGGAGGAGAGATTAAATGACAAAGAGATAGATGGTGTGAGCCATAAAGAGATGATAATGGAACAAGTACAGAAACAAAAGAGGAGTCTAGAATGGTTTAAATGTGAAAAGCAGAAACCTCAACAGCTGCCAACAAAAGAAAGAGTTTAAATTTGGCGAGTCCAGAAGGCTATACAGACGTCACTGACCTAATCTCCCCTGGATACCTTCGCTCCATGATCAACAACCTCAGTCTCCCAAACCTTACACACGCTCCATCAATCTCCTTCCCAAAATCCGCAAACAGGACCTCCCTGGTAAACTCATCATTTCTGTCCGTCCGTGTCCCACACAATTGATTTCTTCCAATCTCGACTATTTTTTCTCCCTCGTTCAGTCATCTTCCCTTCTACATCTGACTCCTCCGACACCTTCTGCCACTTTCAGTTTCCAATTTACTGACCCAATCATCTTGATGTCCACTTGCATCGCCATCTTTCACTGCAGTTTGAGGGCTCTCTGCTACTTCCTTGAATGGAAATTCAATTACTCCCCAACCACCAGCACCCTGCTCCCCTGGCTGAACCCGTTTTCCCATTGAAGAACGTCTTTATTGCCACTCACTCTTCCAAATAAAAAGGTGTTGCTATGGGAATCCATATGGATCATAGGTACACTGCTTTTTCACGGGATATTTGGAACAGTCTTTGTTCCAATCCCACTGAAATCCATCCCCCTCCTTTGTACATTATTGATTACTGATGCTTACCTGCTCTCGCCCGGAACGGTTTCCAATTCTACCCTTCCCTCACCTTGGCATGGTCCATCAACAACTTATGTTTCCTCAGCTTCTGAGTCTCAATTTCTGGGGATAGGTTATTGGCCTATATTCACAATAAGCCCACTGACCCCTCACAGCTACCCCAACGACACTTCCTTGCTTCCTGCAAGGACTTTCCCATTCTCCCACTTCCTCCTTCTCTGTACTCTGTTCCAACAATGCAACCTCGTATACTAGCATTAGGTCTTTGCCCAGCAATTTCCCCCTCACTGTAGTTGACAGTTTGCTCAACCGTGACTGCTCCATTTGACACACTTCTACTCTCATCCTCTCACCCTCCGAGAAATATGAAAAATTCCCCTTGTCTTCATTGTCTTATGCAATTAATCTTCCTCTGCCACCTGAAATGTAATGCAACATCTACTCTTTTCCTTCTGAAGGGACCACTCCCTCGGAGACTGGTCCAATCCTCGGTCGTGACTATCACCCCCCTCTCTCTCACATGCACCATCCCATACAACAAAAATGCCCAGAAAATGCAACGTCTGCCTTCTTACCTCCACCCTTCTCATCATCCAAGGCACCAAACACTTCACGGTGAAGTAGCAATTTACTCGTACTTCTTTCAATTTAGTCAACTGTAGTTGCTGCTCACAATGTGATTTGCTCTACGCTGGGGAAACTAAATGCAGATTTAGTGATTGCTTTGTGGATCACCTGCATTCGGTCTCCTTGCATGACCTCGATCTTCCAGTCATCGGTCATGCTAACTCACTGTCCCACTCCCATTCTGTCCGCACCCTCTGCATTGTTAAACTCATCATAAGCTTGGGGAACAGTGCCTCACCTTTCAGCAAGCACTTTACAGCCTTCTAGACCTCAATGGAGTTCAACAATTTCAGAGCATAGCCTTTGTCCCCATCTCTTTTTTGGGGAGACAGGATTCTGGGTTTTACATTTACACCTCCTTCAGATGCCGCTTTTAGTTTAAAAAAAAAACAACTTGTCCCATTATTTATTTATTTTTTATCTATCATCCCCTTGGACATTTAATCACTCCAGTCTTCCACCCTATCACGTAACCCACATTTTGTACTTTACTTCTTCATTCACCTCGCTTTGCATCTTGGAAACTCTTCCAAGTTCTGATGAAGGGCTGCTGACCCAAACATCAACTCTGCTGCCCAATAACTGGAGCATCCACAGTACTCTGCTCTTGTCTAAAGGAGCAAGAGACCATGGCCAACTGAAGCTAAACACGGTGGAGTCAAAGGACCCACTCCTACCTTATGACAAAAAGAGAAGGTCATTGATGAAACAGCTCAAAATGGTTGGAAGCTAAAAGGATGCTTGCCGGAGGTTCATCTGAAGTGACAGCCTTGCAGTTGTGGCGATTTGCCTGACAACGACAGCTATTTTCCATTACATTACGCACAATTCCAGTCACCAGAAGGATTTCCCTTTAACTTTTTATGTTTTTCTAGGGCTCCTTGGGGCTACATTCAGTCAAATTCTGCCTTGATGTTAAGGACAGCTACTCTCATCACTTTCCTGGCATCCAATTCTTTGGTCCATGTCTGGATCAAAGTGATGCCGATATCTGGAGCCAGTGATTCTGGCTCCACCCAATCAAGCACGAGTGAGCAGACGCCACTTGTTGGCACAGTTTAGGATTGTTTATATAAATGACAAACAATAGGGGACCCAGCACAGATCCCTGTGGTACGCCACTGGCCACTGACTTAGTCACTAAAGCAGCCATCTGTTATCATCCTCTGTCTCCTACAGGTAACCAATTTCAATATCAGGTTACCCTGTATCCCATGATCATTGCCTTTGTTATACCTTGGCCAGATCCTGCCTTATTTTACCAAAATCCACTCTCCTCCAATCCATGTGGGACCTTGTCAAAGGCTTTGCTGAAATCCATGTAAACTACATCAACTGCACTACCCTCATCTACACACCTGATCACATGCTCAAAAAATTCAATCAAATTTGTTAGGCATGACATCCCTCTGACAAATCCATGCTGATTATTCCTGATCCAACCGTGCCTCTCCAAGTGGCGAGAGATACTCTTTCAGAATTTTCTCCAAAAGGGTGGCAAGGTGGTGCAGTGGTTATAATAATAATAATCACTTATCGTCACAAGTAGGCTTCAATGAAGTTACCGTGAAAAGCCCCTAGTCGCCACATTCCAGCGTCTGTTCGGGGAGGCTGGCAAGGGAATTGAACCCGCGTTGTTGCTTTGTTCTGCATTACAAACCAGCTATTTAGCCCACTGTGCTAAACCAGCCCCTAACCTGCTGCCTCATGGCACCGAGGAGCCGGGTTCGATCCTGGCCCCAGGTCACTGTTTGTGAGGAGTTGCACATTCTTCCAGTGTCTGTGTGGGTCTCACCCCCACACTAAAAGAGTGCAGGGTAGGTGGATTGGCCACGCTAAAATTGCCTCTTAATTGGAAATTAAAAATAAAAAAATCCTCCAATAGTTTCCGTACCACTGACACAAGATTCACTGGTCTGTAGTTCCCTGGCTTCCCTCTACAACCTTTCTTAAATAGTAAGACCACATTAGCTGTTCTCCAGTCCTCTGATCACCGTGGAGGTGCCAGAGAGGAATTAAAAATTTGGGTCAAAGTCGATACAATCTCCTCCCTCGCTTCCCACAGCATCCTGGGACACAATTCATCCGGATCTGGATATCTGTCCACTTTTAAGCCTGCCAACACCTCCAAAACCTTGTCACTCCCTATGTCAATTTGCTAAAGTACCTCACAGTCACTATCCCAGAGTTCCATATCTACCTCCTCATTCAATTGGGTGAAGACAGATGTGAAGTATTCGTTCAACACCCTACCAGTGTCCACAGAGTTCACCCATAGATTTCCCCCTTGGACCCTAATGGGCCCTACTCTTTTCCTGGTTATCCTCTACCCATTGATATACTTATAGAATATCTTGAGATTTACCCTACTTTTACAGCCAGAGCTTTCTCATATTTCCTCTCCTAATTGCTTTCTTAATTCCTTCTAATCATATCCTGAACGTCTCTGGTCATCCATAGTTCTCCGGGCTTGTTACTCCTGCCTATTATCCTAGGGAGAACATGTTGGACCTGTACCCCCACTGCTCTTCTGAAGATTTCCGCACAAGTAACTCTTTCCAGTCTACCTTGGCCAGATCCGGCCTTATTTTACTAAAATCCACTCTCCCCCAATCCAAAGCCTTTTTTTTTTTGCAACTTGGTCTATTTCTTTGTCCATTGGGGTTGTGGAGCTAGTTTGAGCAGTGTAAATGCAGAGGGAGCGCAGAGACTTTACTTTCCTGTTAAACAAATCCCTGTGTAAAGGTGCCTTTGGAGTGGTAAAAGAGGGGTAAATGTGGTCAGCAGAACAGAGTCAATGGGTCTAAGCACTGAACTCAAGGGTACTCATTAAGCGCAAGAACAAAGTGTTGATTTTCTCTTTGAGAACGTGGACCAGTAAGCAAGACTTCAAATGACTTTCTCACTCTAGCATCGCTGTATCTGCGGCGAGGGTTACACGTAAATTTGAACAGTTCCATCAAAAATGAATTCCAAGGCAATCCACAAGGAATCACTAAGCAGTGACTGTATAACAAATTAAAGAAATTCAGAAATGGAGGCATCTCTTCTTCTCATTACCACTGCTTTATTGGCTCAGAATAGCTAGAGTGCCGAACATGCCTTGTGCTGGGTAAAAGACTGTGGGAAGAGGGCACTGAAAACCAATAACCTGAGAGGGTTGACAATCTTCCTGGATTGTCTGGAAGTCTTCAGGAATTAGGGTCCTGAAGCAACCCAGGAGTACATATCACAACCAATTAAGTTTCTTTGAAATGCAATTAATGTTATGATGTAGGAAATAGACAATATTCTCATAGCTAGCTCCCACTGATCAGTAGTGTCATAAATGATCAGATCATCTGCTTTTAGTGATGTCAGTTCAGGGGGGAATATTGGCCAACACACAGGGAAGAACCACCTAGCTTCTCTTCAAAAGAATGCCCACGGGAATTTTCATTTCCACATGAACAGATGGGGGCCTCAATTTAACATTACACCTGAATGGCAGAGTCCAACTATGCTGCGCTCACTCAGAGCTGGATGCAATGTCAAGTCCAGATTTGTGCGCAGTGGACTTGAACCCACAACCTAGTGAATGAAGCGAGAGTACTACCTAGCGAGTCGTGGCTAACACCCAGATTGCATTTTTTATAGCTCATTAAGATTATAGACATGGGAGGCAGCACGGTGGTGCAGTGGTTAACTTTGTTGCCTCACGGCTCCACAGTCCCTGGTTCGATCCCAGCTCTGGGTCACTGTCCATGTGGAGTTTGCACAGTCTCCGTGTTTGCTTGGGTTTCACCCCCACAACCCAAAGATGTGCAGAGTAGGTGGATTGGCCTCGCTAAATAGCCCTTAATTGGAAAAAAGTGAATTGGGTACACCAAATTTAAAAAAAGATTATAGACATGGTGCACTTTTGCTCTTGGCTTAAGAGATCAATCCATCAGAGGCAGGGTCTGCCACAATTATCTCAAATTTGGAAAGGGAGTGATGGGTGTGGGCAAGCAGTAATGCAGAGCAGGGAAATGGTGGGTTACAGGAATATTTCCCCAAAAGAGTAGAAAGATCATGGGAGGGAATATAGGATTCTGAAATAGATTCAACAGAGGCCAGTGGGATCTGGATGTGGAGGAGATCCCAGGCTGCCGGAGCTATGGATCGGAACAAGAGGAGCTGGAGTAAGGAAGGGAGTGGAGGGTTAAGTATGTTCAAGGCGGAGGTAGACAGATTTTTAATCAGTAAGGGGATCAAGGGTTATGGGTATACAGTGGGAAAGTGGAATTGAAGATCATCATATCAGATCAGACATGATCCCATTGAAAGGCAGAGCAGCCTCGATTGGCCGAATGGCCTACTTCTGCTCCTACATCTTGTGGGTGTTAACTATTTAAGAAATCGGCTCGTGTAGTGGTGATAGGGGGCGTTGGCAGACAACAGTCCAGGGGCGAGATTCAAAGTTCCTCTGTTGGTTCTCAGTTGCCCAGCATCTTAACGTTAAAGTTCACATATTTCCTCCCTCTAGCTTCAAAACTCCACAAACTCTACAACTCTTGCCCCCTTGTACATGCCTCACTACTTTTACCCCAAAGTACATTCAGCTGCCACCATCCTAAACTCTGGAATTGCCTCCCTAAACACTCCTAATATCACCTTTGTTGGCTTAGCGTTGATTGCTGTTTGATGAAGCAGCTCAAAAAGCTTTTCTATAGGCAAGACGCCGGTGCAGCACAAGCTCTGGTTGATCTTTTAATGTCTATATTTAAAAGTCAGCATGGAATGAACACGCCCGTATTCCAACCACACAGGAACCCTCTGGAGTATAGTTTAAATTTTATGCTGCAGGATAAAAAGTATTATTTCACACAAACTGGGACTGCAAATATGGTAGCATGGAAAAAAAAACAACTGAGGGATTGTCTTGGGGCAGGGGGGCTGCACTGAGCATGTTCACTCATTCTCCAGTGAGTCCTCGGTGTAATTGTTCCTTACAAACACAGGAAGCACGCTGTACTAGCTCTCGTCGCAAAGCACCGCCACACAACACAGTGCTCAAGATCCCTGCTGAGAAAAGGTCTCTCAGACCAAATCAGGCCCTGGTTCAGCCAAACGTTACTTGAATTCATTTGTTTCAAGCTCTCCTCCATCAACTGGAACGTACCAATCTAGGTAGACGCTACAGTGCTAGTGCAGAAGGAGATGATGTGTGTTTCAGAGGAGACATTAAACCAAGATCCTGTCTGCCCTCTTAGGTGGATGCAATGAATCCCAGGACACGTTTTCAAAGAAAGAGTAGGGAAGTTCTTCCGGATGCCCTGGCCAATACATATCCTTCAACCAACATCACTAATCAGATTATTTAGTCAGTACCTCATTGCTGGTTTTGGGAGCCTGCAGTTCACTTTTTCCTGTACAAAAGTGATCACGCTTTAAAACGTACTTTGTTGGCTGAAAAGTGCTTTGGGACATCCAGAGGTGGTGCAAGGTACTATAGAGATGCAAGTTCTTTGCCCCTTTATCCCAAGACTAAACCTGACAAAACTCATTATTTAAAGGCCAGCAAGTTCCTCAGAGGAACGGCAGGGCTGTCTTATAAGTGTAATCCCAGTTGAGGTCCATTGGGAACCGTTGCCACTCCTGCATAATGTATCAGTAGCTGGCGTCTGCTCTGCATCGGGGGGCTCAAGTCCTCTGGTAGAACTCCTCGGCTGCTCAATGATTACCCTGGAGTCTTCAGAAATCTCCTTGACTATTCTGTGAGCAGACCCAGGGGTCACAGGGCTCCAGGTGGGAAGGGGACTCAGCATCACAAGTATAAAAAGCACTAGCATGGATATAGCAATTTTCATGCCATCCCAAAATGCATAATCCACATTTAAAGTCTAGGAAAGGTGGCAGCCAGTTTGTGCACAGCAAGGTCTCACAAACAACAATGGAGGGAGGACAGCCTCAATTTAATATCTATTTGAAAGGTAGCACCTTTGACAGTGCAACACTCCTGCAGTACTGGATTTAATGATGGTGACATGGGTCTCGTCGGCAAGCTGGAGGGCCGACTGGACCCGCTTGCAACCTTTAGGGAAAACCTGCAGAATTAAGTGCCACTCAAGATACTTGACAGGCCAGTGGGAAGCCTTTACTTAGGGTTGAGGAGCACCGAGTGATTGTAGGAAGGGTAAACTGGGCAGGGGTGGCTCTCAGGAGGCACCAGCACCACCCTCCTCCTTCCCCTCAACCCTCCAGCTGCGAGTCCTTCGATTAAGCACCAATTGCCATTGACCACTGCCATCACCCACAACATCACCTCCCCCCAACCCCATGTGAAGCGACAAGAATAAACGGCACGGTTTGCTTGTCATGCTCATCAAAAGTCTGCCCCTTTTCTGCCTCGGAGCATTAATTGGCCACTTACGAGCCTCAATAGGTGGCAGTGAGGGAAGGCTGTCCTCAGAGTCGGGAGCCAGAGTAAATGGGATTCTGGAAGTGCCATGACCAATAGCGGAAGTCCTGGTTTTACATGAATATTGCTGCCCAAGACAACACCCTGGGCCACACCAGTATTGAGCTCAGGACTGATATGGTCCCAAGAACTGCATAAAATATCCGTGCATTGTGCATGGGTGAGAAGGGATTTGATTACAAGGGCTCGATATCCCACAGAATCATTCCTGAATTCATGTGCCAGGGTGGTGAATTCACAAAGCACAATGGCACTGGTGGGAAGACCATCCACAGTGAAAGGCTTAAGGATGAGAATCTCCAACTGAAGCAGGTACCTTGTCTATGACCAATGCTGGACCAAATTGGATCCCAGTTATTTAATCAGCACTGCAGACGCTCCATGGTTGGACGGAAAGAATGTTGTATTTGGTACGGTGTCAAGATCTACGATGTGAAGATTATGGATAAATTGGGGCTAGTGATGGCAAAAATAGCAGTCCTGTTAGCATCATTAATTACTGACAGATGTGAATGGAATTATATGATGAAATAAGACTTAATTGCTTGCAATTCCAAAAAGAAACCCATCTATGCGCCTTCCCGCCGCAGAATTCATCTGGGTGAAGGCAGGATCTCCATTCGACACAAAGCTCGCCATGGGGGTGGATTATTAAATTTCACCCTAGGTGAAATTTTTCTGACCCAGAGGTGGGTGTGTTAGAGCCACACCATGGCCAGCACTGTGCATACATTAGGTGAACAAGTGGGTCTTTTCCTATCCATCATTTTTGTATATATTTGTGATCCAGGGGCCGAAACAAAATAAGGTAATTAAAGTGATTTTTCTAAGTTTCCATGAACACTAGATATTAAAATATTGGAGATGGGAGAAAAAGTACTTGGGCAACAAGTGTGGATACACACCATCCACACATCACTTGGAAAGAGACCGGTGGTGTGAGAGCAGGGAGTTCCTGCAAAAAGCCCAGGGTCGGCAACCCTACGCCACAGTCACATTGTTCTTTTACAGTGTATATTTGTCTCGCAGTCCTTACAGGTATGGGATCCCAGTGGTTAATGTTGGGCTTGAGGCACAGAGTAAGAGTTTAATTCTCACCAATACAAGCTACAAGATAAATCAGGGGGAATGATTAAAGCTGTACAACCCAAGTCACATGACTCCACACCCACCCTATGCAACCGATGTCCTTTGAAGTGGGCGAGTTCTTGAAGAAGTAATTACTCTGGCTTCAAGGGATGGGCAGAAAATGTGACTGTGCCCAAATGCCAAGAAGAAATAAGAAAATGACTAACAGATGTTAATTGAAGTTAGAGAAAGTGAATGATGCAATTCGAAGGAGCGATGTCAGTGGGAATGTGGATGGATCTATCACATGGCAATCCACATGAGCCAAGAATGGTATTGAATTCTGCCCCAATGTCCCCATGCAATAGCAACTTGCATTTATATAGTACCTTTAACATCGCAAAACATCCCAAGGTGCTTCACAGAAACAATTATCAAACAAAGTTTGACAGTAAGGCATAGGAGGAGATATTAAGAAAGGTGATTAAAGATTTGGTCAAAGAGGAAGATTAAGGATAGGAGCACGGTGGCGGTGGTTAGCACTGTTGCCTCCAACCTGACGCAACTAAAAGTGGTACATAGAGCCCACTTAACAAGAACTCGTGCGAGTAGGTTCTTCCTGGAGGTGGAGGATAGATGTGAACGGTGCCAAGGAGGCCCGGCCAGCCACGCCCACATGCTCTGGTCTTGCCCCAGACTTGGAGTACTGGACAGCCTTCTTCGAGGCAATGTCCAAAGGGGGTGAGGGTGGAGCCATGCCCGAAAGTGGCAGTCTTCAGGGTTTCAGACCAGCCAGATCTATTTCTGGGGGCCCTTGCCTTTGCCTCCCTGATCGCCCGCTGTAGAATCCGGTTCGGTTGGCGGTCAGCAGCACCATCCAAAGCTGCAGACTGGCTGACCGACCTCTCGGAATCTCTCCAAATGGAGAAAATTAAATTCGCCATCCAAGGGTCAGACGACGGCTTCCACAGAACGTGGGAGCCATTCATCCAATTGTTCTGGGACCAGTTTGTGGCCAACAAACAAGCAGAAGAATAGCCAGGTAGCCAAGAAACAGGGGAGAGAAGCCAAAGCATGAGAGGGAGAGATAGACCGGGAAGGGGGGGGGGGGGGGGGGGGGGGGGGTGTAAGAGGGAAGAGGCAGGGAACAATCGAGGAGAGCCAGGGAGGTGGAGGGGGGAGGCAGGGAAACGTTAACAAACTTGGCATCCACAGGAACAGAGAAAACGGGGAAGACAGGAGGGCCGCTGAAGCGGAAGTGAGCACGAGATGACAACGGCAGCGAAATCCGTCCGGGAGAAGCAAGGTACAACACCACAAACAGATACCTACTTATGTGTGGGTAAATAATTTTGCCAAGTGTACAGAGTTGCTGCTGTTGAGCGGGTGCATAATACAGTTCGTTGACTTTCTCGGGGAAAATTAAAATGTCAGCAGCAATCCAGAGGGGGGGGGGGGGGTGGATGAGTGTTCCGGTGGGATGGTGTGGGAAGACAGAGGTGTGTGGGGTAACGTCTAGTTAATTGCTATTATCTTTTCTCTTTCTGCACTATGTTAATGTTCACTCTATTTTGTTGTGTTAGTATTATTACTATTGTTTATGAAGAAAAATTCTGCAAAACTTTAAGAAAACGGTTTTAAAACAAAGGAAAAAGCACTGCTGCCTCACACCACCGAGGATCCGGGTTCGATTCCAGCCCGGGTCACTGTCAGTGTGGAGTTTGCACATTCTCCCTGTGTCTGCATGAGTCTCACTCCCACAACCCAAAGATGTGCAGTGTAGGTGGATTGGCCACTCTAATTGGAATTTTTAAATTAATTAATGAAAATTAAAGGAAGAGACTCAGGGGGTCTCACTGCTCTAATAATAATAATAATAATAATAATAATAATAATAATAATAATAGCTTATTGTCACAAGTAGGCTTCAATGAAGTTACTGTGAAAAGCCCCTAGTCGCCACGTTCCGGCGCCTGTTCGGGGTGGCCGGTACGGGAATTGAACCCGCGTTGCTGCCTTATTCTGCATTACAAGCCAGCTATTTAGGCCAGTGTGTTAAACTATTGGCAGCGTCCTCAGCCACGCTGGACCAGAACTCAAACTCTCCTTCTAACTTCTCTTCCATCCTTTATGACGCTCATTAAAAACTACTTGTCTCTGTTCTAATATTTCATGTGGCTCAGTGTCATATTTCATTTCATAATATTTTCAAACAGCACTTTGGTATGTTTTATGTCGAAGGTGCTATATTAATGTACATTCCTGTTGCCTGAGCGGACACCAACGGTCTCTTGAGGTGCAAACTCCCTCGTCATGTATACCAACTCTGGTCAATTTGCAAATTATGAACTTGGCGTGGAGATGGCGTTACTTCAACCCAAGCTCCCACCACCCTGGCCTCAAATGACAAGAGGAGAAAGAAAAAAGGAAAAACTACAGAGCTGTTGCTTGTGAGGCCACTCCTCTGGCACTCGCCCATTTCTAATTCTGCAGCTACATTCCCTCAGCCTGCTCACAAATTCCACGCCCACACTGTGCCCTTTCCCAACGTGCAAGCTGCTTCCGTCAGTCAGGAAATCTTAGATTGGCGATCGACCGATCCTCAACACAGTAATCACTGAAGTGATGCATGGTGCGCAATTTAAATCCAGCATTGACTGGGAGGAGGTGGAAGAGAAATGCCCAATGTGTTTGATTTGGTGTCAATCAGCTGTAAATGGTTGCCAAGTTCACATTACAGCCACATATCCAGACCAGACCCAATGGTAGACACAGGGTAGGGGGAGGGTGAATTAGGACGATGCAGTGGTCAGCACTGCTACTGTACAAACTCCACACATTCTCCCCACGTCGGTGTGGTTTTCCTCTATGAGCTCCGGTTTCCTTCCACAGTCCAAGATATGCAGGTTAGATGGGTTATGGGGATAGGATGGGGGTGTGGGCCTGGCTCAGGTGCTCTTTCAGAGGGTTGGTACAGACGTGATGAGGCAAATGGCCTTCTTCTGCACTGTAGGGATATGATTACATAATGTTGAACTATAAAAATAGGATAATGAATGAGTATATTGTCCTGTGCCCAATTGCTGACTGCCATCAACCTGTGTTGTCCGGTACCTTAGCCAACACAGTTAATTGGGAATCAGTGTGGCTTACTAAAATTTCTGTTCAATTTGACACAGTCACTAGACACGTCATGGCAATATATCATCGCAGTACTTGCATTTGCATAGTGCACGTGCATACTATTGGTAAAATGGAAGGTGAGAAGCAATGTGTCTGACAGTTTTTAGTTGGCAAGAGCTTTACTTCCTTGGTCACTGAATGGTAGAAGATGTTTGAGAAGTCAATAAATACGTGTAAGTATATCGACTCGTTCTGTGCAGGAGGAGTCTTCTACTAAAAGTAACTCACGTGACTGACCAGCCCTACCATGCATTCGCACCTGGTGCTAGTCTGCACTTTCTACTGGATAACACTGGGCAAACCCATCAAATCACCATCAAGGTAACCTCACCACCAGCAGCTCAACACTTAACTGCTCTGCATCCTCAAGCATTAAGAAATGGAGCAGGGTTGGGAGCAGTGGCGATTTTAAGAGCAGACTCCAGCTCAATGATTAGCCAATCGTCTTCCTGACATGATCCAGGCTGTGGCTCCTGGGCAAACCTTTGTGAATTAGAAGGGATGGCAATGAAGGGAACTGCACAATGATTCGTTAAACATATCTGACAAGTTATGGGGGGCTTGTATTCTTCAAACCGTCGCCACTTAAAAGCCCCTCCTGCAGAGGCCTCCATTTTCTCTGTGCTGTGCCCCACTTGCTGTGGCAGAGTCAATGAAGATTAGCCTGATCAAAATTGCACTAATCTGATCACCCACCCTCCCACAGCACCTTTAAACAGTCTCTGTAGGATGATTTTTATAACTGCTGGGCACGCATGCTTTCAAGGGATATGGAACGAAGATAGATAAATGAAGTTAGATAATTGCTGACTTGTACCTCCAAGAGCAAGGCAGAATAGGTCAAGGGCTGAATAGTCTACTCATGTTCCAATGAAGGAAGAGGAGGAGAAGAAAGAGTTTGCATTGCTGAAACACCTTCCAGGACTCAGGACAGCCAGTAACATTTTTGAAGCAGAATCACTGTTGCGGTGCAGGAATGTTACCAAGAGCTGATACAGCAGGGAGGAAGACCTCCAAGGAAGCTCATGAAACAATGACATGACAGAACGTGTACAGTCCAGACAGATAGTTCCATACATGAAAAACATTTGACATACGATAGATACACAATGTAAATACATAGACACAGACATCGGGTGAAACATATGGAGTGTAGTACTACTCAATAGAGAAGATGCGTGGAGAGATCAGTTCAATCCACAAGAGGGTCAATCAGGAATCTGTTAATAAGTGTTCTCAAACTTTTGTATATCCTGCCTGATGGAAGAGGTTGGAAAGAGAATAACCAGGGAGGGTGGGGTCTTTGATTATGCGGCCCGCTTCTGATAAAAAAGGGGTAAAGGGATGTGGGAAACAGGTAGGGAGGAGGCTTTGAGACCAGGAAGAGATCAGCCATGATCTGATTGCACGGTGGAGCAGGCTCGAAGGGCTGAATTGCCTACTTCTGCTCCTAATTCCTATGTTCTTATGTTTCCCGATGAAGTGGGAGGTGTAGACAGAGTCAACAGATGGGAGGCGGGTATGCCTGATGGACTGGGCTGTGTTCACGACATCTGTAGTTTCTTACGGTTTTGGGCCGAGCAATTGCAATACCTGGTTATGTAGCCAGATAGGATGCTTTCTATGGTGCATCTGTAAAAATTGGTAAGAGTCAATGTGGACATGCCGAATTTCCTTAGTTTCCTGAGGAAGCATAGGCACTGTTGTGCCTTCTTGATAGTAGCGTCGACGTGGGCGGACCAGGACAGATTATTGATGCGCACACCTAGGAATTTGAAGCTGTCAACCATGGCACCATATGATGGAGACAGGGGTGTGTCTGATACTTTGCTTACTGAAGTCAATGATCCTTTGGGGAGAGAGATTGTCATCATTACACCACGCCACTATGTTTATCGCCCTCCTGTGCTCTGACTCATCGTTGTCAGAGATCTGATCCATTGCTGTCGTGCCATCAGCAAACTTGTAGATGGAGTTGGAGCCAAATTTTGCCACAGTGTCGTGTGTGTGTATATAGGGAGTACAGTAGGGGGCCCAGCATGCAGGGCCCCAGTATTAAGAACTATCATGGAGGTGGTTTTGTCGTTTATCTTTAGTGATTGTGGCCTATGGGTCAGGAAGTCGAGGAATCAGTAGCAGAGCGAAGAGCCAAGTCTTAGGTTTTGGAGTTTTGATGCAAGCTGGGATTATGACGTTGAAGGCAGAGCTGAGGTCTATGAATAGTCTGATGTAGGAGTCGGTGTTGTCGAGATGCTCCAAGGATGAGTGTAGGGCCAGGGAGATGGCGTCTGCCGTGGACTGGGTGTGTCGGTATACGATCAAGGTACTCTGGCAGTATGGAGTTGGTGTCTCATGTCCAAACTCTCAAAACACTTCACAATGATAGTTGTCAAGGCCACCAGATGGTAGTTGTTCAGGCACATTGCCTGACATCGGGATGATGATGGTCTTCTTGAAGCAGATTCCCTCAAATCCCCTTGTAGAAAAAGGACTTTGATTTAACCAGTCATGTCAAGCTCCCTGCAACCTCATCTCCAGCTGATCCAATGAAAATGCTGATAAACTACACAGCAGCATGACCTGAGCAAAAGCCTCGAACTCCATAAAAAGGCAGTAGAATTGGCCGGCCTTGGCCGGCAGGTTTCACACTATGTCCAACTTGTCACAGTATTAAGAGTGTTCAAAGTGAAAAGACAAGTTAGAATTAGGTTTGGCCAACTTGGCAGGCTGGTAAGTGTGCTGGAAACAGAGGGAATGACCTAGTTGGACAGCCAAGCCAGGAACCTGAGCGACAAAAGCTCCTGGGAGAAAAACAGAGGTGGTCCTCCAAAGCCACACCAGTTGATCCCAAAATGATCGGGAAGAGTAATATCGAGCACAGAAAGAGGCCATTCGGCCAACAGTCCATGCTGGCTCTCCATAGAGAAATCCTGGCAGTCTCCCTCTTCTGCTCAATCCCATATCCCTGCAATTTTATTTCTTTCAGGTCCCCATCCAATTTCCTTTTAAAATGATTGATTGTTTCCACTTCTACCACCTTGTGGGCTACGAACTCCAGGTCATTGCCACTTGCTGTGTAAAGAAATCTTCCTCACATTCCACCTGCGTCCCTTGCCCAAAAGGAGAAGGCCACACATCACACTGACTGGAAATTCACCATTCCATCACTGTCGCTGGGTCAAAATCCGGAACTCCCTTTCTAACTGCACTACCTACACAGCACGTGACTGCAGCTCACCACCACCTTCTCAAGGGCAGTTAGGGATGGAGATAAAAATGACGACCTAGTCAGCGATGCCAACATCACCTGAAAGAATCAGAGAATCCCTATCAGAGACTCAGCCCACTGAGTCTACACCGACCCTCCAAAAGAGCAGCTCACCTAGGCTCAATGCCCTTCCCTATCCCTGAAAACCCACCTAGCCTGCACATCTTTGGACACTAAGGGGTCATTCAGCTCGGCCAATCCACCCAACTTGCACACTTTTGGACTGTGGGAGGAAACCTGCAGACACAGGAGACAATGCAAACTCCACACACAGTCACCAAAAGCCGGAATTGAACCCAGGTCCCTGGTGCTGTGAAACAGCAATGCTAATCACTGTGCCACTCCCAGTCCTTTGCAACATCAGCTATTGGGAGTTTTTGCCTCATCTACTTTATCTAAGCCCGTCATAACCGCGTACGTTATAAAGCCAATAACAACTACTGAACATGTGCTAAGGAGCTATGTCATAGTGGCCCAGATGATGAATGAGAAGCATCTTCGGATAGAGCTCTAGCGGGGGCAGCACGGTGGCGCAGTGGTTAGCACTGCAGTCTCACCACGCCTAGGTCCCAGGTTCGATCCCGGCTCTGGGTCACTGTCAGTGTGGTGTTTGCACATTCTCCCCGTGTCTGCGTGGGTTTCGCCCCCACAACCCAAAGATGTGCAGGTTAGGTGGATTGGCCACACTAAATTGCCCCTCAATTGGAAAAGAAAGAATTGGACACTCTATTTATTTTTAAAAAGAATATAGAGCTGTAGCTATGTCCTGATTAGTCTATAACCTTGTAAATAGTTAATGTAAATATATGTAGTTTGAACGAACATGTTGCCTCCAATAACATTTTTTCTCGAGTAAGAAACCGCGGAATCATGAGGCAAACCTGGAACAAGAGATGGTGGCAGCAGTGACTACACCCAGAGACACAGCATAAAACAGCGGGAGAAGCCAGAAGAGAAACCCAGCCGCAGAGCAGTGGGTGAAGGAATTCAAGGCCAACCCAGAGAGATAAACACAGGACGGTCCAGTAGCTAGAAAGGCAAACAGCACTGGAAAAGGGAACCTTATTCAAGATTGAGAAATACCTTACCTCTACTGGAATTATTCCAAAACATAGAAATCCTAAAACAGCCAGAGCAATGGTAAAATTGGTGCAGACATTTCACCCGGTTATCACAACGTTTCAGGTCTTGCGAGTAAAAATAACAAAGGCCAAGTTATCACTTTGTTATATGCTGTCGGGAGCATTTCTGACAATGTGCTGCTCAAACGGTGTGGACGAACAGACAGCCTCCTACAAGGATGTCATCGGCCTGGACTCGTATGTCAGTCTCCCTTGAAATATTGTGATAGAGGGGGCAACATTTAATTAGTCAAAAACAGGGTGACGGGATCGACTCATTCATCAAAAATTGTGCTGTCCAGCTGACAATTGAGTACGGAACAGTAAGATTACTATAAAATAGTCAGAGGTGTTTTAGACGAAAACCTCTGATGATTTACAATCTCAGGAAGATTTAACTTTTAAAAAATAAATGTGGTCAACCAAATTCATTTTTTCCAATTAAGGGGCAATTTAGAGTGGCAAATCCACTTAACCTGCACATCTTTGGGCTGTGGGGGCTAAACCCCCGCAAGCACAGGGAGAATGTGCAAACTCCACATGGCCAGTGACCCGGGGCCGGGATCGAACCTGGGACCTCGGCCCCGTGTGGCAGCAATTCTAACCACTGCGCCACCGTGCTGCCCAGGAAGTTTTAACTTTAATAAAGCTGCCCAACTGTCCAGACAAGCCAAAGAGCAGATGTAAAATAGAGTCTTCGTACAAGGTTTGAGGGAAATCCGGCAGAAATAGCCTGAAGTCCTTCAATTTGTGTCACATAACCAAAAGCATAGCAAGGCAGTAAGCCGGAAATTGCTCCGGAAAGGGGCCAGCCTCCACTTTCCAATTTCATGATGGATGATAACCCCTCCCCACTCACTGCTGTTTCACCACTGTGCAAAAGTGGGCAGTTTCACTGCTCCCCAACCCACCACCCATTCAGTTCAAGAGGCAGAACAAAACGCTGGCAAGCACAGGAACTAATCAACCACCACGCCCACTCGGACTCGCTACAGTTCTATTAAATATGCAGTCCTTGCAAAATTTGGGTTCTATGTGAAAAGCAATTCAAATTATTTCAGCATTAGGGTTTAACACTGGTATTGCAGGTACTGGCGACAGGAATTTGAATAGATGAATGAAGACCACTGGCGCAGCATCGTGATAAGACTTTTCAGCAAATCAACAGCACCCATAGTTCCAGCCACCAAACAGACATGTTATCACTTGACCTAGCTCCTACAGCCATAAGGCCAATGCCAGCTGACACATACCAGTACCAGGACCACTTGTTCAGGGCTGCTAGCTGATAACACAAACAGGTACATTGGCTGTTTCACATCACAGAGCAGACATTCCATGCATAGGTTTCTCAACTGCAGAAGATACAATTCAGGAAAGCAGCTACAGCTTTGACTCCTGGCCCCAGCTGTAACCTGCCAAATCCAACCCTGCAAGAGAGACATTACTGGTCCATGTGTACAAATTACCCAAACTTGCAAAGGCAGGAAAGAGCAATCAGTAACTGGTTTTGATGCAAAGCTACATGCAAGCTCTTCCTTCTCTATAACACATGGTGACCTTGCTACACTTGACAGCAGTGGTGTAAATCCCAACCAAAATATTAGTTCACGGAGCAGTCAGATGATTGTTCCCTCACACCCTCCACATTATCACAAGATCCTGGGGAGGTGAAGAGCGAGTCAGGATAAACAATGAAACACAGGCAGCTGTGGAAGTTCAGGATCTCACACACACTTGGTAGGAAGAAAGAAAGACGGCAAGTTCTTCCTTACATTGAGATAGATCTTTCACAATCTCAGGATATCACAACGCATGTCACATATAATGTTGTGATACGCATGTCGGGAAACATGGCAGCCAATTTAGGCATAGCAAACTCCCACAACCAGTTATCTGAATCGGCAAATAATCTCTATTATTTGTGGTGGTTGAGGCACTATCAGTCTGGACACAGAAAACCCCCCCCGACTCCTCTTCAAAATAGTAGTGCCATAGATCTATTACATTGATGTCAAAAGGCAAACACAACCTCTATTTAATGTCTCATTCCAGAACACAGCAACTTTGACAGTGCAGCTATAACAGATGCAAATCTGAGATTTTAAAGCACTTGTTGAAATATTTTATGAACCAATGTAGGTTCCCACTAAACTCTCCATATTCCATGGTGACCCCTGCATACACATTGTAATCACCCCTGCATAAACATTGCACACAGAGAACTCCTTTACCCTTTACACACACTAGCCCCTATCATCCCCATCCCCCCTCACCAGTCTCCCTGCCCAATGCTCCTCCTCCCTCTCATTCCCGCCCCCCCCCCCACAAACCTCCTAACTTCCCTTCATCTGCTTTGATCGGATTGCTGGTGCCCACAAAACTATATTGTTATCCTGGGCTAAGTGACCTGTACAAGTCAGAGAGGAACAGAAACACAGTAAAGTCTGAAGCTGCCACTCACCCTCCCTGCCTCAGCCTCACTCTTACGAGTGTCAATCTCTTCTGTCCCCTAGCTGTGCCAAGTTGGCGCACAAATATCCCAGGCCCACTCAAATTTACCACTAGAATTCTTCTCTGAAGCTTGTGCATTTTCGATTCACCGTCCGCCCAGTGTTATTTAGTGGAATTGTCCAGTGGGTCCACAGCTGTCCCGCCACAGCCTCCAGAGTGGATTGTTTCCTCGGCAGTTGCCAGAGAAGAGGAAATTGCAACCCCAAAAGTGACCTCCGTGCCCCCCACTGGGGGTTGCCATCCACAATTTGGGAATCCATAATCCAGCGAGGCCAGATTACGAGTGTAAGAGTGTAGATGGTACGGTTTTGTACATAGACTGATAGCTTGTGTAACGTAGACAGAACAGGGCATAACATAGATTGTAAAGGCAGATCATCCAATCTAGAGGTTCCCAACTGCCATTCTGTAAAGGCTCCACAAATGTGCTGTGAAATAAGATTCAAAGTGATTAAACATTAATGAAAATAAAGTCAATCTAATCTTTCTTTTCAGCTCAGTGGTCAGCACCTCCAAGCCACAACGAACCTCAGGCCTCCAACACATGCACTGGCCAAATCTTTTAAACGTCGGTTAGGCCCATGCAACCAACCAATGTTAAAAAAAACTCAAAACTGCGAATGCCCTCTCCCGGCCGACACATGCATGGTTCGAAAACTGTACATAAAACATTCTGAACCGCACATATGCAGCCCTTTCCTGGCTGAAGTGTGCACAGAGGATCCCAGGTTCTTTGGGAATTGGAGATGCCAACCACGGAGTTGAATACAAAGTGTGTAGAAACACAAAAAGGGTGCAAAACCCTGGGGGGAAGAGAGGGAGACAGGGAGACGTTCAAAAAGTTTCCAGTAAGGGAAGAAGACAGGTTCTAAGAAGCATAAACCAATAAAGTTAAGAAAAGGAGAAACAGGCTCCAATATTATATTTGACATGCAAATGTGATAATTTGTAAACTTTTTTGTTAAATTTAGAGTACCCAATTATTTTTTTTCCAATTAAGGGGCAATTTAGCGTGGCCGATCCACCTAGGTGGTGAAACGCATGCAGACACAGGGAGAATGTGCAAACTGCACACGGACAGTGACCCAGGGCCGGGATTCGAACCCGGGTCCTCAGCGCCGTAAGCTGCAGTGCTAGTCACATGCCACTCCTATTGTAAACTTAAACTAATGAAAACTGTATTAAATGGCGGCTTGTCATGTTTTGGAGCTGTTTCAGAGATAAAAGACTTTTGAAAGGGCACTTCAATCGGAGAAAATAGGAGGTGTGCCTAAAGGTTTTTTGTCGTATAAAAGGGCATTTTCACCAGTGATTAGAACGGCACCCCACCAAACTTGTCACTTTCAAATGAGCAGTATGGTTATAGCAGCAATACCATTATCACCACAGAATTACTTCCTTTTTTTGTTTTAAATTTAGAGTACCCAATTCATTTTTTCCAATTAAGGGGCAATTTAGCGTGGCCAATCCATCTAGCCTGCACATCTTTTGGGTTGTGGGGACGAAACCCACGCAAATACAGGGAGAATGTGCAAACTCCACACGGACAGTGACCCAGAGCCGGGATCGAACTTGGGACCTCGGCGCCGTGAGGCTGCAGGGCTAACCCACTGCGCCACCGTGCTGCCCAGAATTACGCTTAACCATGCCAAACCACACCTTTGACCAGCTTCCACATCATTGCCTTCTGGTTCAATAAACCAAACCAAACAACCACCATCTCCAATTTAGCAACCCTTCAATAGTCAAGGACAGGGAAGTAAATTAATCCCAGAAATACCTCAAAATAAAGAGAACAGTGTACCACATTTTCCCCAATCGCTCCCAGTGCCGCAAATCAACACTCCTGAGCACAAATGCTCAGAATAGCTCCCAGCTAAACTTCAGCTCGAGGCTGTGGGCCCCAAACTATTCATTTCGTGGCAGTCTCTACAGCAAAGAATTACATTGACGTTATCACAAGGAAACAGACCATTCAGCCCAGCCATTCCACATTAACATTTATCCTCGCGACACAAGCAAATCATCAAATTTACCCAACCCTGATCCCTTCAAGCCCATTCCAGTCATTCGTCGTTCTAGTCCAAAATGCACACCCTCAATTAGCAGCTTCAATTATAGCATTCACTGAGAAACCACTCCAAAATTGGCAACAACTTGCATTTATATTGCACATTATATTTAGCACAGAAGCGTCTCAAGGCACTTTCACAGGAGCACAATCAAATTAAGTTTAAAACCAAACCACACAAAAAGATATCAGGACAAATGACCAACGGCTTGGTCAAAAAGGTCAG
The DNA here is from genome assembly GCF_047496885.1 of Scyliorhinus torazame. Taxonomy (NCBI): domain Eukaryota; kingdom Metazoa; phylum Chordata; class Chondrichthyes; order Carcharhiniformes; family Scyliorhinidae; genus Scyliorhinus; species Scyliorhinus torazame. The sequence goes on from NC_092719.1 coordinate 114,736,501, forward strand.
CATTAGGGCATGTCTTAGAAAAGGAGATGTAGAAATGCAGAGCAGTGCAAGGGAGCAAATTCCAGAGCTCGGGACTTGGGCAGCTGAAGCCACAATCATCAACGGGGGAGTAGTCAAAAATAGGGATGCTCCAAGAGGCCAGAATCAGAGAAAAATATTGAGTCGTCAGAGGACTGGAAGAATTTACAAAGATAGGGAGGGATGAAGATTCAAAAGCAAAGATAAAAACTTTACGCTAAAGATACAAATCATGCGCGAACTCTTGGACATGGTGGGCAGTATGGCTCAAAATGGGACGGTGGAGGGCAGAGAAATTATGAAATTAAAAACATTTTTTGTTCGGGGAGTGTTAGGGAAGGGCGTGGGAGAGTTCAGGGGCAAGGATCTACAACCTTTGGCCATGGGGGGGCACAATCGCATCAGAGCAGTTGCTATGGAAAGGCCCTGCGTCTCCCAAGGAATGGGTAAAAGGCTAACCTCAAATGCTTGGCAATCAAAGAGGAATGAACAAACCGCCACACAGGCACTGAATTAGCCACCCCTAAAGGCCACAGGCTTACACTACACCATTAATGAGTAACTTAAAATCAGGCAGCTTTTGCTCCTTCATTACAAGCAGTCCACTCGGTCTAAAAATACCTGTGCTATGAATATTTTTAATCACGGAATACACTTGGCTACTTTAAACCTCTCATTCCCTACCCCCAGCCAATTATCTGGACCTGTACAGTGTGCTTTCCACTGCTCACTTTTCTTAAATTAGTCCTGACACACAGTTAGCACTGATTCTATGACCCTTTGGGTTAAACAGCGTCTGGTCTCCCACTCCTCCTCTTTGGATTTTCTCCTGTCCTATCCTTAAGCATCCAACGTTTACGAGGGTCGAAATCTCTTTATCAGTGTTGTAGAAAGCAGGTACGGCAGGAAGATCCCAGGGTCGCAAACACACTGATGAAGCCGATTCAGCGTTGGACGAGCAGAAATTTTCTCCAATTTAAATACTGCAAAGTCTAACGCCCTTAATTTTCAGCCCCGCCATTAAGACCATAAGACATATGAGAAGCAGCAGGCCATTCAGCCCATCAAGTCTGCTCCATCATTCAATGAGATCATAACTGCTCTGAGATGATAATCCTCAACTCCACTTTCGTACCTTATCCCCATAACCCTCGATTCCCTTACTGATCAAAAATCTGTCATCTCATCCTTGAACATACTTAACAACCCAGCCTCTACAACTCTCCGGTACAGAATTCCACAGAATCCACGACCCTCAGAAGAAGTTCTTCCTCATCTCTATCTTAAACAGGCAACCTCTTACTTTGAAAGTATGCCTGCTGGTCCTAGACTTTCCCCACAAGAGGAAACAACCTCAGCAGCTACCTTGTCAAGCCCCCCCCGAGAATCTTACATGTCTCAATAAGGTTACCTCTCATTCTTCTAAACATCAATGAGTATAGGGCCAGCCTACTCAATCTCCCTGCAGAAGAAATTCCCTCCGCACCCAGGATCAACTTGGTTCCCTAGCTATCAACTCTATCCCTCTCCCTGGGAACAGCCTTGAGGCTGAAACAGTTTGGTCACAACCTTGTGTTATATCTCACCCCCCAATGTTGAGCTTATAACCACATATCCACACCAAGATCTGCCTCTCCCTCAACTCATATGCTGATGGCACTCCAAGCCTCCTGCATTCTACCTACCCTCTATATACTCGAGGTCACCCAAAACAGTGTTGCCCATTGGAAGTCAAAGTTCCCGATTACAGCTCTCATTAGAGTAGTTGTGCGAGCACATTGATCAGATGAGTATGGGACTGACACAGTTACATTGCTCCCATGTTTGAACAGGCTGCTGGAGCTCACCATCGGGAGGTTCATGCGAACAGTGGACACTGAGCAGAAACAAAGGGTAGTCGATACCTGCAAAACTGTGTCAAAGAATCACCGTCCTTGGAGGGGAAATGTAGAAGAGATGAGAGACTGGAAAAACAGAGTTTCCATTTGGAACAGTGGAAGCACAGTGGTTCCTCACTGGCCCATCACACTATTGTGAAGCTAGTCACAGAATAATTTGCCCCGACAGCAAGAGAGGACTGATAAAGACTTGGTCCCCTGTGAGTTATGTAGCGAAAGATCTGTGCCACAAGTACATCATTGGTGTTCCTCCACAAGACAACATGCTGCAGCCTCAAGGACAGGTATGGGAGGAGAGAGTTACCATTAGCAACTGATGGCACATGAATACTGTGTGTGTGAAAAATAAAACATAACTATCCTTTTACATGAAGATATCTATCAGTCTTCCCTGGCCAATGACCGTTTCTGGAGTCTCGTCCATCAAAATGGAGTAATACCTCAATGGTGTGCCAAACAGTGCCAGAAAGGATCTGGCTTGGCTGATTTGCACCAACATTCCCATTAAATGTCAAACCAAGAGTCGGGATGCCACAGGATCCTCTACCCAAGGCCTGCCACTCTTTGCCTCTGTACAGTCATTTCCATTGGCAACTACATGCCTGGGTGTCAGATGAGGTCCTGGAGAACTGCCAGCTACACACTGGTGTCAGAAGCTCCTCAGGTATTGTAGCAGAAAAGTCGGCAGCAACCTGGGCCAACACCAATAAGCACGCGAGGAGAGGATCCTGCAGAGGACAGGTGGGTAATGGATTGGAACAACCAAGGTTGATCCGGGGCACTATTCCAAGATGTTCAAACTGGAAAAGGCAAATTCAGAGTTGCTGTCAGGGTGGGCCACTCTTTTCACAGAGTAAAGTGCTCCTCCTGATATGAATGTCAAAAATCTAGAGCCATTCAAGGGAGTTGGTTGGTATACTTGTGAGGAAGAGAATGACTCGGTTCATAGGTAATAGAGGCATGAACCAGGTGAGCTAAATGATCTTCCTATCCCACACTTATCTCTGTCCTGTGTCCTCATCAATGACCTTTAGCCATTGCATTCTGCCCTTTTTAAATTCAGATTTCAGGGGAAAAAGATGCTTGACCAATGTTGACTTTGAGCTCCTCAGGCATTCTGGGGGCAATTCCAGTGTCTGTAATGTAGCAGCTGTAAACAACACTCACTAAAGGTACATGTGACCTACATCAAACACATTCAACGCAACACAATCCCACAAAACCTGGCAGAATCGCCAGGGGTCTGGGCAAGAATATCTCTGCTTTGTACTGACTCAAGATAGTTACAGACTCAAGTTTAAACTTGTATTGGTGTCTTTTGATTTGTCCTGTCACATATATAACAGATGCACAGGGCTTCTGACACAGATTAAAACCCTTTGCATGCATGGTCTACAAAACCACACTCTGCTGTTGTCACAACTTTTCCAATAACACTGCCCTATGTCTACATTATTTAATAGAATTTGTTCAGATAAACTTGTAATGCTGTAATTATACCTCCTCACCACTAGTTGTGCTGTAGCAGCTGAGTGTTGGTCTCCCAGCTTCTTGTTTATACTGTAGATAAAAACATTGCTATGACAGACACCCCTTTGTATAATGCCATTAAATAAACCAAATATAAAAAGGTAACGTATACCGTTAAAAGGGGGACTGAATTACACTTAAGGTCCAATATCCCCTGTCCACTACATCCACTTTACCTGATGACTACACTTGATCTTGGTGATTCAATGCGTGGATGGAAATCAATTTGGAATTCAGAGTTGTTCTAGGAGGTGCAAATCTATCTGATGGGTTCTTGCACCATTGGAAACCTTAGACCATCTATCGTGTGCCTAACGTTAGGAAAACCGCCCAAGTCAGGATCAGAAATCATTGAGCAGAGCTCCAAGCAAAATGTTCTAAACAGGCATCTCTAAAAGGTCATATTGGTTTCATTTGAGAGAGCACCATAACTCCCTGCTGTACCCTGTACTAGTCCAAGAATGTTACACACGCACAAGCTAGACACTGACTGCAGACCATTCTAATCTACAGAGGAAATCATTTACCTCAACTTTATATGCAGCTCACCCATGGGGTACAGCCAGATGCAATAAAGCTTGTTGTGCACTGGGTTGCACTCAAGTGTAATTGTAGTGTAAGAGAGATTGCAGCTCTTAAAACTATCCTTCATCCTAAAGGTCAGAATGAACTGTTCTTCAGTCCATTCTCGGTGCCTGCCAAGAAAATGTCAGCCATATTTGCTTTTGGGAAGTAACATACGATCCCCATCTCTCAGACTGACGCTCATTCTTCATTTCTTGCTTTCATTATTCAGCCAATCTCTTTGCAAGAGTCCTTGAAAAGCACCTGTTATGTAGTTAATGGATTATGAAATATTGCCTCGTAAAACACACAACAGTAAGGTGATCCTGAAAGTAAAAGTTGAACCAATTTCATCTATCGCCAGGTATGTCTAGACACAAAAGAATGAGGCCATTCAGCCCCTCAAACCTGTTCCAGTATTCAATCAAACTCTATTAACCCACCTTTGCTCATGCCCAATGACACCCTTACGCAGCAAAAATGCAGCAATCCCAATCTTGAAAGCTCCAAATAGTCCCCATATTTGGTCTTTTGGGGGAAAAGAGAGTTCCAGATTTCCACTACCCGTTGTGTGAGGAAGTGCTCAACATAACCACTTAATGGCTTAGCTCTAATTTCAAGATTCTCCCTGCCAGAGAAAATAGTTTCCCTCTATTTTACACAATTAACTCCTTCAATCATCTTAAATACCTCAATTAAAACATACCCTTTTCTTTTATACTTAGCCTCCCTCACACCAAGACATACTGCAACATTCAGTGAGAGCACTAAGTGAGTCCCAACTCCCAGCACATTGAGCCAAGATGCATCCTCACCCCAAGCTCAGTATTTTGTCCTGATTCACATGCCAAGAATGGGTGAGGTCAGTAGACCACTAGCACTCGTGGGACCTACTCCCCCTTCAGTAACAGACTTTCCTAGAAGAAAAGTAGTGATAATTCCTACAGTGCAGGAGACGACCATTTGACCCATCGAGTCTGCAACGGCCCTCTGAAAGAGCACCGTAACCTCAGCCCACTCCCCCACCCTATCCCCAGAACCCCACCTACCCTTTTGGAAACTAAGGGGCAATTTAGCCTAGCCAATCCACCTAACCTGCATATCTTTGGATTGGGGAAACTGGAGTACCCGGAGGAAACCCACTCAGACATGACGAGAACGTGCAGACTCCACACAGTCAACTCCTCGAGTCCAAGAATTCAATTGTGAAGCTGGATGGTTATAAATGGATTGGAATAGGGTGCATGGAAGGCCATTGTCTGCAATAACCTGCAAACTCAACCCATTTTGTCCTTCCAGTTTATACTTTGAGACAAGCAAGTGAAAGTCAAACTCAAACCATAGAATATCCTTCCTGGTCAGTGTCAAACATGTTGCCTGGTTTACAAATTCACTCTTTTTCCTCAGTCTTACTAAACTCTGGAACTTCTTACCTCTCACTGACAACAGATTTTTTAAAAACTTGCCCCTAAACACCAACTCGTGAAACTTTTCTTTTCCCTAGTTTTCAACTTTGCTGCTGCGTCTGGGCTAAACTAAGGCCCCAATATCGATTTGCAGCGAGGTTTTATCAACATCCAATGGGTTGTCTTGCCCAGTTTACACTTCCACCCTTTGTGTGCAGACGACAAATGGGGAGGTATAGGTTTAAACTGGAGAGATTTGGCAATCTGCCACAGATCAGATATATACCACACATCTAATATTTGGAGGGATTACACCAGAATATATCAGTTATCATTTTGCTTTTTTCTTGAACTTGTCACATGGACAGTTTCCATGACAATATCCCCTGTCGTTACAATTGCTTTTCAACAGGAATTGCATGTGGGAGGAGAAAGGTGGAAGTAGAAAGAGAAAGAAGTGGAATTTATCTTAATTCCCATTTCCAATCGAGGGGGCTTCAGATAGAATGATGCGACACAACACAAGAGGCTATTCAAGCCAACATGCCTGTGTCAACTCTTTGACCGGGAGCTGCCTACCGTGGCTTAGCGGTTAAGTGTAGCATTGACAGTCCAGGAATGCTTGGTTATCTTACAGAGGCTGCCTGACCCCACTTCAGCCACTTGCCTTTCCTGGGACTAGTGGACACACTGCTGTTGTCACCACGTCCAAGGGTCGCCTCTATGTGTCTCACCACCCTGAAGAAAATTACATGGTCACTCTGCGTATGTGTGGAATAGCCACGTGAACAACAGTGAAACTAGTTTACAGTTCATTTCACAAGCATGACCCAGAGTTGCTGCCACTTGCCATTTTACCTATCCACCCCGCTCCCACCTCTGCCTCCTACACTGTTCTATTGAAACTTGATGGCAACTCAAGGAACAACATTGCATCTTTCGATTAGAAACTTTACAGCCTTCCGACTCGACGCGAAGTTGACCAATTTCAGATCATAACCCTTTAGGCGATAGGTGCTGAAAATGTTGTCCTTCATACCTCCTCCGCACCCAATTATGTTTCTTTACTGGAGCCATTACCACTAGTTTATGCCTTGCACCATCATCCCTTTTTGTCATTTAATCTCTCATGTCTGCCTTTGTACTTGCTGAAAACCTGTTGCGGCTCCACATTTTCCAGTGCTGACAAAGAGACAACAAACCAAATGTTAACGATTGTTTCTCCCGCCACAGATCTGACCTGATTTTCCCTGTAATTCCAATATTTAGTTTTTTTCTTCCAGGAAGACTAGCTGCACATTAGAAACGTCACCTTCCTTTCCCATAAGGACAAGTTGCATAAACTTGTATTCTCGCAAGGATGTAAATGATCTGATTGCCATTTTCAAAATAGGAAAGTGATTCAACAGGGGAGATGCGATGAAACTATTGCTCGGATGGGGAAATCCAGGACCATGAGGCAAAATGTTTAATATAGAGCTACCATTTAGAATTGAAATCGCGAAGGGCAGCACGGTATCGCAGTGGTGTCTCACGGCGCCAAGGTCCCAGTTTGGATCCCGGCTCTGGGTCACTGTCTGTGTGGAATTTGCACATTCGCCCCGTGTTTGCGTGGGTTTCGCCCCCACAACACAAAGATGTGCAGGGTAGGTGGACTGGCCACGCTAAATTGCCCCTTAATTGGGAAAAGTGAATTGGGCACTCTAAATTTTTTTTTTTTTTTTTTTTTTTTAAAAGAATCGAAATCGCAAATCTTTTTCACAGGTAATAGTGGGAATCCGGAACTTTCCCCCCCGCCCCCCCCAAAAGGCTGCAGACATTGGCTCAAATTTCAAGGACTGTGATCGCTAGACGTTTGTTAGGTAGGGGTATAAGGGATCTAGTGTGAAGGTGGAACTGATTCAAGGGCCCAATGGCATACTCCCTTTTCCCAATATGCTGTAGTGGAGCAATCAACATAGCTAAACCCTTTAAATAATACCCAGGATCTCAAAATTATTCCCATCGCTCCTCCCAACCACCGTAACAGGCCTATACCCAGAAGTATTTGAACCTATTGTGCTCAACTCAAAATGCTTTACAGACACAAGCCAAATAAAATTGGAAGGAGAGAAATCAACAGAAGATATTTACAGGATCACAGATACTGATGTTCATACACTGGCTACTCTCTACCGGAAAGTAATTTCATGCAAAAGCCATCACTTTCGCTTATTCAGTAGCAGGACGTGGGCGTCGCTGGCTAGGCCAACATTTATTGCCCTTGAGAAGGTGATGGCGAGTGCAGACCCAAAGGGCCGAATGGCCTCCTTCTGCACTGTAAATTCAATGATAATCTATGATTAATCTAGGACAAAGGTTCGGCACAACATCGTGGGCCGAAGGGCCTGTTCTGTGCTGTATTTTCTATGTTCTATGTTTGCCTTCCTTAACTGCTGCAATCCGTATGGTGTAGGTGCTCCCACAGTTCCAGGATTTTGACCAGTGACAAGTGAAGAAATTGCAATATGTTTCCAAATCAGGTTGATGAGTAGCTTGGAGGGGAACCTTCAGGTGGTGGTGTTGCCCATGTCTCTGCTGCTCTTGTCCTTCTAAAATGGTAGTGGTTGTGGGTTTGGAAGGTGCTGCTTAAGGAGCCATGGTGAGTTCCTGGAGTGCATCTTGTAGGTGGTGCACACTGCTGCCACTATGCGTTGGTGGTGGAGGGTGAGAACATTTATGGATGGGGTGCCAATCAAGAGGGATGTTTTGTCCTGAACCATGTCAAGCTTCTAGAGTGTTATTGGAGCTGCACATAGACAAGTGGACAATATCCCATCACAGGCTTTGGGGAGTCAGGAGGAGAGTTGCTCGCCACAAGATACCTAGCGTGGGATCCAGCCATGGTAATGCCATTGAATATCAAGGAGTGATGATTAGACTCTCGTGTTAGAGATGGTCATTGCCTGGCACAAATGTTACTTGCCACTTGACAGCACAAGCCTGGGTATTATCCAGGTCTTGCAGCAAAGGGCAATCCAATAGCATTCAGAACTTATTAACGAACAGCATCTGCTCAACTCAGCGGTTTCTGACATTATGTCACAGAACACTAGGTTCATTTTTCCATAAACACTGCATTCTTTAGTAGGAGAGCACGATAGGTATCAGGCAGATGTGACAGTTACACTTTCCATCAGCACCTCATGATGTAGGACTTGATTGTAAAGCATTCATCCTTATTAATCCCAGAGAGATTTATATTTTCCTCATGGTTAACCTCTCTCCTCGAGTCAAAACAAATCCTGTGCAATAACTTACTTAACAGAGAGACACTCCCAATGTCAACGAATCAAATTCTGTTCAGTTTGCATTCTGAATCTTCGTACAATGTCCACAAAGGGCCTTTAATGTCCCACGACACTCCACAGAAGTGTAATCAGACAAAAACTTATACCAAATCACAGAAGCTGAAATTGGGACAGGGAATCCAAACCTTAGACAGCGAGGTAGGTGTTAAGCAGCATCTTGAAAGGGAGGAGAGGTGGAGCAGTTTCAGGCCTAGACAATGAAAAGCATTACTGCAAATGGCAAGGCAAAGAGAATGGGGGATACACAGAGGGTCAGGATTGGAGAGGCTGAGTGTTTGCTGGAGGAGTTCTACAATCTTTATACAGAGGAGTCCAGCAAATACAAAAGTACCGAATAGTTGTCTAACTGGACACAGTGTCAACATTTCACATTCTCCTAAACGTCTATTGAAACAAAGTGTCCAAGGTTTTACAATAGAAACGGTTCACATTCTCCTGAACTCCTATTGAAACAAAGTGTCCAAGGTTTTTCAATAGAAACAGACAAAGGTATTCTCACTGACAGATATTTGGTATCACAACGGTACACAAACAGATTGACACACAACACCGGGAGTTAAAGCATGGCCAGGCTCCAAACCACATCAGCAACACAACACGCATCATTTTCAAGCCAAAACCGCCATTTACAGTCCATAATCCAATAGGCACTGACATGAGCTAGTATAGCCCATCTCCACTCATTCCCCAGACAAGAAAGGGCTATCCATTTGCATTTATACCGTGGAGGTTATTTGGCAGGGTGAGAAAGCAGACAAATGCAGGACGTGACAGACACAAACAGGCCAGTTCAAGCTCCACATCTAGTGGGCTCCACCAATTCAAGGGCAGTTCCCCAACGAGTCTTCATTTAAATGAGCAGTTTGACATGACTCAATTGTAACTCGCCCACATGGTACTGAGGGAATGCTCCATTGTCTGAGACACAGTCTTTTGGACATGTCACTGAGCTGGATGATATAGAGATCCCACAGCATTAGCTGATTTCTTCTGGCCAGTATCTATTCCTCCACTAGGATCCCTAGAATAATTACCTGGTCACTATCACATTGCTGTTTGCAGGGCCTTGCTGTGCCCGCACTGTTGGCAGGTACAAAAGAATTGACTGTGAAATGCTTCGAGACGCCCTACGGTCAATTCCATCTCAGATGCTGTGGTGTGGGCAAGTTACAAAATATTTTCAAATAGGTTCATCACCTTGCTCTAAAGTAACTTTAAAAAAAACATTAAATAAAAAGGGTTGATTAGACTGGGATGGATTACCAATGGTACAATGCAAGTTAGACACACAATTATAAAGAGCCTCTCTCCTCCGACATGGAGAATCACAACCCCTGTTGAACCATCCCCCTCACCAAGTCAATCCTAGTCACTCACACACTAAATGCTGAGATTACTCAGGCGGTCAGTCAGCATCTGTGGAAAGAGTGGAAGATTTAACTTTTCAGCTGTAAGCCTACAGTGTGCTGAAACATCAACACTAACTCTCTAGACAATTGTTTCAGTAGATTTTAACTCCAGATTTGTATTTTAATTTCACAATCCGCCATGGCTGGAATTGAACCCCGATCCCCAGAACATCTCTGGCTCATTAGTCCAGTGACAATAACACTACGCCACTGCCTCCAGTTGTCCGTTCTCTCCAGATACTGGCTGGCATGCCGAGTGTTCAGCACTTTCTGCCCAGCACCTGAAATTTTTGATGCTATTTGTTAATCCCTTCATTCAGTTTAAGCAGACCCAAAGAATCCTTGTCACCTCCAATAACATTGGACCCAGATTACTTTAACTAGCTGTTGCGATTGTTCCGAGGAAAAGGCTGCTGTGATCTCCTTGTTATTTCATACGGTTTAATCTCTATGTCACAAACCATTGCAACACAAAGCTCGCTTTAACATTGGTTCATCAAATTGATTTGAAAGACTAATTGCAAGAAAACACAGCAGTGATTGTGCCGCTCCAGTTGCCAGATCTGCTGCAGCAAGAAATATGAAATTCAGTTTAATTTTGCCCAACAAACTCCAGCACAATCTTCAAAACAAGCCTTTCCCTGATGTTAGACAATCGTTCAAAAGTTCCACATTTTCACAAGTGCTCATTAAAAGTGAGAAATAAATCGATAATTAATGAACAAAGTAATCTTAAGGGCGTCAGTTAAGCAGCACAAGTGAAAATGAAATGAAAATCGCTTATTGTCACAAGTAGGCTTCAAATGAAGTTACTGTGAAAAGCCCCTAGTCGCCACATTCTGGCACCTGTTCGGGGAGGCTGTTACGGGAATTGAACCGTGCTGCTGGCCTGCCTTGGTCTGCTTTCAAAGCCAGCGATTTAGCCCTGCGCATTGCTTTTCTAGTACAGTTGTCACTGGGCTTTTTTAGCATGTTGGTACCATTACAATAGAGGCAACCAAACACAAAACCCATTCTTGTGCCAGGTACATTTCATAATTTGGCTACCCAACGTAGCTACCACCGCTTCAGACTACTCACCTGGCATTGGCAGCAGTCAGGTGACCCCACCCCAACACATACACACCCCCGCAATCCCACTGCCAAGGGTAGAAGCACATCCCTGTTCTAGCTGCCAGGCGCAGATGAACATCTCCTGTTCCAGCTGCCAGACGCAAATTCCCCCATTTCCACTGCCAGCCAGCCAACCCCCTCCTCTACCATTCTCACCGGCTGCCAGTTCAGACAACACCCTCAATTCCCACCCACTGCCAGGCACAAATGAAGAATTCTGACCTTCCGCCAATCCCCCTCTATCCCATTCAGGCGCAGACAGCCCAGGCCCCCCTATTCCTGCAGCCAGGCGTAGGCACCACCCTATTCACGCTGCTTGGTGCAAATGCCTTCGAGCTTCTTTTTTAAAATTCCTTTATCAGAGATACAAAGCCAGAGCTCAGATTGTGGACAGAGGCAAACCCCTACTCCAGCTCCTTGCCTGCTCCAAAAATACAATTCAAATTGAATCCAAATCATGGTCCTGACAAGAGACATACCAGGTCCAGGCATTACACCTGACCTCACATTCATCTTAGCCAAAAGGCCAAGAAGCAATGCCTCCATTCCCACTGCCAGTCGCAGGCACCCCCTGACCCGGCTGTCAGGTGCAGGCACCCATTGCCAACTTATTGCTGGTGCCAGACACACATGCACCACACCCACCTATTGCCATAGCCAAGTACAAAAGCCCCACTAGCCCACCCTCCAATCCCACTGCCAGGCACAGATGCCCCACGCCCTCCATTCCTACTACCAGACACGTTCACGCCACACCCCACATAAAAACTTCTCTTTCAGACAATAATCCCATTCAGCCAGCCACCTGGGCTAGACACCAGCTACCTCACCCAACTCCCCAGGCACAGGCAACAGATCGCACCCCCAGGCACAGACACCAGCTCCCCCACCCACCTGAGCACAGACACCAGCTCCCCCACCCGGGCACCTGAGCACAGACACTAGCTCCCCCACCCAGGCACCTGAGCACAGACACCAGCTCCCCCACCCAGGCACCTGAGCACAGACACCAGCTCCCCCACCCAGGCACCTGAGCACAGACACCAGCTCCCCCACCCAGGCACAGACACCAGCTCCCCCACCCACCCAGGCACCAGCTCCCCCACCCACCCACCCAGGCACCAGCTCCCCCACCCACCCACCCAGGCACCAGCTCCCCCACCCACCCACCCAGGCACCAGCTCCCCCACCCACCCACCCAGGCAGGCACCAGCTCCCCCACCCACCTGGGCACAGACACCAGCTCCCCCACCCACCCACCTGGGCACAGACACCAGCTCCCCCACCCACCTACCTGGGCACAGACACCAGCTCCCCCACCCACCTACCTGGGCACAGACACCAGCTCCCCCACCCACCTACCTGGGCACAAGCTACCCCCACCCACCTTCCCCCATCGCCTTCAGCAATGGGCAGCTCCTTGTCAGCGCAATCCCTGTTCGCATTTGGCTGCTTTTCCCCCGGTTCTGCTCACAGTGGGAACAGTGTGAAGGGAGTTGGACCACCCACTCTGGACGATGCCAAGGCTGGTGAGGGCAGCGCTGCCCTGTCCGGCCTGGTTCCTCTCATACCCGGGGAGTTTGCTAAACTTGTGCCGGGCTGGAGGTCACTTTGAAGCGGCGGCCTACCCCCAGCAGCGGTGAAGGAAAGGGGGGGTTTTCAAAGCCGAAACCGGAGCGGCAGCTGATCAGAGCGGGTGCGCTGGCCGCGGTCCAGAGACTGGTGGGAGGCGGGGGGGGTATAAACCGGGATTTCAACCCTGATCCCCGCACAGACGGGGCCCGCAAGCCGGGGCCTCCCCTACCTGATGGGTGCTGCACGGGGCGCTTCTCCTCTTGGCCGCTGCGGGCTTGTCTCCGGGACCGAGCGCTGACTCCCAACCGGTCCGCCCGCTACATCCATTCCATTCGCAGCCGCGACTGCACTGACTGCAGCTGCGGCCCCAGGTACCTCCACCCTGCCACCCGCTCCGCCAATCATACCGCCTGTTCACACCAACACCCGCCCACTCCACCTGTCAATCAGGGAGCACGTCCAATCGGAGCCCGTCCCCGCCCCCTCCTCCTGTCAATCAGACCCCGCGTCCAATCATAGCCCGTCCCCCCCGCAGCTGCTCAGCCGGGCCCGCCAATCGCCAGCCAAGACCCGCCGCTAAGACCTGACCTCCCTGACGTCAGTCACAGCCCAACAGCCAATCGGGGTTCAGAGCCGATCACGGCCGACCCTGTCACTCAGCGCGAAAGGACCAATGGCGGCCTGTGCCGGGCTCTCGCACGGATCCCCAGTGCCGACCAATGAGCCGCCTTCAGCAGCAGGTACGATCGATTCGGACTGGATTCCGAGGCCCGGAGATAGGCCGCGGTTTACCCCTCCCCCCCCCCCTCACCATGTCCCAGCACCTTGGGGGCCAAAGCCAATAAAAGTAAAAGTACTGATAAAAGATCAAATGTTCACTTTGTTTCTGTCTCTACAGAATCCAGACAGTACTGAAGGGGGCCATTCGGCCCATCGAGTCTGCACCGACCCTCTGAGCACCCTACCATGGCGGCCTGTTTAGCTCACTTGGCTAGACAGCTAGTTCATGATGCAGAGCAGGCCCAGCAGCGTGGGTTCAATGCCCATACCAGGGTTATTCATGAAGGCCCCGCCTTCTCAACCTTACCCCTCGCCTCTGGTGTGCTGATCCTCAGGTTAAAGCACCACCAGTCAGCTCTCCTCCTCAAAGGGGAAAGCAGTCTATGGTCATCTGGGTCTATGGCGGCTTTACCTTCTGTAGCACCATCGATCACAGACGAGGCGAGACGTAAAGAACTTCAATCGAGGCTTTATTGAGCAGACTCGTTCCCCAGCAGCTCAGTCACAGAATGCAGCTGCGGGGATTAACCCAGGTTCTTATACCCCGCCTATCTGGGTGGAGCCCAGTAGGCGGCGGATCCAATCGGGATCCAGCATCTGTCCAATGGCTCCTCGGCATTCATGGTGTACCGTATTACCCTTAATACATACCACCATATTCTCCCCTTGTTAAAAAAGAACCCGGTGGGGTGGTGGGTGGTATGGTGGTAGGGGTTTACAGGGTCGGTGCCTTAACCATTGAACTATATACAATCATGCCGCTTTTACTGGGCCACCGAATTATTCACATTTTACCCGATTTGCAGCGTTAACTATTTACAACAATGCCGCTTTGCTGGGCCACTGAATTATATACATCTTAAGTCGACTCGATGAGTCGAGATGGTGCTCTGGTCGCCCTTTCCGATCGTCTCAGCCCGGGTAGTGGTGGTGGTGCTGGCTCGGGTCCGGTCGACTCTGGGAGCATCGCGCTGTCCCCCTCTGTTTCCTTGCCCCTGGATGGGGCGGGGAAACCGAACAGGGTAAAGATGGTGCCGAGGGCTTTAATGACCGTGGCCACGGTCATGTCGGGGCAGGGGATGGCGAAAGGGAAGCGGGAGTATTCGTCAACGACGTTAAGAAAGCACGAGTTGCGATCGGTGGAGGGAAGGGGGTCTTTGAAGTCCAAACTGAGGCGTTCAAAGGGACGGGAAGCCTTTATCAGGTGCGCTCTATCTGGCCTGAAAAAATGCGGTTTGCATTCTGCGCAGATTTGGTAGTTCCTGGTGACTGTTCGGACGTCCTCGACGGAGTAAGGGAGGTTGCGGGCCTTTATGAAGTGGTAGAAACGAGTGACCCCCGGGTGGCAGAGGTCCTCGTGGAGGGCTTGGAGACGGTCCACTTGTGCGTTGGCACAAGTGCCGCGAGATAGGGCATCGGACGGCTCGTTCAGCTTTCCGGGACGGTACAAGATCTCATAATTGTAGGTGGAGAGTTCGATCCTCCACCGCAGGATCTTGTTTTTTTATCTTGCCCCGCTGTGCACTATCGAACATGAAGGCTACCGACCGTTGGTCAATGAGGGGAGTGAATCTCCTGCCGGCCAGGTAATGCCTCCAATGTCGCACAGCTTCCACTATGGCTTGGGCCTCCTTTTCTACTGAGGAGTGGCGAATTTCTGAAGCGTGTAGGGTCTGGGAGAAAAAGGCCACGGGTCTGCCCGCTTGGTTGAGCGTGGCTGCCAGAGCTACGTCGGACGCGTCGCTCTCGACTTGGAAGGGGAGGGACTCGTCGATGGCGTGCATCGTGGCCTTTGCGATATCCGCTTTGATGCGGCTGAAGGCCTGGCGGGCCTCTGTCGACAGGGGAAAAGTAGTGGACTGGATTAGTGGGCGGGCCTTGTCTGCGTACTGGGGGACCCACTGGGCGTAATAAGAAAAGAAGCCCAGGCAGCGTTTCAGGGCTTTGGTACAGTGGGGGAGAGGGAACTCCATGAGGGGGCGCATGCGTTCGGGGTCGGGGCCTATCACTCCATTACGCACTACGTAGCCAAGGATGGCTAGACGGTCGGAGCTAAACACGCATTTTTCCTCGTTGTAGGTGAGGTTGAGGGCGTTAGCGGTCTGGAGGAATTTGCGGAGGTTGGCGTCGTGGTCCTGCTGGTCGTGGCCGCAGATCGTGACGTTGTCGAGGTACGGGAACGTGGCCCGTAAACCGTGCTGGTCGACCATTCGGTCCATCTCCCGTTGGAAGACCGAGACTCCGTTCGTGACGCCGAATGGAACCCTTAAGAAGTGGTATAGCCGCCCGTCTGCTTCGAAGGCAGTGTACTTGCGGTCACAGGGGCGAATGGGGAGCTGGTGGTAGGCGGACTTAAGGTCCACGGTGGAGAAGACCATGTACTGTGCAATCCGATTGACCATGTCGGATATGCGGGGAAGAGGGTACGCATCTAGCTGCGTGTACCTGTTGATGGTCTGACTGTAGTCTACGACCATCCTTTGCTTCTTCCCTGTCTTCACTACTACCACCTGGGCTCTCCAGGGACTATTGCTGGCCTGGATTATGCCTTCCTTCAGCAGCCGCTGGACTTCGGACCTGATAAATGTCCGGTCCTGGGTGCTGTACCGTCTGCTCCTAGTGGCGACGGGTTTGCAATCCGGGGTGAGGTTCGCAAACAGGGAGGGTGGTTCGACCTTGAGTGTCGCGAGGCCGCAGATAGTCAGTGGGGGTATAGGGCCGCCAAATTTGAATGTTAAGCTCTGGAGGTTGCATTGGAAGTCCAATCCCAGGAGGGTGGGAGCGCAGAGGTGGGGAAGGACGTACAGCCGGTAATTTTTGAACTCTCTCCCCTGCACCGTTAGGTTTGCGATGCAGAACCCTTTGATTTCAACGGAGTGGGACCCCGCCGCCAGGAAAAAATTTTGGGTGCTTGGCCGAATTACAAGGGAACAGCGTCTTACCGTGTCCGGGTGAATAAAACTCTCCGTGCTCCCCGAGTCGATCAAACACGGCGTCTCGTGCCCGTTCACCAGCACCTTTGTCGTTGTCGTCTGGAGCGCCGGGGCCGCGACTGGTCGAGGGTCACCGATGCCAAACGTGGTTGGTGTATCAGATCGTTGTCTTCAGGCAGTGTGGAGCCGTCCACGCTGGGGTCCTTGCCTGTCAGCCAAGATGGCGGCATCCATGGATCGCACACGGTCAGGGGGGTGGACAAAATGGCCGCTCCCATGAGTCGCACGCGGCCGGGGGTGGACAAAATGGCCACTCCCATGGATCGCACGCGGCCCGTGGGTAGGAAGATGGCGGCGCCCGTCCCCCCCTCGTGGTGTCCGGGGTCCAAAATGACGGTGCCCGTTGGCCGCCCGTGGGTCGCTGGGGGGGTTGAGCCCGTGGTCCCATTTGTTCCCCGGAGATAGCGGCGACCCCACGGGACTGGCACACCGCTGCGTAGAGCCCCTTTTTACCGCAGCTTTTGCAGGTGGCCAAGCGGGCCGTGCAGCGCTGGCGGGGGTGTTTTGGCTGCCCGCAAAAATAGCAGCGGGGCCCCCCCGGGTGGTCTGGGATTCTGGCTGCGCACGCTTGCGGAGGGGTGGGGGTTGCCGGGGGGTCAGTCGCGGCGGGGGTCCACGGAGCCCAAGGGGCTGCAGCGCGGTCGGGGGCATAGGCGCGGGCGTTTTGGGAGGCGACGTCGAGGGAGGCTGCAAGGGCCCGTACCTCTGTGAGTCCGAGAGAGTCTTTCTCTAAAAGTCTCTGGCGAATTTGCGACGATGCCAAACCTGCTACGTAAGCGTGACTGATCAGGAGGTCCATATGTTCGTTCGCCGTAACCGCTGGGCAGTTGCAGTTTCGTCCCAGGATCGTTAGAGCATTGAAGAAATCGTCTAGCGATTCCCCGGGGATTTGTCGTCTCGTCGCGAGCTGGTAGCGTGCGTAGACCTGGTTGACGAGCTTAATGTAGATCTCCTTCAGCAAGTTGAGCGCCGCTGGGAATTCTTCCGCGTCCTCGATGAGTGAGTAGATTCCGGGACTCACCCTGGAATGCAGGACCTGCATCTTCTGGTCTTCTGTTGGTCTGCCGGGGGCCGTTCGGAGGTATCCCTCAAAGCACGCCAACCAGTGCTTAAACGCCGATGTTGCGTTAGCTGCTTGGGGGCCGATTCGCAGGCACTCCGGGGCGATCCGGAGCTCCATATTCCTTTTAAAGTCTGCTCAATAAATTGTAGCACCATCGATCACACACGAGGCGAGACATAAAGAACTTCAATCGAGACTTTATTGAGCAGACTTGTTCAGACTCGTTCCACAGCAGCTCAGTCACAGAATGCAGCTGCGGGGATTAACACAGGTTCTTGTACCCCGCCTATCTGGGTGGAGCCCAGTAGGCTGCGGATCCAATCGGGATCCAGCATCTGTCCTCCAATGGCTCCTCGGCATTCATGGTGTACCGTATTACCTTTAATACATACCACCACACCTTCACCTTTTACCAACCTAGCCCCATTCCCCCACCCCATGCCTGTAACCCCACCTAATCTGCACACCTTTGGACACTAATGGGCAATTTAGCATGGTCAATCCATTTAGAATCATAGAATTTAGTGCAGAAGATGGCCATTCAGCCCATGGAGTCTGCACCGGCCCTTGGAAAGAGTACGCTACTTAAGCCCACGCCTCAACCCTATCCCCATAACCCAGTAACAACACCTAACCTTTAAAACACTAAGGGTCAATTTAGCACGGCCACGCCACCTAACCTGCACATCTTTGGACTGTGGGAGGAAACCGAAGCACCCAGAGGAACCCAGGCAGACACGGGGAGAAAGTGCAAACTCCACACAGACAGTCACTTGCTGTGAGGCAGCAGTGCTAACCATGTGTCACCGTGCTGCCCTGGACTGCCGGAATTCAACCCGGGTCCCTGCCGCTGTGAGGTAGCAATGTGCCACCGATCCTGCGTAACCTGCTGAGTGTTTCCAACATTTTCTTTCTTTTTTTAAACACCTGGCCATATCATGGCCCCCGGGACCGTTCTGCTAGCAGTAGGGGCAGAAAATCCCAACCAAATTGTGAGTTGAGAATGTGGGACCTTGGCTGCTGGGGCTAGGACACCACCCCACCACCAAATGGGACAAAATCGCTAACTTTAAACTAGGACAGTGGGAGCCAAGGTTGCCCTGGAGGGATTGCACCAAGGTTCACCAGACTAATCCCTGTGGTGGCAGGATTGTTTTATGAGGTGAGATTGAAGAGATGGGGCTTGTATTTCCTGGAGTCTCAAAGAATGACAGGTGATCTCATTGAAACTTACAAAATTTTTGCAGGGCATGGTAGAATGGTTTAGAAAGAGGCCATTCACCCCATCATGTCTCCACTGGCCAAAAAAGAGAAAAAAGAAACTAGCCACTCATTTTAATCCTACTTTTTGGTACCTAGTGTGTACCCTTGCAAATTACAGCATTTCAGACAGGCCAAATGTCGATTGAATATAGCCAGACTAAACGTTTCCCCGGCTGATGAATAGAGCGACAGAGCACAGACTCAGAATAAAGGGTAGGCCATTTATGATTGAGATGAATGGGAATTTCTTCACTTAGAGGGTGGGTGAATCTGTGGAATTCTCTACCCCTACCCTAGAGGGCTGTGGAAGCTTGATTAGTGAGCATGTTCAAGACGGTAATCAATAGATTTCTGGTTACACAGGATAGGGGATAGCGCAGGAAGTGGCGTTGTGGTAGATGATTAGTAATTTTTTCAAATAAGTTTAGAATACCCAATTTTTTTTTTCCAATTAGGGTCAATTTAGCTTGGCCAATCCACCTAACCTGCACATCTTTAGTTGTGGGGGTGAAACCCACGCAGACACGGGGAGAATGTGCAAACTCCACATGGACAGTGACCCAGGGCCGGGATCCGGTAGATGATTAGTCATGATCCAGTTGAATGGCGGAGAGCAAACTTGACAGGTCAGAATGCCTACTCTTGCTCCATTGTACCTATGATGGGTGTGCAGGACCAATGTGCATGGGATCCTCATTGTTACATCCTGCCCCCTCCCCAAAACCAACCCCGATTCCTTGTCCTTACTGCTTCCGAAACCCGTCCTCCCCTAAACAGCCATGATTGCTTGCTTCTGTACCAAAACCAGCTCCTGCATCCCAGGCTTGCACAGTCTCATCTATTGGTTGGCGCCAGCACCCAACCTTCTCTCTCGCTGCAGTATTTGTAGAATCCAATTGCAGCTCACCAGCACGTTTCTCAGCCCATCTACTGCCCCTGATTTGCCAAACTACTTGACTGACATCCCATATCGGATGAGTAGAAATATCCATCAACTAAATATTTGAAGGCTGAAGACATTCCCTGATGCAATTCCATTACCAAGCCACAGATTCCATCTCTCCCCCTCGCCACTTTAAGGCCAAACCAGATCTTTCCCTATTTAACCCTGAGAATAGTTTCCCACTCCATATCCTCTCCATCACCAAGACTGCCTACATCTACCAACTCCGATCTGCAACCCAGCTCAGGTCTTCTGCTGTTGAAACCCTCATCCATGCAATCGTGCATCTACTCCAATGCTATTCTGGCTGGCAACCCATCCTCTGTAAACATGAGCTCATCTAAATCTTTGCTGCTCATATTCCAACTTGTACTGAGTCTCTTTCACTCATCATGCCCGTGTTCGCTGATGCCAGTCCACCCAAGCCTCGATTTTAAAATCATTATCCTTGTTTTCAAAATTCTCCATTGCATTGTCCCTACCCATGTCTCGAACCTCAAGTGGCACAACCCATCTGTGTTCTTCCAATTCTACTGTCATGCACATCCCCAATTTTTCATTGCTCTGCCATGCCACCAACACCTAGGTCATAAGTTCTTATATTCCCTATCCAAACCTCACTGCTTTTTTCCCCTCCATCTGTAGCTCAATGTAAAATTCTGTTTGTTGAAGCTCTTGGGAAGCACTTTGGAATGTTTTACTAGGTTACAGGTGCTATATAAATAGCAGCAGACTAAAACTTTCCAACCATATGGCTATTTCAGCATAGTTACATCCTGTGCAACTCTGGTTCCTCTCTCATTGACATCAAGAGCCCAGAGGGTGGTTGGGGGTCTGGAACTCGCTCAACCATAATGTCGGAAACCCTCAACTCATTTAAAAGATGTCTGGATATGTACCTGGTCCATAACGTCCAGGGCTACGGACCTAGTACTGGAAAAAGGCTGAGGGGCTGGCTCATTCATTGGCCGGCACACAAATAATGGGCAGAGTGGCCTCCTTCACAATTGTCTAACAATGGAAAAGGAGGAACATGTTGGAACGTGGTGCGAGGGCAGGTGAGTGGCAGTACATGAATTGCTCCTTAGGAGAGCCAGCATGGTCATGATGAGCTGAATGGCCTTCTTCAGGATGCAACAATTCCATGAACTGGCCATGTTGGATCAGCCTTGTTGGGTACAAGGGAATGCTGCATCTCCTTTTAATAGTGGATCTTGCCTGTTGGGTCCTTGTTAGAGGGACATCTTCAGCTTCTGTCAGATACAGCCTCTGTTTAGTGGGCTGCTGATCTTTATCCATCTCTCGTGGCTCTGAATCTATAAAAGTGTCACAAAAGATTCCCTCCAGGAAATTTCTACATTTTATTGCACATCACAGAATCATAAAGTCCCTACAGTGCAAAAGGATGCCATTTGGACTATCGAGTCTGCACTGACCCTCTGAAAGAGCACTCTAACCAGGTCCATCCCCCATTCACCCGGCCCTATCCCCTTAACCTAAGCTGCACATCCCCAGGTACAATGGGGCAATTTAGCGTGGCCAATCCACCTAACCTGCACAACTTTGGACTGTGGGAGTAAACTGGAACACCTGAAGGAAACCCATGCAGATAAGAGGAGAATGAACAAGCTCCACACAGTCACTCAAGGTTGGAATTGAACCTGGATCCCTGGCGCTGTGAGGCAGCAATGCTAACTACTGTGCCACCCTGCCGCCCCAATTTAAATAGTGTTTAAAAATAGAAGCTCTTCTTCTATTTTCAGAACAGTTTCAGAGTTAAAGCTTGGAGATGTACGAGATCAAGTTGGCTGATCTGGACGTTATTCAGGTTCCGGGTGCTAAAGAAATTAACTCAGCAACTTGGCTCAGTAATGTCACTTCCAGCTTTTGGAGTCTCAAATGATTGCGTGTTCATTTCACACTCCAAGGGAGCGATTTAACTAAGTGGAACAAATTCCATAGAGAGCGTGTTTAGACAAGTGCTTCCTGACGCTCGCTGAGAAACACAACGCTCTCGAATGGCACTCAGTGGGAAACATGCAGCTAAGGCCACACATAACCCCGTTTCCTGCACTGCTCTGCTCGCAGGAACTCCTAAGTGCAGAGAAAAATTGGGCCACCATTTTTAAATAGCGTCCTGATCTCTGTAGCCCCCGACGTGACAACCCCCCCCCCAAGTCCCAACTCACTATGAAGGAGTCCTTGCACCCCCCCCCCCCCCCCCCAACGCCTGCACAGGGCACCCATGGCCTGATCGTGCCACACGTGAAAAATGCCAGCTTGCCACCTTGGCAGTGTCAACCTGTTACCCTTACAGTGCTCTTGCCAGCTGACAGTGCCACCTTGGGTGCCCGGGGGCACCAGTAACACCAGTGTGCCACCCTGCCTAAAAGGCATGCACCTGGGGCCTCCAATCCCCTTGGAGACCCCCACGAGTGGCATTCCATCTGGCCCCCGTTTGTGGAGACCGGTTCTGAACGGCCCACAGTCTCCAAGGTGAAGGGAATAGATCCTAAACTCTCGGGTATCTCGGGAAACTGCATATTAGAGTGAGACTAGCTGTCTCACTCTAATATGCAGATTTGCCAGAAAGTGATCCTGACCACAGTGGGTGGGATTTGCATTGCAACGTCTTGCAAGATTGCGTTGGATCCCGCGAGGCGTTGCGAGCCGGGTAGATCCCAGGAGCGGCCATGTTGCACCATGGCGAACTGCTTTTGGACGAGCGTGGTCGTTCGATCACGCAAGACTAACATGTAATATTCGAAGTGTGGGGCTGCGAGCTGTGGTTCAGTTAGCACTGTTGTCTCTGAGTCAGTGGGTTGTATTTTCAAGTCTCGCTTTCAGAACTTAAATTAAGACTGGCACACCAGGGGGCACGGCCTGCTCCCCTGGCTGGATGTAAAAGAACCTAAGGCTCCACTTCAAAGAGGAGCAGGGCATGGACCATAACAATATTTATCCTTCAGGCAACAATAGAGAACAGCTTATTTGGTCATGCTTGTTGGAGCTTGCTGTGCGCAAATAGGTTGCTGCTCTCTTTCCATCACAATAGTGAATACACTTCGTAAGTACTTCATTGGCTGCAAAGCGCTTTGGGATGTTCTGCGGTGATGAAAGCACTTTTATAAATGTGAGTTCTTCCTATCGTTTTTCCTTTTGTCCTTTTGAACCTCCAGCGCAGTATTGAGGAATGCTGCATTGTTGACAACGCTGTCTTTTGGATGAAATGTTCAATCAAATCACAGTCCAACTGTTTGGGCAGTAACGTATCCCATGGCATTATTCAAAGAGGAGCAGGGAATTTTCCCAGTGTCGTGGGCAACATTCATCCCTCTACCAACACTTATCAAAACAAACTAACTGCTCATTCATCTACTTGGTGCGTTGACAAAAACAGTGACTGTACTTTGGGTGTAAAGCACTTTGGAATGTGAAAGGTACTATATTAAATTCAAGATTGCTTTGTATAATTGAGGAATTGACAAGCATTTGGAAACCAGAAAAGATGTGAGGACCTGCATACTGCATTCGGTGCAGTCGCTCCAACCATTGTGTCTTTATGCTAGCCGAATGTCAGATCAGACTTGAGACTTTGTGACCAGATAAATTCTCTCATAATAACGGGCTTAGTGAGTCCTCCAAGCCCTGGTGAATCTGACAAGTGTAGACTCTCTTGCCAACCGCTGCACGAGATCTATATGTTAGGAGCTAAGAGTACTAACATATTAAGTTCAGTATAAAAGCAACTGGAGCCTTCAGTTTGAACAGCAAATCTGAATTCCATAGGTTAGTTTTGCACTGTCTGTGCAGAACATCACATCTTCAATGCCCATCAATACTCAAAGCGGACCAATTCACCGAAAAGTGTTGTTCATTTAACTCTTAAAGGTTAGTTCTTGAAAGGGCATATTAACTACAGGAGGACTAGTTCAGATGTTATCTTTCTGAAGTATTGTACTGATTCTGTATCAATGTGGTATTTGGCAGGGTTTATCAACTCTAAGTGTGACAACACTCACGGAGGTCACAGGATATGGACTACCAGGTTCCCCGAGACAGCACGGTAGTACAGTGGTTAGCACTGTTGCTTAACAGCGCCAGGGTCCTGGGTTCGATTCCCGGCTTGGGTCACTGCCTGTGTGGAGCCTGCCCGATCTCCCCATGTCTGCATAGGTTTCCGCCGGGTGCTCCGGTTTCCTCACACAAAGTCCCGAAAGTTAATAATGATAATCGCTTATTGTCACAAGTAGGCTTCAATGAAGTTACTGTGAAAAGCCCCTAGTCACCACATTCCGGCACCTGTTCGGGGAGGCTGGTACGGGAATTGAACCCGCGCTGCTGCCTTGTTCTGCATTACAAGCCAGCTATTTAGCCCAGTGTGCTAAACCAGCCCCGTACCACAGCAGATGTGCTTGTTAGGTGAATTGGACATTCTGAATTCTCCCTTTATGTACCCGATCAGGCGCCATAGGAACTTCATTGCAGTGTTAATGTAAGCCTACTTGTGACACTAATAAAGATTATTATTTTACGTCAGCAAAGTACGAACTTTCCCTTAACAAGGCGAGTCTAGGGCAGCACGGTGGCACAGTGGGTTAGCCCTGCAGCCTCATGCGCCGAGGTCCCAAGTTCGGTCCCGGCTCTGGGTCACTGTCCGTGTGGAGTTTGCACATTCTCCCCGTGTTTGCGTGGGTTTCGCCCCCACAACCCAAAGATGTGCAGGCTAGGTGGATTGGCCACGCTAAATTGCCCCTTAATTGGAAACAATGAATTGGATATGCTAAATGTATTTAAAAAAACAAGGAGAGCCTGTCTTGCATAAAAATCCCGGCCTAAGTGAAGGTCAGGGTGGGAGAACCCTTCTGGGAGTTGAGTCGAGTAATTAAATGTTTAATAGACCTTTGTTTATGGATCTGTGGTAGTCACCACTGATGTATTATACTGAAAATGAAATGAAAATTGCTTATTGTCACAAGTAGGCTTCAAATGAAGTTACTGTGAAAAGCCCCTAGTCGCCACATTCCGGTGCCTGTTCGGGGAGGCTGTTACGGGAATCAAACCGTGCTGCTGGCCTGCCTCGGTCTGCTTTCAAAGCCAGCGATTTAGCCCAGTGTGCTAAACAGCCCCTATGGGTTTTACAGTAAGGCCCCTGTACTACAGGTACGGGGTAGATCCTTGCCTGCTTGCTCTGCCCAGTAGGCGGCGTATAAATATGTGTGCTCTCCATACAGCAGCCATTTCGTCAGTTGATATAGGAGGCCACACATCTCTGTGTAATAAAGCGTTGATTCCATTCTACTCTTGTCTCGTCGTAATTGATAGTGCATCAATTTATTACACAGAGATTTTTCACAGATGGACTGCCGCATCAAGCCGGATCGCCTGCAGCTGCATCCTCAAGCAGACAACGGCAAAAAAGACTTCGAACATTGGCTAACCTGTGTTGAAGCTTACATCGGGTCTGCACCAGACCCAATCCCCGAAGCACAGAAGCTCCAGATTCTGTACACGCAGCTGAGCTCCAACGTTTATCCCCTAGTCCAGGACGTGCCGACCTACGCAGAAGTCATGGCGCTACTGAAGGAAAATTATGCTCAGCGGACCAATAAAATCTACGCCAGGCATCTCCTATCCACGCGGTGCCAATTTCCCGGTGAGTCTGTGGAAGATTTCTGGCATGCCCAGCTCGCCCTAGTAAGAGACTATGACTGCCAGGCCGTTTCGGCCACTGAACACTCGAACCTGCTGATGAGAGACGCGCTCGTTACGGGCATAGGGTCTGACTACATTCGCCAGCGCCTCTTAGAAGGGGCCAAGCTTGACCTCGCGGCGACCAAAAAGCTAGCGCTCTCGCTTACGGTCGCATCACGCAACGTTCAGGCCTATACCTCCAACCCCGCGGCCCACCCCCGTGTGCATCGTGGACCCCGCCGACGGCCACCACATCATGTACCCCATCAGCGTCAGCCCCCAGCCAACCCCACACCTGCGCCGCGTGGCAGCCAGCCAACCCCGGGGGACCCAAATGCTACTTCTGTGGACAGTCAAAACCCCCCCGGCAGCGCTGCCCGGCACGGAGCGCCCTCTGCAAGGCCTGTGGCAAGAAGGGACATTTTGTGGCAGTGTGCCAGGCCCGCTCAATCACCGCTATTGTCTCAGCACCCCCCACGTGCGGCCAGTGGGCGCCGCCATCTTCCCCTCCTCGGGCCACATGCGGCCAGTGGGCGCCGCCATCTTGCTCTACTCACAACACGTGCGGCCCGTGGGCGCCGCCATGTTGCCTGCCTCAGAACCAATGGGTGCCGCCATCTTGCCTCCCCCAGGACACGTGCGGCCTGTGGGCACCGCCATCTTACCCGCCTCAGGACCCCTGCCCGTCGCACACCTCATCAGGCTGCTCATCGCCTGCAACCGCCGACGACCAGCCGCGTCTCACCTCGGTCACGATTGACCAGTCTCGACCGCACAACCTCGCGACCGCTTCGACAAAGGTGAAGGTCGACGGGCATGAGATCTCCTGCCTTCTGGACTCCGGCAGCACTGGGAGCTTCATCCACCCCGATACGGTAAGGCGCTGCTCCCTCGCAGTACACCCCGCTAACAAGAGAATCTCCCTAGCCTCCGGATCCCACTCCGTGGCGATCCGGGGGTACTGCATCGCCACCTTCACCGTCCAAGGCATGGAGTTCAGTAGCTTCCGCCTCTACTTCCTCCCCATCCTCTGCGTTGCCTTGCTACTCGGCATGGACTTCCAGTGCAACTTCCAGAGCCTAACCCTGAAATTTGGCAGGCCCTTACCACCCCTTACCGTTTGCGGCCTCGCGACCCTTAAGGCCGACCCGCCTTCCCTTTTTGCAAACCTAACCCCGGATTGCAAATCCGTCGCCACCAGGAGCAGACGGTACAGCGCCCAGGACAGGGCCTTCAACAGGTCTGAGGTACAGCGGCTGCTGCGGAAAGGTATCATCGAGGCCAGCAACAGCCCCTGGAGAGCCCAAGTGGTAGTGGTGAAAACCGGGGAGAAAAACAAGATGGTCGTTGACTACAGTCAGACCATCAACCGGTACACACAGCTCGACGCGTACCCCCTCCCAAGCATATCTGATATGGTCAATTAGATTGCACAATACCGGGCCTTATCGACAGTGGACCTGAAATCTGCCAACCACCAGCTCCCCATCCGTAAGGCGGACCGCCCCTACACTGCGTTTGAAGCAGACGGCCGCCTTTACCACTTCCTTCGGGTTCCCTTCGGCGTCACCAATGGGGTCTCGGTCTTCCAACGGGAGATGGATCGAATGGTTGACCGGTACGGACTGCGGGCCACTTTCCCGTACCTGGACAATGTCATCATCTGCGGCCACGACCAGCAGGACTACGACGCTAATCTTTCAAAATTTCTTCACACTGCCACTCTCCTCGACCTCACATACAACAGGGAGAAGTGTCTGTTCAGCACAAACCGATTATCCATCCTCGGCTATGCGGTTCAGAACAGAGTTCTAGGGCCGACCCCGATCGCATGCGCCCCCTCATGGAACTCCCCCTCCCCCACTGCCCCAAGGCCCTGAAACGATGCCTGGGGTTCATTTCGTATTACGCCCAGTGGGTCCCAAACTATGCGGACAAGGCCCGCCCACTCATTCAATCCACCGTTTTCCCACTGACGGCCGAGGCTCATCAGCCTTCGACCGTATCAAGGCCGACATCGCCAAGGCCGCGATGCACGCGGTCGACGAGACGCTCCCCTTCCAAGTCGAGAGCGATGCATCAGACGTCGCTCTGGCCGCCACCCTCAACCAGGCAGGCAGGCCGGTGGCATTCTTTTCCCGCACCCTCCATGCCTCCAAAATTCGGCACTCCTCCGTCGAAAAGGCCCAAGCGATCGTTGAAGCTGTGCGACATTGGAGGCATTACCTGGCCGACAGGAGATTCACTCTCCTCATTGACCAACGGTCGGTTGCCTTCATGTTCAACAACGCACAGCGGGGCAAGATCAAAAACGATAAAATCTTGCAGTGGAGGATCGAGCTCTCCACCTACAATTACGAGATTTTGTATCGTCCCGGTAAGCTCAACGAGCCCCCCGATGCCCTATCCCGAGGTACATGTGCCAGCGCACAAGTGGACCGACTCCGGACCCTGCACGACAATCTCTGTCACCCAGGAGTCACCCGTTTTTACCACTTCATTAAGGCCCGCAATCTGCCCTTCTCCATCGAGGAGGTCAGGGCTATCACCAGAGACTGCCAGGTCTGTGCGGAGTGTAAACCGCACGTCTACCGGCCAGACCGTGCGCGCCTGGTGAAGGCCTCCCGCCCCTTTGAACGCCTCAGCGTGGACTTTCAAAGGACCCCTCCCCTCCACCGACCGAAACACGTACTTCCTCAGTGTGGTCGCTGAATATTCCCGATTCCCCTTTGCCGTCCCATGCCCTGATATGACGTCTGCCACCGCATCAAAACCCTCAACACCATCTTTGCTCTGTTTGGTTTCCCCGCCTACGTCCACAGCGACCGGGGATCCTCATTTATGAGCGATGAGCTGCGCCAGTTCCTGCTCAACAGGGGCATTGCCACGAGCAGGACGACCAGCTACAACCCCAGGGGCAAAGGGAAGGTGGAGCGGGAGAATGGGACGGTCTGGAGGGCCATCCAGCTGGCCCTACGGTCCAGAAATCTCCCGGCCTCCCGCTAGCAGGAGGTCCTCCCTGATGCACTTCACTCCATTCGGTCGCTCCTGTGCACCGCAACGAACGAAACCCCCCATGAACGTCTCTTTGCCTTCCCCAGGAAGTCCACCAGCACTGTGGCACTCTCAACGACAGATCAAGGCACCGGACCGCCTAAATTTGTAACATTCTTTGTGATTTTCAAAAGCAATTTGTATCTATATAGTTCTCCACCACCCCCGCTGGATTCATTTTTAACAGGGGGTGTATGTGGTAGTCACCACTGATTTATGATACTGTATATATGGGTTTTACGGTAAGGCCCCTGTACTACAGGTACGGGGGTAGATCCCTGCTTGCTGGCTCCGCCTTGTAGGCGGAGTATAAATATGTGTGCTCTCCATACAGCAGCCATTTCATCAGCTGCTGTAGGAGGCCACACATCTCTGTGTAATAAAGCCTCGATTACATTCTACTCTCGTCTCGTCATAATTGATAGTGCATCAGTATCCCACCTATGGTTTCCTGTGGTCACACTACTCGGATCCAACACTGGCGACGAGGATCAAGTGGAGCTGCCTACAGCGAAATTTCTAAGAATGCGTACCACTTTTCAAAGGCCTCAGGAGGCCGCTTTTCAGCCAACAGACATGCCACATATAGGGAAACTGGAAAAGTTCAAAGCAGGTGCAGATGACTGGGGTCAATATCTGGAGCACGTGCAATACTTTTTTCAAACAAATGCCATAATTGGAGATGAGCGGAAGACAGTCATCCTGCTAACGGCTTGTGGAGGCTCCCCATATAACATTACTAGAAGCCTCAACTGCTCCATTGCCCAGATACGCAGCCTTTCGCCGCCCTAGTGGCTTTGGTAGGCGAGCACGTCAACCCCAAGCCGCCCTTAATGGTCTGCCATATTTTATTCCACACGGCTACCCAACATGGAGCAAGGGGTGAAGGAATTCCAAGGGATTGCAGTCCTCAGTTTAGGAAACCTGCGGTCCTCAGTTTGCGATGCCTGGCTGCGTGCCACGCATCATTTCCAAGCCCCGAGATAACCAGACCGCCGTCGGAGGGGCCCAACACCTCCTCCACAATAGTCCTCAATACCGGGGCCCCGCAAAGCTGCGTACTTAGCCCCC
This sequence comes from Scyliorhinus torazame, assembly GCF_047496885.1. Lineage (NCBI taxonomy): Eukaryota > Metazoa > Chordata > Chondrichthyes > Carcharhiniformes > Scyliorhinidae > Scyliorhinus > Scyliorhinus torazame. Next base: position 114,766,225 of record NC_092719.1, read on the forward strand.
TACTCTACTCCCAGTACACACACGGCTGCATGGCAAAACTTGGTTCTACAAGTTTGCTGACGATCGACCATAGTGGGCCGGTTCTTGAATAACAACGAGTCAGAATACAGGAGGGCGATAGAGAACCTAGTGGAGTGGTGTAGCGACAACAATCTCTCCCTCGTTGCCAGGAAAACTAAAGAGCTGGTCATTTACTTCAGGAAGCAAAGTACTGTACACACCCCTGTCAGCATCAACGGGGCCGAGGTGGAGATGGTTAGCAGTTTCAATTCCTAGGGGTGCACATCCCAAAAATCTGTCCTGGTCCACCCACGTCGATGCTACCACCAAGAAAGCACAACAGCGCCTATACTTCCTCAGGAAACTAAGGAAATTCGGCATGTCCACATTAACCCTTACCAACTTTTACAGATGCGCCATAGAAAGCATCCTATCGGGCTGCATCACAGCCTGGTATGGCAACTGCTCGGTCCAGGACCGCAAGAAACTTCAGAGAGTCGTGAACACCACCCAGTCCATCACACAAACCTGCCTCCCATCCATTGACTCCATCTACAACTCCCGCTCCCTGGGGAAAGCGGGCAGCATAATCAAAGATCCCTCCCACCCGGCTTACTCACTCTTCCAACTTTCTTCCATCGGGCAGAAGATACAGAAGTCTGAGAACACGGACGAACAGACTCAAAAACAGCTTCTTCCCCACTGTCACCAGACTCCTAAATGACCCTCTTATGGACTGACCTCATTAACACTACACCCCTGTATGCTTCATCCGATGCCGGTGCTTATGTAGTTACATTGTATACCTTGTGTTGCCTCTATTATGTATTTTCTATATTATGTATTTTCTTTTATCCCTTTTCTTCCCATGTACTTAATGATCTGTTGAGCTGCTCGCATAAAATACTTTTCACTGTACCTCAGTACACGTGACAATAAACAAATCCAATCCAATCCAATGGACAGTCTCGCCCAACCCAGAAGACAAGGAACGGGAACACTGGTATCTCTCTGCTCGCCGAGATCAGGCCCATAGAAGCCCGAGAGAGGGACACCCCACCTCCCCGATGTCCCGTCAGGCATGAGCGACCTTCCTGTGACTGGATCTATTACTTGGACAAAGAGGTCGACCACTACCAGCAGTTAAACTGCATTGCGGCACCAAATCTGAGGAAATGACCACCTCATCCGGATAGATTGGATACCGGGGCTGCAGTCTCCGTCATCAGCCGCCACACCTTTGACCAGGTCTGCTTGGAAATCCAGACACTGACACCCGGCTGGCCATGTACACAGGGGAACCATTGGCCATCGAAGGGACCTCGGTGGTACCAGATGAATATGGACAGCAGTCAGCCAGTTTGCCTCTGGTGGTGGTACGTGGTGGTGGTCTGAGCTTACTGGGCTGTGATTGATCGAAGCACCTCTGTTTCGACTGGCAGCGGGTATGCTGCATGTGTCCGGACGGACCCGAAGGCATATTGGCACAATTCCTGGAGGTTTTTTGGGATGGGTTGGGCACCATCAAAGGAGCCGTGGCCAAGATCTGTGACGGCACATCATCACAGTCATGTTACTTCCAGGGCAGTATGATGGTGCAGTGGTTAGCACTGCTGCCTCACGGCACCGAGGACCCAGGTTCGATCCTGGTCCTGGGTCACTGTCCGTGTGGAGTTTGCACATTCTCCCCATGTTTGTGCGGGTTCTCACCCCCACGACCCAAAATGATGTGCAGGGTAGGTGAATTGGCCATGCTAAATTGCCCCTTAATTGGAAATAAATTATTGGGTACATTAAATGTATTTTTTTTTAATTTAGAGGAGCCAATTATTTTTTTAACTTTCCAATTAAGGGGCAATTTAGTGTGGCCAATCCACCTACCCTGCACATCTTTAGGTTGTGGGGGTGAAACCCACGCAGACATGGGGAGAATGTGCAAACTACACACGGACAGTGACCCAGGTCCAGGATTCGAACGCCGTAGTCCCAGTGCTAACCACTGCACCACATGCCGCCCCTTACTAAATATATTTTTTGAAAGCCATATTACTTCTGCGCCCAGCCGGTTTCATATGCCCTGTAGCCAAAGGTGGTCACGGAGCTTGACTGCTTGGAGTGACTAGGCATTATCCGCCCCGTACAATTTGCAGATTGGGCAACTCCGGTAATTCCCATTTTGAAGCCCGACGTCTCCATTCGTCTTTCCAGCGGCTATAAAATCTGAGTAAACAGGATGTCTCATTTGGGCAGTTACTCTGTCTCGTGCATGGAGGACCTCCACGCAAAGCTCAGCGGCGGCTGTATGTTCACAAAGCTGGATCTGAGCCACGCATACCTCCTGCTGGGTTTGGACCCAGAAGGACCCACAGTTGTCCTGTGTCCGACATATAATTTTGTATGGCTCACCACGACGCCTTGTCGGACGACCGGAAGGCTTTAACTACGAAAATTACAGAACTCAGCATGGAGGATGGCATCATCCATGGGGGGGGGGGACACACACGTCGTGGTCCTGAAAAAGGGGTGCAGCCCACTTCTACAGGACCTCCACAATGGACACCCGGGGGTTTCGAAGATGAAGTGTTGGCCCGCGGCTACGTCCGGGATTGACGCTGACATAGAAAGTTTAGCCCAGCAGTGCGTCCGGTGCCAGGAGCACCAGAGACTTCCTCCGGCAACGCCCCTCCACTCGTGGGAATGGCAGGGTCAGCCCTGGTCGCGCTTTCACATTCACTTCGCCGGGCTGTTCCAGGGGTCGATGTTCGTGGTAATTCTTGATTCTCACTCCAAATGGATGGAGGTGCACCGGATGCAGGTGACAACCACAAAGGCCACGGTCGAACGTCTTCACCAACATTTAGCGTGCACGGCATCCCAGAGGCGCTCATTTTTCTTTTTTTAATTTCTTTTTAGTTAGAGTGCCCAATTAATTTTTTGCAATTAAGGGACAATTTAGGGTGACCAATCCACCTACCCTGCACATCTTTGGGTTGTGGGGGTGAGACCCACGCAGACACGGGAAGAATGTGCAAACTCCACATGGACAGTGACCCAGAGCCGGGAGCGAACCTGGGACCGCCGTGAGGCAGCAGTGCTAACCACTGTGCCACCTTGCTGCCGAGGCGCTCGTTTCTGACAACAGAATGCATGTACCAGCACTGAATTTGGCTCTTTTATGCAGACGACGGGATCCGCCATTTGCGCACTGCTCCGTACCACCCAACCTCGAATGGTTTGGCTGAACGTGTGGTCCAAACATTTAAACAATGAATGTGGAAGCAGACCACAGGCTCCCTTGAGATGCGTTTAGCCCATTATCTCTTTTGTTACCGAACCATGCCGCACGCCGCGACAGGGGTCGCACTGTCAGATCTGCTCGTGGGATGCTGCCTTCGCACTCGGTTGCATATAGTGATCCTGGACATTAGCGGTAAGGTCCACTGCAGGTAGGATCAGTGCAAAGTGGATCCAACCAGGTGTACGCCCTTGCGCCAATTTTCACCAGGCGACTTGGTACACGTCCAAAACTTCGGCAACAGAGTCACATGGGTACCAGGCTTGGTACAAGCCCAGGTGGACCAGTCTCCTATAAGGTATTGCGAGTCCAACAAGCAGATGGACAAGCTTCACTGTCGCATTCCAGAGTTACCTGAAACGCTCCCGATCGCCCTGGCTCCATGGATTCCGCCCCCTCCACTTTTGCCGCTGGCACCAGCCCCGCAGGCCCTGGAACCACAGGATACTGAGATGATGGGTGCAGACATTTCAGACTCTGACTCTAAATGGAAACTCAGCCGCTGGCAGTGGTTGAAGTCCCAGTTTCCGATGCAGAGGCAGCCACAGTGGCTCCGGTGAGACGTTCCGTTCGGAAGCGACCGTCCCCCGTATGGTATACGTCTCCAGGCCCCACGCAGACTACACCTGAGTGCCAGCCCTGGGCAAAACGGACAAGAGGACCTTTGCGGCATTCCGGCGAGGATAACATTATTCAGGACTTGTGGAGGGGGGGGAGGGGGGAGAGGAGGAGTATTACCACCTCATGGGTATGGACTATCAGGTTCCCATGACCTCAGCAGAGTATGAACTTCCCTGTTGTCGAGGCAGGGCTTCCTCTTAACAAGAAGAGCCTGTTTGGTATAAAAACCCAGCCTAAGTAAAGGTCGAGGAGTAGAGTAGAATAATTGAATGTTTCATTAAACCTTTGTTTATGCATCTTACCTATCGTTTCCTTGTGGTCACTCTGCACGAATCCAACAGTAAGTAAACCTGATCAAGTAATTTTAGCTGATACGCATTGGTCTATTGGTATGGCATTTTGTGCCTTGCAGGAGGAACGATTAGTGAGCAATTAACAATCCTGGTTATACTGTCCCGCACGGTACATACAAGGCTGTGGGTTCAGGATTGTAGGAGACTCTCTGCTTATAGAAACTGCCATTTTGCCAGGAGCAGAATACAAAGGTGTTGAGAAGCGAAGCCTGACCTGCTGAGATGTTCAGTCGTCAAGTACTTTCAAGGTTGAGAGAGAATTTTGGACCATATCGAGGGATATGAGGGTCAGGCAGGAAAAGCGAGTTGAGGTCACAGATCAGCCTTGATCTTATTGAATGGCGGAGCAAGTGCGAGGGGCCTGGTGTCCCACTCCTGCTGCAATTTCTTATGTCCTTATATTTTTGGAACAAGCAGAAACTATGAATTTTATATTCTGGAAAACTGCACTGCCAGAGGCTCTGATTTCATCTTGTAATTGATTTAGAGTCAGACTCTGGCTATTGATTTTATCTGGGACCTTTCACCATGTGCTTCTTTGGACAAGTTCCTGAGAGACCTTGCAATAAAGTAGAAAGACATCTTTCCACTTCCATTTGAAAAGAGCTGTACTGCATTCATACCATCACGCTCTCGCATCAGAACTTGGTAAACAAATCTTCTCATTCGATGCTCATCAAGTTCCGATTCTGTACATTTTGCCAAGCTGGACCTTTGAGGAAGTCAGTGATGATCTCATTTCCCATGATTCATTAGATACTGGATAGTTACCAGGTCACAATTTGCTCAGGGGCTTGTGAAATACATTTTGGAACCATTGGGGTTTTCAGCACAAACAGTGGCCATTGTGCCCCATTTCATGTTGTCATGTCCCTTTGCATGAGTGATCCAATACTCATTTCACTTTCCGCCTCTCTGCCCATAACCCTATGCTTCAAAATTCTTATTTTAAAAGATGCATTGACTTCTTCCTCACCAACAAATTGTGGCAAAGAATTTCATAACCTAAACATTACACAAAATGATTTCTCCTAACCTCTCTTGTTGCTGTCTTAGTGCTAATGTAAAATAAATGACCCGTGGCCATTGGCTCCCCAATCACGTGAAATCGTCTTTCTCGATTCAGCCTTCAGAACTTTAAAAAATCTCCCCTTTGGCCTTCTGTGCACCAATTAAACAAGCCGAATAGAGTGGGGCGGAGTTTCTGTATGGGCACTGTAATAACCCTCACAAGACCCACGGGCACACCTCAATTGATCTCCCTGTGGTATTCTGGAATACAAGGTCTCCTACTCGTGGGCGGCGTCCCACACATCTGGAGCTTGTAAATCTGCCTAATAAAAGCTTGTCCGTTCTGGGACCCGGTGTGATCAATATTCCTGGTTGGGACCTTTGAACTGTAAGCCGTGTTGCGGGCTAAACTTTGTGCTGGTTTATTTTAGTTTTTAAAATAAATTTCGAGTACCCAATTATTTTTTTCCAATTAAGGGCCAACTAGCATGACCAGTCCACCTACTCTGCAAATCTTTGAGTTATGGGGGCAAAACACAGACACGGGGAGAATATGCAAACTCCACACAGACAGTGACCCAGGGCCGGGATCGAACCCGGGTCCTCAGTGCTGTAGGCAGCAGTGCTAACCACTGCACCACTGTGCCGCCCTTTGTGTTGACTTATTCAATATGGTTGAATTTACCTTCTCAGGCCTTCCGAGCCTTTATAAGCACAATTTGTCATTTGCACTGTCATGTGGCTATTGGGGAACACACAAGCTGCCACAAACCAGTACAATTGGGATGTGTTTTAAAAACATTTAAAAAAAAGATGTTGCCTTAAAAATTTCTTGACATCTTTAAGAGTGGTAATTTGTTGTAGTTTGATGAATACATCTGAAAATGGACCCATCACAAAAAATAAGCATTTTAAATTACAGTGTCAATCTACCATCTGTAACCCCATTTTAAATGGCTTATAAATATACAAAACTCCTAGTTAGATCGGGATACGGTACTTAGTTCCTGAGTAACGTTTTTTTTTTCAAAACGCTCATAACTTTTGAAAACCTATCGATTCACGGCCTGTTCACAAAAGAACGAGCTTCTTTTTTGAAGCCTCCTCAAATGCTCACAAACAAGTGCAATCAGCAGAAACTTCCAATGTTGCTAAATTCACCCTGAAGATATATGAGTTTTTTGAGTGGGATCTGCCTTCGACGATGACGTTTTAAAAACTAGCTCAACAGATCTCTGAAACGCAATTTTCCCTTAAAATTCTGTCATCTTTTGGGCCGGTTATGCTGGCTTTGGGCAAAATATGTCAAAAGAAACCAGCCGAGGCACCACACCAGTACAACAGGACTCTTCCCATCACTAGTTTATACTGTGTGGCTATAACATCTATTTTTGTAATGGGCCATTCAAAATTATTCACAGTAGCCTGACTATTGCATTGTACAAATTTATCATGATCTTGTATTCTGTCACGAGAATTTGCAAAATGCAAAACAAAATTGACTTTTTTAAAAAATGGATTTACCCACATGCTCATTTTCTTCTTTTCCAATTAAGGAGCAACTTAGCGTGGCTAATCCACCTACCCTGCACATCATTTTGGGTTGTGGGGGTGAGACCCATGGGAATAGAGGGAGACGGACCCCGGAAGTGGGGAGAACGTGCAAACTCTATACAGACAGTGACCCAGGGCCGAGATCGAATCCGGGTCCTCGGTGTCACCACTGCACTACCGGGCCGCCCTCTCATTTTCATGAAATTATTTATTTGAACCCCTTGGTCCTTTCTCTACACTCTCTTAAATTTGAGTTTATTTCCCATTCTTCCTTTTGGACAAAATGCATGACCTCAGACACCTTGGCTTTAAATTGCTCAGGTTGCCTGCTCAGTTCCACTAACCTGTCAATGATCCCCTCACATCTTTTACAATCCCTTTTGCTGCTTTCCAGTCCTCATATGTGTGTGTTTACGGCAGATGCAAATGTTGTGCTCCACGCCCTGAAGTTATCTATACATATGGTAAAGTAGACCCAGCACTGACCCTGGAGATGCACCACCTCCAACCGTTCTTTAATCTAAGAATACTCATTAAACCCAACCTCAACCTTCCTGTATGCAGTCTTGTTGAATACCGCCTGAAAATCCATATACGATATACTTATCATATGTCTTTTATCGATACAATCAGTTATGCCTTCAGAACTATATTCTAAATTTGTCAGGCATGATTTGCCATTAACAAAGCCATACTGGCTATTTGTTGAACTCGCGTGTCTTTAAATGCCTACCAGTTTGATTTTAAATTACAGATTCTAAGGCCAGGATTTTACACACCCACACTAGTGGATTTTTATGTAGGGGGTGGGAGGGAGGGAGTGGGTGGAGCGTGAAATTGAACAAAGAACGAAGAACAAAGAAAAGTACAGCACAGGAACAAGCCTGTGTTGACCATGTTGCCCATCAAACCTAAAACCTTCTATACTTCCGGCACCTGTATCCCTCTATTCCCATCCTATTCATGTATTGGTCAAGACGTGCCACTATTGGACTCCCGGTGGTGGCCATAGTGTGAGTGGTCGCGCATTTGGCTCTACCAGCCCAATGGTTGATGGAGCAGTTGCTGGACTTTTTGAATGAAAAGTTCAGTCAGCAGAGGATGCAAGCTCTGGAGGACCCGGCGAAGTGGGTAGACCCACTGAAAGCGGGATTGACCGTGTGGAGCTGAGGCTGGAGACCCAGAGTCAGGCGATCCAGAAGGTGGAGGAGGTGGTGGGGGAGCACGAGGAGCAGCTTACCTCGTTGGCGGCCAAAATTGGGATGTTGAAGGATACGCGGAAGCGGCTCAAGGAGAAAATGGAGGATCTGGAGAACCGCTCCGGAGGCAGAATTTGAGAATTGCCTTGGTGATAGAGCCACTGGCAATACCGCTTACAGCATCAAGGGGTTGGCAGGGGATAGTGCGGGAGGGGGGGAGCATAGGGTCTTGCAGTATGCGGATGATTTATTGCTTTATATATCAAACCCACTGGAAGGTATTGGGGGGATCATGGGAATTTTGGAGGAATTCGGTTGGTTCTCTGGGTATAAGTTAATCATGGGAAAGAGTGAGCTATTTCCGATCCAGGTAAGGGAGCAGGAGAGGAGGTTAGGTGAGCTGCCGTTTAAGGTAGTGGGGGCGAATTTCAGGTATCTGTGCATACAGGTGGTGTGGGAATGGGAACAGCTCCATAAATTGAATTTGACACGACTGGTGGAGCCACTGTTGTTGGCGGGGTGGATGCAGTCCGTGAAGAAGACGGTTCTCCCAAGGTTTTTATTTGTGTTCTAGTACTTCCCAATCTTTATTCCAAATACTTTTTTTCGGAAGATTAATGCATTGATCTCGGGGTTTGTGTGGGTGAAGAAGGTGCTGCTGGAGCGGGGACAGGGGGGCGGGGGCTGGCCTTGCCAAATTTGATGAACTATTACTGGGCAGCAAATATAGCCATAGTAAGGAAGTGGGTAGTGGGGGAGGGGTTGGTGAGGGAGCAGTTGGAGGCAGCCTCTTGTAAGGTCTCGGGCTTGGGGGCACTGTTGACGGCACCTCTGTTGTTCTCGCCGGTCAGGTACTCCACAAGTCCAGTGGTGGTGGTGGCCTTGAGGGTGTGGGGACAGTGGCGGCAGCACCTCAGGCTGATGGGTGCCTTGGTTTGGGCACTGATTTGCGGGAATCGCAGGTTTGCTCCGTGGGGGCTAGACGCGGGTTTTGGGGGAGGCAGGAGGTAGAGTTTGAGCCGTTTGGGGACATAGTCGCGGGGGGGGGGGGGGGGCAGCTTTTCGAACTTGGAGGGGTTTGTGGAGGAGTATGAGCTGCCTAGTGGGAATGATACTTACAGGTGCGGGACTGTGTGAGGAAACAGGTGCCGTCCTATCCCTACCTGCCGCCCCCGGGGTTGCAGGACAAGGTGGTGTCGAAAACAGGAGTTGGCGAGGGCAGGGTGTCGGATGTTTATAAAGAACTAATGGATTGGGAGAGTGTCCCAATAGGAGAAGTTAAGCGGAAGTGGGAGGAAGAGCTGGGGAGGAAGTTGGAGGTTGAGGTGCAGGAATAGGCTTTGAGGAGAGTGAAAGCATCCTCTTTGTGTGCTGGGCTTAGCCTTGTTAAATTCAAGGTAGTCCAAAGGATGCATATGACGGTGGCCAGAATGAGCAGGTTTTTTGAGGGGGTGGAGGATAGGTGTGGGCGGTGCGCGGCATGGCCCGTGAACCATATTCACATGTTTTGGGACTGTCCAAAACTGGAGGGATTCTGACGGAGGTTCGCTGACATTATGTCTGAGGTGTTGAGGGTGGAGGTTGTCCCGACTCAAGAAGTGGCGATTTTTGGATTGTCAGGAGGCCCAGGAGTCCATGGGATTAGAGTGGTCGATGTTTTGGCCTTTGCCTCCTTGGTAGCCCAGAGACAGATCTTGCTGGAATGGAGGGATTCGGGGCGGCCAAAATCGGGGGGGTGGGTGAGCGACTTTGCGGAATTCCTCAGGCTGGAAAAAAATCAAGTTCACCTTGAGAGGGACTGTGGAGGAGTTTGCCCGGAGATGGAAACCGTTTATTGACTACTTCAGGATAGTTAAGAAGTCAGCAGGGGGGTGAGGGAGGGTGAAGGGGGTGGGGGGGATTGGGGGTTAAAAAAGGAGGTAAGGTAGGTGGAGGGTAACGGCAGGGAGGATGGGTGGTGTCGTGTTAGTTATTTATTTGTTATGTGAATTCTTATTTGTTCTCTTTGTGGTTGTGTTTAATGTGTTTTGATTAAAACATTTTTTTTTAAAGTCACTATCGTACTTGCTGCCACCTCCTCCGGCAGCCAGTTCTGGGCATCCACTAACCTCCGTGTGAAGAAACTACCCTCGCAAGTCTCCTCTAAACTTTGCCCCTCGCACCTTAAACCTATGTCCCCTAGTAATTGACTCTTCCACCCAGGGAAAAAGCTTCTGACTGTCCACTCTGTCCATGACCCTCATAATTTTGTAGACTTTGATTAGGTCGCCCCTCAACCTCCATCGTTCCTGAAGGAACATGATTCCCTCTGGATTTCCACCTACCCTGACCACACAGCAATTTTCCGCTGGGGTGGGCAGGCCGTTGGGCAGGAAACCTGCCCTTGCCCCAATTGAGGCCATTGGCTACGTAAGGGCTTTTTGTGTCCGGCCTCAATTTTTAGCTGCCGGGAGAATTCAACTTGCATGGAGGAAGGCCAAAAATGAAGAGTTACATAGATCATAGAAGTTACAGTGCAGAAGGAAGCCATTCGGCCCATCGAGTCTGCCCGGCACTTGGAAAGAGCACCCTACCCAAGATCAACACCTCAACCCTATCCCCATAACCCAGTAACCCCACCCAACACTAAGGGCAATTTTGGACACTAAGGGCAATTTATCATGGCCAATCCACCTAACCTGCACATCTTTGGACTGTGGGAGGAAACCGGAGCACCCGGAGCAAACACACGCACGCACACACGGGGAGGATGTGCAGACTCCGCACAGACAGTGACCCAAGTCGGAATCGAACCTGGGACCCTGGAGCTGTGAAGCAATTGTGCTATCCACAATGCTACCGTGCTGCCCTCTTGGAGAGGCGGGGGTTGCTTCAATCAGAAGCCCCCTTCTGCCCCCTTCTCAAGTCAGATGCAACCCCCCTAAGACGCAATGGCCTCCAGACACCCTCCCCCCACCGGTCGCTCCCCCGAGACCCCGATTGTCTCCTTAGAGCCCTCAAGCCTCTCTACCCACTGTGCCCTGCGACCCCTTGAACTTACCTGGGCCTCTGATGCCCAGACGTAGCCTCAGGCATTCTGCATTTCTCCTTCTGTCTGCTGCTGCGTTCGTGCTGCAGGGACTGGAGAGTTGGCAGTAAATCAGATTGGCTGGAAGATCTCCAAGGTGGGACTTCTTCCTGAGTGAGGGGCAGAGGTCCTGCCTGAAGCTACGTAATGCTCATTCGAGCGTGAAATGGCTGTGGGATGCTCGGAGTCAGCAAGGATGTATTCCCCACCGATTCTTCAGATGTCAGGAAGCAAGACCCCACCACCTGCAAAATGCGGATCTCTAAGAGTTTATGAACAACTGGTTTTAGATTAATGGACCTACAGATGCAGAGTTTTACCCTTCTTCCGCAAAGGCGCTTTTTTAAGAAAAGAATTTTGCTCTAGAATAGAAGGCATCAAACTGACATTTTGTGTCAGTGTTGGCTCAGTGGTAGCACTGTAATCTCTGAGTCAGTTATGGGTTCAATCCCACTCCAGCAACCTGAGCACACAATCTAGGCTGACACCTCAGTGACGTACAGTGGCTGCACTGTTGGACTTGCCGTCTTTCAGATTAGACGTTTTCCTGGTTTGTGTGGAAGAGCCAATGATGTTATTTAAAGAAGGGCAGGGAGTTCTTCCTGTTGTCCTGACCAATATTTATCCCTCAACCAATATCAGTAAAACAAAGTATCTGCTCACTATCACATTCCTGTTTGTGGGACTGTCTGCGAGCCATGTTCTATACATTACAGCTGGGGCTAAACTTCAAAAGGTTCAAAGGATAACCGGAATGATGCTATGAAAATGCAAGTTGTTTAGGATTTTAAAAAAAGAATTTAGAGTACCCAATTCATTTTTTCCAATTAAGGGGCAATTTAGCGTGGCCAATCCACTGCACAGTGGGCAGCACGGTAGCATAGTGGTTAGCACAATTGCTTCACAGCTCCAGGGTCCCAGGTTCAATTCCGGCTTGGGTCACTGTCTGTGCGGAGTCTGCACATCCTCCCCGTGTGTGCGTGGGTTTCCTCCGGGTGCTCCGGTTTCCTCCCACAGTCCAAAGATGTGCAGGTTAGGTGGATTGGCCACGCTAAATTGCCCTTAGTGTCCAAAATTGCCCATAGTGTTGGGTGGGGTTACTGGGTTATGGGGATAGGGTGGAGGTGTTGACCTTGGGTGGGGTGCTCTTTCCAAGAGCTGGTGCAGACTCGATGGGCCGAATGGCCTCCTTCTGCACTGTAAATTCTATGATAATCTATGATCTTTGGGTTGTGGGGGCGAAACCCACGCAAACAATGGGAGAATGTGCAAACTCCACACGGACCGTGACTCAGAGCCAGGATCGAACCTGGGACCTTAGTGCCGTGAGGCAGCATTGCTAACCACTGCGCCACCATGCTGCCCTGTTGTTCAGAATTTTTGGGCAGCTTAATTGGCCTCTCCTCCAGCTAGGTTCTTGCCCGTATGTCTCCATATTTCACTTTCCCTATGGTGTACTCAGGGATTGGACATTTTTACTGCGTTTCTGTTACTGATCTTGTCCCGGACTTTGGAAAACAATAGAATAAGTAGACCGTGGCACAAGCTTAAGATAACAAACAAGTTTATTAAGCCGTAAAAGAGCTGAAGAACAGCAGTGACAGTGAGATTTTATAATAGTTATTAATTTTAATTACCTCCATGAGGAAATAGAAAAATAGTTTTGAAATTCTTGCTCACCACATAGACTGCAGCGGTTCAAGAAGGCACCTCACCACCACGTTTAATCATAGAATCCCTACAGTGCAGAAGGAGGCCATTCAGCCCATCAAGTCTGCACAGACCCTCTGAAAGAGCACTCTACCTAGATCCATCTCCCCGCCCTATCCCAATAACCCCTTAACCTAACCTACGCATCTTTGGATCTGACAGCATCTGTGGAGAGAGAAAGGAGCTAACTTTTCGAGTCTGGATGACTCTTTGTCAAAGTGAGTCATCCAGACTCAAAACTTTAGCTCCCTTCTCTCTCCACTGATGCTGTCAGACCTGCTGAAATTGTCCAGTATTTTCTGTTTTGGTTTCAGATTCTACATCCGCAGTAATTTGTTTTTATATACACATCTTTGGACACTGAGGGGCAATTTATCATGGCCAATCCACCTAACCTGCACATCTTTGGACTGTGGGAGGAAACCGGAGCACCTGGAGGAAACCTGTGCAGATACTGGGAGAACGTACAAACTCCACACTGTCACCCAAGGCTGGAATCAAACCCAGGTCTCTGCTGCTGTGAGGCTGCAGTGCTAACCACTGTGCCACCCCAGGATGCTTCCATTCCATTCCTTCTGCAATCCCCTCCCCTTCACTAGATTTTTGTTTGGAGCTATGGTGGGTAAATCCGTTTGAAGTAACAAGGCCGGAATTGAACCCGGGTCCCTGGCACTGTGAGGCAGCAGTGCTAACCAGTGTGCCTCCCGTGCCGCCCCTTTAAGGGTAATTAGAGATGGGCATTAAATTCTGTTCTTTCAGCGCGGACATCCCACGAGCAGGTTTACACATAAAAAATCACTGTACATGGCAGCCATCTGGCTGCGACATCACTTTGTAAGGCTTTGGAATTACTCTTTAATTAGAAGCAGCCAAGGAGGGGTGTAAGGACAATCCTAGCAACTATAGCCATTTAATTTGAAATCTGTGGTGGATAAAGTTTTAGAAACGATAATCAGAGGGAAATAAAACAGTTCATTAGGGAGATCCAGCGCAGAAAATTTCTGGGAGCAAGAATATGTAAATAACTTAATTGTTTTTGAAAGAGAACAAATGCAAATCTTAAAGGATCTAAAGGGCTCTTCCTGTTCTTGTTTATTCCCTTATTTCCCCTTTCTTTTATTTTTGATCCATGGATGTTTAATGGACCTGTGACTTTAAGGCAAAGCAGCCTGTAAGCAGCTTATATCTCTAATTCAAACAGACTTTTTCAGAATGCTGTGCTCATTTAAATTGGTGATTGCAGTGGGACAATGACAGAGATTGGCCAGCATCAGTGGCGACTTAGTTTGATTGATTTGGCTGGTGACCAATGAATTGGCTCAAAAGGCTGTGCATTGCCCAGTAACAGATAGTGATTGGATCTGATCCCACTGGAATGTTTCAAAGCTTCAGGTGTTGAGTTTTAGTTTCAGTTTAAATGCTGACTGATCAGAGGACGGATTGCTGTCCTCCATCCTCTCTGATTTTCTCCAGAAAGACTGTGGCCGGGATTCTCCGAGCCTCTGCGCCAAAATCGCGCTTGGCACGGGGGGCGGAGAATGGAGCATCAGACCCGCTATCAGGTCCAACACCGGGACGCAAACCTCCGGCAACCGGAGAATCGGCGGCAGTCGCGCGCACGTGGTCGACGCCCTGCCAGTCGGGGGCCATTGAAAGGTGCCCCCACGGTGATTCTCCGCGGCCAACCGGCCGAGTTCCCACCAGCGTGGTTCACGTATGGTTCCACCCGACGGGAGCTCGGCATCGCGGCTGAGGTGGCCATCCTGGTAGGGGGCGTGGGGATCAGTCTCCTGGGGGCCTCCATGACAGCCAGGCCGGTGCCTGGAGCACTCCAGCGCCGTGCTGGCTCCCTGTGGGCCACGGAATCGCTGGGCCAAGTGGCCTGTTGATGCCGTCGTGAAACACTCCAGTGTTTACGCTGGCGTCAACACTTCGCCGCTGTTTTGAAGAATCCCGGCCTGTGCTTTTGAACTGGCAGGGAACATGGATGAATCTATGTTCAGTGAAATATTATAGGTTGTGCAAGCAGAGTCCAAAACTGACCTACTCCCTCTGCAGAAAATTACTGGTTCAAACTGAGCAACTCTCAGAAAAGTTAGAGGCCTGGAAATAAACTACGGACCAAAGCCAAGTTTATTGTGAAGCAAATGGGCCCCTCCAGGAAAAGCTGCAAGTAATACATTTCTAAACTCCAGAGAAGATCATTACAGGCTGAAAACCAAGGACTTTAATCAGCTAACGTGATGTGAGGAATGCGTACTCAGGAACTACCATTGGAAGCAAAGTTTTATATTTTAACCTTCAACCATATTATTTTCACCCCTTTCCCCTTCTCTGTATTTGTCTGTCTTGTGTGTGTGGGTAGCGGGTGGGACCGTTTGAGGGGGTAGTAGGTTAGCTTGTTGTTATCCAGTTATGTTTACTACATATTTCATCGTCATTCTTGTTCGAAATAAACAGTAATCGTATTTCATAGAATTTAAAATTCAGAAGGAGGCCATTCAGCCCATTGAGTCTGCACCGGCCTTTGGAAAGAGCCTACCCTACCCCCATAAGCCACCTATCCTTTGGACACTAAGGGGCAATTTATCATGGCCAATCCACCTAACCAGCACATCTTTGGACTGTGGGAGGAAACCGGAGAACCCGGAGGAAACCCATGCAGACACCGGGAGAAAGTGCAAACTCCACACACTCACCCGAGGCTGGAATTTAACCTGGGACCCTGGAGCAGTGAGGCAGTAGTGCTAACCACTGGGCCACTGTACTTACAAACTTGGTAACTGTGATTATTGGGCAGCCAAGGGCCAAAAACCTCAGAAATGTTTATAAGAATTATTAGTTAATACACTTGTGTTGTGATTCCGAAGTAGTGGGGCTGGAATTGACAGTGCACCTGCCAAGGGTGTCGTAACAATGTGTGTATTTGAATTGAGTTGCACAAAGATAAACTGGTCATCTCTGTGAATAAAATTAGTTTTTACATCCCCTTTGGTGACAATACTAAAGGGTCATAGGGTCATATACAGCACAGCAGGAGAACATTCAGCCTATTGATTCCATGCCTGCTCTTTGTGGAGCAAACAAGTCAATCCCATTCTCCTTCTCTACCCCCATAACCCTGCAGGTTTATTTCCTTCAACTGACCATCAAATTTTCTAACGAAATCATCACTCGTCCTTGCTTCTGCCACCCTCGTGGGCAGTAGGTTCCAGATCATTACAGCTCGCTGTGCTAAAAGGTTCTTCCCCACCATTCTAGTTAATCTGCTCTGCACCCTCACAAGGACATTCGCATCTTTCTTGAAAAGTGTGCCGACCAGAACTGGATGCATTACTCTAGCTTTGGCCTAAGCAGAGCTTTCCAAAAGGTTCAGCATAACTTCCCTACTTTTGTACTCAATATCTCCATTTATGAAGCTCATTGGGCGAAATTCTCCATTATCGGCGGAAAGTCCGCCGATAGGCGCAAAAAACGGCGCAAATCCGACTTGCGTCACGTTGGAAAAATGGGTCGAAAGTCTCCGGCCCAAAATGGGCTAGCAGCGACGTAACGGGATCCACGCTTGCGCAGTGGTTCACGCCATGCAGCGTCATACGCGCCGCACGGCGTGACGGCTCATAAGGCCGCGCTGCTCCCCCCCCACCCGACCGGAACAACCGACCGGAACACCCGACTGGATGGCTGGCCACCACTCAGCCCCGAGGTTCGAGTCACGGGATGTGGAGGCGCTCCTGGACGCGGTGGAGCAGAGGAGGGACGCCCTGTATCCCGGGCACGGCCGCAGAGTTGCCCCACGCCACAGCCGGCGTCTGTGGAGGGAAGTGGCAGAGGCCGTCAACGCTGCAGCCCTGACACCACGGACAGGCACCCAGTGCCACAAGAAGGTGAACAACCTCGTCAGAGCAGGCAGGGTGAGCCTCCCCCATATCCCCCCTCCCCCATATCCCCCTCCCCATATCCCCCTCCCCCATAGCCCCCCTCCCCATATCGCCCCTCCCCCATATCCCCCATATCCCCCCTCCCCCATATCCCCCATCCCCCCTCCCCCATATCCCCCCATCCCCCATATCCCCCCTTCCCCTTATCCCCCCTCCCCCATAGCCCCCATATCCCCCCTCCCCATATCCCCATATCCCCCCTCCCCCATATCCCCCCTCCCCATATCCCCCCTCCCCATATCCCCCATATACCCCCTCCCCCATATCCCCCCTCCCCCATATCCCCCATATCCCCCCTCCCCCATATCCCCCCTCCCCCATATCCCCCATCCCCTATATCTCCCATATCCCCCCTCCCCATATCCCCCCTCCCCCATATCCCCCCTCCCCATATCCCCCCTCCCCATATCCCCCTCCCCCATATCCCCCCTCTCCCATATCCCCCCTCCCCATATCCCCCATATCCCCCCTCCCCCATATCACCCCTCCCCCATATTCCCCTCCCCATATCCCCCCTCCCCCATATCCCCCTCCCCCATATCCCCCATATTCCCAAGTGAATCCAGCCCTAACCTTAACCTCTGCAATGCACGCGCAACCGATGGCGTGCATTCATATACCTGCCTAACAGTGTTGCCTTTTACCCCTGCCACCCCCCCCCCCCCCACAGGATAAGCGTGCACACAACAATAGGGAGCATGTGAGGACTGGAGGAGGCCCCGCTGATGAGAGGCCACTGACCGAACACGAGGAAAGGGCCCTGGAACTGGCTGGCGGACCTGACGACCGGGAGGTTGCTGATGCAGAGGTCGGGGGCGTAGTAGCAGGGGAGCCACCGACAGCCCGTCCCCATATCCCCCCTCCCCTATATCCCCCTCCCCCATATCACCTGATCACTGCCTGATGTCTAAGCATGCATGCTTCATTGTGTATCGCAGGACCAAACGTCCAGGCACCCATCCCCGCAGATGCAGACCGCCCGCAGGATGCCCCTCAGAGGCCACGGGAGACGGAGAGACACGAACCCTCCAGCATGCGACGCCCGCAGGATGCCCCTCGGAGGCCACGGGAGACGGAGAGACACGAACCCTCCAGCATGCGACGCCTGCAGGATGCCCCTCGGAGGCCACGGGAGACGGAGAGACCCGGACCCTCCAGCATGCGGTGCCAGCAGGATTCCCCTCGCACACCACGGGAGACGGAGAGACCCGCACCCTCCAGCATGCGACGCCCGCAGGATGCCCCTCGCACACCACGGGAGTTGGAGAGACACGGACCCTCCAGCATGCGACGCCCGCAGGATGCCCCTCGGAGGCCACGGGAGACGGAGAGACCTGGAGCAACAGGGAGACGACACCCCCGTCACGTGCGGGAGCGACCACCCAGCGACGAGGGGGGCAGCCACAGGCCCCCGTCACATCCGAGCCAGGACACCACTACCCAGGACACCACTACCCGGGACACCACTACCCGGGACACTACTACCCGGGACACCACTACCCAGGACACCACTACCCGGGACACCACTACCCGGGACACCACTACCCGGGACAGCACTGCCCAGGACACCCCTACCCGGGACAGCACTACCCAGGAAGACGAAATACCGGACAGTGACTCAGAGTGGATGGGTGGAGACGAACCCCCACCCCAAAGTGCCATGGACTCAGAGTGGGACGAAGAGCACGACACAACGCCACTGCTGTCACCAACACCCTCCACCATCGCAGAAACACTCACCACGGTTGGGCACTTTAGTGATGAGGCGTCTGGTACACTCACTGGTGCGCACAACACAGCCGTCCCGGTACAGCAGGTGGAGGTAGGAGCAGCAGAGGGGCCGGGCGGTCGGAGGGCAGCCCAGCCCAAGCGAACATCTGCCGCCCAGATGGATCTCGGGTTCCTGGAGTTACCACACCCACACATAGATCCGATGCAACCACCGACCCGGAGACGAGCGAACAGGGTGACGGGCGGCTTGCGGCGGCTGCAGTCGCAGGTGGAGGAGTCCACCCGCGTCCAGGAGCTGGGAGTGGTGCCGGTCATGCGTGCCACCCAAGCTGATACCGCACGGGTGGCGTCCGCGGTGGAGGCAACGGGTGCGACGGTGTCAGACATGGGGAACGGTTTGCGAGGCCTGGGGCTTTCCGTGCAGGCGGCGTCTATGGCCCAGGAAATGGCTGCCCTCTCACAGGAGGCCATGAGCCAGTGCCAGCGCCAGATGGCAGAGGCGCTCAACGCCATAGCCCAGTCTCAGCAGGCCATGGCCCAGTCTCTGCAGGCCATGGCCCAGTCTCAGCAGGCCATGGCCCAGTCTCTGCAGGCCATCGCTGAGGGCATCGGCGCCAGTGGCCATGTGCGAGCCGGCGTCGCACTGTCACAGACAGGGTTTGCCAACCCCCTGGGCTCCATGGCTGCAAACCTGCAAACCCCTGTCGATACCAGCACGGGCCTCCAGGACTGGCAGTGCCAGATGTCGGGGGGGCGTCGGATGGCCAGTCCGTTCGCATCCCCACCCATGTAGAGGCCTGGGGGCCATCGGGCACCCCGAGGGAGGAGGAGGTGGTGTGGTCCGTCCCGGCTCCCCCTGTAGGGAAGGTCCCGGTACACCGCGGCACCTCGGACTCCCCCCCTTCCATCCCAGGCGCATCGGGTGGGCAACGGGCAGGACAGGCTGGCAGCTCGCCATCCCAGTCGCCCGGGCCGCAGCCTGGCCCATCTAGGCCAGGACGCCCCAGGAAACGGCCGCCAAAGGGATCCAGTGTCAGAGGGCAGGAATCACAGGAGTCCACCTCCAGTTCTGCTGTACCGTCTGGGGAACCACGTAGACGTAGTCAAAGGGCCCGTAAGGCCAAACAATTAGACACTGAGTAAGTTGGCACGGGTGCAGGGCACAGATGAGTTTTAGGGGCTAGGGCACGTGCATGAACTCCTTTGGTTATTAAAGTCAATGTTACACCTACAGAAGCTGCCTTTGTGCTCTGTCCAAAGCGTGCGGGGGTGTCATGTACGTTGAGCGCAAGTGTGTGTGTGAGGGGTGGTCTTACCTCAGCCCCAGGTGAGTCTGCCCCCTTCCCCCTGGGCCGCCATCAACATCCCCCGGGCAGAGGACGGGACCGTGCGCTGCAGTGTCACAGCCGCATGCAGGGATGGTCCGGGTGGATGGTGGTACTGTGGCCATGGGTCAGACATAGTCCAACGATGTAGAGCCAGGAGCTCACCGCAGGGCGGGTTGTCATCATCCTCCATGGCCTGCAATAGACACGCGTCCACCCGCAACTGTGTGAGCCCGGCCCGTTGTGCCGCAGGTGGATCGGCAATGGGGGGGGTGGTGTGCATGCGGGTGGGGTGGGTGGGGTTGGGGAGGGGGGTGAGGGTGCTGGGCGGGTGGATGGGTGGGGGGCGTGGGTGGTCGGCTGTTGCCATGGTGTGCGGTCTGTGGCCATACTACCCAATTCCCACGCCCATCTAGTCAGTGAAGCGGGCGGCTATCAGTCTGTCCCGTGCCCGCTGGGCCAGCCGGTAACGGTGGACAGCCACCCGCCTGTGTCTACCCCGTCTGCCCTGACCATTACCCCCATCCCCCTCATCTGGGGAGGACTGCGCCTCTTCCTGCTGCTCCTCCACTCCGTCCTTCTCTGCCTGCGGCACATCGCCCCTCTGCTGGGCTCTGTTGTGCAGGACGCAGCACACCAGAATGATGCGGCCGACCCTATCTGACCGATACTGGAGGGCGCCCCCAGAGAGGTCCAGGCACCTGAAACGCATCTTCAGCACGCCAAAGCACCTCTCCATCACTCCCCTTGTCGCTACATGGGCATCATTGTAGCGGTTCTCCGCCTCATTGCGTGGCCTCCGTATAGGCGTCATCAGCCACGATCGCAATGGGTAGCCCCTGTCGCCCAGCAACCAGCCCCTCAGCCGGGGATGGCGTCCCTCGTACATGCCGGGGATGGATGACCGTGACAACATGTATGAGTCGTGTACACTGCCTGGGTAACGGGCGCAGACGTGCAGGATCATCATGCGGTGGTCGCAGACCACCTGTATGTTCATCGAATAGGTCCCCTTCCTTTTGGTGAACACGGCCCTGTTATCTGCAGGTGGCCGCACGGCGACGTGCATCCCATCGATCGCGCCCTGGACCATGGGGAACCCGGCCACGGCAGAGAAGCCCACTGCC
Source organism: Scyliorhinus torazame (assembly GCF_047496885.1). NCBI lineage: Eukaryota > Metazoa > Chordata > Chondrichthyes > Carcharhiniformes > Scyliorhinidae > Scyliorhinus > Scyliorhinus torazame. Next base: position 114,787,159 of record NC_092719.1, read on the forward strand.
CGGGCATCTTGGCTGGCCCGGTCCACGGGGAAGCGGATGTAGCGGTGCGCCATGGCATATAGGGCATCTGTCACTGCCCGGATGCACCGATGCACCGATGTCTGCGATATGCCGGACAGGTCCCCACTCGGTGCCTGGAATGACCCCGTTGCATAAAAGTTCAGGGCCACCGTAACCTTGACAGACACGGGGAGAGGGTGTCCCCCGCCAGTGCCACGCGGTGACAGGTGTGCCAGCAGGTGGCAGATGTGTGCCACGGTTTCCCGCCTCATCCGGAGTCTTCTCCTGCATTCCCGGTCCGTGAGGTCCTGGTATGACTGCCGGGGCCGGTACACACGGGGCGCCCTCGGGTGCCTCCGTTGCCGTGGGGCCGCGACGTCCTCCTCGTCCTGTCGGTCAGGTGTCCCTCCAGCCTGGGCAGCTGCCGCCTGTCCCTCTACGGCAGCCTGCGCCGCTTCTCTGGCACGCTCCTCCTCCTCCTCCTCATCCAGGGCAACATAGACATGAGCGGCTGCCGCCACGGCGGCCAACATCGCTGGATGATCGGAAAACATGACGGCCTGGTGGGGGGGAGGGGAACGCCGACATGTCATCATTGCCCATATCCCCTCCTCCCCCCAGCCAGGTGGCATGGACCGCATGGGTCCAACTGTTGGAGGCTGGCACCTGGCCAGGTGGACCAACTCACTTGCCCTCGCATTCCCCTCCCCGGCATGGACCCCCCCCCATCCCCCTCCCCGGCACGGACCCCCCCCCAACCTCCACCCCGGCACGGACCCCCCCCCCCAACCTTCACCCCGGCACGGACCCCCCCCCAACCTCCACCCCGGCACGGACCCCCCCCCCAACCTCCACCCCGGCACGGACCCCCCATCCTCCTCGCCGGCACCGACCCCCCCCCCCACCAACCTCCACCCCGGCACGGACCCCCCATCCCCCTCCCCGGCACGGACCCCCCCCAACCTCCACCCCGGCACGGACCCCCCATCCCCCTCCCCGGCACGGACCCCCCCCCAACCTCCACCCCGGCACGGACCCCCCATCCCCCTCCCCGGCACGGACCCCCCCCCAACCTCCACCCCGGCACGGACCCCCCCCAACCTCCACCCTGGCACGGACCCCCCCCAACCTCCACCCCGGCACGGTCCCCCCCCCAACCTCCACCCCGGCTTGGACCCCCCATCCCCCTGCCCGGCACGGACCACCCCCCAACCTCCACCCCGGCACGGACCCCCCCCTCAACCTCCACCCCGGCACGGACCCCCCCCAACCTCCACCCCGGCACGGACCCCCCCCAACCTCCACCCCGGCACGGACCCCCCATCCCCCTCCCCGGCACGGACCCCCCCCCAACCTCCACCCCGGCACGGACCCCCCCCAACCTCCACCCCGGCACGGACCCCCCATCCCCCTCCCCGGCACCGCCCCCCCCCCCCAACCTCCACCCTGGCACGGACCCCCCCCCCCAACCTCCAGCCCGGCACGGACCCCCCCCCAACCTCCACCCCAACACGGACCCCCCATCCCCCTCCCCGGCACGGACCCCCCCCCAACCTCCACCCCGGCACGGACCCCCCATCCCCCTCCCCGGCACGGACCCCCCCCAACCTCCACCCCGGCACGGACCCCCCCCCAACCTCCACCCCGGCACGGACCCCCCCCCAACCTCCACCCCGGCACGGACCCCCTCCCGGCACTCCCCCGGAGCCCAGTCTACTCTAACCACCCCCCCCCCCCCGCCGCACACACACACACACAACCCGAGACACACCTCTCCTCACGCATTCAGACTGCGGCCACGCCATCGCCTGCCCAGAGCCAACCCCCCAGGCCGTCACTCACCTCCACGCTGGTCGGCGTGAACCTGGAGCACAGGGTCACGCCGATGAAAAGGAGGTTTAATTTACGTCGACATGAACGGTCATCACGTCGACGGGACTTCGGCCCATCAGGAAGGGCGAATATCGGCAGGCCGAAAATCGGCTGCCTTGCGCAGACCCGTGACATTCTCCGACGGCAGCGGTGACATTAACGCCCCGCCGACTTTTCTCCCTTCGGAGACTTCGGCAACCGGCGGGGGCGGGATTCACGGCGGCCAACGGCCATTGATGCCCATTATTCCCTATGTTTTGCTCATCACTCACTTTCTGTGTCTGGCCAATTTCAAAGATCTATGCACATGCAACCCCAGGTCCCTCCATCCCTACACACTCTTTAGAACTATGCCATTAGGTCTGCCAGGCAGCATGGTGGCACAGTGGTTAGCACTGCATCCTCACAGCACCAAGGTCCCAGGTTCGATCCAGGCTCTGGGTCAGTGTCTGTGTGGCATTTGCACAATCTACCCATGTTTGCGTGGGTTTCGTCCTCACAACCCAAAGATGTGCAGGATAGGTGGATTGGCCACGCTAAATTGCCCCTTAATTGGAAAAAGTGAATAGAGTACTTTAAATTTATAAAGAAAAACCCCCAAAACAAAGTCTGTATTGCCTCCACCTTCTGACAAATTGCAACACCTCACACTTCACAGAATTAAATCATATCTGCCATTTCTCTGCCCACTTTGCTAGCCTATTTGTGTCCAGTTGCAGTTGATCTAAGTCATCCTTACTGTTTGCTGCTCTTCCAAATCATCAACAAATTTGAAACTTGACTCTGTATTCCTATATCCAAGCCATTTCTGTATATTAAAAAAGGAGAGATCTCTGTACTGTATCTTGGGGGACACCAACGTCTACACCCTGCAATCTGAAAACCACACTTATCAAAACTTGCTGTTTCCTGTCCTTAAGTCAATTTCTTTATCCAAGCTGACACTGGCCCTCCTTTTGTGCAGTACTTTGTCAAACATTTTCTTCGAAACCATATAAGCCATATCCATTGCTTTCCTTTCATCAACCTTCTCTGTTACTACATCAAAAAATGTGAATAGCGTAGTCAAGCAGGATCTGCCTCTTACAAATCTGTGCTGACTCTCCCTAACTAACTGCTGATTTTCTTTGCCCTGATTATAGTTTTTATTTATAAATTGAGAATACCCAATTATTTTATTTTTTTCAATTAAGGGGCAATTTAGCATGGCCAATCCACCTAACTTGCACATCTTTGGGTTGGGGGGGGTGAAACCCACGCAGACATGGGGAGAATGTGCGGACACGGACAGTGACCCAGGGCCGGGATTCAAACCTGGGTCCTCAGCGCAGTAGTCCCAGTGCTAACCACTGCACCACATGCCGCCCATCTGATTATAGTTTTTAAAACTTTATCCACCACTGATGTCAAATTGAGTGGCTTATAGTTCCTAGGATTATCTCTACACCCCTTCTTGAATAAAAGTATTACATTTACCACTCTCCAATCGTCTGGCACCTCCCTGTATTGAACGAGGATTATGACAAACTCTACTGCTCTCTGCACCCCAAGTCTCTTTAACAATCTGGAATGCAAGCCATCCGGACCAATTGACTTATCAACTCTAAATATAACCAGACTTTCCAATACCTCCTGCCTCTTAATTTTTAGTCGATCCAACTCCACCTCTACCAATATTTTGTCAGCTTCCTCTTCCTTAATGAATTCTGGTAAAAAGCATTCATTAAGGATACTATCCTTGCCCTGCATGTCATATTGCCCTCCTTGTCCCTAATAGGACTCACTCTGCGTATTATTACCCACTTACTATTTACATGTCAGTAGTAAATATTGGGTTCCCCTTTATGTTGACTGCCATTCTATTCTTAGAATCTTTGTTTGCCAGTCTTATTTCCCTCTTCACTTTTCCTTTCAACCTATTGTTTTGTCCAGGTTCTCACTTGAAGAATTCACCTGACATGCTTCATACATCCCCTTTTTTCCCCATCTGTTCTATATTTCCCCAGTCAATCAAGGAGCCCTGATTTTGGTTCCCCTACCTTCCTCCCTTTTTGGAATGTACCCAGTCCATAACGGAAGCATCCCCTCCTTTACAATCACCCATTTTTCCATTAGAATTTTCCCTCTTAGTAATGTATTCTGGCTGGATCCCTTCTCATCCCATTGAATTAGCCCTCTTCAAATTTAGGCATTCTACTTTAAAATGTTAGAGCCTAATACCAAAGACAATGCAGACAAACTGATTTATTTGTGCCATGTTGGTGCCAAGAATGTTTTGGGATCAGTGACTGTTGTTACATCACCCTGGGCTAGGGCACGGTCAATTACAGCCCCCCTTGACACGGAGTCACAACACAATTGAATTTACCAATAATTCTGAGAAAAATACCCGATGTCTTTGGCCCTTGGCTTCCCAATAATTACAGTCACCAGGTTTGTAAATTTAAACACAATTACTTTTTTTTTTTTTTTTTTTTTCAATTAAGGGGCAATTTAGCATGGCCAATCCACCTTCCCTGCACATCCTTGGGTTGTGGGGATGAGACCCACGCAGACAAGGGGAGAATGTGCAAACTCCCCATGACAGTGACCCAGGGCCGGGATCGAACCCGGCCCTCAGCACCGTGAGGTAGCAGTGCTAACCACTGCACCACCGTGCCACATTACTTTTTATTTATAACAAAAATTATGAGGAAATATGCAGCAAATACAGCTGATTAACTATTATCCAATTCCTAACCCCCAATTTCAACTTGCCCCCACCCTCTACATATGCACACACACACAAGACAAACAAACACAGAGGGTTGAAAATAATAAGGAAAAGGAAAAAGAGTCTTTGTTTCAGATGGTTACCTTTAAGCAGACCTTCCTTCAACGTAAGCTTTCAGATCCAGCTCTCTGCAGCATGTAACGGTTTAACGGCAAATTCATTCATTCAGGTTCTCTTTAGGTTCAGAAATAAATCAAGTTGCAGCTTTTCTGGAGAGAGAGAGAGAAAAGAGAAGGAGCAGGTCCTTGTTCACATGTGTCCAGGTGTCAGCTCTGCTTTTCTGAGGTCTCTGGAAATTATCCCACTCAGGCAGGATCCAGTTACCTGTTACCAGGCGGAATATTGCCTTTTGGCCAATTCATTGGCCACCAACCAACCAATCAAACCAAGTCCCACCTCAACTCTTGGGTGCCAAAAGCTTTCTGTCCAAAGCTAGCAGCACCACATACTATGTTGCAACTTGTTGAATTCCTCCTACTCTCCGCTGCGTGACTTAAAGATACATGTCCATTAAACACCCATGGTTCAAAAATGATAATGGTCCTCACAATCCAAAAGGTGTGTAGGGTAGGTGGATTGGCCACACTCAATTGCCCCTTAATTGGATTTTGTTTCATGATAACGGCAAAATTAAAGAAAGGGGAAATAAGGGAATCAACAGGAAGGACACTTACAAAGTTCTTTCTACTTGCTCCATGTCTGCATCTTTCAAACAAGTAGACGTCAATGATACATCAGAAAACTGTGGAAGCTGTAAATTTGGAATAAAGACAAAGTGTGAAGAGAGAAACAGAGTTAACTTTTCAGGTTGATGATTTTTCATCAGAACTGAGAAAAGTTAGGGATGTAATTGGTAATATTATGTAAAATGTAACTATGTAGTCTTATATCTCTAACTCTTTCCAGTTCTGATGAAAGGTCACCAACGTTGAAGAATAACTGTTTTTCCTTTACAAATGCTGCCTGACCTGGAGTATTTCCAGCATTTTCTGTTTTTAATTTAGGCATCAATGCTGGCTGTCATGTGACTGCTTACAGCAAACTGCACCGTTCACTCAAGGAAGGACTATTGTCGAAAATAAACAGGGACGTCTACATGTTCATAATGCCCCTCTTTCTGTAAGAACCTTCCTTCCAGTAAAGTGGGCTTCACTTTTTCCTTTCCCTGAAGGAGCTTCCCCATTCCCAGTTGGATTACACTTGGTCAGTCTCCGGTCAGGAACGTATATTATACATATAAAAAGAAAGGGAAAATTCCTCTCTTTGGTATAGCCTTTGGGCGGGATTCTTCAATTCTTCATCAGCTGACACCGAAATCGGGAAAGGCGATTGGGCGGAGAATCGGTTTTGATGCTGAAATCGTGGCGGGCGTCAGGTTCACGCCAAATCACAATTCTCCGGTGCCTCGACAGCAGCATCAATGTGTTCTACTCCGCACATACATTTATTTATTTTTTTAAAATATATTTATTAAAGATTTTTAACACAATTTTTCTCCCTTACAAACAATAACCCCCCCACCCTCGTAACAAAAAAAACCCGAGAAATCGCGCAGAGCAAGATACATACATGGCAAAATGATATATTTGCACAGTTTTGTACACTGGCCCTCACCCGTATGTGCCAGTTTCCCCAACCCTTCATGTTATCTCTTGCTCATCCACCCTCCCAGGCAGTTCCCCCTTCCCCCCCCCCCCCTTCCCACCCCTCCCAGGACGTCCCCTCTACCCCGCCCCCCCCTAAGGTTGCTGCTGCTGCTGACCGACCTTCCTCTAACGCTCCGCGAGACAGTCTAGGAACTGTTGCCACCGCCTGTAGAACCCCTGCGCAGACCCTCTCAAGGCGAACTTAATCCTCTCCAACTTTATGAACCCAGCCATATCATTTATCCAGGCTGGGGGGCTTCGCCTCCTTCCACATTAGCAAGATCCTTCGCCGGGCTACTAGGGACGCAAAGGCCAGAATGCCGGCCTCTTTTGACTCCTGCACTCCCGGTTCGTCCACTACTCCAAATATTGCTAGCCCCCAGCTTGGCTTGACCCGGACTTTCACCACCTGAGATATTGCTCCCGCCACTCCTCTCGCCAGGCTCCCTGAGCACCTTCCACATCTGTCCTCTACCCCAAAGAACCTACTCAACCTCGCCCCCGTCAAGTACGCTCTGTGGACCACCTTAAATTGTATCAGGCTGAGCCTGGCACACGAGGAGGAGGAATTAACCCTACCTAGGGCATCAGCCCACAGACCTTCCAGAATCTCCTCCCCCAGCTCCTCCTCCCATTTACCCTTCAACTCTTCTACCAGCGCTTCCCCCTCTTCTTTCAACTCCTGGTGTATTTCCGACACCTTGCCCTCCCCGACCCATACACCCGAGATCACCCTATCTTGAACTTCTTGTGCTGGGAGCAACGGGAATTCCCTCACCTGTCGCCTCACAAAAGCCCTCACCTGCATATATCTAAAGGCATTTCCCAGGGGTAACTCGAACTTCTCCTCCAGTGCCCCATGGCTCGCAAACGTCCCGTCGATGAACAGGTCCCCCATTCTTCCAATCCCCGCCCGATGCCAGCTCTGGAACCCCCCGTCCATCTTCCCCGGGACAAACCGGTGGTTACCCCTGATCGGGGACCACACCGATGCTCCCATTGCACCCCGGTGCAGTCTCCACTGGCCCCAGATCCTTAGCGTTGCCGCCACCACCGGGCTCGTGGTATACTTTGTCGGCGAGAGCGGCAGCGGTGCTGTCACCAACGCCCCCAGGCTCGTTCCTTTACAGGACGCCATATCCATCCTCTTCCATGCCGCCCCCTCTCCCTCCATAACCCACTTGCGGATCATCGCCACATTTGCTGCCCAGTAGTAGCTCCCCAGGTTTGGCAGCGCCAACCCTCCTCGGTCCCTACTGCGTTCCAGAAACCCTCTCCTTACTCTCGGGGTCTTATTCGCCCACAGAAACCTGCACATACATTTATTAAGACCAGGCACATGTGAACAGATATACATGGATATAAAGCTTGAAGACATCAATATTGTGTACTGAAAGCAGAAGCAAAACTAAAACTGGACTGCATGATACACTTCCTTTCTAGTGATGTTATTCTGCAATCCCTTGAAGGTATATTACAACAATATGTACCACACAAAAATAGGAATCATTTAGCCTGGCTTGAAAGTGATTGATCACAACAGCTTGTATTTATATAGCATTATTAATGTAGTAAAATGTCCCGTGGTGCTTCACTAAAGTGTGATCTGACAATAATCGCACTGAGCCAAAGAAGAGGCATTAGAACAAAGGTTTCAAGAGGTGTGCTTTGAGCTGGATCTTAAAGGAGAAGTTGAATGGTTTGGGGAGGGAAATCAAGAGCTTCAAGCCTAGACTGGTGAAAGCATTCATGGCTACCAATGGTGAGACAAAGTAACTGGGAGATGAACAAGAGGATAGAGTTGGAGGAATGGTTCTGAATGTGTTGTTGGTTTGGAGTAGATTAAAGAGAAAGGGGGGCGGGGGTGCAAACCATGCACTAAATCACCGGACTATCCAGTACGCTGCCAGTGTCTGCAGTATTACATGTCTCCAATATATTGCCGCTTACTTTATCTCCAAGAAACTCAAGCTCCACTGGTCTGAAGTGGATCTTGAAACACTACAAGAGAAGATCTGACAACCGCCCCTTGACATTCAATGGCATTACCATCGCTGAATCCATCACAATCAACATCCTGGGGGTTACCATTGATCAGAAACTGAACTGGATTAGCCATATTAATACTGTGGGTACCAGGGCAGGTCAAAGGCTAGGAATGCTATGGTGAGTAACTCACCTCCTGACCCCCCAAAGCCTGTCCAGCATCTACAAGGCACAGCTCAGGAGCATACTGGAATACTCTCCACTTGCCTGGATGAGTGCAGCTCCAACAACATTCAAGAGGCTCGGCACCATCCAGGTTCTTTAGGCAGCATCTTCCAAACCCACGAACACTGCCATCTAGAAGGACAAGAGCAGCAGATACCTGGGAAATCCACCATCTGGAGGTTCCCCTTCAAGTCACTCACCACCTTGACTTGGAAATATATTGCCGTCCCTTCATTGTCACTGGGGCAACATCCTGGAACTTCCACCCTAACAGCACAGTGGGTGTACCTACACCACAAGGACTGCAGCGGTTCAAGAAGACAACTCACCATCACCTTCTGAAGGGCAACTAGGGATGGGTAATAATTGCTAGCCTAGCCAGCAATTCCCACATCCCATAAATGAATTTTTAAATACTCCATCCAATTGAACACCTTCACTGCATCCAATGACACCACCACCTCTGTCTCCCTCCCCTCTACCGGAGAAAGCACCACGTTCAACAACCTCCCCACATTTGAGGACAATTGTCTTCCTTTTACAAACTCTGTATGGTCCTCCCCAATCACCTACTTCCAACCTCAACGCCAACATCTTTACCAGTATCTTGGTGTCTACATTCAGAACTATTGGCCTATACGACCCACACTCCACCGGATACTTGTCCTTCTTTAACAACAGCGAGATGGAGACCTGCCCCTTTGTTGGCGGCAACACCCCCTAACTATCATGTCCTCAAACACCCCCACCATTAACGGCGCCAGCCTATCCTTAAATCTTTTATCAAATTCAACCGGAAAGTCGTCGGACCCTGCCACCATGCCACCCCTTTTTGGAACTACCCAGAACTGAGGTAATTCACTTTGCACAGATTATATATTCAACTTCAGTTCTCATCAGAACCAGGTGTTCTATTTTCATTGTTGTTATTTTCTTTTCTTCCACATTTCTTAGTTGAATTTCTTTTATTCCTTTCAGAAGTGTTCTGTGTTTTTGCTTAAACTTTCTTCTCTGGAGAGACTATTTTACGCCTGCAAGCTCTTGCTGTCTGGCCAGTTCTGTCACGATTTTTAGATTGGCTGTACTTGCTCCAGCAAGTCAGCCTGTGAATGGCCAATTTTACAGCGATGCCATGCCTGAAGCTGGGTAGACGTTTTCTAGGTGGCAGCCAGTTTATGGATCATTGTGCCTGCTCCGAGGTGAGAAATCTCTTTAGCAGCATTGAAACGGCAACATCCAATGCTGTTTTCAAACTTAGATTTTGTTCTGTTCATCATCTTCCCTGAATGGCCGCATTTCTCAACCCACAAACCAAGCAATCTCTCATGATATCATCAAGCGAGTCACCAAATTTGCAAAACTCCGCAAGGCACAGAGTCGCAGCGAGCTGTGCAATGCTTTCCTCCTCTAGCTAATTCCTTCAGTGAAATTGAAACCTCTCCGTGATAATTAATGGCTTTGGTGCATAATGGTCTCAGGTTGGACCAAACTTCTGAGCAAATTAAAAGTTTTGCTTTCAGTTAGTTGTATGAAGAAAAATGAGGGCCTGAATATCTTCTGAAACTTTATTGGCCAGAATATAATAGTGGGATCTCTATGCATATGATTTCCAGTTTGCTGAGTCTTCCTCAAATGGACCCATGGTGCCAGATTTTCCCATCAATATCAGAATGCTCCCACAACTTCCCTTACATCAATGGTCTATTTTAAAAATGGTAAACAGACCAATTGTATCAACAAGAGATGCCCAATTATTTTTTATTTGCCCCCTCTAGCTTCGTGTCTTACTCTACTGCATGTGGCGAGCTCTGCAGCCTAAACTCCTCGGAGTGTTGGATTAAATTCAGAATGGACATTTCCTTTAAATTTGTACCCAAAACCTTACCGGTTCCAATGCCAGGTGCGGGGTGAGATGTGCAATCGCTGACCCACTATTGATCTGCCTCAACCTTGACTGTCAACCAGTTTGATTTTCTTTTCACTTCGTAAAATTATTTTTTATCCTCATCGCCAATTTTCTTTTTATGCTATTCTGTATTGTACTTATAGGATAAAAATAATGGAAATGCTGAAGCACGTGGTTTGACCCCAGCAATCAACAGAGGTTTATTAGATGGTTGTTAACTGTACAAAGGCTCGGGGCAGCACGGTGGCACAGTGGTTAGCACTGCTACCTCATGGCACCGAGGTCCCAGGTTCGATCCCAGCTCTGGGTCACTATCCATGTGGAGTTTGCACATTCTCCCTGGTTTGCCCCCATAACCTTAAAATGTGCAGGATCGGTGGATTGGCCACGCCCCTTAAATTGCCCCTTAATTGGAAAAAATGAATTGGGTACTCTAAATTTTAAAAACCTGTACAAAGGCTAGGTCTAGACTGACTCAAGCCCGTGATGTAATCGATGACATCACGGACTATCACATGATTCAACTCTTAAAGGCTCCATGCAACAGGATAACAATAACAATAACAACCTACCATATATAACCGGGTGAGCATGGTGGAATGTACAGAATGAATGAAGGGGAAAGAGTCTCAATCAGTGAGCCAGATTCATGTCAGGCTTCGGATGTCAAAGGAGACATCATATTGAATGGTAATAGAAAAAGCTGACATAGAGAGGCCAGAGACACGTTCAAGGTTGAAGCAGGATTAGTGGATCAAGGGATGTCATTTAGGTTGCTAAAATTAAATCTCAGAGCAAAGCAAATGGATGTCCACCAGAAGGTGGGGATCAGGCCATTCTGGTTAGTACTCTGGCAGCCAGCAAGCAGATTGTCAGGATAGACATGGAGGGGATACCTCAATAGGAAGCTGTGGGTTTGATTAGCTCAAACCCAAGCAAGTGATAGGGGAGAAAATAAACTGAGGAGTAACATCAAGTGGGTGCGAGAGTCAAGATTGGAAAAAGGGACAGCGGGAGGAATGAATTTGGAGAGTGAACATATTGGAGTAATTCAGAATCATAGCAACTTCTTTTCCGGGCATGTTTCTCACGGAATGACACTCTCAATTGTTACAGTCAACATATAATCAAAATATACCACCACATTACTTCCAGAAGCATTTATACCCGCATGAGTCATGGGAATCCAGGACTGAAGCTATAATTATCTGGAACAACTGGTAACTGTAGGAATAAACTGTCCAGTTACCAGAACAGATATTTAATTTACTCAGTAAACAAGCGAATCTTCAATGCTCGAATGCATGGCTGACCAAACTGTGAATACGTAGAGACATCTCTGATCCACCTGAGCCCTGGCAATCTAGCTCTCAACCCCAGGAAACTCGATACGATTTGTGCTTATTGCTGGTTTGTACTTTTTGATTTAGAGTTTTTGGAGGTTTCGGATAGGGTTTATTTTTAAGCACTGTTACCTAGCTTACAGGTGGAAAAATCCTAAATCAGAACACCATCTTTATCAGCAGGGAAAGGACTTGCACCATTGTGAATGACCTTGGGAATCCTAATGCGTTTTACAGACTCTGAAGTACTTGTTAAAATATAGGGCGCGATTCTCCATGAGCGCGGCTGGCTACGCTATTCAACGTTAATTGGTCCACTTAATGAGGCCTCACGGGCTTCTCGCCCCAAATGATGGCTCGCCAGCTGATTCGCCAGGACCGGACTCACCAGCTCCCCGCTAACAAGGTTGAGCAGTGCTTAAACTGCACTTGCTCGGCCAACACCAGCCAGCTCATAACTATGGCGCCCAGGAGACCAGCCCCAAGATTCGTGGTGCTGACCTGGGGAGGCTCTGGGACATGGTGGAGGCCAGGAGGGATGACCTGTTCCACCCCGGGGTCCCGGAGGGTGAACCACAAGGCAGCCAGTGGGACAAGGTGGCAGCAGCAGTCAGCTGGGGGAGTGTGACCAGGAGGACTGGCCTTCAGTGCCGGAAGAAGGTCAACGACCTACATCGGGCAGCACGAGTGAGTAGACACCAACACCCCACCCCCCCAAGGGAGGATCCATCCCCCCAGGCGACCTCCAACCCCCCCTCCATCCCCCTCTATCTTCAACCCTCCCTCCACACCCCCTTCAACCCTCCCTCCCCCCCAAACCTCCCTTCACCCCCCCCCCCCCCCCACCCCACAACTGTGAACCACACGTGTGGCTAATGATGCCCTCTCTGTGTCTCCTCAGGAAAAGGTCTCCCATAATCGGCAAGAGAGGGCCCAAACTGGCGGTGGCGTGCTGGACTTTAGAACTCTCCCCTCCTTCGAGGAATGGACCCTGGAGGTGACCGGGGTGGCCAAGGATAGGGCGGTTACCCACGCGGAGGCTGGCGGACATTGCAGATGTGAGGAACCACCGGGCTCCACCCGGTGCATCTGTCAAATGTGAGTTGTTATTGCCTTACTGACTGACCCATCCCTCCCACTGACCACATGTCCATTCTCCTGCAGGTTGTCCAACCGATGGTGCCGACCCATTTCCGGGCGGCCCCCTCTCCTGACTCCAAGGAGAACACCTCGGAGGAGAGCTCTGAGGATACAACCGTTATAGTCGCGGCATAACTGTCATCCCCAGCCTCCACCAACGCAGATACACACACCTCATTGTGACATTTTAGTGGACAGGCTCCTGGGGCACAATCTGGTGAGCAGCACACCACTGATAAAGCACATGTGGTGGAGGCAGGAGCCTCTGTCAGAGGGCTGCTGGATCCCAGGACCCAGCTGGGCCCCAGTCAGATGATGAGCCTCTGGAACAGGGTTACCTGGAGCTGATGGAGATGATACGGAGCGGCCAGGATGTTCAGAGGGAGATGTCAGCGTCACTCCAGCAGGTCCATAACTGATTGGAGGAGTCGCAGAGGTGTAGTCACTTAAAATAGCCAACTCCCGATTCAAAATGGCGAACGGCAAAGGCTGATGGGAAAGTCAGCCAACAGGACAAAAACGAGCAGCTGCAGGTTGGCTGTGTATTTACCTCTGGAAAGGCCAGACAAGATCGATACCAGCAACCATCAGCATAACAAAACACCAGCCATCTGCATACTAATGAGCAATCCCCGGGAACAATGAGCAACATTTAGACACAAAGCAAAACCAGACTCTTCGGCGCCAGCAGGAGCCAACACAAAAGGAGGTGAACGAGCACCTCAAGACCGCCCATCGATCAGGGAACCGCTCCAGCATTGGAGAAAATCGAACCAAGCGATTGGGACAAAGTCCAATCACTTGGGACCAGGTACAGGGTCCGCCCCGAAAGGCGGGAAGCCCCTGGGGACTATAAGAATTGAGCCCCAAGTTCAAGTCGCTCTCTTCTCCACCGCTTCTCCAGCTCTTCACTCTTCAGCAGCTGATCGAAACTGTAAGTCTTACTTCAACGCTCACTACGAGATAGGCGCTCCTAGCTATCAATCTGTACCAACTTCGAATCCCGCAGGCTCAGAACGCGAACGAAAGGCCATTTGTTTCCCTGACCTGGTGGGCCAGTTCCAAGTTACGAATAGGCCTGTTAGTTGTAGAAGTAGCTTAAACGTAGAATTTGTGCATAAGTAGTGATTACTGTGTATAATAAATGTGCTTTGATTTAAATGTTACTAAGCGGTGTATTGGATTATTGATCATTACTCGGACTTGAACCACGTGGCGGTATCATAACGATACCTGGCGACTCAAGAGCAAAGGTGATAAAACAGAGCAATTAAACCAAGGAGAAAATTACCAACAGAGGCTACGGCACAGGAGATGGCACCGGCAATGCGTGACACCGAGGCCGACACTGCTAGGGTGGTAACCACAATGGAGAGCCTGGTGCACAACGTCGGCACCATTAGTGAAGATGTCCAAGGTGTCGCGCAGCTGGTGACGGCCATGGCTGAGGGTCTCGACAGAATGCCTCACTGGGGGATGTCACCCAGTACCAGGCTGACCTTGATGAGGCACTGCGGGACATGTCCCTTTCTCAGATGGGAATGACCGAGGCACTGCGGAGCTTGTCCCAGTTGCAGGTGGGCAGTGTCGATGAGCTGCAGGGTATGTCCCAGTCACTGAGGAGCATCGCCGAGGGCGTCAACACGATGGTGCTGACATTGGGGAATCACCAGGGCTGACAGAGCCAGATGATGCAGAGGCAGCTGGGGCTCGAACCAGCTACCCCAAGTTCCACCCCTCTGATGAGGCCACATCTCGGGGTCAGCACACGGGACAGGGTGTCACAGCTGCGCATGTGCCGTTGACAGGTGAGCCGGGGCCCTTCTGCCCCAGAGCCCCCAGAGGGTGCTTGCCAGGGGCATCGAAAGCCACAGGACGAGGTAAGCAGCTAGCTGCCTCCACCTCAGATGTGCATCCTGGGGACACACCTAGACGTAGTGGTAGAGCTAGGAGGGCCCTGCACGCCGAGGATCACTGAGGGCACTGGGGGAGGGGGGACAGGGTAAGGGGTGAGGAGGGGTGTGGAAGGTGGGGGTCGGGAGGGAGGGGGGGCAGCACCATCGGGAGAGTGGGGACCTGTATTGAACAATAAACACCTTTGTGCAAAACCAGTAGGATGCCTCTGTCACTTTCTTCCGCAATGCATCACTGCATGCAGGTGATGGGTGGGAGCGCGCATTCAGCAGATAGGCAGGGGTCAGACTATGGCTTAGATTGAGGAACACTGGCGCTCAACTTTCTGTGGGTTATCATCACCTCCCTGCCCGCGACAGTGACCCGCTGACAATGCCGACACAGTCCCACCACCCTGGAGTGATGTGACCCATACCCTGTGAGGGTGGAAAATGGGGGTGGTGGGTAGGTAAGGTTGCGATGACAGACCAGGCCACGTCCTAGGTGAATTGGGCTTGCCGAATCCTCACCGCTGCCACCAGTCCTGCAGCGTACGGCTGGGCCTCAGGTTCCTCCCCGGCCTCGTCCTCCAGCCCTGGGTACATAGAAGGAGAATTCAGAATGTCCAGTTTACCTAACAGCACGTCTTTCGGGACTTGTGGGAGGAAACCGGAGCTCCCGTAGGAAACCCACGTGGACACGAGGAGAATGTGCAGACTCCGCACAGACAGTGACTCAAACCGGTAATCGAACCTGGGACCCTGGCGCAGTGAAGCAACAGTGCTACCCACTGTGCTCCCGAGCCGCTCCAGGGAAGACACTGCTGCTGCTGCCTTCTCCGGCGTCTGGTTGCTTCGCGTAGCACCAACACCACTAGGGCAACCTCTGCGTCCAACATCCTTGCCATAGCATTCAGTATCTGAAAGGCTTTGGGAGAGGGTGTTAGACTGACAAACCCCGGGACCCTCCACTCCCCCATTGATCCCCTCCATCCCCCCTACCTGGAATGCCCTGCCCACGTACTCCCTGGCCCCCCTCACCGGGCCCCAGACTCTGTATCCCAGACATTCACTCACAGCGTCAACCGGACCAGGCGCTGGTCCCCTCCCCATGGCACTTACCCACTCTCCAGCCATGGACATGTCCCCCAGAGCTGTGTCACATCCCCTGGGTGTTCGGATGTTTGCTGCATGTGTGGTGTTTACTTCCGCAGTGTTCTGGTACACTATCCAGGCATCATGGTCTGATTGGGATACTAGGCAATGACTCCCACATGCTACATGGCCCGCCCACCCACAGGAATCCACGTGGGTTGTGTGAAGTGCTCACTTACCCACGATCGCCAATTCCCTATTAGCGATAGGCTTCAGCTGCATGGCCAGAGGCCTTGACAGTCAGTCGGGGCAATGGATGGTCTTTGGGGCAGGGACAAGGGTTGCCCCTGGAACTTGATGCAGGGTTTGGCGTGGTGGTGCCGCAAGCAGTTGCCCCCTGGTTGCACCCCAACACCCCCCCACCCTCCCATGGCGGCCCACCCTCAAACGAAAGTCCCCCACCTCCTGCTGAGCACACGGCAGCAAGCCCAGTGCCCCCGGGCTCTTTGCCTATGAGCAAAGATGACTACTCACTTCCCCACAGAGGTCCTTCCACCAGGTTCACATTTTTAAAAAGGAGTACTAATCGGTGCCAGCATGACCACTTGCTGGGGAGGCCGCTGAACGACGTGAGGCCGTTGGATAAGGGGTGACTCTTGTTAATTTTATGGAAATAGGGCTTAAGTGGTTATAATTGGTTCCTTGCCACACTACGGCGAGATCCCAATAGCGCCCAGGGGAACGGGTGAGTTGTATCGCAAACAGCACCTGGCGCTGATCTCGTTTTTGGCCCCTCTCGCTGTTCGCCGGCCTCGTTTCACTTGAGCGAGAGTGTAATGAGGCCAGAGGATTGCGGCCATAGTCAATGTTGCAATATATGGAGAATTACACACATCAAATTCTCACAAATAACAAGGGGGTGGTGACAAGATCATCTTTTTTCGTGACTTTGGAGGATACATTAGAAGTCGGTTAGCTCAGTTGGCTCGAGCCTGGTGCTTTATAACCGTGTTTTTCAAATGCTTTTTGCCCGAGACCCATTTTTACCAACTGGCCTTCCTTTGGGACACACGCCCAGCTGACCTTCTCTTTTTTTTGTATCGAAATTCATTCCTTTGGGGCAACCCATATTTTTCCGTCAGCGCTCCCAAACAAAACAATACAAAGGTTTTCCTTTTTACAACACTAAATCAGTATAAAGAACAGTGGCCGTTTTAACAAATAAATAAATAATATATAAACTAAATGGCAACTGCCATATCAAAAATAATAACTGTCCAAAAATAAAATCAAACAATCCAATATACATAACCTAGTACATATATCTATACACACACATCCCTGAGGACCCACCCGGGCTCTCCCCCCCCCCCCCCCCGGGCTCCCCCCCCCCCCCCCCCCCCCCCCCCCCCCGGGGCTCCCCCCCCCCCCCCGGCCCCCCCCCCCCCCCCCCCCCCCCCCCCGGCCCCCCCCCCCCCCCCGGGTTGCTGCTGTTACCTTCCCATTTCCTTTATCGTTCTGCGAGGTAGTCAATGAACGGTTGCCACCGCCTGGTGAACCCTTGAGCCGAACCCTTTAGTACGAACTTTATCCGTTCTAATTTTATAAACCCTGCCATGTCATTTATCCAGGTCTCCACGCCCGGGGGTTTGGCTTCCTCCCACATAAGCAATATCCTTCGCCGGGCTACTAGGGACGCAAAGGCCAAAACATCAGCCTCTCTCTCGCCTCCTGCACTCCCGGCTCATCTGCAACCCCGAATATAGCCAACCCCCAGCCTGGCTCGACCCGGACCCCCATCACCTTCGAAAGCACCTTTGCCACCCCCACCCAGAACCCCTGCAGTGCCGGACATGACCAAAACATGTGGGTGTGGTTTGCTGGGCTTCTCGAGCATCTCCCACACCTATCCTCTACCCCGAAAAATTTACTGAGCCTTGCTCCGGTCATATGCGCCCTGTGTAAAACCTTGAATTGTATCAGGCTTAGCCTGGCCCACGAGGACGACGAGTTTACCCTACGTAGGGCATCAGCCCACAGCCCCTCCTCAATCTCTTCCCCCAGCTCTTCTTCCCATTTCCCCTTCAGCTCATCCACCATGATCTCCCCCTCGTCCCTCATTTCCCTGTATATATCCGACACCCTACCATCCCCCACCCATGTCCCTGAGATCACTCTATCTTGAATCTCCTGCATCGGGAGCTGCGGGAATTCCCTCACCTGTTGCCTCGCAAAAGCCCTCAGTTGCATGTATCGAAATTCATTCCTTTGGGGCAACCCATATTTTTCCGTCAGCGCTCCCAGACTCGCAAACGTCCCGTCTACGAACAGATCTCTCAGTTGCACAACCCCAGCTCTCTGCCATGCTCCAAATCCCCCATCCATCCTCCCCGGGGCAAACCTATGGTTATTTTTTATCGGGGATCGGACCGAGGCTCTCGTCCTTCCCCTATGTCGTCTCCACTGCCCCCAAATTTTTAGTGTTGCCACCACCACTGGACTTGTGGTGTATTTCTTCGGGGAGAACGGCAACGGCGCCGTCACCATTGCTTGTAGGCTGGTTCCCTTGCAGGACGCCATCTCCAATCTCTTCCACGCCGCTCCCTCCCCTTCTCCCATCCACTTACACACCATTGAGATATTAGCGGCCCAGTAGTATTCACTTAGGCTTGGTAGTGCCAGCCCCCCCCCCCCTATCCCTGCTACGCTGCAAGAACCCCCTCTCCAGCTGACCTTCTCGATCCACGATGGCCGACCTTCACGACCCACGTCTGCCGACTCTCGGGACTCACACCAGCCGTCCTTCTCGATCCACGATGGCCGACCTTCACGACCCACGTCTGCCGACTCTCGGGACTCACACCAGCCGTCCTTCTCGACCCACGCTGGCCGATCTTCGAGACCCATGCCTGCCAATGTCCATAACCCATGACGACCAACCTTCGCGACCCACGCTGTTTGACCTTCATGCCCCACGCCGCCCAACCTTCGCAACCCACGCCGGCCGACCTTTGCGACCCACGCGGCCGACCACCCCGACCCACGCCGGCCGACTGTTGCAACCCACGTCGGCAGACTTGTGCCAGCCGATCTTCGAGACCCAAGTCAGCTGACATTCGCTGCCCATGCCGGCCGGCCTTCGCGACCCACCATTTTCACTTACCTTTAATGTGAGAGGTGAACTTGCTTGGGTCTCATGATCTTACTTGCTTTGTTATTCAATGTTACATTTCTGATAATGACTTCAGCTTACGATTCAAGACATCACTTCATCCGCTGAACAAAATTAAAATGTTTGCCCTCGAACCAGCCATGCTTAGTCTTCAAATGTCTTTGAAGTTTTGAGGGTTTTAAACTTTCATTTGTCAGTGCTTCCCTGCATTTAACACACATGAACTTTAAATCTTGATTTGCAGTGGCACAATTAATGAACCCATATCTCAAGTGGTCATCTTTATGCTGCTTTGATCCTGTTTTCGGCTCCTTCTTCGTGGTTTTTTCGCCAGAGGCCCAGGAGTTCTCACCAGCACTGCTGGCAGCTGCGAAATGGAGGAATCTCTCTTGCAGCCAGAACACGTGACAGCAGCGTACAAGCTGCATGGCCTGCTGCCTGCCGCCATCCAGGCAGCAAGACTCCAGTGATTTAAAAATTAAATCTGCTCCTGGGTCAGCGCGCTAACATCAGGAGGAGGCGTTCTGCCTCACTGGGCTCCGGGAGGCCTGCGCTTTGCTGAGGGAGCACGCGGCCAGCATTTTTAAAAACCTGTCGTGTCGTCACTTCCCATGATCGGGAATAACAACACATGGCCCCACGATCGGGAACGCCGCAACGCATGGCTGCATGACCCTCCTGACACCCTTGCGCGCCCACCCGCAAGACACGACCCTGGGTTTGAAAATGACTGCAGTGTAACACCAACAGCGTGGGTTAAATCCCATACTGACCTTGCTTCTTTGCCTTGCCATAGAGTGATGTTGTGGCATAAGCAACCCAGGGATAATGAGGATATCATGGAGAAAGACAGAGGTTAACATAGTGACTATAGGCAGCACAGTGGCGCAGTGGGTTAGCCCTGCAGTCTCACGGCACTGATGTCCCAGATTCGATCCCGGTTCTGGGTCACTGTCCGTGTGGAGTTTGCACATTCTCCCCGTGTTTGCGTGGGTTTCGCCCCCACAACCCAAAAATGTGAAGGCTAGGTGGATTGGGCATGCTAAATTGCCCCTTAATTGGAAAAAATAAATTGGGTACTATAAATTTATTTTTAAAAAAAGAAAGAAAAACATAGTGACTAAAATTCAAAATAGGGCAGTGGGATCTTCTGAAAGGGCCTCAGTTAAAGGGCTCATTTTTAAAAATTCATCTATGGGATATGGGTGTCACTGGCTGGGCCAGCATTTATTGCCCATCCCTGAGGGAATTTTTATCTTATGTAAAATTTTGCAATTGGGGGTAATTTAGCGTGGCCAATCCACCTATCTTTGGTTGTGCAGGTGAGACCCACGCAGACACAGGGAGAATGTGCAAACTCCACACGGACAGTGACCCGGGGCCAGGATCAAACCCGTGTCCTCAGCACCGTGAGGCAGCAGTGCCAACCACTGCACCACCATGCCATCAATCCCTGAGGGAATTTAATAGTTAACCAACCAGTTAACTATTAACAATAGTTAATTGCTGTGGATCTGGAATCACATGTAGACCAGACCGGGTAAGGACGACAGATTTCCTTCCCTAGATGGGCTTTTGCGACAATCAACAATGCTTTCATGGTCATCATTAGACTTTTAATTCTAGATTTTTATTGAATTAAAATTACACTATGGTGGGATTCAAATCCGGCTCCACAGAGCATGAGCTTGGCTCTCTGGATTACTAGCCCAGTGACAACACTACTACGCCTCTGCCTCCTCACACCATCTAAACACCAATACCTTCAACACTGAAGCACACTCTCAATATGGCACTGAAGTTTCAGCTGAGATTTTGTGCTCTAGCTCTGGTTTGGGCCTTCAACCCCCCCCCCCCTCCACCCCCTTACCCCCGCCCCCCCCCCCCCCCCCCCCCCCCCCCCCGCCCACCCCCCCCACCCCCACCCCACCTCTCACAAACAGAGAGCATCAAAACAGAGGGCTGATTTAGCAAAGTGGGCTAAACAGCTGGCTTGTAATGCAGAACAAGGCCAGCAGCGCGGGTTCAGTTCCCGTACCGGCCTCCCTGAACAGGCGCCGGAATGTGGCGACTAGGGGCTTTTCACAGTAACTTCATTGAAGCCCACTTGTGACAATAAGCGATTTTCATTTCTCTTTTTTGTTAAATTGAATTTGGCAGCATCTTCAGTACAGTAACAGACCATTTGCCATAACCGTTAAACAGTGGTGTTTATGCTCCACACAAATTTCAGGTTAGCTGATCTCAGTCTGCTGAGCAGCAAAGCCCCTCCCGCCCCCATGCCGGTTAGCAGTCCTAAAGTTTACTTTTACGATTTGAATCTGTGTACCCTTGTCCTGCCAGAAGTAGCTGAAAACTCTCCCACTATTGTTGGGATGAAGAGAGGGCATAGAGATGCACCAAAGCTTAAAATCAGGGGAGGTGGAGGGCACAGGAAGAGTTGTCAAGCTGATGGAGATTGCAGAGATGGGCAAAGTCATAGAGGGATTGTGGTAGTCACCACTGTTGTATTATATTGTATATACTGCCCTGCATACGAGGGTATTACAGTAAGGCCCCTGTACTACAGGTACGGAAGTAGATCCCTGCCTGCTGGCTCCGCCCAATAGGCGGAGTATAAATGTGTGTGCTCTCCGAACCGCAGCCATTTCGGCAACAGCTGTAGGAGGTCACACATCTCTGTAATAAAGCCTCGATTACATTCTACTCTCGTCTCGTCGTAATTGATAGTGCATCAATTTATTACACAGAGATTTTACAAGCATGGATCTCCGCATCAAGCCGGATCGCCTGCAGCTGCATCCTCAAGCAGACAACGCCAAAAAGGACTTTGCACATTGGCTAGCTTGCTTTGAAGCATAAATCGGGTCTGTGACAGACCCAAACCCAGAAGCACAGAAGCTCCAGATTCTGTGCAAGCGGCTGAGCTCCAATGTCTTTCCCCTCATCCAGGACGCGCCTACCTACGCAGAGGCCATGGTGCTACTGAAGGAGAACTACGCTCAGCAGACCAACAAGATCTACGCCAGGCACCTCCTGTCCATGCGGCACCAACTCCTGGTGAGTCTGTGGAAGATTTCTGCCGTGCCCTGCTCGCCCTGGTGAGAGACTGTGACTGCCAGGCCGTTTCGGCCGCTGAACATTCTAACCTGCTAATGAGAGACGCGTTCATTACGGGCATAGGGTCGGCCTACATCCGCCAGTGCCTCTTAGAAGGGGCTACGCTTGACCTCGCGGCGACCAAGAAACTAGCGCTCTCGCTCACAGTCGCTTCATGCAACATACAGGCGTATGCCCCCGACCGCACGGCCCACCCCTCCTGGGCATCATGGACCCCGCCAGCGGCCACCCCATCGTGGAGCCCATCAGTGACCGCCCCCAGCCAACCCCACGCCTGCGCCGCGCGGCATCCAACCAACCCCGGGGACCCAAGTGCTACTTCTGCGGACAGACAAAACACCCCCGGCAGCGCTGCCCGGCGCGGAGCGCGCTGTGCAAGGCCTGCGGCAAGAAAGGACATTTTGTTGCAGTGTGCCAGGCCTGCTTAATCGCCGCTATTGTCCCTGCAACCCCGCGTGCGGCCAGTGGGCACCGCCATCTTCCTCGCCTCAGACCACGTCCGGCGAGTGGGCGCCGTCATCTTGCTCCCCTCACAACACGTGTGGCCCGTGGGCGCTGCCATCTTGCTTGCCTCACAACCAGTGGGCGGAGCCATCTTGCCTGCCCCAGGACACGTGCGGACCGGGGCCGCCGCCATCTTTCCTGCCTCAGGACACATGCGGCCCTTGGGCGGCGCCATCTTCCCTGTCTCAGTACCCCTGCCCGTCGGGCACCTCATCGGGCCGCTCATTGCCTGCAACCGCCGACGACCAGCCGCGTCTCGCCTCCGTCACGATCGACCAGTCCCGACCGCACAACCTCGCGATCGCGTCGACAAAGGTGAAGGTCGACCGGCATGAGATATCCTGCCTTCTGGACTCCAGGAGCACTGAGAGCTTCATCCACCCCGATACGGTAAGGCGCTGCTCCCTCGCGGTATACCCCATTAACCAAAGAATCTCCCTGGCCTCCGGATCCCACTCCGTGGTGATCCGGGGGTACTGCATCGCCACCCTCACCACCCAGGGCATAGGGTTCAGCGGCTTCCGGCTCTACGTCCTCCCCAACCTCTGCGCTGCCTTGCTACTCGGCCTGGACTTCCAGTGCAACCTCCAGAGCCCAACCCTGAAATTTGACGGGCCCCTAACACCCCTTACTGTGTGCGGCCTCATGACCTTTAAGGTCGACTCGCCTTCTCTGTTTGCAAACCTCACCCCGGATTGCAAACCCGTCGCCACCAGGAGCAGACGGTACAACAGCGCACAGGCCAGGACCTTCATCAGGTCTGAGATCCAGCGGCTGCTGCGGGAAGGTATCATCGAGGCCAGCAACAGCCCCTGGAGAGCCCAAGTGGTAGTGGTGAAAACGGGGGGAGAAAAACAGGGTGGTCGTTGACTGTAGTCAGACCATCAATCGGTACACGCAGGTTGACGCGTACCTCCTCCCACGCATATCTGATGTGGTCAATCAGATTGCACAGTACCGGGTCTTCTCGACAGTGGATCTGAAATCTGCCTACCACCAGCTCCCCATTCGCAAGGCAGACTGCCCGTACACCACTTTTGAAGTAGACGGCCGCCTTTACCATTTCCTTAGAGTTCCCTTCGGCGGCACTAACGGGGTCTCCGTCTTCCAACGGGAGATGGACCGAATGGTTGACCGTTATGGACTGTGGGCTACTTTCCCGTACCTGGATAACGTCACCATCTGCGGCCACGACCAGCAGGACCACGACGCTAACCTTTCCAAATTTCTCCACACCCACCAAACTCCTCAACCTAACCTACAACAAGGAGAAGTGTGTGTTCAGCACGAACCGATTAGCCATCCTCGGCTATGTGGTTCAGAACGGAGTTCTAGGGCACGACCCCGATCGCATGCGCCCCTCATGGATCTCCCCCTTCCCCACTGCCCCAAGGCCCTCAAACGATGCCTGGGGTTCTTTTCGTACTACGCCCAGTGGGTCCCTAACTATGCGGACAAGGCCCGCCCACTCATCCACTCCACCAGTTTCCTACTGACGGCCGAGGCTCACCAAGGCCGCGATGCACGCGGTCGACGAGATGCTCCCCTTCCAAGTCGAGAGCGATGCATCAGACGTCGCTCTGGCTGCCACCCTCAACCAGGCAGGCAGGCGTGGCATTTTTTTTCCGTACCCTCCATGCCTCCGAAATTCGGCACTCCTCCGTCGAAAAGGAGGCCCAAGCTATCGTTGAAGCTGTGCGGCATTACCTGGCCAGCAGGAGATTCATTCTCCTCACAGCCCAACGGTCGGTTGCCTTCATGTTTAACAACACACAGCGGGGTAAGATCAAAAATGATAAGATCTTGCGGTGGAGGATCGAGTTCTCCACCTTTAATTACGAGATTTTGTATTGCCCCGGTGATGCACAATCAATACTCTCGAGACAAAGAGGAGTCATATCTAATCGGCTTCAATCAGCTAGAACTGTACCCAGCAGCGGTGATACAGAAGGTGAAGGCTGCTGGGACGGCATCGGTTCTTATACCCCGCCTCTCAGGACACATGCGGCCCGTGGGCACTGCCATCTTCCCCGTCTCAGGACCCCTGCCCGTCGGGCACCTCATCGGGCCGCTCATCGCCTGCAACCGCCGACGACCAGCCACGTCTTGCCTCCGTCACGATCGACCAGTCCCGACTGCACAACCTCGCGACCGCGTCGACAAAGGTGAAGGTTGACCGGCATGAGATATCCTGCCCTATGTACATTATCCAATGGTAGACCCCTCGGTTTAGCCAATGGTCATTCACCTCTCAGGTACTGCAATACCTGGTATTACCACATTCATCCCCTGTTAAAAAAGGACCCAGCGGGGTGATGGCCAGCGTTACTGTCGCCTTTTGCATGGTAGGACCAGGTATTGCAGGTACCATGATGTCGAGGGTAACAGAGAAAGTTTTTAAAAATTGTTTCATGGTGCAGCAATCAGACGATCGGCTGGGCTGGTCGTCCTTCTGGAACGTCTGAGTTTCGGCGGCGAACCTGGTGAGGGCCTGGCGGTTGTGACTCCGGGAACGTGGTGTCTTCCTCCCAGGCAGTTTCGTCACCCCTGTTGGGGCGAAAAGTGGGCAGGGGGGAGGGGCGCCTGTAGGGGGCGTCGGTGCCTGTTCGGCGCTGGGTAGGGGTTCCGGCGGCAATACTGACCCTCCGGTCAGCTGCTGCGGGGGGGGGGGGGGGGGGGGGGGGGGGGAAATGGCGTGGGCGCGCGTGGGGCTCCGGCGGGTGCCAGGTTCCGAAGGGAGACCGTGTCTTGGGAGCCGTTGGGGAACGCTACCTAGGCGTACTGGGGGTTGGCATGCAGCAGGTGGACCCTCTCGACCAACGGGTCCGACTTGTGCGCCCTCACATGTTTCCGCAGCAGGACGGGTCCGGGTGTCGCTAGCCAGGTGGGGAGCGAGGTTCCGGAGGCGGACTTCCTTGGGAAATCAAGGAGACGTTCGTGAGGTGTCTGGTTTGTGGTAGTACATAGCAGCGACCGAATGGAGTGAAGGGCCACTGGGAGGACTTCTTGCCAGCGGGAGACTGGGAGATTCCTGGACCGAAGTGCCAGCAGGACAGTCCTCCAGACCGTTCCGTTCTCCCTTTCTACTTGCCCGTTTCCCCGGGGGTTGTAACTGGTCGTCCTGCTCGAGGCGATGCCTTTGCTAAGCAGGAAATGACGCAGCTCGTTGCTCATAAAGGAGGACCCCCTATCACTGTGGATGTATGCGGGGAAACCGAACAGTGTAAAAATACTTAGGAGGGCCTTGATGACGGTGGTTGTGGTCATGTCCGGGCAGGGGATGGCGAATGGGAAACGGGAGTATTCGTCAATCACGTTCAGGAAATACGTGTTGTGGTCGGTGGAGGGGAGGGGGCCTTTGAAGTCCATGCTGAGGCGTTCAAAGGGACGGGAAGCCTTTATCAGGTGCGCCCTCTCTGGTCGGTAGAAGTGCGGTTTGCACTCCGCGCAGATTTGGCAGTCCCTGGTTACTGTCCTGACCTCCTCGATGGAGTAAGGCAGGTTTCGGGTCTTCACGAAATGGAAGAACCGAGTGACCCCCCGGGTGGCAGAGGTCCTCGTGGAGGGCTCGGAGGTGGTCTACTTGTGCGGTGGCACAAGTGCCGCAGGACAGGGCATCAGGAGGCTCGTTCAGCTTCCCGGGACGGTACAAGATCTCGTAATTGTACGTGGAGAGTTCGATCCTCCACCGCAGGATCTTGTCATTTTTTATCTTGCCCCGCTGTGCATTATCGAACATGAAGGCCACCGACCGTTGGTCCGTGAGGAGAGTGAATCTCCTGCCGGCCAGGTAATGCCTCCAGTGTCGCACAGCTTCTCCTATGGCCTGGGCCTCCTTTTCGACCAAGGAGTGGCGAATTCCGGAAGCATGGAGAGTGCGGGAGAAGAAAGCCACGGGCCTGCCCGCTTGGTTGAGGGTGGCCGCCAGAGCTACGTCGGACGTGTCGCTCTCGACCTGGAAGCGGAGGGACTCATCGATGGCGCGCATCGTGGCTTTTGCGATGTCCGCTTTGATGCGGCAGAAGGCCTGGCGGGCCTCCGTCGACAGGGGGAAGGTTGTGGACTGGATCAGGGGTCGAGCCTTGTCTGTGTAATTAGGGACCCGTTGTGCATAATAGCTAAAGAAGCCGAGGCAGCGCTTTCGGGCCTTGGGGCAGTGAGGGAGTGGGAACTCCATGAGGGGGCGCATGCATTCAGGGTCGGGGCCTATGACTCCATTTCGCACTAGGATGGCTAGACGGTCGGTGCTAAACACGCACTTCTCCTTATTGTAGGTCAGATTAAGGAGGTGCACGGTCTGGAGAAATTTACGGAGGCTGGTGTCGTGGTCCTGCTGGTCATGGCCGCAGATGGTGACGTTATCGAGATACGGGAACGTTGCGTGTAAGCCGTACCGGTCAACCATTCGGTCCATCTCACGCTGGAAGACCGAGACCCCGTTCGTGACACCGAAGGGAACCCTTAAAAAGTGGTAGAGCCGCCCATCTGCTTCGAAGGCAGTGTACTGGCGGTCACTATTACGGAGGGTAGGCGGACTTGAGATCCACCGTGGAGAAGACCTTGTATTGCGCAATCCTGTTTACCAGGTCGGCAATACGGGGAAGGGGGTACACGTCCAGTTGCGTAAACCGATTGATGGTCTGGCTATAGTCGATGACCATCCTATGTTTCTCCCCGGTCTTCACCACCACTACTTGAGCCCTCCAGGGGCTGTTGCTTGCTCCGATGACCCCTTCCTTCAGCAGCCTTTGAACCTCGGACTTGATGAAGGTCCGGTCCTGGGCACTGTACCGTTTGCTCCTGGTGGCGACGGGTTTGCAATCCGGGGTGAGGTTCGCAAACAGAGAAGGTGGGTCGACCTTAAGGGTCGCGAAGCCGCAGACAGTAAGGGGGGGTATAGGGCCTCCAAATTTAAAAGTCAGGCTTTGTAGGTGGCATTATAAATCCAGCCCGAGAAGGGTGGCTGCGCAGAGGTGTGGCAGCACGTACAGGCGGAAATTGCGGAATTCCCTGCCTTGGACGGTGAGGTTCGCGAGGCAGAACCCTTTTATCTGCACTGCGTGTGACCCGGAGGCCAGGGAGATCCTTTGTTTGACGGGATAGGTCACCAGAGAACAGCGCCTTACCGTGTCGGGGTGGACGAAGCTTTCCGTGCTCCCGGAGTCGATCAGGCACGACGTCACGTGGCCGTTGATGGCGATCGTTGTAGTGGCCTTCGCTAGCGTCCGGGGCCGACTCTGATCCAGGGTAACGGAGGCCAACTGCAGCAAGGAGTTCTGGTCGGGCAGTGCGTAGTCAGCCGAGCTGGGGGCTTGAGGCCCCATCCAAGATGGCGCCAGCCATGGGTCGCACATGGAGTCTGGGGACGGGGACTCCGAAGATGGCGGTGGCGAGGGACAAAATGGCGGCGCCCACCCATCCAGCGTGGTGGTCGGGGGCAAAATGGCCATGGCCACGGGTCGCACGCTGCCTGGAGAGACAAAGGCTATGGTGAGCGTTGGGCTGGTGGGACCTGGAAAAAGGACTGCGGTGAGCCTTGGGCTGCCGGGACCTGAACGAACGGCCGTGGTGGGCCTTGGACAGCCGGGACCTGGAAGAACGGCTGTTGGTGGTCACTGGATACCGCGGCCACAGCGCGGGCTAGGCAGACCGCGGTTTAGTGGCCTTTCTTGCCGCACCTTTTGCAGGTGACGGTGCAGGCCGGGCAGCGCGCGCGCGGGTGATTCGCCTGGCCGCAGAAGAAGCAGCGTTGGCCGGTGGCGATAGCGGGCCGTCTTGCCGCGCAGGCCTGCGGAGTTAGTGGGTAAGTCTGCGGGGTTAGCGGGTAAGTCTGGGGGGCTGCCGCGGCGGGGTGCTACGCAGCCCAGGGGGGCGCCGTGCACGCCGGGGCGTACGCGGGTGCGTTCTTGTACGCAATGTCCTTGGACCCTGCCAGGGCCCGGGCCTCGGTGAGGCCCAGTGTGTCCATTTCGAGGAGCCTTCAGTGGATGTCGGGGGAAGCCATACCTGCCACGAAAGCGTCCCGGATTAAAGGTTCCGTGTGCTCGTTCCCCGTCACCGCTGGGCAGCCGCAGTTTTGGCCCAGCACTATCAGTGCCCGGTAGAAGTCTTTGAGTGGACTTCCGGGTGCGGCAATGACCAGCTGAGTCGCACGTTTCGGCATCTCCCGTTGGAACGGACTTTTGGGCTCTTAATAGGAGCCCCAACGGCAATTTAAACGGCCAAAAACACTGTGCGGTAAACCAGAAGGGAATCCCCCCCAGACAAGCATGGAAAAGGGAGAGGATAGCGGCCGGATTATGGAGGATCCTCTGGAGCAGCGACAAGGAAGGGAGGCTCAAAGCAAGATGGCGTCTGAAGGTGGCCATTTGTTATGGGGCCCGGAGCAACAAGAGTTCCTGCGGCGCTGTGTGGAAGAGCTGAAGAAGGAGTTGAAGAAGGAAGTGTTGGCCCCGATATTACAGGCGATTGAAGGGCTAAAGGAGGAGCAGAGGACCCAAGAGCTGGAGCTTCGGGTCGTGAAGGCAAAGACTGCTGAAAATGAGGATGAAATACAGGGCCTGGTGGTGAAGGCAGAAACGCACGAGGCACAGCACAAAAGGTGTGTGGATAGGTTGGAAGCACTGGAGAATAATTCGAGGAGGAAGAATTTAAGAGTCCTGGGTCTTCCCGAAGGCGTAGAAGGGGTGGACGTCGGGACATATGTGAGCACGATGCTTCACTCGCTAATGGGATCGGAGGCCCCGACGGGCCCTTTGGAGGTGGAGGGAGCCTATCGAGTTCTGGCGCGAAGACCAAAGGCGGGAGAAATACCTCGAGCTATAGTGGTGAGGTTTCTCCGCTACAATGACAGAGAGACGGTCCTCAGATGGGCAAAGAAAATTCGGAGCTGTAGGTGGGAGAACGCGGTGATCCGCGTATACCAGGATTGGAGTGCGGAGGTGGCGAGAAGGAGGGCAAGTTTCAATCGGGCTAAGGCGGTGCTACACAAAAAGAAGGTTCAGTTTGGAATGTTGCAACCGGCGAGACTGTGGGTCACACACCAAGGGAAGCACCACTACTTTGAGACGGCAGAAGAGGCGTGGACATTCATTGTGGACGAGAAGCTGGAATAGTCTGGCGAGAGAAAGAGCTTCTGGGACAAAGTGGTGGGGTGATTATGTGGGGCGAGGAAGGGGAAGGGGGGGGGGGATGATTTTTCAATTTGTTAGTTCTGTGATCCTGTAACTTTTCTCTCTTCCCCGTGTTGGGGGGGGGGGAGTATGAGGAACTGTGGGCGCCGGTGGGACGGAAAGGGGACGGAGAAGGGAAATGCGCCATTAGGGGCGGAGCCGAGTGGGAAACGCGGGCTTTGTTCCCGCGCTATGGTAATTGTGGCGGGAACGGGGACGCAGGAGGGAGGGGGCCTCGCACAGTGGGGGCCGAAGACAAGGGGGGAAGCTGAGGTCAGCCAGAGTTCGCTGACTTCTGGGAGCAACATGGGGGGTGCAACTACGCTAGAGGGGGATCTAGCGGAGAGGGGGGGAGGGGGGTTAACTGGGTTGCTGCTGCTAAGGAGAAGGGGGAGCTGTTATGGGGCGGGGTGGTCGAGGCGGGAGGGCACTGTCGGTGGGATATACGGGTACGTGGGAACCGGGTGAGGAGCTGGGTTAAAAAAGGGGATGGCTAGTCGACAAGGGGGGGGTGGTAAAGAGCCCCCAACCCGGCTGATCACGGGGAACATGAGAGGGCTGAACGGGCCGATTAAAAGGGCACGGGTACTCGCACACCTAAAGAAATTAAAGGCAGATGTGGTTATGTTGCAGGAGACGCACCTGAAACTGATAGACCAGGTCAGACTACGTAAAGGATGGGTGGGGCAGGTGTTCCATTCAGGTTTAGATGCGAAGAATAGGGGGGTGGCTATCTGAGCGGGGAAACGGGTACTGTTTGAGGCAAAGACCATAGTGGCGGATAGTGGGGGTAGATATGTGATGGTGAGTGGCAGATTGCAAGGGGAGGTGGTGGTTCTGGTGAACGTATACGCCCCGAACTGGGATGATGCAAATTTTATGAGGGATATGTTGGGACGTATCCTGGACCTGGAGGCGGGAAAGTTGGTAATGGGGGGAGACTTCAATACGGTGCTTGATCCAGGGCTGGACCGGTCGAGGTCCAGGACCGGGAGGGGGCCGGCAGCGGCCAGGGTGCTCAAGGACTTCATGGAGCAGATGGGAGGAGTAGATTCCTGGAGATTTAGTAGGCCTAGGAGTAAGGAGTTCTCATTTTTCTCCCATGTTCACAAAGTTTACACACGGATAGACTTTTTTGTCTTGGGAAGGGCATTGATTCCGAAGGTGACAGGGACGGAGTATACGGCCATAGCCATTTCGGACCACGCTCCACATTGGGTTGACCTGGAGGTAGGAGAGGAAAAGGAACAGCACCCACTCTGGAGAATGGATATGGGCTTATTGGCGGATGAGGGGGTATGTCTAAGGGTGAGGGGGTGTATCGAAAGGTACTTGGAGCTTAATGACAACGGAGAGGTTCAGGTGGGAGTGGTCTGGGAGGCGTTGAAGGCGGTGGTCAGAGGGGAACTGATATCCATAAGGGCACATAAAGGGAAGCAAGAGGGTAAAGAAAGGGGGCGATTGTTGAAAGAACTTCTGAGGGTGGACAGGCAATATGCAGAGGCACCGGAGGAGGGACTGTACAGGGAAAGACAAAGGTTGCATGTGGAATTTGACATGCTGACCACGGGTAAGGCAGAGGCACAGTGGAGGAGGGCACAGGGTGTACAGTATGAGTATGGAGAGAAGGCGAGTCGGCTACTGGCCCACCAATTGAGGAAGAGGGGAGCAGCGAGGGAGATAGGTGGGGTGAGAGATGAGGAGGGAGAGATGGAACGGGGAGCGGAGAGAGTGAACGGGGTGTTCAAGGCATTCTATGAGAGGTTATATAAGGCTCAGCCCTCGGAAGGGAAGGAGGGAATGATGTGTTTCCTGGATCAGCTGGAATTCCCGAAGGTGGAGGAGCAGGAGAAGGCGGGACTGGGAGCACAGATTGAGATGGAGGAGGTGGTAAAAGGGATTGGGAGCATGCAAGCGGGGAAGGCCCCGGGACCGGACGGATTCCCGGTGGAATTTTATAGGAAATATATGGACCTACTGGCCCCGCTTTTGACGAGAACCTTTAATGAGGCCAAGGAAAGGGGGAAGTTGCCCCCGACTATGTCGGAGGCGACGATATCGCTCCTTTTGAAGAAGGAAAAAGACCCGCTGCAGTGTGGGTCCTACAGGCCCATTTCCCTTTTAAACGTAGATGCTAAGCTCCTGGCCAAGGTGATGGCGACGAGGATAGAGGACTGTGTCCCGGGGGTGGTCCACGAGGATCAAACTGGGTTCGTTAAGGGGAGACAGCTGAACACGAACATACGGCGGCTGCTAGGGGTGATGATGATGCCCCCACCAGAGGGGGAGGCGGAGATAGTGGTGGCTATGGACGCGGAGAAAGCATTCGACAGAGTGGAGTGGGACTATCTGTGGGAAGTGCTGAGGAGATTTGGTTTTGGAGAAGGGTTTATTGGATGGGTACAGCTGCTGTATAGGGCCCCGGTGGCAAGTGTGGTCACGAACAGGCAGAGGTCTGACTACTTCCGTCTTTATAGAGGGACGAGGCAGGGGTGTCCCCTGTCTCCTTACTGTTTGCATTGGCGATTGAGCCCCTAGCCGTAGCACTGAGGGGCTCCAGGAAGTGGAGGGGAGTACTCAGGGGAGGAGAAGAACACCGGGTATCATTGTATGCAGATGATTTATTGCTGTATGTTGCGGACCCAGTGGAGGGGATGCCTGAGATAATGCAGACACTCAGGGAGTTTGGGGAATTCTCGGGGTACAAGTTGAATATGGGGAAGAGTGAGTTGTTTGTGGTGCATCCGGGGGAGCAGAGCAGGGGAATAGTTGATTTACCGCTGAGGAAGGTAACAAGAGATTTCCGGTACTTAGATAGCCAGGAGTTGGGGAACCTTACATAGGCTAAGTTTAACACGATTGGTGGAACAGATGGAGGAGGATTTTAAGAGATGGGATATGGTGCCCCTGTCACTGGTGGGTAGGGTGCAGGCGGTCAAAATGGTAGTCCTCCCGAGATTCCTTTTTGTGTTTCAGTGCCTCCCGGTGATGGTCACGAAGGCTTTTTTCAAGAAAATCGAGAAAAGTGTCATGAGTTTTGTGTGGGCTGGGAAGACCCCGAGAGTGAGGAGGGGGTTCTTGCAGCATAGCAGGGATAGGGGGGGGACTGGCACTACCGAGCCTAAGTGAATACTACTGGGCCGCCAATACCTCAATGGTGTGTAAGTGGATGGGAGAAGGGGAGGGAGCGGCGTGGAAGAGATTGGAGATGGCGTCCTGCAAAGGAACCAGCCTACAAGCACTGGCGACGGCGCCGTTGCCGTTCTCCCCGAAGAAATACACCACAAGCCCAGTGGTGGTGGCAACACTGAAAATCTGGGGGCAGTGGAGACGGCATGGGGAAGGATGGAAGCCTCAGTGTGGTCCCCGATAAGAAATAATCATAGGTTTGTCCCGGGGAGAATAGATGGGGGATTTGGAGCATGGCAGAGAGCTGGGATTGTGCAACTGAGAGATCTGTTCGTAGACGGGACGTTTGCGAGTCTGGGAGCGCTGACGGAAAAATATGGGTTGCCCCAAGGGAATGCATTTCGGTACATGCAACTGAGGGCTTTTGCGAGGCAACAGGTGAGGGAATTCGCGCAGCTCCCGGCGCAGGAGATTCAAGATAGAGTGATCTCAGTGACATGGGTGGGGGATGGTAGGGTGTCGGATATATACAGGGAAATGAGGGACGAGGGTGAGATCATGGTGGATGAGCTGAAAGGAAAATGGGAAGATGAGCTGGGGGAGGAGATTGAGGAGGGGCTGTGAGCTGATGCCCTACGTAGGGTAAACTCGTCGTCCTCGTGCGCCAGGCTAAGCCTGATACAATTCAAGGTTTTGCACAGGGCGCATATGACCGGAGCAAGGCTCAGTAAATTTTTCGGGGTAGAGGATTGGTATGGGAGATGCTCGAGAAGCCCAGCAAACCACACCCACATGTTTTGGTCATGCCCGGCACTGCAGGGATTCTGAGTGGGGGTGGCAAAGGTGCTTTCGAAGGTGGTGGGGGTCCGGGTCGAGCCAGGCTGGGGGTTGGCTATATTTGGGGTTGCAGAAGAGCCGGGAGTGCAGGAGGCGAGAGAGGCTGATGTTTTGGCCTTTGCGTCTCTAGTAGCCCGGCGAAGGATATTGCTTATGTGGAAGGAAGCCAAACCCCCGGGCGTGGAGACCTGGATAAATGACATGGCAGGGTTTATAAAACTAGAACGGATAAAGTTCGCGCTAAGGGGTTCGGCTCAAGGGTTCACCAGGCGGTGGCAACCGTTCATTGACTACCTCGCAGAACGATAAAGGAAATGGGAAGGTAACAGCAGCAACCCAGGGGGGGGGGGGCTCGGGTGGGTCCTCAGGGGCGGTTTTTTGTACAGATATTTGTACTTGGTTATGTATATTGGATTGTTTGATTTTATTATCTGGAGAGTTATTATTTTTGTTATGGCAGTTGCCATTTAGTTTATATATTATTTATTTACTTGTTAAAACGGTCACTGTTATTTATATTGTTTTATTGTTGCTAAAAAGGGAAAACCTTTGTATTGTTTTGTTTGGCCGAAAAATTTGAATAAAATATATTTTTTTAAAAAGAAGTCTTTGAGTGTCTCATCTGGGCTCTGCTGTCTCGTTGTCAGCAGGTGCCGGGCGTAGACCTGGTTCAGTGGACGAATGTAATGTCCTTCTAACAGCTCCATGGCTGCCGCATAGTTCGCCGCCCCTTCGATCAGGGGGTAGATCGCAGGGCTGACCCTCGAGCGTAGGAGGTGTATCTTCTGCCTTTCCGTGGGGGTGTCGGCAGCCGTCTCGAGGTAGCTCTCAAAACACGCCAGCCAATGCTTACAAGTCGCAGCAGAGTTGTCTGCGTGGGGGCTGAGCTGAAGGCACGCCAGCTTGATGCGGAGATCCATCCTTCAAAAGTACTAGCTGATTAAATTGATGCACAATCAACACTCTCGAGACAAAGAGTCATATCTAATCGGCTTTAATCAGCTAGAATTGTAACCAGCAGTGGTGATACAGAAAGTGAAGGCTGCTGGGACGGCATCGGTTCTTATACCCCGCCTCTCAGGGCGGGGCTATGTACATTATCCAATGGTAGACCCCTCGGTCTAGCCAATGGTCATTCACCTCTCAGGTACTGCAATACCTGGTATTACCACACCCGGTTAGCTCAACGAGCCCCCCGATGCCCTGTCCCGAGGTACATGTGCCAGCGCACAAGTGGACCGACTCCGGACCCTGCACAACGGTCACCCGCTTTTATCACATCAATAGGCCCGCAATCTGCCCTACTCCATCGAGGAAGTCAGGGCTGTCACCAGAGACTGCCAGGTCTGCGTGGAGTGTAAACCGCACTTTTACCGGCCAGACCGTGCATGCCTGGTCAAGGCCTCCCTCCCCTTTGAACGCCTCAGCGTGGACTTCAAAGGGCCCCTCCCCTCCACCGACCGCAACACGTATTTTCTCAATGTGGTCGATGAATATTCCAGATTCTCCTTCGCCATCCCATGCCCCGATTTGACATCTGCCACCTTCATCAAAGCCCTCAACACCATCTTCGCTCTGTTCGGTTTCCCCGCCAACGTCCACAGCGACCGGGGATCCTCATTTATGAGCGGTGAGCTGCGCCAGTACCTGCTCAACAGGGGCATTGCCTCGAGCAGGACGACCAGCTACAACCCCCGGGGAAATGGGCAGGTGGAGTGGGAGAATGGGACGGTCTGGAAGGCCGTCCAGCTGGCCCTATGGCCCAAAAATCTCCCGGCCTCCCGCTGGCAGGAGGTCCTCCCCGGCACACTTCACTCCATTCGGTCGCTCCTGTGCACTGCGACTAACGAAACTCCCCATGAACGTCTCTTTGCCTTCCCCAGAAAGTCCACCTCCGGGGTTTCGCTCCCAACATGGCTGGCAACTCCAGAACCCGTCCTCCTCCGCAAGCACGTGCGGCTCCACGAGGCGGACCCGTTGGTTGAGAACGTACAGCTACTCCACGTAAACCCGCAGTACGCCTACCTAGCATACCCCGATGGCCGCCAGGACACAGCCTCCCTCAGGGACCTGGCACCAACTGAGTCCCCACACCACCCCCCCTCTGCCCCGGCGCCACCCTCCCTTCCCCCAGCGCACCCCACCACAGCCCCCGCTCCAGGACAATCCGTCCTCCCCTTGGTCCCACCCAGGGATGAAGAGGATGTCGACACGCTCTCATAGTCACCAACGACCGAGCCGACGCCTGACTCGCCACCAGCACTGCGGAGCTCTCAACGACGGACCAAGGCGCCCGACCGTCTAAATTTGTAACCTTCTGTGAAATTTTAATGACAACCTGTCTGTAAATAGTTTCCACCCCCCCCCACATTGACAGGGGGTGAATGTGGTAGTCACCACTGTTGTATTATATTGTATATACTGCATACGAGGATATTACGGTAAGGCCCCTGGACTACAGGTACGGGGTAGATCCCTGCCTGCTGGCTCCGCCCAATAGGCAGAGTATAAATGTGTGGGCTCTCCGAACTGCAGCCATTTCGGCAGCAGCTGTAGGAGGACACACATCTCTGTGTAATAAAGCCTCGATTACTCTCTACTCTTGTCTTGTCGTAATTGATAGTGCATCAGGGATTTGAAGTTATAGTCAGTGATCTTGAGGTTAACATTTTAGGGCCTGGGGGTTATATAGGTAGGTGTGAATGGAATTGATGAATGCTGAAGGTGTGGTGCAGGACAGGGTGTGGGTAGATGTATTTTGAGTCAGTTAAGAGCTTATGTGGATCTGAGAATGAAAAGTCAGCAAAAAGCACAATGATGAAATCAGATCTGGAGGTGAGAAAATCACGGCCAATTAGGACTACTACTATAAAGGGGCTGAGTTATGAGAGGGCTGGGTTCTCACTGTGGTAGTATGCATTAGGGGTCATGTGGGACTGTGAAGCCGTGATGCCATTGGCTGACAGATCCCGGGTCCTGGTTGGCTGTTGATCTCTAGCTCCGCCCTGAAGGTGGAGTATAAGAACCAGGAGTTCTCCCCGCAGCTCCAGTCTGTTGCTGAACTGCAGGGAACAAGTCACGCTTAATAAAGCCTCATCGACTTCATCTCTATTCGTCTCTCGTAAGTCACTGTGCGCTACAATTTATTAAGCGTGCTTAAAGGACTATGGAGCTCAGGATCGCCCCGGAATGCCTGAGGATCAGCCCCCACGCAAGTGAACTCAGCAGCAGTTTTTAAACACTGGCAAGCTTGTTTCGAAG
This sequence comes from Scyliorhinus torazame, assembly GCF_047496885.1. Taxonomy (NCBI): domain Eukaryota; kingdom Metazoa; phylum Chordata; class Chondrichthyes; order Carcharhiniformes; family Scyliorhinidae; genus Scyliorhinus; species Scyliorhinus torazame. The sequence continues at coordinate 114,824,232 of NC_092719.1, forward strand.
GCTACCTCCGAACGGCCCCCGGCCGGATCACAGAAGACCAGAAACTGCAGGTCCTGCATTCGAGGGTAAGCCCGGAAATTTTCCCTCTCATAGAAGACGCAGAGGATTTCCAGACGGCGTTCGCAGCACTGAAGAGCATCTACGATCGCCACGTGAACCAGGTCTACGCACGCTACCAACTCGCAACGAGACGGCAAAGTCCCGGAGAATCGCTAGACGAATTCTACGCCGCGCTGCTAATTTTGGGACGGGCCTGCAGCTGCCCGCCGGTAAACACGGCTGAACACACGGACATGTTAATTCGCGATGCGTTTGTGGCAGGTATGAACTCTCCCCAAATCCGCCAAAGACTGTTAGAAAAAGAGTCGCTAGGACTCTCAGAGGCACGGGCCCTTGCAGCTTCCCTAGATGTGGCCGCGCAAAACGCCCGCGCGTACGGCCCCGATCGCGCGGCAGCCCCTTGGGCTCCGTGGACTCCCGTCGCGACAAACCCCCCCCCCCCCCCACAGGCTTGCGCGGTTCAGACGCCAGGTCATCCCAGGGGGGCCCGCTGCTATTTCTGCGGGCAGGCGAAACACCCCCGGCAGCGCTGCCCGCGATTTGCAAGAGCTGCGGCAAAAAGGGCCATTTCGCGGCTGTGTGCCGGTCCCGGGGGGTCGCCGCTGTCCCCGGAGAAGAAAGAGTCCAGCGCATCCCAAACGCTCCCCCAGCGCCCCATGTGCGACCCGCAGGCGCCGCCATTTTGGGTCCTGGCCACCACGAGGGGAGGATGGGCGCCGCCATCTTGTGACCCCCCAGCCATGTGCGATGCATGGGGGTGGCCATTTTGTCCACCCCCGCCGCCATCTTGGGACCCCCCAGCCATGTGCGATGCATGGGGGCGGCCATTTTGTCCACCCCCGCCGCCATCTTGGACGACAACAGAGGACCCCAGCATCGACGGCTCCACGGGGTTCGAAGAAGACGCTGAGACACTGCGACCACGTCTGGCCTCGGTGACGCTGGACCAAGCACGGCCCCGGACGCTCCAGACGACGACAACAACGGTGCTGATCAACGGACACGAGACACCATGCCTGATCGACTCCGGGAGCACTGAAAGTTTCATCCACCCCGTCACAGTAAGACTCTGTTTCTTGACAATCCGCCCAAGTATGCAAAAGATTTCCCTAGCTGCAGGATCCCACTCCGTACAGATCAAAGGGTTCTGCATAGTGACCCTAACGGTGCAAGGGAGGGAGTTTAAAATCTACAGGCTCTACGTCCTTCCCCAACTCTGCGCGCCCACATTACTGGGATTAGACTTCCAGTGCAACCTGCAGAGCCTAACATTCCAATTCGGCGGCCCAATACCCCCACTCACTATCTGCGGCCTCGCAACCCTCAAAGTTGAACCCCCATCCTTGTTTGCAAACCTCACCCCGGATTGCAAACCCATCGCCACTAGGAGCAGACGGTACAGCGCCCAGGACCGGACATTTATTCGGTCCGAAGTCCAGCGGTTGCTGAAGGAAGGCATAATCCAGGCCAGCAATAGTCCCTGGAGAGCACAGGTGGTAGTAGTAAAGACAGGGGAGAAGCAAAGGATGGTCATAGACTATAGCCAGACCATCAACAGGTACACACAGCTAGATGCGAACCCTCTCCCCCGCATATCCGACATGGTCAATCGGATTGCCCAATACAAGGTCCACCGTGGACCTCAAGTCCGCCTACCACTAGCTCCCCATCCGCCCAAGTGACCGCAAGTACACAGCCTTCGAGGCAGACGGGCGACTATACCACTTCCTAAGGGTCCCATTTGGCGTCACAAACGGGGTCTCGGTCTTCCAACGGGAGATGGACCGAATGGTTGATCAACACGGGTTGCAGGCCACGTTCCCGTACCTCGACAACGTAACCATCTGCGGCCACGATGAGCAGGACCACGACGCCAACCTCCAAAAATTCCTCCAGACCGCAAACGCCTTGAACCTCACATACAACGAGGACAAGTGCGTGTTTAGCACAAACCGGCTAGCCATCTTGGGATATGTAGTGCGCAATGGGATAATAGGCCCCAACCCCGAACGCATGCGCCCCCTCATGGAATTTCCCCTCCCCCACTGCTCCAAAGCCCTGAAACGCTGCCTGGGGTTCTTTTCATATTACGCCCAGTGGGCCCCCCAGTACGCAGACAAGGCCCGCCCCCTAATACAGACCACTACCTTCCCCCTGTCGACAGAGGCTCGCCAGGCCTTCAGCCGCATCAAAGCGGATATCGCAAAGGCCACGATGCGCGCCATCGACGAGTCCCTCCCCTTCCAAGTCGAGAGCGACGCTTCCGACGTAGCTCTGGCGGCCACCCTTAACCAAGCGGGCAGACCCGTGGCCTTCTTCTCCCGAACCCTCCACACATCAGAAATCCGCCACTCCTCAGTGAAAAAGGAAACCCAAGCCATAGTGGAAGCTGTGCGACATTGGAGGCATTACCTGGCCGGCAGGAGATTCACTCTCCTCACTGACCAACGGTCGGTAGCTTTCATGTTCGATAATGCACAGCGGGGCAAAATTAAAAATGACAAGATCTTAAGGTGGAGGATCGAGCTCTCCACCTTCAACTACGAGATCTTGTACCGTCCCGGAAAGCTGAACGAGCCGTCCGATGCCCTATCCCGCGGCACATGTGCCAACGCACAAATAGACCGTCTCCAAACCCTCCACGAGGACCTCTGCCACCCGGGGGTCACTCGGTTCTACCATTTTATAAAGTCCCGCAACCTCCCCTACTCCGTGGAGGAGGTCCGTACAGTCACCAGGAACTGCCACATCTGTGCAGAGTGCAAACCGCACTTTTTCAGGCCGGATAGAGTGCACCTGATCAAGGCTTCCCGTCCCTTTGAACGCCTCAGTCTGGATTTCAAAGGGCCCCTCCCCTCCACCGACCGCAACACATACTTCCTGAACGTGGTGGACGAGTACTCTCGTTTCCCTTTCGCCACCCCCTGCCCCGACATGACAGCAGCCACAGTTATTAAAGCCCTTAGCACCATATTCACACTGTTCGGTTGCCCCGCATATATCCATAGCGACAGGGGGTCCTCCTTCATGAGTGACGAGCTGCGCCAGTTCCTGCTCAGCAAGGGTATAGCCTCGAGCAGGACGACCAGCTACAACCCCCGGGGGAACGGGCAAGTAGAGAGGGAGAACGGCACGGTCTGGAAGACCGTCCTACTGGCCCTACGGTCCAGGGATCTCCCAGTTTCACGGTGGCAGGAGGTCCTCCCGGACGCTCTCCACTCCATCCGGTCGCTGCTGTGTACCACCACTAATCAAACGCCCCATGAGCGCCTCCTTGTCTTCCCCAGGAAGTCCTCCTCCGGAACGTCGCTGCCGACCTGGCTGGCGGCCCCAGGACCCATCTTGCTCCGGAAACATGTGCGGGCGCACAAGTCGGACCCGTTGGTCGAGAGGGTTCACCTCCTCCACGCGAACCCGCAGTACGCCTACGTGGCGTACCCCGACGGCCGACAGGACACGGTCTCCCTGCGAGACCTGGCGCCCGCCGGCAACACGCACACCCCCCCGACACCGATCACCCCCTCCCTGCCACCGGCGCACCCCGCGACCGCCCCCTTCCCGGGAGGATCGGTCCTCCTCCCATGTCCGACCAGGAGTGAAGCAGAAGCAGACACCGTAAAGCTCCCGGAGACGACAACGCTGGAACAAGCACCTGCACCACCACCGAGGCTGAGGCGATCGACAAGGAAGACCAGACCGCCCGCTCGACTCGTGGCATCGGTGTAACACAAGAATGTTGTGGGACTATAACGAGAAGGTTCTGTTCCTCTTACGAATATTGTAAACAGTTCACAAACCCTGTACATAGCCCAGTGTAGGGCAAAGTGTAGGGCACTGTAATGACATGCAAAAAGTTTTTTTCCTCCCAGGACCAGCCTTGTAAACCCCTACCACCATGCGAAGCACCACCCCGCCGGGTTCATTTTTAACAAGGAGTGAATGTGGTAGTATGCATTAGGGGTCATGTGGGACTGTGAAGCCGTAATGCCATTGGCTGACAGATCCCGGGTCCTGGTTGGCTGTTGATCTCTAGCTCCGCCCTGAAGGCGGAGTATAAGAACCAGGCGTTCTCCCCGCAGCTCCAGTCTGTTGCTGAACTGCGGGGAACAAGTCATCTCTATTCGTCTCTCGTAAGTTATTGTGCGCTACACTCACTAAGGTGAAATAAACAATGGATAGGATCTGAAGTTCAAAGATTAACTCTGAAATATGGCACAAAGGTATTGTGTGACTTGTTTGGCAGGGTCAGAAAGACTTGAGACAAGGCAGCATGCTTTAGTGGTCGGACCATTCAAACAGGAATTCAAGCGGTCCACAAAATGACCCTAGGTCAATTGCTTACCTGGGAGTCTGAGGTTGTGGATTTGATTCCCACAGCAGGACTTGAGCACGAAACTCCAACCTGACACTGAGTGCAGTGCTGAATGGGTGCCATCTCTACAAAGGTGGCAAACTGAAGCCTGGCCTGCCCTTGCAAGTGAATGTAAAATACTTCATGGCAGAGAGAATGCAGCTGTAATGTGGGAGGAATCACATACCAGTCAGGTTGGCACAGCGATGGGTCAGGGCCTGAGTGGCCATAGCTCTGAAAGGGGGGGGGGGGGGGGGGCTTTGGAGGGGATTTGAGGAGGCTGCAGAAAGGTTGGGGAGGTAAAGGAGGGTCCTGAAAGTGGGGGATCCTGAAAGGGAGGGGGGTTTTAGAGATAGGGGCAGCCTTTCAAAATGGTGCCCCGATCTGTGAGGAGGCAGTCCTGCAGGTGAGTTCGGCTCCCCAGTGCCGGGCAGCTTTCAAAGTGTGAAGGGTGGCACGGGGGCGCAGTGGTTAGCACTGCTGCCTCACAGCGCTGAGGACCTGGTTCGATCCCAGCTCCGGGTCATTGTCCGTGTGGAGTTTGCAATTCTCCCCATGTCTGCTTGGGCCTCACCCCCACAACACAAAGCTGTGCAGGGTAGATGAATTGGCGATACTAAAATTGCCCCTTAATTGGAAAAAAAAGAATTGGGTACTCTTAAATTTATTTTCAAAAAACTTTCAAAGTGTGACGTCGACAGGGAGAAACTTCCTGAGGTCCAAAAGAACTGCTCAGTGCTATTGTATAGCGGCCTGAATCTTGTCATTTCAGCTGTCGCAAAACACCTAGCCAAACACGACGTCCCCAGACTTTGACATTTTTCTGGTGAATCGTGGCCCATCATCAAGACTTGGTGGAAAGGCTGCATGCTCATATGACCCTGAGAGCTATACTAGTGGGAGTGCAACTCCTGGTGAGGCCATTTGAGCCAGCCTAGTGGAAAGACCATAAGACATAGAAACAGAATTAGGCCACTCAGCCCATCTAGTCTGCTCCTTCATTCAATCATGGCTGACATTTTTCTCATCCCCATTCTCCCCATAATTCCCGATCCCCTTATTAATCAAGAATCTATCTATCTCTGTCTTAAAGACACTCAGTGATTTGGCCTCCACAGCCTTCTGCGGCAAAGAGTTCCACAGATTCACCAACCTCTGGCTGAAGAAATTCCCCCTCACCTCTGTTTTAAAGGATCGTCCCTTTAGTCTGAGATTGTGTCCTTTAGTTCTAGTTTTTCCTACAAGTGGAAACATCCTCTCCACGTCCACTCTATCTATCCAGGCAGACTGAGGACAATGCACCATTTCCATGATAGCGGATCGTAAATTAGACTAATGGTAAATTTAAATGCCTTCTGTTATGGAGTTAAGGGTTATGGGGGGAGGCAGAGAGGGAAGAGGAGTTGAGGCCACAATCCAGTCAACCATGCAGGGGCTGGTTTAGCTCACTGGGCTAAATCGCTGGCTTTTAAAGCAGACCAAGGCAGGCCAGCAGCACGGTTCAATTCCTGTACCAGCCTCCCCGAACAGGTGCCAGAATGTGGCGACTAGGGGCTTTTCACAGTAACTTCATTGAAGCCTACTCGTGACAATAAGCGATTTTCTTTTCATTTCATTTCATTTCTTACAGGCAGCACGGTGGCGCAGTGGTAGCACTGCAGTCTCACGGCACCGAGGTCCCAGGTTCGATCCCAGCTCTGGGTCACTGTCCGTGTAGAGTTTGCACATTCTCCCCGTGTTTGCGTGGGTTTCGCCCCCACAACCCAAAGATGTAATCTATGTGCAAAGTAGGTGGATTGAACATGCTAAATTGCCCCTTAATTGGAAAAAATGTATTGGGTACTCTAAATTTATAAAAATAAAAAATAAATTAAAAAAAAAAACATGCTCTTACCAAATGCTGAAGCAGACTTGAGGTGCCAAATGGCTTACTCCTGTTCCTAATTCTGGTGTCATTGGGAAATAAGGGTTGGAATTCTCTGTTCCCACCGGCAGCACACACCTGCCCACGGGTTCCCCAGCGGCGAAGGGTGGCTTCAATGGGAAATCCCATGGTCAAGCAGTGAGAGTATAGAATCCCGCCGCCAGCCAACGGTGTACCGCCGAGAAACATATGGTTGGGGAATCGGAGAATTGCATCCAAGAAATGCCGTCTATTACAGATTTGTAAATGTAAACAATCATGGGGAATCACAATTTGCTGGCGTGAAGGCAAGGTGATACTTCAGTTGGTGTCAAATATCTTTCTCCAGATAGAGAACGAAGAAATGGTCATCTCACGTCCCGCGAGACTCAAGACACCAACTCCTTAAAAAGGTCACTGGTGTCTCGGAGAGAAAGAAATGTGGAAAGTTACTTACCTGCTCCACTCTCGCTCATGTAAATTAGCACCAATATTCCCTGCTCCTGCTCTGAATAAATGGATTCTGCAAAATGGGCTCACATAAAGACGTAAATCATCCAACTGGGTTGTAACTTGGCAGAATCAAATCTCACAGCTATATTTATAGCAGCTTCTAATGTTCCAAATGAACTGTATCCAAGTTCAGCTCAAGTATTAGATCCACATCCATTGACAATTTGGTGACGTTCAGCTTTAATCATTTATTTTACTTCCATAGACCGATACAGCTCAGGAGGAGGTCATTGGCCCATCATTTCTGTACTAGTCCTTTGAAAGAGCTGCCCAATTATTCGCACTTCCCCCATTTGTTCCCCCATAGCCCTGGAAAGTTTTCCCTTTCAAGTATTTCTTCAGTTCCCTTTTGAAGGTTATTATTCAATTTGCTTCCACCACTTTCAGGCAGTGCAATCCAGACCATAACAACACGCGGTGTAAAGTCCCGTCTCGCCTCTTTCTCTTCTGTGTATCGTTTTGTCAAGTTAAATAATGGTACAAAGGTTTGAGTAATGTACAGTGATATGAATCGTTCTAACTGTTGAAGTTTTTGTGACAGTAGCTGGAAGTGAGAACGTTGAACGACAGCCTCATCTCTCTTACAGATGGCCCCTACGCAGGAGGTTCTTGACAGTGAAATTGAGCTACTGCTGTTGCTGATTTGTATTCTTTGTGTGCTGAATAACACACAATCCAAAAGCATTGTTTGAACAATGGGTAACCATTGGAACACTGTGGTATTGGTGATATGAAGGCAGGAATTCATTCTGAAGGTTTTTTTGATTTAAAAATTGTCAACAGCAAATTGCGGATGTTCTTGTTGGGGATTGGAACACATTCCGAATTCACCCAGCGTCTGCATCCAGCACCTTGAGTTAGTTGTAAAATACGTTACATTTTGCCCCAACTTCAAAAGAACACTGTCATGTGGCATTTTGTCAATTCCCAGATCGAACATCTGAGTGAGTGTGCTAATATACTTCCAGTTAAAGTTATAAGGAGTTTCAATATTCCCTGTCCTGTCTCCCATCTTGTACCCTCTATAAACCAGTGCTCATCCAAAATTCTGCTACCCAAACCCTGGCTTGCAGCATGTCTTGTTCGCTCAACAACATTGGCGTTGATTTTAAAATTCTCATCCCCATTTTTAAAAGCCTCCTTGGCCTTAACCATCCATGGGTGGGAGTGTGGGATGGATCCTACCCCCCACCCCTCCCCCACTCCACACAGCGTGTTTTCCAGAGGCAGCTCACCATTAACTGCTGGTGGGATTTTCTGATCCCGCTGATATCCACAGCATCTTGCGTTGTTTGCCGGCCGTGCCACCAGAGATCCTGCCATGGAGGGCAGGGGGTTGGGGGGTGGGGGTGGAGGGGTAGTGGTGGGCTCACCTTCAGCGAGACCGGAAGATCCTGCCAGCAGGAAACGGGCTGGAATGTTCAGGTCCACATTTCTGTCATCTCTGCGCCTTCCAAGATCCCTGCATTTCTCCTATTCCAGCCTCTTGCCCAATGAATGACCTGGCCCAAATGACCCGATCCGGCAGGACTCCTCCAACGACCCGACCCTGGTCTCATCATGTAAGTGGAAGAGGCCCGACCCGGACGTCCAACCTTGACCAAGCATAGAACCCGACCCAGCTCCTGGAGCACCTGACCAGGCCTGGGAAGCGACCCCGGCCCCCAGAACACCCAATCCGGATCCCAGAACGCCCAACCCGGCCCCCGACCACAAGACCCAGCCTGACCCGGAGAGGCCTGCCCAGCGCCCCAACTTACTGGCAGAAGGAGGAATGTAAGGGAATCCACATGGAGGCCCAACCAGGCCTACTCCAAGGCCCGATTCCAGAAACACCCAACCAGACCACCAACGCTAGAACTGAATATGTCACCCAGCCCAACATGACCCAGGAAGACTCAGCCAGCGCTCAAAACCCAGACTAAACACCCCCAAAATGGTGGAGACCCCACGTAACATGCCGTACTTGCAAAATCCCAGGGCCCAACCTGATCGTGAAAATGCACCCCCACTGGCGACCCCCAAATCGCAACCAGCGCTCAGGACCCCACCAGATGCGACCCCGAAATCACAAACAGTGCCCGGGACCCCGCCAGAAGCAACCACTTATCTTCCACAAGGTCAGACTTCTCCCATCGGATCCTGGGACCATCCAGAAGCAGCCGGCGACCGAGAAAGCGAGGGAAACGCAGTGGTTTGCAGGTGAGACTACAGCAACACGGTTTCAAGTCTCTTCTCCCCAGCATACTCCTGGCAAACGTCCAAGTGATCAAAAACAAGCTGGACGAGCTTAACACTAGACAGGTCTCAGATGGAAGTAAGAGACTACTGTGCTGGTTTCACGGAGACAAGACTTACCCCTGCCTTACCGGACTGTGTCATACAACCTGACGGCTTCTCAATACACCGGATGGACCACATGGCATCATCGGGCAAAGCAAAGGGTGGAGGGGTTTGCTTCCTCATCAACTCCTCCTGGTGCACGGACGTGGTGACCCTGGTGAACTGCTGCTCCCTGAACCTGGAATACATGACTGTGAAGTGCCGCCCGTAATATCTTCCATGGGAGTTCACTTCTGCCATCATCACGGCGGTCTAGATCCCATCCAAGGCGGAAGTGAAGAAGGCGCTTGATGAATTGTACACCGCTATAAATAACAATGAAACAGAATACCCGGAGGCCTTGTTCATCGTGTCCGGGGACTTCAACCAGGCCAACCTCAAGAGTGTACGGTCAAAATTCCACCAACACATCTCCTGTCCCACCAGGGGCGCCAATGTTCTTAACCACTGCTACTCAAACATCAAGGGCCCCTACTGATCCATCCTCCAACCGCACTTCGGAAAATCGGACCACAAGATGGAGCTCCTTCTGGCATACAAGCAGAAACTTAAGTGGGAGAATGCAGTTAAGAAGGTCGTGCAGCACTGGTCCAAGGCAACAGAAGAGCTCCTACGAGACTGCTTGGGGTCACTGATCTATATTCAAGAACTCAGCAGCCATTCGAAATGAGTATGCCACCCCGTCACATCATCAATAGGGCCGAGGTGCAGATGGTTGACAACTTCAAATTCCTAGGTGTGCACATCACCAACAATCTGTCCTGGTCCACCCATGCTGGCGCTACGACCGAGAAAGCACAACAGCGCCTATACTTTCTCAGGAAACTAAAGAAATTCGGCATGTCCACATTGACTATTACCAATTTTTACCGATGCACCATAGAAAGCATCCTTTCTGGCTGCATCACAGCCTGGTATGGCAACTGCTCGGCCCAAGACCGTAATAAACTACAGAGAGTCGTGAACACCGCCCAGTCCATCACACAAACCTGCCTCCCACCTATTGACTCTGTCTACACCTTCCGCTACCTTGGGAAAGCGGGCAGCATAACCAAAGACCCCTCCCACCCGGGTTATTCTCTCTTACAACCTCTTCCATCAGGCAGGAGATACAAAAATCTGAGAAAACACACACAGATTCAAAAATGGCTACTTCCCCACAGTTACCAGACTTCAGAATGACCCTCTTATGGACAGAACTGATCTCTCTGCACATCTTCTCTACTGAGTAGTACTACACTCTGTATGCTTCACCTGATGTCTGTGTCTATGTATTTACATTGTGTATCTATCGCATGTCCAAAGTTTTTTCATGTATGGAAGGATGTGTCTGGACTGTTCACAGAACAATACTTTTCATTGTATCTTGGTACACGTGACAATAAATCCAAATCCAAATCCTAACTTTCAACCCTCCACCATTGCTGGCCGTGCTATCCTGGCCCCAAACTCTGCAATTCCCTCCCTATTCCTTGCTGCATCTTCTCTTCTCTCTGATCCATTAAGCAAACCTCTTTTTTTTAAAAAATGGTTTATAAAATAAATTTAGAGTGCCCAATTAATTTTTTCCATTTAAGGGGCAATTTAGCGTGGCCAATCCACCTAGCCTGCATATCTTTTGGGTTGTGGGGGTGAAACCCACGCAAACACGGGGAGAATGTGCAAACTCCACACGGACGGTGACCCAGAGGGATCGAACCTGGGACCTCGGCGCGCGAGGCAGCAGTGCAATCCACTGCGCCACCGTGCTGCCATGAAGCATTTGATGAAACTTTTGCTCACCTGTCCTAATATCTCCTCATGTGGCTTAGTGCCAGACTTTGATCGATGATGAACATGTGAAGCCTCTTGAGACTTTTTACTCCATTAAAGGCATGATCTAAATATGCATCCTTGTTGCTTTGATTGAGTAAATAAAAATAAACTGTTTCCAATGTCAGGAGGATTGTTAACCAGACAACACAGATTTAAATCATTTGGCGAGAGAACCAGAGTGGAAATGAGGAAGACTCTATTATGTGGCGAGTTGTCATGATCTGGAATACACCCTTTGGTGCGATGTCATTTATGCTGTGGATTCAAGCTCGTGAAGAGCTGGACAGAAGGTGACCATACCCATTTCACAAGAGACCTTTTTAGTCAGGATTCCTTTCATCCCATCAGCCTGCTGTTGGACTCAAGTCCAAATTTTCAGAGAAGGAAGGCCAAAGTGGTCACTGAGTGATTCTGAATTTACAGCATTTGTCAACGTATCTATTTCAATCGGTACATTCACACCTCCTGTACATAGTAGCTTTCTGATGAATAAAGTTCCGGAAATGCCCTAGGATACTGTCAGTTGGAATATGTCATTTTAATCTATTAAGCTGTTTTTTCAGTTACAATGGGCATCAATCATCTCCTGCTACTAAACGTAAAACAAAAAAATGCAACAGCTATCGGCCATACAATGTATATGTGAGCCACGCACAGCAGAAATATGTGGTCCCATTGCACCGACCTCTGACCTGCAGGCTCCCTGATATCATAGAATTTACAGTGCAGAAGGAGGCCATTCGGCCCATCGAGTCTGCACCGGCTCTTGGAAGGTCAACACCTCCACCCTATTCCCATAACCCAGTAACCCCATCCAACACTAAGGGCAATTTTGGACACTAAGGGCAATTCATCATGGCCAATCCACCTAACCTGCACATCTTTGGACTGTGGGAGGAAACCGGAGCACCCGGAGGAAACCCACGCACACACGGGGAGGATGTGCAGACTCCACACGGACAGTGACCCAAGCCGGAATCGAACCTGGGACCCTGGAGCTGTGAAGCAATTGTGCTATCCACAATGCTACCGTGCTGCCCTATATCTCAGCTGAGGTGGCAATAAGGGTGCCCTCAATGCTATTTTTAATTTGTTAATTCATGGAATGCAGGCATTGCCAGCTAGGCCAGCATTTATCGGTGAGTCACCTTGTCAGAACCCCCACAGTGCTGCGAGGAACGGAGTTCCTGACCCAGCGACAGTGAAGGCAAAGCGATATGTTTCCAAGTCAGGATGGTGTACGGCTTGCAGGGGAACGCAAAGGGAGCAGTGTTTCCATGTATCTGCTGCTCTTGTCCCACTGGGTGGGTAAGTGGTCATGGGTTTGGAAGGTGCTGTTGAAGAAGCCTTGTTGAACTTCCGGTGGCGCCCTTGAGGAAGCAGGTTGCAGGTCGGATCGCTCCCGCCCGATGGGCAAACGGACCTGTTTCACAGGATTTTTTCGGGACCTGACAACCTGAATCGGTGGAGGAGACGAAGGGAAGAGGTATCCCCCCCCCCCCCCCCCCCCCGGGGTATGGACAGTTGGACCAGAAGTGGTCGAGTGGAGCGGCAAAGGTCGAAGCAGGAGCAGCGGGGACCCCAGACCGGGCGGTGAAGCATGGCGGATGGCAGGGACCAGGGAGCGGAGGCTCAATGGCCAAGGGAGCAACAGATGGAGTTTTTTAGGAACTGCTTCACCGAACTGAAGAGGGACACGTTGGACCCGATGAGAGCGGTAATGGACCGAATGGTCGAGGCGCAGGCGGTCCAAGAGAAGGCGCTAAGGGAGGTCGAGGTGAAGCTCTCCACCCAGGCGGACACGGTAACGGAGCTGGAGCACGAGGTGGAGGAGCTGAACTCCCGCCAGAGGAGGATGCAGGAGCAGCTTGAAGAGCTGGGGAATAGAGCCAGGAGGCAGAACCTGAGGATCGTGGGCCTCCCCGAGGGCTGTGAGGGATCGGATGCGGGTGCATACGTGAGGGGTATGCTCGGGGCGCTGAGGGGACCGGAGGCCTTCCCTCGACCCCTGGAGTTGGATGGGGCGCATAGAGCCCCCGCAAGGAAGCCCAGGACGGGTGACCGACCGAGGGCCTTAGTGGCTCGCTTTCACCGGCTTGCTGACAGGGATCGTGTGCTGCGATGGGCCAAGGCGGAGAGGAGCAGCAGATGGGAGAACTGCGAGGTACGCATCTACCAGGACTTGGGAACGGAGCTGGTCAAGAGGCGTGCAGGATTCATCAGGGTAAAGGCAGCCCTCTACAAAAAGCAGGTGAGATTTGGAATGCTGTATCCTGTGAAGCTTTGGGTTACGTTTGAGGAACTCCATCACTACTTTGAGACACCAGAACAGGTTTGGGCCTTTATTAAAGAGAAGAAGCTGGACTTGAACTAATGGGCACTTAGTTTTTTCAGTGCTTTACAGTGGCGGCGGTCTGTTAACCTAACTGGCTTTGACTAGCAATGGACTTTTATTAAAAGAAGAAGCTGGACTTGAACTAAAGGACTCTGGGCTCACAGAGCTTTTGTGTGGTGGCGGTCTGTTAAATTATCCTGTCCTGTAATGTTTTATCTAAGATTGTTTTCAGCCTGGACAGAGAGCGGGGGCTGGAGGGCGCACTGCTTAGGGTGATTTTGGGAGATTGCAACGAGGGGGGGGGGGAGGTGGAGAGAGAGAGAGGGGCCCTGCAAGGGGGGCCCTGCACTTGGTATCTTTTGGCGGGAGATCGGGGCCTCTGATGGGGGGATGGGCTATGTCATGATATTCAAACACACACATCATGATGGACACACTAACAGGCAAATCAGAGTACACAACACCACAACCAATCACAGACAAGAACACCAACCACATAAAAAGCACGAGCACGACACCTGGAGGTCAGTAGGTCTGGGGAGAAGGAAGCATGAAAGAGCTGTTGAAACACCACAAGCAGGGAGCCCCCCACGTGCAGAGTGCAAAGACCAAGTTGTAAATAGCAAGTTTAAATAAACAAGTGTTGTACCATATGCAACTGTGTTGGCTCTTCTGTGTGTTAGAACACCCAACACCACATGGTACAGGAGTGGATCGATACCTGCCTACCAACCTGCCATTCTGGACATGGACCACACCGGCAAACCGCAGCCGATGCAAGTCACGGGGAACCTAGGCACCAACTGGAAGCTCTACAGGCAGCGATTTGACCTGTACATCCGTGCCACCGAAAAACAGAATGTCTCGGATGATTCGAAGATTGCAATGCTCCTCTTCTACGCAGGCCCCCACCCAAATGATGTCTTTAATTCACTGGTGTTCGAGGAAGGCGAAAACCAGGCCAAATATGACACGGTCATCCTCAAAATGGACCAGCACTTTCAAACTGAAGTAAACGAAACTTTCGAAAGATACATCTTTCAGCAACGCCTGCAAGGTAAGGAGGAGCTTTTTCAACCCTTTTTGACGCACCTCCGGATTCTAGCGCAGTCCTGCGGTTACGGCACCACCACAGAGTCCATGATCAGGGACCAGATTGTTTTTGGCGTTGCCTCCAGTGGCCTACGCCAGCAGCTTCTTAAAATAAAGAGCCTCACCTTAGCGTCTGCTGTGGAAGCCTGTGTCCTCCATGAAAATGCGACCTGCCGTTTTGCCCGATTTCAGGCGTCCGAGTTGGCACGGAGGGGGTCCCCAGCCGTCGAATCGGCAAGCCAGGCCGCCCACGACGTTGAACGCATCCAGGCCGTCGATTTCTTCCCGCCCCACGGCCCGGACGACAGCGGCCGCTTCCCGCGCTTTTCGCGGTCTCCCGCGCAGGTGCGCGCCAAGAATAACGGCCACAACGAGGGACGCACTGCGCAGGCGCGCCCACCGCAAGATCGCACTGCGCATGCGCAGTGGCGCAACGAACGCCGTGACGTCATGACGTGCAGCAAGTGTGGAGGTCTACACTTAAAAGGGCAATGTCCTGCAAAATACCAACAGTGCAACAGATGTGCCATGATAGGCCACTACGCAGCCCGCTGTCGTGCGGCTCAACCCATGGATCCGGCGCATCCTCGACAACCTCGCACACGAGTCAGGACCGTCCAGCCCACGCATCAAGACTTCCAGTTAAGTGATGCAGATGACCAGGATGACTTCAGAGTTGCCGTCATTGATGTCAACAAGGTCAATGCCATCAATCCAGACGATGAGTGGTGTGCCACCCTGACGGTCAACCGATCGCGCGTCGCCTTCCGTCTGGACACCGGCGCATCCGCCAACCTGATTGCTTACTCTGCAGTCCAGTCCATGAAGGTCAAACCACTCATCACACCATCCCGGCTTAAGATGGTTGACTATAACGGGAACGTTATCCCGTCCGTAGGATCTTGCCAGCTACAGGTGACTCACAAGGGGTACACGGCCACACTCCCCTTCGAAGTTGTGGGCTCATCAAAGGACTCGTTACTGGGCGCACAAGCGTGTAAGGTCCTTCACCTGGTACAGCGCATCATGTCTCTCTCTCCAGATGAGATATCCGACTTCCCGGATGCTGAGTTCCACGCGAATCTCCATTCCCTCCTCGCTCACAACCAGGAGGTTTTTGAAGGCATGGGGACATTGCCACACACGTACAAGATTCGACTCAGACCGGACGCCATCCCTGTCGTTCACGCACCTCGCAGGGTTCCTGCGCCTCTCAAAGACCGCCTCAAGGCACAACTGCAGATTCTTCAGGACCAAGGGGTCCTATCCAAGGTCACGGAGCCCACGCCATGGGTCAGCTCCATGGTCTGTGTAAAGAAGCCCTCTGGCGAGCTCCGTATATGTATAGATCCAAAAGATCTGAACAACAACATCATGCGGGAACACTATCCCATCCCAAAACGAGAAGACCTCACCAGCGAGATGGCGCGAGCCAACATATTCACTAAATTGGATGCGTCCAAAGGATTCTGGCAGATCCAACTGGACCCGGCCAGCCGAAGACTATGCACATTCAACACCCCTTTTGGCAGATTCTGCTACAACCGGATGCCATTCGGCATCATTTCGGCATCTGAAGTATTCCACCGCATTATGGAGCAGATGATGGAAGGCATCGAAGGGGTACGTGTATATGTGGACGATATCATCATTTGGTCCACCACTCCGCAGGAACACATGCATCGTCTTCGACGTGTCTTCACCCGCATACGGCAAAATGGCCTGCGTCTCAACCGTGCGAAGTGTGCTTTCGGCCAGACGGAGCTGAAATTCCTCGGGGACCACATCTCAAGGTCCGGGGTCCGTCCCGATGCAGACAAGGTTAGCGCCATCACAGCCATGCCACGACCGGCTGACAAGAAGGCTGTCTTAAGATTCCTGGGCATGGTCAACTTCCTTGGGAAGTTCATTCCCAACCTGGCTTCTCATACAACAAACATGCGCCATCTCGTAAAAAAATCGACGGAATTCAACTGGCACCAGTCGCATCAGCAGGAATGGGAGGAGCTCAAGCACAAACTGGTCACGGCACCAGTGCTGGCCTTCTTTGACGCGACTCGCCCTACAAAGATCTCAACAGACGCCAGCCAATCTGGTATTGGAGCGGTACTCCTGCAAAAAGACAGCACGTCATCATGGGCCCCGGTTGCGTATGCCTCACGAGCCATGACCCCTACCGAACAGCGCTACGCGCAAATCGAAAAAGAATGCCTGGGCTTGTTAACTGGACTGGACAAGTTCCACGACTATGTGTATGGCCTGCCACGATTCACGGTCGAAACTGACCACCGCCCCCTGGTCAACATCATTAACAAAGACCTGAACGACATGACTCCTCGCCTCCAGCGCATCTTACTCAAACTCAGGAGGTACGATTTTGAACTGATCTACACTCCGGGGAAGGAACTCATAGTGGCGGACACTCTTTCCCGAGCAGTGAGCACACCACCAGATGCGGAGGGGTTCGTGCGTCAAATTGAGGCACACGTGACTCTGACAGCAGCAAATATGCCAGCTGATGATCCTTGTCTGGCCCACATACGCGCAGAGACGGCGACTGACCCTCTGCTGCAGCGAGTGATGCGCCACATGACGGAAGGGTGGCTAAAAGGGCAGTGCCCCCAGTTTTACAATGTGCGAGATGATCTCACCAATATAGACGGGGTCCTTATGAAATCGCATAGGATCGTCATTCCACACAGTGTGCGCCAGATGATTCTTCGTCAACTACACGAAGGCCACTTGGGTGTCGAAAAATGCAGACGAAGGGCCCGGGCGGCGGTATATTGGCCGGGTATTAATGAAGACATAGCCAACATGGTGCTCAACTGCACAACCTGTCAGAGGTTTCAGCCGGCGCAACCTCCGGAAACACTTCTACCACACGAGATGGTGACGTCCCCCTGGGCGAAGGTGGGTGTTGACCTATTTCACGCGCTCGGCAGAGATTACATTGTTATTATAGACTACTTCTCAAACTACCCGGAAGTCATGCCTCTCCATGATCTGACGTCGTCCGCAGTCATTGGGGCCTGCAAGGAAACGTTTGCTCGCCATGGCATTCCAAGGACTGTCATGTCAGACAATGGACCTTGTTTTGCCAGCCGTGAATGGTCGTCCTTTGCCGCAGCATATGGTTTCACTCATGTGACATCCAGCCCTCTGCATCCACAATCGAACGGGAAGGCTGAAAAGGGTGTCCACATCGCAAAGCGGCTCCTGTGCAAGGCGGCTGATGCCGGATCGGACTTTAACCTTGCCTTGCTGGCCTATCGATCGGCCCCGTTATCCACGGGCCTCTCGCCAGCGCAGCTACTAATGGGTCGCTCCCTCAGGACGACGGTACCTTCCGTCCTGGCACCGACAACAGACCATGAGGCGGTTCTTCGGGACATGCAACTGCAGCGTGATCGCCAGAAAGGTCGGTACGACACACGAGCGACGGACCTGCCCCCCCTGTCCTCCGGAGACAAAGTACGCGTCCATCAACCGTATGGTGGCTGGTCAGCACCGGCCGAAGTCCTCCGACAAGTGGCTCCCCGCTCGTTCCTGGTTCGCATGCCGGATGGTTCCGTGCGTCGCCGCAATCGGCGCGCCCTTCGCCGACTTCCACGTTCACAGCCACACAACACGCCAGATCCTCAACAGGCTTCCGAGGATGACTTTGTGGAGCTGCCGCACATCACGCCCTTTCCATCGCCACCCATGGCCATGCCTGCACAGCAGCCGGTGGTTCTTGATCCACCCTTAAGGCGGTCAACCCGAATTCGTCGCAAACCCATTAGAATGGACTTATAATACAGTTCATATGTTTAATAAGTTGGACAATTTTACATGATAACCTGTTGTTGTTTATCGTTCCAGATGTCGTCTGACTGGACAACTGTTCAAAATTTTTTTTCTTCTTCTCTCGTTCGCATTTCTGTTATGTTATGGTACAACTGGATTCATGTGACGCACTCGACATCGCCCCATGTACATAGTTCCGTCATAGACACATGCTGCACACGACACACACACACTCTTAGATGCACTCACGTCACGATCATATTTATTACCACGTAGGCACATATC
The DNA here is from genome assembly GCF_047496885.1 of Scyliorhinus torazame. NCBI lineage: Eukaryota > Metazoa > Chordata > Chondrichthyes > Carcharhiniformes > Scyliorhinidae > Scyliorhinus > Scyliorhinus torazame. Next base: position 114,842,718 of record NC_092719.1, read on the forward strand.
TTTGTAAAAAGGGGGGATGTCATGATATTCAAACACACACATCATGATGGACACACTAACAGGCAAATCAGAGTACACAACACCACAACCAATCACAGACAAGAACACCAACCACATAAAAAGCACGAGCACGACACCTGGAGGTCAGTAGGTCTGGGGAGAAGGAAGCATGAAAGAGCTGTTGAAACACCACAAGCAGGGAGCCCCCCACGTGCAGAGTGCAAAGACCAAGTTGTAAATAGCAAGTTTAAATAAACAAGTGTTGTACCATATGCAACTGTGTTGGCTCTTCTGTGTGTTAGAACACCCAACACCACAGGCTAGGGGCTGGTTAAGGGACTTGAAAGGGCACGGGGAGATACAACCAGGTTAATGGGTCCTTGGTGTGTAGGGGGAGGGCCCGAGCACTTGGGCGGGAGACAGGCGCCAAGGGCAGGGGTCAGCGTAGCTAGCATAGGTCAGGCGGCACCAGGGAGAGTAGGAGAAGGGGTGGGCTAGGGCCAGCGCAGGGCGGACCTGGCAGGTCAGGCCTCGGGGGGCGGGGGGAGGGGGAGGGCGGGGGCCAGGGTCGGGCGGGGGGGGCAGCCGGGAAGGAGAGCAGAGAAGACTCAAGTGGGCAAGGGGGGGTGGTGATCAGGCATCCCCCGGGGGAGAAAGTCGCTTGCAGGGAACAGCGCAGGAAACCGACTGCAGCAGCACCCGGGGGGGGGGGTTAGAGCCACATTAGTTTAGTTGAACACGTGGGGCATGGGCAAACAGAGCTGATAGGGGAAGTGCCTTATTAATATGTTTATTCTTTCCCACTGTTCGTTTTCAATATGTTAAAGCTTTTGTATATGGCCTTCTTTTTTCTCTGTATATGTTACAAATCTGTTTTAAATAAAAAATTTCAAAAAAAATAAAATAAGAAGCCTTGTTGAGCTGCTGCAGTGCATCTTGTAGATGGTGCACTCTGCTGCTATTGTGTGTCGGTGGTGGAGGGAGCGAATGTTGAAGATGGTGGATAGGGTGCGAGTCAAGCAGGTTGCTTTTTCTCTGGATGGTGTGGACCATCTTGAGTTTTTTTGGAGTTGCACTCATCCAGGTAATGTCTCTGGTATAATGGGAGGAGATAAGGGATGTGTCTCCTGATTGCTATCCAGACACCCCACTGGGAAATATTAATGAACAGAGATTAACAGGGCACAATTAGAAAGAAGGAAAGACTTGCATTTCTTCAGCACTTTTCACAGCCTCTGGATGCCCCAAAACGCTTTTCAACCAATGATTACTTTTTCAAGCATAGTCACTGAAATGTAAAAACAATTTGTGCACAGAAACCTCCCACAAACAATAATAGGACAGTGGCCAGATCTTCTGATCATCACCAGATGAATGTCACTCCCAGTGCAAACATGAGGACATTAGATATAATGAACTGTAAGATTAAACTTTGTGAAAGTAGCCACAAACTGTTAAGGTGGTTGCAACTTAACATGTGACCATGGACATTTAAACATACGGATTAGGAGGAGTAGGCCATTTGGCCCTTCAAACCTGCTCTGGCATTCAATAAAATCATGACTGATCTGATTGTGACCTCAACACGGTTTTCCTTCCTACCCACTTTACCCTTTGATACCCTAATCAATCAAGAATCTAATTCAGCCTGACAAATATTCAATGACCCTGCCTCCACTTCTCTTTGGGAAAAAGAGTTCCACAGACCCGTGACCCTCAGAGAAATCATTTTAAACTGTGTCCTGAGTTTTAGTCTCTCCCACAAGGGGAAATGTTCTTTCACATTTACACTGTCAAGTTCCCTTAGGATCTTATATGTTTCAATGATATCGCCTCTCTTGCTTCCAAACTTCAATGGATATAGGACCAATCTGTCCAACAGTTAGTCATAGGATAACCCCCTCATTTCAGAAATCGGGTGAGTGAACCTTCTATGAACTGTTTTGAATGTGATTGTATCTTCTTAAAAAGGAGACCAGAACTGTAAACGGTTCTCTAGATGTGGTCTCACCTATACCCTAAACAACTGTAGCAAAGCATCCATACTTTAAATTCCATTTCCCTTGCAATAAATGACTGTGGGCACAAGATTTAACAAAAAATAAACAGAGTTCTGATTTGGCCGCGTTTGCAGGGTGTTTCTTAGCGCCTGCAGCCGAGAACGATCCCGCTTTTAACCGGGACTCTGCTTCTTTTTCGGACCTCAGCGAGGAACGTCCCGCCGAGGCCACACTTAGCTTCATTTCCTGCACTGACGAGCTCAGCTCATCAGTGTAGGAAGAGATCGGGATGCCATTTTTAAATGCCACACCAATCTCTCAAACCCCCAACTTGGCCTCCAGACCCCACCAATGCCCCAACATACTTGGTAAGGGGTACTCGAGCCCCCTCACCCCACCTCATAATCGTAGGGCACTCCTGAGCCCGATCTTCAGCACAGGCAACCTGGCACCCGAGCACCTTGGCATTGCCAGCCTGGCAGTGTCCCAGCCAGACTGGCAGTGCCACCTGAGCACCCACAATTATCTTAAAAGTCAGTGCTTGTTAGGACAGCAGAGGAATCTGATTTTAACATAGTTTTATGACTGTTTATGACCGTGGACATATAAAATAATTTCCATGCTTCAATTATCAATACAGCACTGAACAATGTAGGGCCAGGTGCCCAGGTGGCATCAGGGGTGCTTGATACGACCTTTCCCAGAGCCCGATCAGCCGGGGTCCTCTGATCGCCTAGGAGACTCCGCCGCCCCCTCCGCCCCCCCCAAGTGCTCTAGTGCTTGGTCCACATTTGTGGAAACCAATGGTAAACGGTGCCCCGCCGGGGTCTCCCAGGCGCAGGAGTTTGATCCCACACCTTGGGATACTCCTCACATATTCAAGTAAGTCTAACTGCTCACTTGTATATGCAAATCTGGATCTCGCCCAGTTGAGGATAGGATGTAGATCGCGACGTCTGGGATCTCGTTAGATCTCGCAAGGCATTCCGAGCGTCGGAAATCTTCTGAGAGGTCTCTCACGAGATTTACCAGCCTCGTCGCGTCACCTAGTCGGATGCGACGAGGCCATAAGATCGAGGCCAACATTCCATTTTTCTTTCTCATCACTTGCCATGTTTGCATACCAACTATTTTCAGTACACTCGGGTTCCTCTGTGCCTCACGAGTCCTGCAATCTCTCTCCATTTAAATAATTTGCTGCTTTTCCATTCTTCCTGCCAAAGTGAACAAGTTCATATTTTCCCACATTATACTCCATCTCCCAAAATTTTGTCCACTTGCTTAACCTATCTATATCTTTTTGTACACTCCTTATGCCCTCTTTAGAACTTACGTTTCTACTAATGTTTGCGTCATCAGCAAATTTATCACCATACATTCAGTCCCTTCATCCAAGTTATCAATCCATATTGTAACTGATCCCTGTGGCTCTGCAGTTGTTACATCTTGCCAACCCGAAAATGACCCATTCATATCTTCATAGAATCCCTACACTACAGAAGGAGGCCATCCGACCCATGAGTCGGTATCAACCCTCCGAAAAAGCACTCTACCAAGGCCATCTCCTCTGCCCTATCCCGGTACCCCAGTGCATTGATCATGGCCAATCCACCTAACCTACACATCTTTGGACTGTGGGAGGAAAGCCGAGCATACCGGAGGAAACCCACGCAGAAGCGGGGAGAACGTGCAAACTCCACAAAGACAGTTACCCAAGGTCGAATTGAACTTGGGTCCCTGGCACTGTGAGGCAGCAGTGCTAACCACTGTGCCATCTTACCACTTGCTTTTGGTTTACTGTTAGCTAATCAATCCTCTATCCCTGATAATATATTATTCCCTACATCATTCGTTCTTATTTTCTGCAGTAACCTTTGACGTTACCACTTATCAAATGCCATTTGGAAATCTAGGTAGAGTACATTCACAGGTCAGCCTTTATCCACATTGCTTGTTACATCCTCAAAGAACTCTAATAAATTAGTCAACCATGATATTCTTTCACAAAATAATGTTTGCTTAGCTTAATTATATTGAGATTTTCTAAGTGCCCTGCAATGACCTCCTTAATAATAGAATCAAGCATTTTCCCAGTGAAAAATGGGAAACTGGCCGGTAGTTTCCTTCTTTCTGTCATTTGCTATTTTCTAATCTGATGGGACCTTTCCAGAATCTAGGGATTTCTGGAAAATTAAAACCAATGCATCTACTCTCATAGAATCATGGAATTTACAGTGCAGAAGGAGGCCATTCGGCCCATCAGGTCTGCACCGGCCCTTGGAAAGAACACCCTACTGAAGCCCACACCTCCACCCCATCCCTGTAACCCAGTAACTCCGCCTAGCCTTTTTTTGGACACTGAGGGGCAGTTTATCATGGCCAATCAACCTAACTTACACATTTTTGGATTGTGGGAGGAAACCGGAGCACCCGGAGGAATCCACGCTTACACGGGGAGAACACGCAGACTCCGCACAGACAGTGACCCAAGCTGGGAATTGAACCTGGGACCCTGGACCTGTGAAGCAACAATGCTAACCACTGTGCTATCGTGCCGCCCTCAGCAGTTAATTTTTTAATACACGGGAATGAAGTCCACCAGGATCTGGAGACCTGTCAGCTTTTAGTTGCAGTAATTTTCTCAGTACCCTTTCCCAGATGATTGTTATTGTTTTCAGTTTCTCCCTCCCTTGTCCCTCTTAATGCACACTTATTTCTGGGACTTTATTTGCATATTCTCCAGTGAAAAAATGCAAAATATCTGTTGAATTTACCCGCCATTTCCTGATTTCCCATCAGTAATTCCATGTACTCACTCTGTAGAGGACCAACACTCACTTTACCTATTATTTTGCTTTTTAAATACCTGTTCTTACTGTAAGACCATAAGACCATAAGAAATAGGAGCAGAATTAGGCCACTTGGCCCATCGAATCTGCTCCACCATTCAATCATGGCTGATATTTTTCTCATCCCCATTCTCCTGCCTTCTCCCCATATACCCTGATCCCCTTATTGATCAAAAACCTATCTACCTCTGTTCTAAAGACACTCCGTGATTTGGCCTCCACAGCCTTCTGCGGCAAAGAGTTCCACAGATTCACCACCCTCTGGCTGAAGAAATTCCTCCTCATCTCTGTTTTAAACGATCGTCCCTTTAGTCTGAGATGGTGTCCTCTGCTTCTAGTTTTTCTTACAAGTGGAAACATCCTCTCCACGTCCACTCTATCCAGGCCACGCAGTATCCTGTAAGTTTCAATAAGATCCCCCCTCATCCTTCTAAACTCCAACGAGTACAGACTCAAAGTCCTCAACCGTTCCTCTTACGACAAGCTCTTCATTCCAGGGATCATTCTTGTGAACCTCCTCTGAACCCTTTCCAAGGCCAGCACATCCTTCCTTAGATACAGGGCCCAAAACTGCTCACAATACTCCAAATGGGGTCTGACCAGAGCCTTATATAGCCTCAGAAGTACATCCCTGATCTTGTATTCTAGCCCTCTCGACATGAATGCTAACATTACATTTGCTTTCCGAACTGCCAACTGAACCTTCATGTTAACCTGAAGAGAACCGTGAACAAGGACTCCAAAGTCCCTTTGTGCTTCTGATTTCCTAAGCATCTTCCCATTTAGAAAATAACCTATGCCTCATTTCTCCTTCCAAAGTGCATAACCTCACACTTTTCCACATTGTATTTCATCTTCCACTTCATTGCCCACTCTCCTAGCCTGTCCAAGTCCTTCTGCAGCCCGCCTGCTTCCTTAATACTACCTGCCCCTCTACAGATCTTTGTAACTTCTGCAAACTTAGCAACAGTGCCTTCATTTCCTTCCTCCAGATCATTGATGTATATTGTGAAAAGTTGTGGTCCAAGCACAGACCCCTGAGGCACACCACTAGTCACCGGCTGTCATCCTGAAAAAGACCCCTTTATCCCCACTCTCTGCCTTCTGCCAGTCAGCAAATCCTCTATCCATGCCAGGATCTCACCCTTAACACCATGGGCTCTTAACTGATTTAACAGTCTCCTATGCGGCACCTTGTTAAAGGCTTTCTGGAAATCTAAATAAATCACGTCCATTGGTTCTCCTTTGTCTAATTTCCTTGTTACTTCCTCAAAGAACTCTAACAGATTTGTCAGACATGACCTCCCCTTGACAAAGCTGTGCTGACTCAATCCTATTTTATCAAGCACTCCGTGATCTCATCTTTAACAATGGACTCTAAAATCTTGCCAATGACCGAAGTCAGGCTAAGCGGCCTATAATTTCCCGTCTTCTGCCTCCCTCCCTTCTTAAATAGGGGTGTTACATTAGCCGCATTCCAATGCTCTGGGACCCTTCCTGCCTCCAGTGATTCCTGAAAGATCACCACCAATGCCTCCACAATCTCCTGAGCTATCTCCTTTAGAACCCTCGGGTATAGACCATCCGGTCCAGGTCCACCTTCAGACCTTTCAGTTTCCCCAGAACCTTCTCCTTAGGAATGGTCACATGTGGCAGCACGGTGACGCGGTGGGTTAGCCCTGCTGCCTCACGGCACCGAAGTCCCAGGTTCGATCCCGGCTCTGGGTCACTGTCCCGTGTGGAGTTTGTATGTTCTCCCCGTGTTTGCATGAGTTTCGCCCCCCACAACCCAAAGATGTGCAGACTAGGTGGATTGGCCACGCTAAATTGCCCCTTAATTGGAAAAAATAAATTGGATATTATAAATTTTTTTTAAAAAAGGAATGGTCACTCCACTCATCTCTGCCCCATGGTTCTCCTGGAGCTCTGGCATCCCATTGGTGTCTCCCACCGTGAAGACTGATGCAAAGTAACTATTCAGTTCATCTGCCATTTCTTTGTTTCCTATTATTACTTTTTCAGCCACATTTTCCAGTGGTCCAATGTCTATTTTTGCCTCTCTCTCACCTTTTATATAATGAAAAAAACTCTTTCTATTTTCCTTTCTATTACTAGCTAGCTTGCATTCATACTTCATCTTCTCCCCCCTTATTGCTTTTTTAGTTGTCCTCTGCTCGCTTTCAAAGGCTTCCCAATCCTCTGGCTTCCCACTAATCCTTGCCACTTTGTATGTTTTTTCTTTAGCTTTTATGCTGTCCTTGACTTCCCTCGTCAGCCATGGATGCCTTGTCCTCCTCTTAGCATGTTTCCTCCTCATTGGGATGAGTTTCTGTTGTGGTTCCTGAATAACCACCAAAAATTCCTGCCATTGCTGTTCCACTGTCTTCCCTGCTAGTCTCCTTTTCCAATCAACTCCAGCCAGCTCCTCCCTCATGTCTTTGTAGTTACCCTTATTTAATTGTAATACCTTATATCTGATTGCAGCTTCTCCCTCTCAAACTGCAATGTAAATTCTATCATATTGTGGTCACTGCTTCCTAAGGTGTCGTTCACCTTAAGTTCCCTAATCAAGTTGAAAACGAGGTGCTCCGTGGGGCCTTAATGACAGTGGCCGCGGTCATGTCGGGGCAAGGGATTGCAAAGGGGAAACGGGAGTATTCGTCAACGACGTTAAGAAAATACGCGTTGTGGTCAGTTTGAAATCGATGCTGAGGCGCTCAAAGGGCCGGGATGCCTTCACCAGGTGGGCCTTATCTGGTCAATAGAAGTGCGGCTTACACTCCACGCAGATTTGGCAGTCCCTGGTCATGGCCCTGACCTCTTCGGTGGAGTAGGGCAGGTTGTGGGCCTTGATGAAGTGGAGAAGCCGGGTGACCCCGGGGTGACAGAGATCATTGTGGATGGCCCAGAGTCGGTCATCCTGCGTGCTGGCGCATGTGCCGCAGGACAGGGCATCTGGGGGCTCGTTGAGCTTCCCTGGACGATATACAATATCGTAGTTATAGGTGGAGAGTTCGATCCTCCACCTCAAGATTTTATCATTCTTGATCTTACCCCGCTGTATATTGTCGAACATAAAGGCTACCGACAGTTGGTTGGTGACGGGGGTGAATCTCCTACCAGCCAGGTGGTGCATCCAGTGCCGCACAGCTTCCACAATGGCTTGAGCTTCTTTTTCGACTGAAGAGTGTCGAATCTCGGAGGCGTTGAGGGTACGGGAAAAAAAGGCTACGGGTCTGCCTGGTTAAGGGTAGCAGCGAGGGCGACGTCTGACGCATCGCTCTCCACCTGGAAGGGGACGGAATCGTCCACCGAGTGCATCGCGGCTTTGGTAGTATCTGCCTTGATGCGGCTGAAATCCAGGAGGGCCTCAGTCACCAGGGGGAAGATGGTGGCTTTGATAAGTGGGCGGGCTTTGTCCGCATAGTTGGGGACCCACTGGGCATAATATGTGTGGCGAATGTATTCACCATAATATAAGTTGTCTGTATAGTACTATGGCCTCTGGCCAGGGAATGGTAATATGATCTCCTTCCATGTATTGTACTGGAACCCTGGTGGGCTCCGCCTCTGGCTCCGCCCCCCCCACCCCCGGGATGGTATATAGACCTGCCACCTGTGGGCGGCGCTTATTATTACAGCAGTCACAGGCAGGCAAGTTCTTGGATAATAAAGCCCATGTTCACTCGTTCTCATCGTCTTGTAGTGAATTGATGGTATATCAATTTATTATCCAAAGACATCACTATGGAAGCCGCTCTGAAGCGTGATAAACTGGAACACGATGCGCGAGCAGCAGAAGCTAAGGACATTTTATCCCACTGGCTCTGCTGTTTTGAGGCCTACCTTGACTCCTCTGAAACGCCTCCCTTCGATGCCCTCAAGCTGCGCCTCCTCCACACCCGGGTGAGCCACCGAATCTCGGGTATGATTGAGGACGCAGTCACGTACGAAGCGGCGGTCGTGATTCTAAAGAGACAGTTCGTGAAGCCCATGAACGAAGTGTCCGCGTGGCACCTCCTCACTACTTGCCGTCAACGGGGAATCGCTGGACGTGTATCTAGAGAACCTGACACTACTCGCCCGCAACTGCAACTACAGGGATGTGAAGGCCGATGAGCACATGAAGCTGATGAACCGGGACACCGACGTGGCTGGGGTCCGGTCTAACTACGTCCGGCAGCGACTGCTGGAAAACGGGGCCACTGATCTACAGGCCTTGTTAAAACTAGCTGCCTCGTTAGGGGTGGCCTACCAGTGCCTCAGCGCGTTCCTGGCAGACCCAGCGAACCCCTCATGGGCACCACAGATGCGGCCTTCACCAGACCCGACTACGTCCCAGGCCTGTGCCGTGCGGCTGCCCGTTCAGCCCGGGAACCGTCTTGCTACTTCTGCGGTCAGGGCCAACACCCCCGGCAGCGTTGCCCAGCCTGCACTGCGACATGCAGCGACTGCGGCAAAAAGGGACATTTTGCCAGAGTCTGTCTGGCCCGATCCAAAGCCCCGAAGTCACAAGCTTAGCAGGCCCGATCCACGGACTCACAGACCCCACAATGTGGCTGCGTGCCTGCCGGTACCGCCCCCTTCAGACGCGCCATCTCTAACTCAGCCCAACACGTGCGACCCATGGGGGCGGCCATATTGGCCGCCATCTTCAACTCAGCCCGACACGTGTGACCCGTGGGGGCCGCCATCTTGTGACCCTGATACCTCCGACCACGCAGGCTAACCGCAACTCGGCGCAGTCACCCTCGACCAGTCGCGGCCAAAACATCTGAAGAATTCGATGATGGCAATCCGGGTCAATGGGTGCGAGACCCCTGTCTTTTCGACTCCGGGAGCACAGAGAGCTTCTTCCATCCCGATACGGTAAAGCGCTGCTCCCTCCACATCTACCGCGCGTCCCAGACAATCTCCCTTGCCTCCGGGTCCCATTCGGTACAGATCCGGGGGTATTGTGTCGCGAACCTCGCGATACAGGGCGCTGAGTAGGCCCATTTTAAACTGTATGTCCTCCTTCATCTCTGCGCCCCCCTACTGCTTGGACTCGACTTCCAATGCAGTCACCGAAGCCTGACCCTAAAGTTCGGCGGACCCCTACCCCCCCTCACTGTACGTAGCCTCGCGACCCTTAAGGTCACCCCCCCTTCGCTCTTTGCGAACCTCACCCCCGACTGTAAACCCGTCGCCACCAGGAGCAGGCGGTACAGTGCTCAAGACATTACTTTTATCAAGTCGGAGGTCCAGCGACTCTTGAGGGAGGGGGTTATCGAGGCCAGCAACAGCCCCTGGAGAGCACAAGTGGTCGTTGTCAGGACCGGGGAAAAGAATCAGATGGTTGTGGACTACAGCCAGACCATTAACCGGTTCATGCAACCTTTTGATGCGTACCCCCTCCCCCACATAGTGGAGATGGTCAACCAGGTCACACAGTACCGGGTGTTCTCCACGGTAGATCTGAAGTCTGCCTACCATCAGCTCCCGATCCGCCCGGAAGATCGCCACTACACTGCTTTTGAAGCAGCCGGCCGACTCTTCCACTTCCTCATGGTCCCTTTTGGCGTCACTAATGGGGTCTCGGTCTTCCAGAGTATGATGGACCGAATGGTGGACCAGTAAGGGCTGCGGGCTACATACCCGTACTTGGACAATGTTACCATCTGCGGCCATGATCAGCAGGACCACGACGCCAACCTTCAGAGGTTCCTCCAGACCGCCCAATCCCTCAACCTCACATATAAGACCATAAGACATAGGAGCGGAAGTAAGGCCATTCGGTCCATCGAGTCCACTCCACCACTCAATCATGGCTGATTTCAACTCCATTTACCTGCTCTCTCTCCATAGCCCTTAATTCCTCGAGAAATCAAGAATTTATCAACTTCTGTCTTAAAGACACTCAACGTCCCGGCCTCCACCGCCCTCTGTGGCAATGAATTCCACAGACCCACCACTCTCTGGCTGAAGAAATGTCTCCTCATCTCTGTTCTAAAGCGACTCCCTTTTATTCTAAGGCTGTGCCCCCGGGTCCTAGTCTCCCCTGCTAATGGAAACAACTTCCCTACATCCACCCTATCTAAGCCATTCATTATCTTGTAAGTTTCTATTAGATCTCCCCTCAACCTCTTAAACTCCAATATAATCCCAGGATCCTCAGACGTTCATCGTATGTTAGGCCTACCATTCCTGGGATCATCCGTGTGAATCTCCGCTGGACCCGCTCCAGCATGTCCTTCCTGAGGTGTGGGGCCCAAAATTGCTCACAGTATTCTAAATGGGGCCTAACTAATGCTTTATAAAGCTTCAGAAGTACATCCCTGCTTTTATATTCCAAGCCTCTTGAGATGAATGACAACATTGCATTTGCTTTCTTAATTACAGACTCAACCTGCAAGTTTATCTTTAGGGAATCCTGGACTAGGACCCCCAAGTCCCTTTGCACTTCAGCATTATGAATTTTGTCACCGTTTAGAAAATAGTCCATGCCTCTATTCTTTTTTCCAAAGTGCAAGACCTCACACTTGCCCACGTTCAATTTCATCAGCCATTTCTTGGACCACTCTCCTAAACTGTCTAAATCTTTCTGCAGCCTCCCCACCTCCTCCATACGACCTGCCCCTCCACCTATCTTTGTGTCATCGGCAAACTTAGCCAGAATGCCCCCAGTCCCGTCATCTAGATCGTTAATATATAAAGAGAACAGCTGTGGCCCCAACACTGAACCCCGCGGGACAAGGAGAAGTGCGTTTTCCGCACATCCCGGCTAGCCATCCTCGACTATGACGTGGAAAACGGGGTCCTAGGGCCCGACCGCATGCGCCTCCTCATGGAACTTCCCCTTCCCCACAGCCTCATGGCCCTCAAACGCTGCCTGGGGCTATTCTCCTATTACGCCCAGTGGGTCCCCAACTATGCGGACAAAGCCCGCCCACTTATCAAAGCCACTATTCAGCCGCATCGAGGCCGATATCACGACCATTGTGGTTAGCATTGTGGATCTTGGGCAGGGTGCTCTTTCCAAGAGCCGGTGCAGACTCGATGGACTGAATGGCCTCCTTCTGCACTGTTAATGATATGATTCTATGATCACTAAGGCCGCGATGCACACGGTGGATGAGTCCGTCCCCTTCCAGGTAGAAACCGATGCGTCAGACGTCGCCCTGGCCGCCACCCTCAACCAGGCGGGCAGGCCAGTAGCCTTCTTTTCTAGAACCCTCCACGCCTCCGAGATTCGACACTCCTCTGTCGAGAAGGAAGTGAAAGCCATTGTGGAAGCTGTGCGGCATTGGCGGCACTACCTAGCCAATAGGAGGTTCACCCTCGGCACCGACCAACGGTCGGTAGCCTTCGACAAAGCACAACGGGGCAAAATTTAAAACGACAAAATCTTGAGGTGGAGAATCGAACTCTCCACCTATACTTACGGTCAGGGCCATGACCAGGGATTGCCAAGTCTGCGCAGAGTGCAAACCGCACTTCTACCGGCCAGACAAGGCCCACCTGGTAAAGGCCTCCCGGCCCTTTGAGCGCCTCAGTATCGACTTCAAAGGGCCCCTCCCTTCCACCAACCGCAATATATACTTCCTGACCGTCACTGACGAATACTCCCACTTCCCCTTCGCTATCCCATGTCCCGACATGACCTCGGCCACTGTTATAAAGGCACAGCACAGCATTTTCACCCTGTTCGGTTTCCCTGCATACGTCCACAGTGACCGGGGCACCTCTTTCATGAGCGATGAGCTGCGTCAGTACCTGCTCAGTAAGGGCATTTCCTCAAGCAGGACTACGAGCTACAACCCGCAGGAAAACGGGCAGGTGGAGAGGGAGAACGCGACGGTATGGAAGGCCGTTCTTCTTGCCCTTCGGTCTAGAAGTCTCCAGATTCCCCGCTGGCAGGAGGTCTTCCCCGACGCCTTCCACTCCATCAGATCACTTCTCCGCACAGCCACGAACGAGACCCCTCATGACCGTTCGTTTGTCTTCCCTAGGAAGTCCATCTCCGGGGTCTCGTTTCCATCCTGGCTGACAACTCCGGGACCTGTCCTTCTCCGGAAGCACACGAGGAGCCATAAGACCGACCCCCTGGTCGAGAGGGTCCAGCTGCTGCACGCCAACCCCCAATAGCCCTACGTCGCGCACCAAGACGGACGGCAAGATACGGTCTCCCTCCGGGACCTGGCGCCCGCTGGTTCCCATGTCAATGCGCCCCCCTCCCCACCGTCTACCGCCACCCCCCGAATCCCTAACGCCCACCTGGGGCTCCTGTACTGTCCCGCGCCTACACTGCCGCCATCCCCCCCCCCCCCCGCCTACCCCCAACCCTCAACCGTCGCCGACATGCCGGACCGAAGTTCCAGACAACACGCTCTCGGAGTCAACAACTACAACGCCCGTACCCACTGCACCGCCAGAGCTGAGGAGGTCCAAAAGAACAATTCGGTCTCCAGACAGACTGAACGTATGATGACCCCACTTCACCCCCGCTGGACTTCATTTTTAACAGGGGGTGAACGTGGTGAATGTATTTTGTCTGTATGGTGCTGTGGCCTGTGGCCAGGGAATGAGAATATGGGGCGCAATTCTCCGTAATCGGCCCGATGTCCGCCGACCGGCGCCAAAAACGGCGCAAATCAGTCCGGCATCGCGCCGCCCCGAAGGTGCGGAATCCTCTGCATCTTGAGCGGCCGAGCCCTAACCTTGAGGGACTAGGCCCGCGCCGGACTGATTTCCGCTCCGCCATCTGCCGGGAAAGGCCTTTGGTGCCCCACCAGCTGGCGCGGAAATGACATTGCCGGGCGGCGCATGCGCGGGAACGTTAACGGCCGTTCACGGCATCCCCGCGCATGCGCAGTGGAGGGGGTCTCTTCCACCTCCGCCATGGTGGAGACCATGGCGAAGGCGGAAAGAAAAGAGTGCCCCCACGGCACAGGCCCGCCCGCGGATCCGTGGGCCCCGATCGCGGGCCAGGCCACCGTGGGGGCACCCCCCGGGGCCAGATCGCCCTGCGCCCCCCCAGGACCCCGGAGCCCGCCTTGTCCCGCCAGTAAGAGAGGTGGTTTAATCCACGCTGGCGGGACAGGCATTCCAGCAGCGGGACTTCGGCCCATCCGAGCCGGAGAATCGCCGGGGGGGGGGGGGGGCGCCAACCGGCACGGCGCGATTCCCGCCCCCGCTGAATCTCCGGTGCCGGAGAATTCGGCAACCGGCGGGGGCGGGATTCACGCCAGCCCCCGCCGATTCTCCAACCCGGCGGGGGGTCGGAGAATCTCGCCCATGATCTCCTTCCATGTATTGTACTGGAACCCTGATGGGGCTCCGCCTCTGGCTCCACCCCCCTGGGGCGGGGCAGCGCCAATTTTTACAGCAATCACAGGCAGGCAAGTTCTTGGATAATAAAGCCCATGTTCACTCGTTCTCATCGTCTTGTAGTGAATTGATGGGGTGTGGAATCTTGGAGGCGTTGAGGGTACAGGGAAAAAAGGCTACGAGCCTGCCTGCCTGGTTAAGGGTAGCGGCGAGGGCGACCTCTGACACATCGCTCTCCACCTGGAAGGGGATGGACTCGTCCACCGCGTGCATCGCGGCTTTGGTAATATCTGCCTTGATGCGGCTGAAGGCCAGGCGGGCCTCAGTCGTCAGGGGGAAGATGGTGGCTTTGATAAGTGGGCGCGCTTTGTCCGCATAGTTGGGGACCCACTGGGCATAATATGAAAAGAACACGAGGCATCTTTTCAGGGCCTTGGGGCAGTGGGGGAGGGGGAGTTGCAGGAGGGGGCGCATGCGGTCTGGGTCGGGCCCTAGGACTCCGTTTTCCACGACATAGCCGAGGATGGCCAGTCGGGTTGTGCGGAAAATGCATTTCTCCTTCTTATAGGCTTGGGCAGTTCGGAGAAATTCCTGGACGTTGGCGTCATGGTCCTGCTGATCATGGACGCAGATGGTGACGTTGTCCAAGTACGGAAATGTGGCCCGCAGCCCGTACTGGTCCACCATTCGGTCCATCGTTCTTTGGAAAACCGAGACCCCGTTGGTGACGCCGAAGGGGACCTGAGGAAGTGGAAGAGGCGGCCATCTGCCTCAAAGGCGGTGTAGTGGCGACCTTCCGGGCGGATTGGAAGCTGGTGGTATGCGGACTTCAGATCTACCGTGGAGAACACCCAGTAGTGTGCAATCTGATTCACCATGTCCGCTATCCGGGGAAGAGGGTACGCATCACGTTGTGTGTAACGGTTTGTGGTTTGGCTGTAGTCTACAACCATCCGGCTCTTTTCCCCAGTCCTGACCACCACTTGGGCTCTCCAGGGGCTATTACTGGCCTCGATGACCCCCTCCCTCAAGAGCCGCTGGACCTCTGACTTGATAAAAGTCCTGGCCTGGGCACTGTACCACCTGCTCCTGGTGGCGACGGGTTTACAGTCGGCGGTGAGGTTCACGAAGGGCAGGGGAGGGGCGGCATTAAGGGTCGCGAGGCTACATACGGTGAGAGGGGGTAGGCGGCCGCCGAACTGCAGGTTCAGGCTCCTGAGGTTGCACTGGAAGTCCAGTCCCAACAGGAGAGGAGCGCAGAGATCGGGGAGAACATGTAGTTTAAAATTGGCGTACTCGGCGCCCTGTATCGCGAGGTTCGCGACACAGTACCCCCGGATCTGCACTGAATGCGATCCGGAAGCGAGGGAGATTGTTTGGAATGCGGGGGAAATTTGGAGAGAACAGCGCCTTACCGTGTATGGATGTACAAGCTCTCCGTGCTCCCAGAGTCAAACAGGACATTTCGTGCTCATTGACCTGGACGGTCATCATCGAGTTCCTGAGGTGCTTGGGCCGTGACAGCGCCGAGCTGCGGGTAGCCGGCGTGGTCGGAGGTGGTGGGGTGGTCCCAAGATGGCTGCCCCCGTCGGGCGCACGTGTCGTGCGGTGTTGACGATGGCAGCCAAGATGGTGGCCCCCGCAGGTCGCACGTGTCGGGCGGCGTTGAAGATAGCGGCCAAGATGGCGGCCCCCATGAGTCGCACGTGTCGGGCAGGGTTAAAGATGGCTGCCCCCACGGACAGCACGAGGCTGATGATGCGTCCGAAGGGGCTGGTACTGGCAGGCACGCAGCCATGCTGCAGGGTCTGCGGGCCTGTGAGTCGGAAAGTTGGGCCCGTGATTTAGGATCTTTGGATCTGGCCAGGCAGACTTTGGCAAAGTGTCCTTTCTTGCCGCAGTCGCTACAGGTCGCGTTCCGAGCCGGGCAACGCTGCCTGAGGTGCTGGTTCTGACCGCAGAAATAGCAGGGCAGCCCCCCGGGTTGGGAGGGCAGCCACACGGCACAGGCCTGGGGCACCCTCTGGTCGGGAGTCCACGAGGGGATCGCGTGGTCGGAGGGGAAAGCATTGAGGCTCTGAAACGCTACTTCTAAGGAGGTGGATAGTTTTACCTTCTCTTCTAGGTCGAGGGCGCCCTTTTCGAGCAAGCGCTGTCTGACGTAGTTGGACCGGACTCCAACCACATAGGTGTCCCGGATGGCAAGTTCCATATGCTGCGAGGCCGTGACGTCCTTGTAGTTGCAGTTTCGAGCGAGTACCTTCAGGTCGCGTAGGGTATCCTCCAGCGATTCCCCGGGGCGTTGACGACGAGTGGTGAGGAGATGCCGCGAACACTTTGTTCACCGGCCTCATGTACTGCCTTTTCAGGATCGCGACCGCATCTGCTTACGTGGTCGCTTCCTCGATCTGCACGGAGATTCTGTGGCTCACCCGGGCGTGGAGGAGACTCAGTTTCTGTTCCTCGGTGACGGTGGGCGAGAAGGAGACAGCGAGGTAGGCCTCAAAACAGCGGAGCCAGTGGAAAAAGATTTGTTTGGCTTCAGCTGCCTGTGGGTCGAGTTCCAGTCGATCAGGTTTGAGGGCTGCTTCCAGAACGATGTTGTAGCTGATTAAATTGATGCGACCATCAATTCACATGAGACGGAGAGTTGAAGTGAACAGTGGTTTTAATCAGCTGGAACTGTGCCTGCCTGCGACTGCTCTGTACTGAGTGCCGCCTACAGGCTGCAGATCTCTCCCTCCACCGAGGGGGCGGAGCCAGAGGGGGAGCCCACAAGGCCATCAACATAATACAATACAATGTAATGTAATACAATGGTGAATGGTAGCAGTAATACATTCACCACACTTACCTATGAGGTAATTAATTAATCCTATCTAATTGCACATTATCAAATCTAGAATCGCCTGCTCTTTGGTTCGCTCTACCGCATGCTGCTCCAAGAAATTATTCTGAAAACACCATGAACTCATTTTCCATGCTACCTTTACCAATCTGATTTGCCTAATCTATATGGAGATTAAAATCGCCCACAATGGTCACCATGGGCGGGATTCTCCCATTTGGCGGCAGAGCGTCCACGCCGTCGGAAATGCCGTCGCGTTTCATGATGGCGTGAATGGGCCGCTGGGAGTGTAGGGGCCAGCACGGCGCTGGAGCGGTTCACACTGCTCCAGCCTCCCACCCCGGCGCGAACTGTGTGCCGCGGGATCCGCGCATGCGCAGTGGCACTGGCATCAACGAGACCATGCGCAGTGGCGCCAGCGCCAACTCGCGCATGCGCAGTGACCTCCCTCAACGTGTCGGCCCCGACGCAACATGGTGCGGGAGTTCAGGAGCCGGCGCGTAAGAAAATAGACCCAGGGAGCCAGAGGCTGGCCCGCCGATCAGTGGGCCCTGATCGTGGGGCAGGCCCCATTGGAGGCACCCCCCGGGGTCGGAGCCTCCCCCCCCTCCCTCCCACCGGCCGCCCCCCACGACCTTGCACGCAGAGTTCCCGCCGGTTGCGACCAGGTGTGGACGGTGCCGGTGGGACTCTGTCTTTTTAGAACGGCCACTCGGCCCATCCGGGCCAGAGAATCGGCAGCCCGGCCGCGTAGAGTGGCCCGCGACTGGTGCCGCGCCAAATGGCACCGATTCTCCGGAGAATCGCGTGCCGGCGTCGGGGTGCGGTTGCGGGGATTCTCCGGCCCGGCACAGGGCTGGGAGCATCCCGCCCCATACCTTTCTCACAAGTTCCCATTATTTCTTCCTGTATATTCCATCCTAGAGTCTGGTCACGGTTAGGAGACCTATAAATACTCCCACAAGTGACCTCCTACCTTTCCTATTTCTTGCCTCTAACCAAACTGATTCTACATCTTGATCTTTGGATTTTCGGAGAGCGCAGCACTGGGAACTGTTCCCTGTCCAATTGAGGCTTGGAAGGTGGGCCTCAAAGCTGGAGGGCCAATCAAAAGCCTTCTAGCTTGAGAGAAGCATCAGGCTGCAGTAGAGAGTAAGTAGCTGAAAGAGTGCTTTCTGTAGGAAGGTGCACGATCACCAGCTTTTTATAAAAACTTTAAATAATGCTGCCACAACCATTACTATGGGGGGTGGGGGGGGTTAGGTGCAGTCAGCACAGCTTTGTGCATGGGAGATCATGCCTTACACATTTGTTAGAGTTCTTTGATGACGTGACCAGGTAGTTTGATTTTTTTAATATACGTTTAGAATACCCAATTATTTTTTTTCCAATTAAGGGGCAATTTAGCGTAGTCAATCCATCTACCCTGCACATCTTTGGGTTGTGGAAGTGAAACCCATGCAGACACGGGGACCAGGTAGATTGATGAGGGCAGGGTGGTAGACGTGGTCTATATGGACTTCAGTAAGGCCTTTGATAAAATTCCACATGGTAGGCTGCTCTGGAAGGTTAGGTCACATGGAATCCAGGGAGAGCTGGCAAATTGGACATACAATTGGCTTGATGGTCAGAAGCAGAGGGTAATGGTGGAAGGATGCTTGTCGAACTGGACACCTGTGACTCGTGGTGTGCCTCAGGGGTCAGTGCTGGGCCCATTGTTGTTTGTTATCTATATCAACGCTTTGGATGAAAATATACGAGGCATAATCAGTAAGTTTGCAGATGACACTAAAATAGGTGGTATTGTAGACAGTAAGGAAGGTTATCAAAAATTGCAGCAGGATGTTGATCAGCTGGGAAGTGGGCCATGAAATGTCAAATGGAGTTCAATACAGATAAGTGTGAGATGTTGCATTTTGGAAAGTCAAATCAAGGTAGGACATTCACGGTGAATGGGAGGACCTTAGGGATGTATCATGGAACAGAGGGCCTTGGAGTTCAGGTGCACGGTTCTCTGAAGGTGGAGTCACAGGTAGATAGGGCAGTGAAGAAAGCTTTTGGCATGTTAGCCTTCATCAGTCAGGGCATTGAGTATAAAAGTTGGGAAGTTATGTTGCATTGTACAGGACGTTGGTGAGGCCGCACCTGGAGTATTGTGTTCAGTTTTGGTCTCCTTACTATAGGAAAGATGTTATTAAACTGGAGAGAGTGCAGAAGAGATTTACAAGGACGTTGCCAGGACTCAAGGGACTGAGTTATAGGGAGAGATTGGACAGGTTAGGACTTTTTTCTTTGGAGCGTAAGAGATTGAGGGGTGATCTTATAGAGGTGTATAAGATCATGAGAGGCATGGAGAGGGTGCATGCACGCAGTCTTTTTCCCAAGGTTGGGGAATCGAGAATTGAGGGCTTAGGTTTAAGTTAAGAGGGGAAAGAATTAATGGGAACCTGAGGAGCAACTTTTTTACACAGAGGGTGGTTTGCATGTGGAATGAACTGCCGGAGGAAGTGGTTGAGGCAGGGACATGGACAACATTTAAAACGCACTTGGACAGATAGATGGACAGGAAAGGTTTCGAGGTATATGGGCCAAATGCAGGCAAATGGAGTTAGCTTCGATGGGCTTTTTAGTTGGCATGGACCAGTTTGAGCCGAAGGGCATGTCTCTCTCCCGTAGATTCTGTGATTCTATGAATTTGTCAGATTGCAATAAAAACCCAATTGGTTTACTAAAGAAGGGCTTGAAAAGGGTATGAATTTAGTGAAAATAATATGAAGCCTGAAGCTAAAAGAAAGAGGAGATAAGTGTAAAGGTCAGATCAAGGTAAGGAACGAGGCAAACATAAAGGGTCAGGGAGCAGAGACATTTATAGAATTTAAGTACGAAATGACTGTTAAAAAAGTAAAATGAATGGAACAATTAATTAAATCAGGTTAAATTATCTGTTCAACAACGGGCTCAATATCCAAACCACGATGTTAAAGGGATAACTGACCCATGGATTGATAAATATGGTAATAAATACGGCGGCATGGAAGCACAGTGGGTAGCAATATTGTTTCACAGCGCCAGGGACCCGGCTTCGATTCCCGGCTTGAGTCACTGTCTGTGCAGAGTCTGCACGTTCTCCCCGTGTCTGCGTGGGTTTCCTCCGGGTACTCCGATTTCCCCCACAGGTCCTGAAAGACGTGATTGTTAGGTGAATTGGACATTCTGAATTCTCCCTCTGTGTACCCGAACAGGCGCCGGAATGTGGCGACTGGGGGATTTTCACAGTAACTTCATTGCAGTGTTAATGTAAGCCTACTTGTGACAATACTAAATATTATTAATATAAAATAACAGGGCTGGCAGTTACATAATGCAGTATATATCATATTTTAAAAGGATAGGGAAGGAAGAAGGGGTGGAGTAGATACACAAATTAAAAATAACATCACATCAGTCGAAAAAAGGGAGACATAACCAACATTAAAATAAAATCTGAATCCTCATGGATTAATACAAAGGCTGAGTGGGGAATTGTCATGTTAATTTTAAAGTTAGGGCAGCATGGTGGCGCAGTGGTTAGCACTGCTGCCTCACGGCGCCGAAGTCCCAGGTTTGATCCTGGCCATGGGTCACTGTCCGTGTGGAGTTTGCACATTCTCCCCGTGTTTGCGTGGGTTTCGCCTCCACAACCCAAAGATGTGCAGGGTAGGTGGCTTGGCCATGCTAAATTGCCCCTTAATTGGAAAAATGAATTGGGTACTCTAAATTTTTTTTTTTTTAATTAAAAAAAAGTTAATGCCATACAGAATGACCCATCCCACCCACTGACCACATGTCAATTCTCCCAGAGGATCTCCAGTCGACTGCGCAGGCCCATCTTGGCCTCGGTAGACTGTCCAACTCGATGGGGGACGTGACCCAGTTTCAGGCGGACCTTTTTAAAAATAAATTTAAATAAAGTTCCAATTATGTTTTTCGAATTAAGAGCAATTTAGCATGGCCACCTACCCTGCACATCTTTTTGGAGACACGGGGAGTACATGCAAACTCCACACAGGCAATGACCGGGATCAAACCCGGGTCCTCGGCTCCGTGATGCAGCAGTGCTAACACCAGGTGGACCTTGATGAGGCACTGCGGAACCTGTCCCACTCTCAGATGGGTATGACCGAGGTGCTGCGCAGCTTGTCCCGATAGCAGGTGGGCATTGCCGTGGTACTGCAGAGCATGTCCCAATCACTAAACAGCATCGCCGAGCACGCTACACCATGGTGCAGACATTGGGGAGCTGCCACGGTTGGTAGGGCCAGATGACGCAAGGGCCAACCAGGGCTCGATCCAGCTGCCCCGCTGTCCTAAGATGAACCACAGGGCCCTACGGGCACTGACCAAGAAGAGGGGGCTACTGTATCTTCGGGGGGAGTATCAGTGTTGGTAGTTGATCAGATGTTTACTGTGTGTTTACAAAAAGTTAAACTGGATTCATAGCATACATTGTTTTTGTTTGAAAATACTTTAGATCTCTGTTGCATTACACCTGTAAAGTGGGCCCTTGTGCTCCCCATAACCAAAATCTATTACAAGTTGTGGGTCAGGTGAACTCCATGATATACTGTGGTGTTCTCTAAACCCTGGCCCATAATAATGGGCCACTGTCAAGTGCGGTGGGTCCCAATGGTCCCAGAGCCCCCAGAGAACACCCGCGAGGGGCACAAAGGTCATGAGACATGGTAAGCAGCTGGCTGCCTCCACCTCAGATGGGCATCCTAGGAAACATCTGGATGCAGTGATAGAGCTAGGAAGGCTAAGCACGTCGAGGATCACAGAGGGCACTTGTGGTGGGGGGAAGTGTGTGTTGGGGAGATGAGGGGGTTCAGGGCATGGTGAGGAGTGTGGGTGGCACCATTGGGAGAGTGGGGCAGTGCTAAACACCCGTGTGAAACATTAAAAACCCTTCACCACAACCAGTTTGACGCCTCTGTCACTTACTTCCACATTGGGGGCCGACCTTCGAACCATTGCCTCATCTCCCCAGTCATGGGGGTCCTACCACTTCACCCACCTCTCCCCCCAGAGGGGGAGGGTAGCGTTGAGGGACTAGGCCATGTCCTATGTTAAGCGGGTGAATATGAGGGCCTCCGTGGCCCTCTGGGCTTGCCGGACCCTTGCCGCTGCCGCCTGTCCTGCAGCCTCCGGTTCCTCCCCGGGATCGTCCTCCAACCCCCGCTGGTCCGTGCGGTGATTATGCCTGTGAATAGTATTGTACATAGTTAACAATGCAACCTCCAACCAGCTGGTGGTGTAAGACATTAGTCACGTGACGTGAGACACTCACCAGTTGATAGTAAGGCCAGTCGCACATAGCGTAGTTCCAAGAGAGTTCACGGAACTCAAATAGTAACCTAGTCTGTATAATATTTTGTTTGTTATCTTTCCACGTGTTAATCAATAAATCATCATTCTAGTTAAGTCATCAGATGTTCTGTGTACATCATTGCAATGGCAAAGTCACAGAACACAGTCCAACGTCTCCTCGGCATCCTCAAGGCCCTTTTCTGTTCCTCATCCTCCACCTCCAGGACGTCGCCCCGCTGCTGTGCCAGGTTGTGGAGGACACAGCAGATCACCACAAAGCGGGCAACCCTCTGAGGGGGTGTACTGCAGGGCACCACTGTAGCAGTCAAGGCGTCGGAACCACATTTTGAGCACTCCGATGCGCCGCTCAATCATAGCCCCGGTGACCACATGGGTCTTGTTGTATTGGGTCTCTGGATCAGTCTCCAGCCTCCATACTGGCATCATAGACGGGTCCTAAGCGGGTACCCCTTATTTCCCAAGAGCCAGCCGGCCATCCTCGGGTGATCCTCGAAGAGACTGGGGATGTCTGACTGCCCAGGAGGTAGCTGTCTTGCATACTCCCTGGGAAGCATGCACGCATGCACATGATCCTAAGGTGGTCGTCGCACACAAGCTGGATATTCAGGGAGTGGAACCCCTTCCTGTTGATGTAGGGCGTTCCCAGATGGCCTGGTGTGCGCAAGGCAACATGCATGCAGTCTATCATCACTGAACCTGGGCATCCCAGCGATGGCAGAGAATCCTGGCATCTTGTTGGGCTTGAATCATGTCAAAGTTTATATAATTCTCTGCCCAGGCAATCAGGGCATCAGTGACTGTTGGATGCACCTGTGGGCTGTAGCCTGAGCGATGTCATACAAGTAGCCACTCGAGCCCTGGAATAATCCCGAGGCTAAAGGTTCAGGGCTGCGGTGACCTTGATGGCCACGGAGAGCGGGTATCCTGCCCCATGTGGTGCCAAGTCTGCAAGGACATGGCACAGATGCTGCACTGTCTCCTTGTTGAGGTGGAGCCTCCTGCGGCACGCGCTGTTTGTCATCTGCACGAAAGACCAGGGATGCTTGTACACCCTGGGCCTTCACAGGTATCACCTTGGCCTGATGGGCAGCCGGGCCCTTTGGGCGTTGCGCAGGGTCCGGCACATGAGCCACCACCTCGAGCCTCTGTCGAGCCTGGTGCAGCCGCCGACTCCGGTGCCTGGCTGCCCAGCCTACCAGCATCCTACCACTAGGGCAAATTCTGCAGGATCCAAGATACCATCCATACCGTTCAGTATCTGTAAGAAATTGGGAGAGGGTGAGAGACTGACAAACAGCGATATCTGGCACAGTGGTTAGCACTGTTGCATCCTAGGTTCGATTCCCTCTTGGGGCACTGTCTGTGCGGAGCCTGCACATTCTCTCCATGTCTGCGTGGGTTTCCACCGGGTGCTCCGGTTTCCTCCCACAGTCCTGAAAGACGCGCTTGTTTGGTGAATTGGACATTCTGAATTTTCCCACTGTGTACCCGAACAGGGGCCGGAGTGTGGCGACTAGGAGATTTTCACAGTAACTTCATTACCGTGTTAATGTAAGTCTACTTGTCACAATAATAAAGATTATTATTATATCTTCCATCCCGGGAACCTCCATTCATCCATTGATCCCCCCTCTCCCCCACAGCTGGAACGCCCTGCCCACGCACATTCAGCCAGAGTGGCGGGTGTCCACTCACCGGACCCAGACCCGGTACCCCTGACACCCGCACATATTTTACATGGACCGGGCACTGTTCCCCTCCCCATTGCACTCACCCACCATCCGGCTATGTACGTGTTCCCAGGGCTGGAGCCCATCACCTGGGTTTTTAGATCTTGGCTGCTGCATCTGTGGTGTTGCCTCCCGCAGTGTCCAGGCATCACGGTCTGATTGGAATGCTAGGCTATAACTCCCACATCCTAAATGGCATGCCCACCCACGGGAATCCACTTGGGATGTTTGAAGTGCTCACTTAACTGGGACTGCCAATTCCCTGATTCGCAATAGCCTTCAGCTGCGCCCGGTCAGAGGCTCCCCCGGTCATTGGGGTAATGGGTGGTCGGTGGGGCAGACAGACAAGGAGCAGAACGGGTACACACGATCCAGGGGTTGGCATTGCAGAGCCATGTGCCGTTGCACCCCCAGCGGAGCACTCCCTGCATCCCCCCCAGCTCCAAACCCCCCCCCCCCACCCATGACAGATCACGCCAGCCGAGGGTGAATCCCTCCTGCCCAGTTGCACCCTCACCCCACCCCGAGCACAGGGGCAGCAAACCCAGTGCCCCTGGGCTCATTGCCTGTGAGCGAAGATGGCTACTCACCCCCTCGGTTCCCCACAGAAGCACTTCCGCCAGATCCACGTTTTTAAAAAGGAGTACTAATTGGCTCCCATGTGACTACTTGCTGGGATGGTGGCTGGATCACGGGAGACCGTTGGATATGGGGCTCCCGTTAATTGTATGGAATAAGTGGTGATTATTGGTATCTCGCCACCCTACGGCGGTATCGTGATTTCACTTATGGGAGCGGGCCAGTGGCATTGCAAACAGCTTGGTGCCTGGCACGGTTCTTGTTTCTGGCCTCTGCCGCTATTCACCAGCCTTGTCACAATCTCGCGCAAGTGCAACGAGGCCACTGAATCGTGCCCTATATCTCCCGAAGAGGTGATCAAAAAAGATATTAAAACATTGATGATAGAAAGCCAGGAGAGAATTGATAAACTAACCAAACTTAATAAAGACAAAGCCCTTGCTCAGATAGACTGGATCTGAGCATCGTAAAAGGCATTAGGGTAAAGATAGCAGAGGCACTATTCGGTATTTAAAAATTGATTAGAAAAGATAATAGTCCCAAAGGACTAGCAGACAGCCAATGTTATTCCTGTATTGACAAAAGAAGATTGAACTATAGACCAGTTAGCTTAACAATAGTGATAGGAAATATAATAGATTCTTTATTCAAAGGTCTAACAGGGCGGCACGGTGGCACAGTGGTTACCACTGCTGCCTCACAGCTACAGGAACTGGGTTCAATTCCGGCCTTGGGTGACTGTCTGTGAGGACTTTGCACTTCCTGTCCGTATCTGTGGATTTCCTCCGGTTGCTCCGGTTTCCTCCCACAGTCCAAAGATGTGTAGGCTAGGTGGATTGGCCATGCTAAATTGCCCCTTGTTGTCCAAAAGGTGAGGTGGGGTTACTGAGTTACGTGGATGGGATGGAGGCGTGTGTTTCAGTAGGGTGTTCTTTTCAAGGGCTCGATGGGCCGAATGGCCTCTTTCTGCCTATAAATTCTATGATTCTATGAAATGAAATCAAATATGCAATAAAGGGTAATGAATATGGATTTCAGAAGGGAAGGCCACACTTGACCAACCTTGTTGAATTTGTTGAAGAAGGAATAGAAAGAGTAGACACGGGAATGCAAAGGATGTAATATATTTGGATTTTCAAAAGGATCGCCATGAAGTAGACTCATAACTAAGGCCAGGTCATGTGGAGTAAGGGGTAAGTCAGAAATTTGGTACAAAACAGAAAACCGAGTGTACTCAGACTGGCAAAAGGTGGGAAGTGGTATTCCACAGGGATTGGTGCTTCCACCACTGTTGATTACAGTTTACATTCATGATTTTAACACTAGGATTGAATTTACAATTTCAAAATTTGCAGGTGACACCAAATTGGGAGATATAGTTAAGTGAAGCAGGAATGTGATAAAATACAGGAACATGTTAATAAACAACAACAGCCTGTATTTATAGAGTGCCTTCATCGTAGTAAAATGTTCCACAAGATGCCTCAAGGTAAAGTAATTGAAGACATTGTTCAGGTGGAATTAAAATCATAAATGTTCAAGAGATCAGAACTGGAGTTGTATCGGAGGGTCGTAAAGATGGAGGAGATAGGGAAAGGTGAGGCCATGTAGGAATTTGAAAATCAGGATGAGAATTCAAAAATTTAAGTTGCTTAACTGGGGGCCAATATAGGTCAGCGAGAACAGGAGTGATGGTTAGCAGAGCTTTTCATCTTATCGAGTTTACAGAGGGTAAAAAGTGGGAGGAGGAGGCCAGTTAGAATTGTCATATCTAGAGATAACACGGGGATAGATGAAGATCTCAATAGCCAATGAGATGAGGCATGGACAGAGTCGGCAGATGTTACAGAGGTTTATTCTCTCAGTTTTGGTATCATCAAGAAGCTGCAAAAGATTCACAAGGATGTTACCAGAGCTCATCAGGAAAGGATGAACAGACTGGGCTCTTTCCTCTAGAACAGAGAAGACTAAGGGGTTGCCTGATAGAGGACTTTATGATAATGAAAGGGATTAATAGGGTAGGCAGAAAATGTTTTCATTTGTTGGGGTGACCAAACGAGGGGCCACAGATGTAAATTGCTGCTAATAAATCCAATGGGAACTGCGTGCTAAAGGTGGTCGCAGAGGATCAAACGGACTTTGTCAAAGGTGGACAGCTAACATCGGACATCAGGCGCCTGCTGAACGTGATCATGACCCCCTCCGGGGAGAGAACACCTGAGGTGATTGTCTCCCTGGACGCAGAAAAGGCTTTCGACAGAGTCGAGTGGAAGTACCTCATAGAGGGAGTAGCCAAACACGGCTGAAAAGAAAGGGGACCAGCAGAGAGAGAGGGGGTGGGAGGAGAGAGGGGGGGCAGGGAAGGGGGTGGGGTACAGGGAGGGAGGAAGGACGAGGGGAGGAGAACAGCAAAGGGGAGCCAGCGGGGAGGAAAAAGGAGGGAACACGAACTGGAGGGCGAGCACAGGAAACACCAACGACCACAGCAAGCACAGCAGGGCAAAAGAGAATAAGAAAGTACAAGGCAAAGGTATGACGGCCGGCCGAAGCGGAGGCAAATGCACAAAAACAAAAAAGAAAACCGACCAAGAGATACAAGTGACATCAGGGGCAGCACCCAGGTGCCCCTCCCACCCTGTTTTGTTTTTGCTTGCTCTGTATTTAACAAAAAAACCCAGAAAAGACGGTGGGGGGGAAAACCCAATGGCATGTGTAATGAAATTATCTCCTCTTTGCTTCTCTGTCTATACGCTTCCCCTGTTGTTATTTGATCACTCCTTGGGTTTTTAGTTTTGTAATGTTCTTGTTATTTCTTTTCGGTTTCTTTTGTGTGCACATCTGTAAATATACCATGCATAAAACCCAATAAAAACATTCTTTAAAAAAAAAATCCAATTGGAATCCAGGAGAAACTTCTTTATCCAAAGAGTGGTGATAATTTGGAACTCGCTGTCACAGGGATTGCCTGAGGCAAACAGCAGCGAAAGGGAAGATAGATAAGCACAAACCATAAGAGAGAAAGGAACAGAGAGATGGGGTTGTTAGTTCAAGTCCCATTCCAGGTTTTGAGTTCAAATGTCTCGGTTGATAGTGCCCAATTAGGTACTGAAGGTGTGCTGCACTTTCGGATGAGTGATTAAACCGAGGCACTCTACCTGTCCTCTGAGCGGAGATGTAAAAATCCAGGGGCACTCTTTTGAAGGAGCGCAGGAGAGTGTCAGCTGAGATGTGATCAAGTCGCTGGAGAGGGGCTTGAACCACAACTTTCTGACTCAGCTGAACGTGCTGTCACTGAGCCAGGATGGCGGCTGGAGTGGTCTGTCGACTCAATGTCTGGGCTCCCACACAAGGTTTAAGCAGGGTAACCATCTGGAGGATGTGGGGTCTATAACTCAACATGGGAGCTCCTTCAGAAAGGCTGAGTTGGAGCAGGTGAGTAAAGGAAGACAAAAATTAAGTAATGAAATGCCATAAATAGAGGGAGGACTTCAGACACCTCCCTTGCACCACTGCCTTGCACTGCCTTCCACTACCAGTGTAAGTTGTATACTTGCTTCTCACCTGCACTCTGTGGGAGAGGGAAGTCAGTCTTTATTTAGACTGTTAATCTACATTTGAATATTTCATTGTCAGTTGCTCTATGCATTCTCCAAACACCATCTGCTACCACTCTGATTCTGAGAGCTTGTCACTTCCTGTAATCTGTTTTTTGTCTAACTGTTCAAATTGCTGATATTTCACAGTTCTAGTTACAATGGGAAAAGCGTGGGAGATTCTCGAGTCTGCTCCTCTGTCCTGTTTCTTACCCCGTTTGTAAGATTTTGATTGCTACTCTGGGATGACAGGAGAATTTTGTTCTTCCTTTAGTCACTGTGTAAGAGTCCTCTGTGTAAGAGTCCACTGAGCCGTTCACATCTGGAAGATCCCTGCTTCCATCCTTTAACATAGAACAGTACAGCACAGAACAGGCCCTTCGGCCCTCGATGTTGTGCAGAGCCTCGTCCGAAACCAAGATCAAGCTACCCCACTCCCTGTCATTCTGGTGTGCTCCATGTTCTTATCCAATAACCGCTTGAAAGTTCCTAAAGTGTCCGACTCCACTATCACAGCAGGCAGTCCATTCCACACCCTAACCACTCTCTGAGTAAAGAACCTACCTCGGACATCCCTCCTATATCTCCCATCCTGAATCTTATAGTTATGCCCCTTGTAACAGCTACATCCACCCGAGGAAATAGTCTCTGAACGTCCACTCTATCTATCCCCCTCATCATCTTATAAACCTCTATTAGGTCGCCTCTCATCCTCCTCCGCTCCAAAGAGAAAAGCCCTAGCTCCCTCAACCTTTCCTCATAAGACCAGAGAATCGCCGGGGGTTGGCGTGAATCCCGCCCCCGCCGGTTGCCGAAGTCTCCGGCACAGGAGATTCGGCGGGGGCGGGAATCGCGCCGCGCCAGTTGGCGGGCCCCCCCGCCCGATTCTCCGGCCCGGATGGGCCGAAGACCCGCCGCTAAAATGCCTGTCCCGCCGGCGTAAATTAAACCACCTACCTTACCAGCGGGACAAGGCGGCGCGGGCGGGCTCCGGGGTCCTGGGGGGGGGGGCGCGGGGCGATCTGGTCCCGGGGGGTGCCCCCACGGTGGCCTGGCCCGCGATCGGGGCCCACCGATCCGCGGGCGGGCCTGTGCCGTGGGGGATCTCTTTCCCTTCCGCCTCCGCCACGGTCTCCACCATGGCGGAGGCAGAAGAGACTCCCTCCACTGCGCATGCGCAGGAATGCCGTCAGCGGCCGCTGACGCTCCCGCGCATGCGCCGCCCGGAGATGTCATTTCCGCGCCAGCTGGCGGGGCACCAAAGGCCTTTTCCGCCAGCTGGCGGGGCGGAAATTCGTCCGGCGCTGACCTAGCCCCTTAAGGTTGGGGCTCGGCCCCCAAAGATGCGGAGCATTCCGCACCTTTGGGGCGGCGCGATGCCCATCTGATTTGCGCCGTTTTGGGTGCCAGTCGGCGGACATCGCGCCGTTTCCGGAGAATTTTGCCCAATACTCCAAATGTGGTCTCACCAGGGTCATGTACAGTTGCAGCATAACCCCACGGCTCTTAAACTCAAGCCCCCTGTTAATAAACGCTAACACATTATAGGCCTTCTTCACGGCTCTATCCACTTGAGTGGCAACCTTCAGAGATCTGTGGACATGAAGCCCAAGATCTCTCTGTTCCTCCACATTCCTCAGAACCCTGCCGTCGACCCTGTATCCGCATTCAAATTTTTCCTACCAAAATGAATCACCTCGCACTTATCAGGGTTGTTGATACTGAGTTACAATGGTGGGTGTTTCCGTTCACCTTGCAGTCACAGGCTGCGAGGGGAACATATCGATCAACCAGAAATCCTGTTTCCGACTAGTATGTCCTGTAGGATGTTGCACACATCTGGATGCTGGGTGAGACTCTCCAAGGTCAAACAGTCTCCTGGCTTTCACTGTTTTGAGTTCACATGTGAAGAACTGCCACTTCATTAAGTTGCTGGAAACTAGTCACCTCCGATGAAACCTTGGCCTAGCAAGGTGAGGCACGACCAATTTGACTTAAAGACGAAAGTTGAATTCAAACTGAGGCTTTATTGGTATCAGATGTGTGGCCTCCCACAGCAGCTGGTGAAATGGCTGCAAGCTGGAGGACACGCATATTTATACCCCACTTCTTGGGCGGAGCCAGCAGGCAGGGGCCACAGGCGAACGTGTAGTGCAGGTTCTACCATACAACCTCTAATATAAGTACAACAGTGGTTTACCACATTCACCCCCCTGTTAAAATTGAGTCCGGCAGGGGTGGTGAATAACTATATACAATCATGATTTTAATATTTACAGAGCAAAACAAATGTCTCTTGGCATCCGGTGGACCGGTCAGAGGATTAGTCGGTCCGAGGCCTTGATGGTCCTTTGAGAGCAACAAAGTGGTGACGGCGATGTTGGTGCTGACTTGGTCGAGGGTGATTCCGGGAGCGTGCCGAAATCCTCTTCATCGACGGGCGTGGGCAGGGGGAGGACGGACGGTCCTGAAGGGGGGGTGGGGGGTGGTGTTGCGAGCGATGGGGGAGGGGAGAGTGGCGCCGGGGGCGACGGGGGTGGTGTGGGGGTGGAACCTGCTGGTGCCAGGTCCCTGAGGGAGACAGTATCCTGGCGGCCGTCGGGGAACGCCACGTAGGCGTACTGGGGGTTTGCGTGGAGCAAGTGCACCCTCTCCACCAACGGGTCCGCCTTGTGGAGTCGCACATGTCTACGGAGAAGCACGGTTCCCGGAGCTGTGAGCCAAATCGGGAGCGACACCCCGGATGTGGACTTCCTGGGGAAGGCAAAAAGACGTTCATGCGGTGAATTGTTAGTGGCCGTGCAGAGTAACGAGCAAATGGAGTGTAGTGCATCAGGGAGGACCTCTTGCCAGCGGGCGGCCGGGAGATTTCTGGACCGTAGGGCCAGCTGGACGGCCCTCCATACCGTCCCATTCTCCCTTTCTACCTGTCCATTTCCCCTGTCCGTGTAATGGTGGCATCCATGTCGATGATCTGGCACGTCTTGCAGAGATTGCCATGGCAGGGTTGTGTGGTGTCGTGGTCACTGTTCTGAAGACTGGGTAGTTTGCTGCAAATAATGGTTTGTTTGAGGTTGTTACACATGAGAACACCACCCACCAGGTACGCGGTACATACTCGTGCGACTCGGCCAATGTTGTCTCCCTCATACGCTGCAGGAAAGGATGTCCCGAAGCGTGGTACGTTGGCGAGACCATGCAGACGCTGCGACAATGAATGAACGGACATCACGCGACAATCACCACGTAGGAATGTTCCCTTCCAGTCGGGGAACACTTCAGCAATCAAGGGCATTCAGCCTCTGATCTCCGGGTAAGCGTTCTCCAAGGCGGCCTTCAGGACCCGCGACAACGCAGAATCGCCGAGCAGAAACTTATAGCCAAGTTCCGCACACATGAGTGCGGCGTCAACCAGGACCTGCGATTCATGTCACATTACATTCATCCCCCACCATCTGGCCTGCGAAATCCTACCAACTGTCCTGGCTTGACACAATTCACACCTCTTTAACCTGAGGTTACCCCATCTCTGGATCTGTAAAGATTTAATCACCTGCTAATGCTCGCATTCCAAGCATTGTCTGGCAGCTTTGAATTTGTCTATATATGTGTTTCTGGAACTTACCTCTTCATTCACCTGAGGAAGGAGCAGCGCTCCGAAAGCTAGTGACATCGAAACAAACCTGTTGGACTTTAACCTGGTGTTGTAAGACTTCGTACTGTGCTCACCCCAGTCCAACGCCGGCATCTCCACATCATAATATAAGTACAACAGTGGTTTACCACACAAGGGGAAGATGCTGCTGAAGATGAGGGGAGAAAGTAGGAATGGGAATGGGGGAAGAAGTGAAGATGAGAGACATGTAGATTATTTCTGATTTCCTGGCACACATTAATCAAATGGAACAAAACACAGACAGTCCTCGGACATTTGTCGTACATAAGTGGTGGCACTTAAAACTCGCACCTAGCAATCTCAGTAAAGAAACAAATGTAACTATATTAAACAGAATTTACAGCGCATAAGAAACTGAACCATTACAAGAGTGACTATACTTCAAGAGGAAAGTGCTTTGAGGTGTCCTGTGGCTGTGAAATTTGCTATATAAATAGAAGTCCTTTTCTTTTCTTTTCTCTGACTCCCAGAATGGTTGTTCCGGTCAAAAGAACAAATAGCTGAGCCACACGATGCAGGATGGGCATAGTTTTGGTCGATTGGGTTAGGTAATTTCAGACTGTAGGAATTTCAGATATATTGTATTATATGTATTTGCTGCAGTCATATTTTTAAAAATCCTGGTTTGAAGACAGCTAGGCATTTTGGAGACGGAGATGCAAGTAAAGTATCATAAAAGTTTAGGCTAATGGACCTTTCTTTATATGAGGGTTCCCTGCGGAGTAGTTAGTTAGAGACAGTGGGCACGATTTAACTAAATGGAAACAAAGGTGCATTTCCCGGTGCTCGTAGCGCAGAGAAACACAAGACTATAAAACGCGACTCCCGTTTGATGAGGTGCCTCAACAGAGAACGTGTGGCCGCGGTCACACATAGCCCCATTTTGTACACTGATGAGTTTCACTCGCCGGAACTCCTCAGTGTAGCGACAGATCGGATGCTCCCGAAGCGACACCCCCAAGCGCCAACATACTATGGGAGGGCACCCCCCCAACACCCACACCAGCCTGATTGCACCCACAAAAAATGCCAATATGGCACCTTGCAGTGTCAACCTGACATC
This sequence comes from Scyliorhinus torazame, assembly GCF_047496885.1. Lineage (NCBI taxonomy): Eukaryota > Metazoa > Chordata > Chondrichthyes > Carcharhiniformes > Scyliorhinidae > Scyliorhinus > Scyliorhinus torazame. The sequence continues at coordinate 114,875,732 of NC_092719.1, forward strand.
CTGGCAGTGCCACCTGGATTCCATCACTGCCAGGGTGGCACCCTGCCCAAAGGGCATGCACCTGGGGGTGTCAGATCCCCTGGGAAACCTCCCAAGAGTACTGTTCTATCTGGTCCCCGTTTGTGGAGACCAGCACTGAATGGCACTTGCCCAAGGTGAAGAAGATAGATCCCAATGCCTCGGGTAACTCTGGAATCTGCACATTACAGTGAGACTAGCTGTCTCGCTGTAATATGCAGATTTGCTAAAACATGATCCCGCCCACAATGGGTGGGATTTACTTCACTATACCTTACGAGATTGTGTTAGATCTCGTGAGGTGTTGCGAGCTGGGTAGATACTGGGAGCGGGGTCTCCCGGCTTTTATTGGCCACGTTGCGTCGCGGCAAACTGCTTTGCAGACGCAGCATGACCTTAAAATAGTGCCCATTGTGTTCAGCTTAGTAAGGTGATGTCATTAATGGGGGGAGCCAGGGGTTGAGGCAGTCAGATGGAGGTTTTCACTGCTGTGAGGTATCCTTTCCTCACAGTCTTACAAATTAAATACAATATTGGGGTTTCTAATAATAATAATAATCGCTTATTGTCACAAGTAGACTTCAATAAAGTTACTGTGAAAAGCCCCTAGTTGCCACATTCCGGTGCCTGTTCGGGGAGGCGCCTGTCCAGTATCCTAGCCACTGTTGAGGTCTGGTCCGGATTCATAATGATTGACTTTCTTTTTTTAAATAAATTTAGAGTACCCAATTCATTTTTTCCCATTAAGGAGCAATTTAGCATGTTCAATCCACCTACCCTGCACATCTTTGGGTTGTGGGGGCGAAACCCACACAAACACGGGGAGAATGTGCAAACTCCACACGGACAGTGACCCAGAACCGAGATCGAACCTGGGACCTTGGCGCCGTGAGACTGCAGTGCTATTACTGCGCCACCGTGCTGCCCTAATAATTTACTTTCTTGAGAAGGAAGTGTCGAGTCGTGCTGCTTTGGGCTTCATGAGCTTGGTGGACCAGCAGTCAGTTCTTGTCCATCACGTTATAGTGTCTTAATGCTGTGGAAGGGAAGGGGGAGCTGGGCAACTATTTGCAAGTTGCCAATATCATCCAAAACCTCAGAGAGAAGGAAGATGTGGGGTGGGGGGTGTAGCATTTGGTGAGGGAGGATAGGACCTGGAGAAAGCATTGCATCCATGTTGGGGCCTGATTAAGGAGCTCCATTACAGTCCTACACCCCGAGCTCTGGGACTTGATTTCTTGTCGTACTTAGTCCTCATGCCCCAGGTTGTGTGACTCTCCACAGGCATTTGTCCTACTTTCTCCACCAGCTGTCAAATTCTTCATTCATGGGGTGTTGCCTCATCTTGTTTATAGCATATTTGATCTGTTTCGGCTGCGAGTTCCGACAAGCTAAGTTCATATTAAATAAAGTTTGTCCTTCACAATTTATATGATGTCGAACCATTCACTCACAGTTTAAGATCTATGCAATCACTCCACGTCCAGTATTTCCCACTGCCCCACCTCTGGGGAAGTATAAATGGGGCCTAGGTTAAAGCTATCCTACCCTCTGCTGTTCCTCATTATTCTCCAGATGTTACCTTTTCTCCAGGACATTTCTGACCCACCCGTCTCCAGTTTCAGGATGAATATTCAGCATAATCCTATCTCGTATCGTTAAACATTCACAGAAACAACGCCCGACGAGCCTGAATTCTTCTGCTTGAAATTGTAGACAAAATTGTGGGGGTAGAGTTGGAGGAATAGGTAAAGAGAAGAGAAAACATTCTAGCCTGAAAATTCTCTGCTGTCTTCTCCTGTAACACAGACTTCACATTGGTATGTGCCTTCCACTCGCGCAAAGTGGCATGAATTTCTCACCTTTAGATTTCTATTGGGACGCCACTGTTTTCTTTTACCAAATACTCAGTAATTCCTTATAACCGCACATATGGTCCGAGATTAGATTTAGGTTTATTGTCACGTGTACCCAGGTACAGTGAAAAACATTGTTTTGCGTACAGTCCAGGCAAAGCGCTCCATACATGAAAATATAGAACATACGATACATGAGGATACATAATGAAAATACATAAACAGCTGGTGAAGTATAGGGATAGCCATGTAGCTGAATACATCTTTCGCTTGTCTGGCAACCACACTGTAGTTTGTGATTCACCTCCTGGGTCCTGATATTTACCGGGAAGGAGGGTTTGTAAGGGACAATGTGGAAGGGCCTGCTGAATTTAAAGGCAAGTCCTTATGATCATTTTCTAACTACTTTTTCCCAGCCAGCCAGATCAGCAGGCTGCCGAGCAGGAGGTTCTGAGATAGAATGCCCCCGCTGGGAACTATTGGCAAGGTTAAAGGCAATTGGGAGAGATCACCAGATGGGAGAGGGGTGGATCGATCTGCCAATTGACAGGAAAGGATGGCTAGGCAAAATCACTGGGCAAGAAGGTTTGGACTAGCAGTCGAGCGAGAGGGGAGAACTGAGTGAGGTTGGGAGCAGACAGCTTGTGATCATGAGTTGGGGGTGGGGGGGAATGGGTGTTGGCCAATGACGGGTTGGGGATGGGTTTGTGTTGGAGAGAAGCATCCTGGCCTCTCAGCTCACTAGCAGTGCTTACCTGCTGCTGCCATCTCTGGTTTGCTGCTGGCTTTCCTGAGCCCTGGAAACTAAGGCCTGAGGCCTGAACTAAATTCAAATCAGGCCCCAACTGCTCTGTGAGAGCCTGATGTGATAGCCTACCTCTCGAGAGTTGGCCATGTGGTGGTATGTATTAGGGGTAATACGGTACACCCCGTGTCGACAGGCTATTGGTGGAGGGATGCCAGGTCCTGATAGGATCTGCCACCTACTGGACTCCACCCAGAAATGCCGGTATAAGAACCCAGTTTTTCCCTCCATTTCCTTCAGCAGCTGCATTCTGTAACCACGCTGCTGGGGATAAAGTTCTGCTTAATAAAGCCTTCAATTGACATTACCTCAACCTGCCTCGCGTCATATTGACGGTGCTATAGGCCAGAAATACACCACAACACATTGCTGTCAAAAATGGCAGGTGCATATGCAATTGTTTATTTTTAACACATTCACCTCCCACACAGCTGACTATCTCACACCCATCGATCAGTGGGGGTGGGGCAGGGGTGGGTGGTGCTCCCTGACTTTATGTTAGCTGCTTCTACAACTAACTCTGGCCATTTCTCAAATGATTTGCGAGTCTCCCTGGGGAGCCCCAGTTGAAGTTCGACCAGCCACTCATGTCCCCCTGCAGGATAATTCCAAAAGTAATCGTTGTGGATGATGATCAGAGTCCAATTATCCTCATTATCACATGTCTCAAACCATTCACCAACGGTTTGCTAACGGGGGAGATTAAGCAATTCCTCAACCAGCAGCTCTCAAAAAATGCAAAGAAAGATGCAGAATAAGCAGAAAATCTTTACACATCCTGATTAACTCCTGGGCTATGGGGGTCCATGCATTTTAAAAGCTTTCACACAACCACTGCACCCCCTGCCAACTCTCCCCCTTCACTCTTTAAAATATCCCCATTCTTCAGACTTCCTATACCGATCAACATCCCACATTCTGCTGAGCTCCCAACCCCACCCTTCACACTCCTCCCACCCTTCAGACCCCCCCCCCCCCCCCCCCCCACTCTTCGGACACCTCCCCCAGCCACCCTTCAGACTATCCCCCACCCTTCAGAACCCCCACCACCCTTCACACTCCTCCCCACCCGTCAGACTCCTCCCACCACCCTTCAGAATTCCCACATCCTTCAGACCCCTCCCCCCACCCAACAGACTCCCCCCACCTCCCTTCAGATGCCCTCCCCCACCACCCAATGACTCCTCCCCCCACCATCCTTCAGACACCTCCCCCCACCACCCTTCAGACTCCTCCCCGTTCCAACCTTCAGCCTTTGGGCGGCATGGTAACACAGTGGTTAGCACAGTTGCTTCACAGCGCCAGGGTCCCAGGTTCGATTCCCTGCTGGGCCACTGTCTGTGTGAAGTCTGCATGTTCACCCCATGTCTGCGTGGGTCTCCTCCGGGTTCTCCGGTTTCCTCCCACAGTCCAAAGATGTGCTGGTCAGGTGGATTGGTCTTGCTAAATTGCCCTTAGTGTCCAAAAAGGTTGTGTGGGGTTACTGGGTTACGGGGATAGGGTGGAGGTGTTGTATTGGGTAGGCTGCTCTTTCCAAGGGCTGGTGCAGACTCGGTGGGCCGAATGGCATCCTTCTGCACTGTAAATTCTATGACTCTATCATTCCTTCCTACCACCCTTCAGACTCCTCCCCCACCACCCATCACCCTTCAGACTCCTCCCCCACCACCCTTCAGACTCCTCCCCCACCACCCTTCAGACTCCAACACCACCCACCCCCACCATACACCACCCTTCAGACTCCTCCCACCACCCACCACCCTTCAGACTCCTCCCCCCACCACCCACCACCCTTCAGACTCCTCCACCACCACCCACCCCCACCACCCACCACCCTTCAGACTCCTCCCACCACCCTTCAGAATTCCCACATCCTTCAGACCCCTCCCCCCACCCAACAGACTCCCCCCACCTCCCTTCAGATGCCCTCCCCACCACCCAATGACTCCTCCCACCACCATCCTTCAGACTCCTCCCCCACCACCCACCATCCTTCAGACTCCTCCCCCACCACCCACCACCCTTCAGACTCCTCCACCACCACCCTTCAGACTCCTCCCCCCACCACCCTTCAGACTCCTCCACCACCACCCACTCCCACCACCCACCACCCTTCAGACTCCTCCCACCACCCTTCAGAATTCCCACATCCTTCAGACCCCTCCCCCCACCCAACAGACCCCCCCCACCTCCCTTCAGATGCCCTCCCCCACCACCCAATGACTCCTCCCCCACCATCCTTCAGACTCCTCCCCCACCACCCACCACCCTTCAGACTCCTCCACCACCACCCTTCAGACTCCTCCCCCCACCACCCTTCAGACTCCTCCACCATCACCCACCACCCTTCAGACTCCTCCCCACCACCCTTCAGACTCCTCCCCCACCACCCACCACCCTTCAGACTCCTCCCCCACCACCCACCACCCTTCAGACTCCTCCACCACCACCCACCACCTTTCAGACTCCTCCCCCCACCACCCACCACCCTTCAGACTCCTCCCCCCACCACCCACCACCCTTCAGACTCCTCCCCCACCACCCACCACCCTTCAGACTCCTCCCCCACCACCCATCACCTTTCAGACTCCTCCCCCCACCACCCACCACCCTTCAGACTCCTCCCCAACCACCCACCACCCTTCAGACTCCTCCACCACCACCCACCACCCTTCAGACTCCTCCCTCACCACACTTCAGACTCCTCCCCCACTACCCTTCAGACTCCCCCCCCACCACCCTTCAGACTCCTCCCCCACCACCCTTCAGACTCCTCCCCCCACCACCCACCACCCTTCAGACTCCACCCCCCACCACCCTTCAGACTCCTCCCCCACCACCCTTCAGACTCCAGCCCCACCACCCACCACCCTTCAGACTCCTCCCCCACCACCCTTCAGACTCCTCCACCACCACCCACCACCCTTCAGACTCCTCCCCACCACCCTTCAGACTCCTCCATCACCACCCACCACCCTTCAGACTCCTCCCCACCACCCACCACCCTTCAGACTCCTCCCCCCACCACCCACCACCCCCAGACTCCTCCACCACCACCCACCACCCTTCAGACTCCTCCACTACCACCTACCACCCTTCAGACTCCTCCCCACCACCCACCACCCTTCAGAGCTCTCCCCCCACCACCCACCACCCTTCAGACCTCTCCCCCCACCACCCACCACCCTTCAGAATCCTCCCCCCACCACCCACCACTCTTCAGACTCCCTCCCCCACCACCTTTAGACTCCTCCCCCCACTACCCTTCCGACATTTTGCTGAGCCCTCACCCACCCTTCACACTCCTCCCCCACCACCCTTCAGATTTCCCCCCCCCCCCCACCACTGAGATTTATTTGAAAAAAAATTAAATTAAGGGGCAATTTACCCTGGCCAATCCACTTACCCTGCACATCTTTTGGGTTGTGGGGGTGAGACCCATGCGGACATGGAGAGAATGTACAAACTCCACATTGACAATCACCCAGGGACTAGATCGAACTCGGGACCTCAGCACCACGAGGCAGCAGTGCTAACCACTGTGCCACCATACCGCCCCACCCCCGCCCCCACCAGACATTAGGCTCCCCCACCACCCTTCAAGTATTTCCACCCCCCAACTCCTCAGACTGCCTCCCCCACATTTGGACCCCTCTCCACCTTTCAGACTCTCTCTTCCCCCTCTGTTCAGACTCCACCCTACTCTTGCCAACTCTTCCCCACTCCTTCAGACCCTCTACATTTCAGCTCTAACCTTCACCTCTTTCATCCCCACCCCACCAACCCTTCAATTCCATCTCCCATCCCTTCACTTCTCCCTCTCCCCTTTAGTTGAGCACCAACCCACCCTTCAGCTCTCTTTCCACAACCACTCTTCAATTCTCCAGGAACAATAATGTTGAGCTTCTTCCCGCTTGCTGCCTACCATTCTCTTCTGGTACCAGCACACTTCTCCAAGGCCAACCCATTCATTCCTGACTGATACCTCGAATGTTGACACAGCGATGAATGAACCTGTGTGTGAGTTATTCATCATTCTCTCTCATTCTCTAACTGACACATTTAAAAATAATTTACCACTCACTCTCCATACAATGTGCTCAGGTCGCTGCATGCTAATTACGCAGTGGGAAGATCACCTTAGGTCATAATTATTTGTGAAAGGGGCAGCATGTGGCTCAGTGGATAGCACTAGGACTGCAGCGCTGAAGACCCGGGTACGAACCCCGGCCCTGGGTCTCTGTCCGTTGTAGCTACCTGGGTTGGCCACTTCCCGACTTAAAATGGAGAACCGCAAAGGCTGAAGGGAAATTCAGCCAACACAGGCAAAGACTAGCAAATACAGAAATCATGTGTATTGGAACCTTCAAAACAACCAGACAGCACTAAAACCAGCAGCCATCTGCATAGTAATGAGCGATTCCAAGGCACAATGGCAACAGTTAAGGTAAACAAAGCCAAGCCAGACTCCTCGGCGCCAGCAGGAGCCAAGGCAAAGGAAGGCCAACGGACACTTAGGGACCGCCCAGCGATCAGGGAACCGTTCCAGCATTGGAGAAATCGAACCAAGTGATCGGAACGCAGTCCAATCACTTGGAACCAGGTACAGGGTCCACCCCGAAGGGCGGGAAGCCCCTGGGGACTATAAAGTAAAGACCCCAAGTTCAAATCGTTCTTCTTTGGCAGGGTCACTCAGCAACTTGAACCAACCCTTGACAGTGACCTGCCTCGCTGCCTCCAACCAAGTCTGTCTCCAGTCAACGCTCGCTACGAGTTCGGCGCTCCTAGCTACCAGTCCATACCAGCTTTTGAATCCTGCAGACTCAGGACCTGAACAAAAGGCCATTTGTTCCCCTGACCCGGTGGCCAGTCCAAAGCTATGTATTGGCCTTTTAGTGATGGGAATAGTCTAGAAAGTAGAGTTTATGCATGAGTAGCGATTTACTGTGTATAATAAATGTGCTTTGATTTGAATCTTACTAATTGGTGTGTTGAGTTATTGATCATTACTTGAACTTGAACCTCGTGTCGGTATCATAAAGATACCTGGCGACTCGAGAGCAAAGGTTAAACAAACAGAGCAAATTACGATTTAAGATCCAACCAAAAGTTAGCAACACCATGTGGAGTTTTCACATTCTCCCAATGTCGGCATGGGTTTCACCCCCAAAACCCAAAGATGTGTAGGTTAGATGGATTGGCCACTCTAAATTGGCCCTTAATTGGAAAAAGAAAATAATTGGGTACTCTAAATTTATAAGAAAAAAGTAATTATTTGTGAAATCAACCAGTGAATTTTTAAAATACTTACAACTTTGCTGGGAAGAACATACATCAGAAATTTCCCTGTGAAGTTTAAGGTACAAAAGCACAGAGGAGATTTCCCATCCTTGTTAGAAACGCCCAAATGACAGCCGTTTATCAATAAAATAACTAAATGATATTTTGGCCTTGAAGTGAGTGTAACACAAATTTACCAAAATGATACTGAGCCTAAACAGTTAAATTATGAGGACAGGTTGCATAGGTCTGTCTTGTATTCCCTCAAATCCAGAAGATTTGATGGGTCAGATGGAGTGAAACCATTTTCTCTGTTAATGGAGACTAGAATAAGGGGGCAGAACCCCACTGACATTCAACAGCATTATACTCACTGAATTCACATTATCAACAGCCTGGGGGTTACCATTGTCCAGAAATTGAACCAGGGCAGTTTAGAAACACTGTGGCTACAGCAGCAGGTCAGAGGTTGGGAATTTTACAGCGAGTAACTCACCCCTTGATTCCTCAGACCTTGTCCACCATCTACAAGGCACAAGTTGGGAGTGTGATGGAATATTTTACATTTGTCTGGATTAGTGCAGCTCCAAGAATGCTCAAGGGGGCTGGTTTAGCACAGTGGGCTAAACAGCTGGCTTGTAATGCAGAACAAGGCCAGCAGCGCGGGTTCAATTCCCGTACCGGCCTCCCTGAACAGGCGTCGGAATGTGGCGACTAGGGGCTTTTCGCAGAAAATTCATTGAAGCCTACTTGTGACAATAAGCAATTATTATTATTATTAGAAGCTCAACAACATCCAGGACAAAGTAGCCCACTTGATTGGCACCCCTGTCCACCATCTTAAATATTCACTCCCTCCATTTTTTTTTGGAAAATAATTTTTATTAAAGTTTTCACAAAATATAAAAACAAAACGTAAAAGGAACCCAGTAGAATTAAGTACAAAACCAAACAAAACAACCTCGTACCCCCTATACATAAATAATAAATTAACACCCCGAATTAACACATAGCAAACATAGCAGATATATACACCCCCTCAGATCCCCCAGTATAGACAAACAAAAATAAAATAGAACCCCCCCCCCCCCCGGGTTGCTGCTGCTGCTGACCATTGTCTACCATTCTGCCAGGAAGTCCAAGAACGGTTGCCACTGCCTGAAAAACGCTTGTACTGATCCCCTTAAGGCAAATTTCACCCTCTCCAACTTAATAAACCCCGCCATATCGTTGATCCAGGATTCCACGCTTGGGGGCCGCGCATCCTTCCACTGAAGAAGAATCCTCCGCCGGGCTACCAGGGACGCAAAGGCCAGAATACCGGCCTCTTTCGCCTCCTGCACTCCCGGCTCCCCTGCAACCCCAAATATTGCGAGCCCCCAGCCTGGTTTGACCCTGGATCCTACCACCCTCGACACTGTCCTCGCTACGCCTTTCCAAAATTCCTCCAGCGCTGAGCATGCCCAGAACATATGGGTGTGGTTTGCTGGGCTCCCTGAGCACCTAACACACCTGTCCTCACCCCCCAAAAAATGGCTCATCCTTGTCCCGGTCATGTGTGCCCTGTGCAGCACCTTAAACTGTATGAGGCTGAGCCTCGCGCACGAAGAGGAAGAATTCACCCTCCCAAGGCATCTGCCCACGTCCCCTCCTCGATCTCCTCCCCCAACTCCTCCTCCCACTTACCTTTCAGCTCCTCCACCGAGGCCTCCTCCTCCTCCTGCATCACCTGGTATGTTGCTGAGATCTTCCCCTCTCCAACCCACCCCCCCGAGAGCACCCTGTCCTGTACTGTGTGTGGCAGCAGTCGCGGGAATTCCACCACTTGCCGCCTGGCAAACGCCCTTACCCCTAGATACCTAAAGGTGTTCCCCGGGGGGAGCCTGTACTTCTCCTCCAGCTCACCCAGGCTCGCCAACTTCCCATCCACAAACAGGTCCCCCAACCTTCTTATCCCTGCCCTGTGCCACCCTGAAAACCCTCCATCTATTTTCCCTGGGACAAACCGGTGGTTCCCCCGTATCAGGGTCCACACCGAGGCCCCCACTTCCCCTCTGTGCCGCCTCCATTGCCCCCAGATTTTGAGGGTAGCCGCCACCACCGGGCTCGTGGTATACCTCATTGGAGGGAGTGGCAGCGGCGCCGTTGCCAGCGCCTCCAGACTCGTACCCTCACAGGACGCCGTCTCCAGCCTCTCCCATGCAGCCTCCTCCATCACCCACTTGCGCACCATCGCCGCATTGGCGGCCCAGTAGTACCCACAGAGTTGGGGCAGCGCCAGCTCCCCCCCATCCCTACGCCGCTCCAGGACAGGGGCCAGCTCACCCTCGGAGTCCCTCGCGCTCACACAAACCCCGTTATGCTCCTGTTGACCCGCTTAAAGAAGGCCTTTGGGATAAGAATGGGGAGGCACTGGAACAAGAACAAAAACCTTGGGAGCACCGTCATCTTGACTGACTGCACCCTACCCGCCAGGGACAGCGGCAACGCGTCCCACCTCTTAAACTCCTCCTCCATTTGCTCCACCAGCCTCGTGAAATTAAGTCTATGCAGGGCCCCCCAGCTCCTGGCCACCTGGACCCCCAAATACCTGAAGCTCCTCTCCGCCCTTTTTAGTGGGAGCTCGCCAATCCCCCTCTCCTGGTTTCCTGGGTGAACCACGAACAACTCGCTCTTCCCCATGTTGAGCTTGTACCCTGAGAAATCCCCGAACTCCCTGAGGATCCTCATTACCTCCGGCATTCCCCCCACCGGGTCCGCCACATATAGCAGCAAGAGCGACACCCTATGCTCCTCCCAACCCCGCACCAACCCCCTCCAGTTCCTCGACTCGCTCAGTGCCATAGCCAGGGGTTCAATTGCCAGTGCGAAGAGCAGGGGGGACAGGGGACACCCCTGCCTCGTCCCTCGATGCAACCGAAAGTACTCAGACCTCCTCTTATTCGTGGCCACACTTGCCATCAGGACCTCGTACAACAGCCTAACCCACCTGACGAACTCCTCCCCAAAACCGAACTTCTTCAGCACAACCCACAAGTACCCCCACTCTACCCTATCGAAGGCCTTCTCAGCATCCATCACCACCACTATCTCCGCCTCCCGCTCCCTCGCCGGCATGGGGACTGGTTTAGCACAGGGCTAAATCGCTGGCTTTGAAAGGAGACCAAGGCAGGCCAGCAGCACGGTTCAATTCCCGTACCAGCCTCCCCGAACAGGCGCCGGAATGTGGCGACTAGGGGCTTTTCACAGTAACTTCATTTGAAGCCTACTTGTGACAATAAGAGATTTTCATTTCATTTCATAATAACGTTCAGGAGCCTCCGCACATTCCCGTTCAACTGCCTCTCCTTCACGAATCCCGTCTGGTCTTCGTGGATAACCTGCGGCACCCAATCCTCAATCCTCGAGGCTAAGACCTTCGCCAGCACCTTGGCATCTACATTTAACAAAGAAAGCGGTCTGTAAGACCCACACTGCAGAGGATCCTTGTCCCGCTTCAGGATCAAGGAGATCAGTGCCCGGAACATCGTCGGGGGCAAGGCCCCCCCCCTCCCTTGCCCCATTGAAGGTCCTAACCAGCAACGGGCCCAACAGGTCCACATATGTTTTGTAGAATTCGACCGGGAAACCGTCCGGCCCCGGTGCCTTCCCGCCTGCATGCTCCCTATCCCTTTGGCCAGCTCCTCTAGCCCAATTGGGGCCCCTAATCCCACCACCAGTCCCTCCTCCAGCTTCGGGAACCTCAATTGGTCCAGAAAGTGGCCCAGCCCTCTCTCCTCCAGTGGGAGCTCGGACCGATACAGTTCCTCAAAGAAGTCCCTGAAGACCCCATTGATGCCAACCCCACTCCGCACCACACTCCCTCCCCTATCCTTAACTCCCCCGATCTCCCTAGCTGCTTCCCGCTTCCGAAGCTGATGCACCAGCATCCAACTCGCCTTTTCCCCATATTCATAAACCGCCCCCTGGGCCTTCCTCCACTGCGCCTCCGCCTTCCTGGTGGTCAACGGGTCAAATTAGGCCTGGAGGCTACGCCTCTCCCTCAACAGTCCCTGCTCCGGCCCTCCTGCCTACCCTCACCATCTCCCCCACCAGCCTCTCCCTCTCCCTCTGCTCTCTCCTCTCCTTGTGGGCCCTAATGGAGATCAGCTCTCCCCTAACCACCGCCTTCAGTGCCTCCCAGATCATCCCCACTAGGACCTCCCCATTATCGTTGGCCTCCAGGTATCTCTCTATGCTTCCTCGGACCCGCTCGCTCACCTCCTCGTCCGCCAACAGCCCCACCTCCAAGCGCCACAGCGGGCGCTGGCCCCTCTCCTCGCCCAGCTCTAGGTCTACCCAATGCGCGGCGTGATCCGAAATGGCTATCGCCGAGTACTCGGTATCCTCTACTCTCACTATCAGCGCCCTGCTCATAACATAAAAATTCGATCCGGGAATAGACCTTATGAACGTGCGAGAAGAATGAAAATTCCCTAGCTCCCGGTCTTGCAAATCTCCAAGGGTCCACCCCTCCCATCTGGTCCATAAACCCCCTCAGCACTCTCGCCGCCGCTGGCCGCCTACCCGTCCTAGACCTGGAGCGATCCAGTGCCGGATCCAACACCATGTTAAAGTCTCCCCCTATTATCAGGCCCCCCATTTCCAAGTCCGGGATCCGACCCAACATGCGCCACATAAAACCCACATCGTCCCAGTTTGGGGCGTACACGTTGACTAGCACCACCCTCTCCCCTAGCAGCTTACCACTTACCATTACGTGCCTGCCGCCATAGTCTATCACAATGCTCGATGCCTCGAACGACACCCTCTTTCCCACCAAGGTCGGCACCCCCCCGATTTTTGGCATCCAGCCCCGAATGAAACACCTGACCTACCCACCCTTTCCTCAATCGTACCCGGTCTGCCACCTTCAGGTGTGTCTCCTGGAGAGTGACCACATCCGCCTTCAGCCCCTTCAGGTGCGCGAACACCCATGCCCGCTTGACCGGCCCGTTCAGTCCCCTTACGTTCCAGGTTATCAGCCGGATCAGGGGGCTACCCGCCCCCCTCCTCCACCGACTAACCATAACCCCTCCTCGGCCAGCCACGCGCCCGCACCCCACGCCCGGCCCGTTCCCCACGGCGGCAGACCCCCGTCCCAACCCCCTCCCCTCACTCCAGTTCCCCCTTGACCATACCAGCAGCAGCAGCCCCCCCCCCCCTTCCAGTTAGGAGGCTTTCCACTTGCCCGGCCCCGCCTCCTCTGACGCAGCTCCTTTTACAGGCCCAGTCCCCTCACCCCCGACTTGGGCTTCCCCCTCCCCTCCCCCTCCCCTCCCCCTCCCCTGCGGGGGCCCCATCCCCCCCTACCGACCATCCACCCCCTACTCCGTTTACTTGCCCCCCTCCAAGAGCCCACCCAACAGACCCAAACAAAACAGTGCCCAACCCACCCTAACCACCCACACCGAATCAAAAAGAAACAAGAACAAAGAACCCCCCCCTCAAAATGTAACATCCCAACAGCAACCCCCGACCACCCATCCCGACCCTCAGTTTGTGTCCAGCTTCTCGGCCTGAACAAAGGCCCACGCCTCCTCCGGGGACTCAAAATAATGGTGCCTGTCCTTGTAGGTGACCCACAGTCGCGCCGGCTGCAGCTTGCCAAACTTCACCCCCTTCCTGTGCAGCACCGCCTTCGCCCGGTTGTACCCGGCCCTCCTCTTTGCCACATCCGCGCTCCAGTCCTGATATATTCGAACCTCCTCGTTCTCCCACCTGCTGCTCCTCTCTTTCTTGGCCCACCTGAGCACGCACTCCCAATCAGCGAACTGATAAAACCGCACCAGCACCGCCCGCGGCGGCTCATTAGCCTTGGGCCTCCTCGCCAGCCTCTATGGGCCCCTTCCAGCTCCAAGGGCCCCTGGAAGGACCCCACTCCCATCAGCGAGTTTAACATGGTGACCACATAGGCCCCCACGTCCGACCCCTCCAGCCCCTCCCGGAGGCCCAGGATCTGCAGATTCTTCCACCTCGACCGGTTCGCCATCTCCTCGAACTGTTCCTGCCATTTCTTGTGGAGCGCCTCATGCGCCTCCACCTTTACCACTAGGCCCAAGATCTCGTCCTCGTTATCAGAGATCTTTTGTCGGACCTCGCGGATCGCCACCCCCTGGGCCATCTGGGTCTCCAGCAGCTTATCAATAGAAACCTTCATCGGCACCAGCAGGTCCGCTTTGAGCTCCCTGAAGCAGCGCTGGATAGCCTCCTGCTGCTCCTGCGCCCACTGCATCCACGCTGCCTGGTCCCCGCCTGCCGCCATCTTGCTCTTCTTCCCTCGCACTTTCTTTGGGTTCATCACCACTTTTTTAGTCGCCCCGCTCCTGGTCCAAGCCAAAAACTGTTGGGGGAATGTTGCAGTCTTCTTCCCACACCAGGAAATGTCAAAAAAATGCCGTTGGGGGCCCTGAAAAGAGGCCAAAAGTCCGTTCCAAGCGGGAGCTGCCGAACGTGCGACTTAGCTCTGCATAGCCGCAACCAGAAGTCCTTCACTCCCTCCATAACCGACGCACAGTGGCAACATCTACAAGATGCACTGCAGCAACTCACCAAGGTTCCTTCTAAAGCACCTGCAACATCTACCTCCGAGAAGGACAAGGGCAGTAGATGCAAGAGGACACCACCACCTGCAAGCCCTGCTTCAAGCCACAAATCATCCTGACTTGGAAATATATATTGCCGTTCCTTAATATCACTGAGTTAAGTTCCTGAAACTCCCTCCCTAACAGCACTGTGGGTGTACCTACACCACATCGACTGCAGCAGTTAGAAGGCAGCTCACCACCACCTTCTCAAGGGCAGTTAGGGATGGGCATGAAATGCTGGCCTAGCCAGCGATACCCACACCACACGAACAAATTAAATTAGAACCAGGAATGATGTCAGAAAGCTCTTCCTATGCAGAGTAGTGAAAGTGTCAAACTCTCTCCCCCAAAAAACTGTTGTGGTAAGGTCAATTGAAAAATCTCAACAGGACCAGTCTGTGCTTTAACTCCATTTACCTGCCTTTGCTCCATGTCCCTTGATACCCTTACAAATGTACTGAAAACCTACGTGTCAACTTTAATTTTGATTGTGCAGAAATAAGTAATATCTTTCAAAGTTCCTGTCATCACAATGACCTCACTTTGAAGCTGTGCCAACCTTCTAGAAATGCATCATGGTGAATGCTGAATTTTTAAATGCACATTCAAGTCCTGCGGATGTTGGGAATCAGAAATAAAAACAGAAAATGCTGAAAGCACTCTCCCAGCAGGCCAGGCTACATTGATGTAGCAAGGGGCTAAGAAACATTAATGTTTCAAGTGTAACACTTTGCCAGAGCTAGCCCTGTGAAGAAAAATTATACCTTAGATGTTAGTTTTTCTCAATTATAAAACTGGAGGGGGAATTTCTGGCTTCTGCTATTTCCTAGGACTCCCCCACACTGTTTGGGGCATTGTTAAGAGTAATTCAAGATTTTTTTGATGAAGTAACAGAGAGGGTTGAAGGTGTTGGGGCTGGTGTGGCGCACATGGCACTTTCCAAATGGCGTCCGATAAAATGCCACATAATAGGCTTGTGAGCTAAGTTAGAGATCTTGGGATAAAAGGGGTGGCAAGGTGCCACAGTGGTTAGCACTGCTGCATCACAGCGGCAGAGAGCTGGGTTCAATTTCAGCCGTGAGTCACTGACAGCGTGAAGTTGTCATGCTCTCCTCGTGTCTGCATCGGTTTCCTCCAGATGTTCCGGTTTCCTTCGACCACCACAAAGATGTGCAGGTTAGGTGGATTGGCCCTGGTAAAAATGGTCCCTTAATGCCCAGGGATGTGCAGGTTAGGAGAGGTTTCAGATTATTGGTGCACACTCGATGGGCTGAATGCACTATTGTAGGGATTCTATAGATCCCATGAAAAGCAACAGTAGCAGCATTGATAGGAAATTGGCTGAGTGAAAGGAAACAGAGAATAGTGGTAAACAATTGTTTATCAGACTGAAGAAAGCTCTATAGTGGGTTATGTGACCCCCGCTTGGCCAATGGAATCTGAGTGTGCAAACCCTGGGGGTGGAATGCGGGTTTCCCAGTTAGTTAGGCGTTTGGAGTCTTGGAACGTGGTAGCTTTTTAATCTCACTCTCTAGACAGTTTATTACTTTAATAAACAGTTTGTTTGTTAATCTACCTGGTGGTTGCCCGTCTGTCAGGATACTCCAAGACCTCAGGACTATCAAGTGGCCTGCGATTCAAGCCCACATAGTCTATGAGATCAATAGATATTTTATCAAATACCTATCGGGGACCTGGGTGCTAAGGCTGGCACATGGAATTAATTTACAGATCAGCCATGATCTGCCTAATTGAAAGATGAACAGGCTCAAGTGGCTAAATGGCTTACTCCTGTTCCCGTGTTCCTACCCAATCGTTCCCGGAACATTTCTACCAATAGTTTCTACAGATGCCCTGATGACACCCAGTTCTACTCATCACTACCCTCGTTGACCCTTCCATTGCCACTATGCTGTCAGAGTTGTCCAACATATTGGGTGAGCTACAATCTAATTGAATGGTGGAACAGGTTTGAGAGCACCTCTCCAATCGACCTGTGCCCCAGTGAAAGTCAGTACCTTCTGGAGAAAAGGGAAAAAAACTGGGAAGTGGAAGAACAAAACTACTGCATAGCTGAGTCTCTTTAGTAAGTTTACCTATCACAGAACCAACACTTTGAAATTCTTCCTAAATTCCAATCTTTGGGGAAAAAACAAAGCCCGCATCTGTAAAAGATTGCATTCCTCTGTAGTTGTTGACTAAAGCCTATCCCTTGTAGATCATTATCAGCTCCTAGGTAAAATACTTTGCCTTGTTCTACAAGAATATACACAAGCTATGAATGGTAGCTCACTGCTACAAGGTACAATTTCCTTGTCTTTATCTGGCTGCTAATCATGAGTCCGTCAGCATGACAATGTTATCTGTACATAGCAGGCAAGGAATGGTGCTTTGCGATGCATTCCTTGCACAGATGAGAGGCACAATCCGAAGGTGGGAGGCACTGATTATCTGTCTCCTATTTCGTAAAATCCATCAATTCCCATCCCCTCCCCCCACCCAGCCCTCCTACCATTTCTTCTGCTGAGGTGCCGGACTGGTTGGACTACAACCCAACCACCTTCTACAATTTAGAGTGCAGTCCCAGCTGTTTAGGGTTTCCTGATAGGTATAACGTCTCGGTTCTGATATCCTTATAAACATTTTTGTGCCTTCACTGGTGCCTCTACATCCTTCTTAGAGCATGGAAACCAGACATGAGCATAACAACCTAAGAGTAGTCTCAACAAGATTCAATGCAAGTTTAGTTTTGTAAGGGCCCCGAAGAATCCAGCACGAGTTTTAAGGATACAAAATAATAACGTTTATTTACTATAACAATATATACATAACAGTAGCAGTAACTTCCCTTGCTACCTTCTCCTTCCTCCTGGTTCCTGGACTGGCCAGCTTATTTATACTAGGAGTTTCTCCGCCCCCCTCATTGGGGAAGTTCATACTCCCATAGGATTGTGGGATAGTCATTAGTCCCCAGCCAATCGTCAGTAGGCAGGTTATAACATCCCTCCCCCCCAAAGTCCAAGGAATCCACCGTAGGCCCTGGCGAAGGAAGGTGTCGAACTCGTTTGGCCGCAGGCCGGACGCCATTTGCACGCGGCGCTGGATCAGGCGGCGTATAACGAGACGGAGACCGGCGCTTCCGTGATGAACGGCGCGGTTGTACATCCACGGCCTGTGGACCCGAGGATTCCCCCTCTGATTCATCCTGTGTCTCCATCTCGGAGTCAGAGTCTGCTGCCTCCGTCATGTCAGCGTCTCTATCCCCATTCGGTCCCGTCACGACCTGCGCAGGCTTCGAGTGAGGCACCAGTGGAAGATTTGGAGGACTACCCTCCCTTGTCTCTGGTCTTTGCCGCTGTTGAACTGAGCTCCGGGGGCGGGGAATCTTTTGTGGGGATGATGTTCTGGACTGGACGTGGTCTACATGTTTTCGCTGGAGACGACCCTGGGCTTGCACTTGGTAAGATATAGGGCCCGTTTGGCGAAAGATTACACCAGGAACCCATTGGGCACCACCAGCAAAATTCCGCATGAATACTGGGTCACCGGGCGCAAACTGCCGAATCGGACGATGCCGAGACAATCCCGGTCCCTGCCGTTCTTGTGTGCGGCATACTTTTGCGCCAATGTCCGGGAAGACCATACTAAGGCGGGTGCGAAGTCTCCGGCCCATTAGGAGTTCTGCGGGAGCTACCCCAGTCACTGTATGGGGGGTGGTCCTGTACGTAAACAAAAACCGAGCCAGTCTCGTGTCCATTGATCCAGAAGACTGCTTCTTTAGGCCTCTTTTGAATGTTTGCACTGCACGCTCTGCCAACCCATTTGAAGCCGGGTGGTAAGGGGCAGTGCGGATATGGCGGATGCCGTTCGTCTTTGTAAACCTAGCAAACTCCTCACTCGTGAATGGAGTGCCATTATCCGTGACCAGCACCTCGGGGAGGCCATGCGTGCTAAATGATAAACGCATTTTTTCAATTGTTGCGCAGGACGTTGTCCCCTGCATCTTATGCACCTCCAGCCATTTGGACTGGGCGTCAATTAGTAGAAGGAACATGGATCCCTGAAAAGGGCCTGCGAAATCTGCATGTAAGCGTGCCCAAGGCCGCCCTGGCCATTCCCAGTGATGTAGGGGCGCGGCCGGCGGAAGCTTCTGATGCTCCTGGCAAATGGAGCAGTTTTGGGCCACCTTCTCAATGTCGGTGTCGAGGCCTGGCCACCAGACATAACTCCGGGCCAACATTTTCATCTTGGTCACGCCCGGATGCCCATTGTGCAAGTCTGATAATATCAGCTCCTGGCCTTTTTCCAGGACAATCACACGCGTCCCCCACAAGAGGATGCCGTCTTCCACGCTGAACTCTGACAGCTTGGAGGAAAATGCCCGCAACTCGCCTGGGAGCTGTCTATGCTGCCCACCATACAGGACTATGTGATGAACCTTTGACAGGACTGGCTCCGTCTGGGTCCACTCACGGATCTGTGATGCCGTGACAGGCAAGGTGTCCATAAAATTTAGGGTTGCGACCACCTCACCGGTCGTGGGGGTCGACATGGGGCCGATTGATAAAGGCAATCGTCTCAGTGCGTCGGCATTTGCTATCTGCGTACCTGGTTTGTGCTCCAGAGAATACTCGTATGCAGCAAGCAACAAAGCCCAGAGCTGGATCCGTGCAGAAGCAATGGGCGGTATTGGCTTATCCTCTCTGAAGAGTCCCAGCAGGGGCTTATGATCAGTCACGATAGTGAAATGGCGGCCGTACACATACTGGTGGAAGCGTTTCACCGCGAAAACCATTGCCAGGCCCTCCTTCTCGATCTGCGCGTACTTTTTCTCCGCTGCAGTCAATGTGCGGGAGGCGAAAGCTATCGGTCGCTCGGCCCCATTCTCCATCTTGTGGGACAGGACAGCCCCAATACCATACGGGGATGCATCACATGTGACGAGCAAAGGCTTTACCGGATCATAGTGGGTTAGTAACCCAGACGACGACAATTGTTGCTTTACCCGCCGGAAAGCGGTTTCTTGCGGCTGACCCCAAACCCAGGTGTGATTTTTCTTTAGCAGCAGGTGTAAGGGGGCCAGCGTAGTTGCCAGATTGGGGAGGAACTTCCCGTAATAGTTTACGAGACCGAGAAAAGAACGAAGATGCGAAGTGTCAGTCGGGGTGGGGGCATGTTGAATTGCACGCACCTTCTCTGCGACGGGGTGCAGACCCTCGCGGTCCACCCGATAACCTAGGTAGACTACTTCTTTTGCCTGAAATACGCACTTTGTGTGACGTAAACGGACTCCAGCCTCCGAAAGGCGTTTAAGGACAGCCTCCAGATTTTCCAAATGCTCTTGCTCCGACGTCCCTGTAATCAACACGTCATCTAGGTAGACAGCCACACGTGGTAAACCTCTCAAAATGCCCTCCATAACACGTTGAAAAATTGCGCAGGCAGAGGATACTCCAAAGGGCAACCGTGTATATTCATACAGGCCCCGGGAGTGTGTTAATTGTTACATATGGTCGGGAGGCAGGGTCCAGCTCCAACTGCAGGTAGGCTTGACTCATATCTAATTTTGTGAATGAGAGTCCGCCTGCAAGTTTCGCGTAGAGATCCTCTATGCGAGGCATTGGGTATCGGTCGAGTCGGGAAACTGTATTCACTGTAAGTTTATAGTCGCCACACAAGCGAACTGTGGCATCTGGCTTCATTACTGGTACAATTGGTGCTGCCCAGTCAGCAAAACGGACGGGCCTGATAATACCCAAACTCTCCAAACGAGTGAGCTCCCCTTCTACCTTCTCGAGCAAAGCGTAAGGCACTGGGCGCGCCCGGAAATAGCGCGGCGTGGCTCCTGGTTCAACTTGGATACGGGCTACGGCCCCTTTTATTTTCCCCAAACCAGGCTGGAATACCTCTGGGTATCGTCCTAGCACCTCAGTCAACCCTCCAGAAACTGTTTGGAGGATGTGCTGCCATTGCAACCGCAAATGGCGCAACCAGTCCCGACCCAACAGGCTGGGCCCATGGCCACGCACTACGATAAGTGGGAAACGCCCCTCCTGGCGTCCATAGACAACAGGTGTCATTGTAGTTCCTGCAATGTCCAGTGGTTCCCCCGTGTAGGTGGCCAACCTGGCCTGTGAGTCTGTTAATGTAAGGGTCTGTATACCCTGCTTGATGCGGTCGAATGTCCTCTGGGCGATCACGGAGACCGCTGCGCCAGTATCCAACTCCATCTCCAGCGGGTGGCCATTGACCCGTACTGTCACCTTAATGGGGGCCACACGGGGAGCTGCCACACAATGCAGCTGCAGGCAGTCGTCCTCTGTCTCCACGTCCTCAGGAGTGGTCGCCGCAGGTTCATCCACATGGAAGGTACGGCCTCTGGGCTGGTCCCAGTTACGGCCCCTGGGCTGGTCCCAGTTTCGGTCGGAACGACGGCGCCTCTGGCATCCCCAGGACCGCCGTCCGTGACGGGGTCGGCGTCTACAAGTCTGTCACGGACATGGCTCCTCATCCATTGGCTCTGGAGAAGGCTCCCTTCGGGGAGGAATGTCCGATGGCCACTGGCGTCGGTCTGGTCGTTGCCTCGCCCAAGGTACCGCAGGAGTGCGGGGGACGTTTTTGGGCGGAAAGGGTTGCGCCCCAAGGCATGCACTTCCATTCCCTGTAGCTCCTGCACTCCTCGCTCTGCGCTCTCTCGGGACAAGACTATATGTATTGCCTGTTGAAAAGTCAATGTTGGCTCCGCTAACAACTTTCTCTGGGTGGCCGCATTGTTAATACCGCAAACCAAACAGTCGCGTAACATTTCTGACAAGGTCTCACCATAGTCACAGTATTCCGCAATCCCGCGTAGCCTGGATAGAAAATCGGCAAGGGATTCTCCAGGGGTCCTCTCAGCGGTATTAAACCGGTAACGCCGGTAACGTTGGGTTAAAGTGTTGCCCCACTATATTCACAAGTTCGTCAAACGTTTTGGTGTCCGGCGCAGCTGGGTACGTAAGGCTCCTAATCACCCCAAACGTATGCGGGCCGCAGGCGGTGAGCAATATGACCACCTGGCGCTTGTTTCAGTGATATTGTTTGCCCGGAAATAGTAACGCATCCGTTGTGTACTGGTTCCAGCTTTCCAGCGCAGCATCAAAAACATCCAAACGTCCGTACAGAGGCATGGTATAATAGAAAACAACTTCCAACCTGTATCCAACAAAAATCCAGGGAGGTGGCTTCAGCAGTGCAGACAGCTATTCACTTTTACCTTCGTCGCCAGTTTTGTAAGGGCCACGAAGAATCCAGCACGAGTTTTAAGGATACAAAGTAATAACATTTATCTACTATAACAATATATATATACATAACAGTAACAGTAACTTCCCTTGCTACCTTCTCCTTCCTCCTGGTTCCTGGACTGGCCAGCTTATTTATACTAGGAGTTTCTCCGCCCCCCTCATTGGGGAAGTTCATACTCCCATAGGATTGTGGGATAGTCATTAGTCCCCAACCAATCATCAGTAGGCAGGTGAGAACATTTAGCATCACTTCTTTTCGAGACAAGTTTTGCTTCACTTCTCTGTTTTTCAATACTATTTCTCTAGAGATGAACCCAAGTGCTTGGGCCTTATTAATGGGCATTGCTGCTTGGAATGATTTGTGTATCTGCACCCCAAGATCCCTTTGTTCCTTCACTCTATTTTGGGGAGATTTTCCAAACCTCCTTATTTTGCCTACAAAAGTGTAACACTTCATAATCAACTGTGAGAATTCTACCTTCTTCCAATTTAGCCTCTTGCACATTCCCCACTTTTTCCACCACACCAGACCTTCAGTTGTACCCTGAGTTCTGGAACCTCCTTAGAGATGCTCCTTAAAACTTAGCTCCCTGACCAAGCTTTCAGTCACCTATCATCGTCTCTCTTTATGAGGCTCAGGGTTAATTTTGACCTGTTTTAAAAAAGGAATTTCCATCAGACGTGAGCATTGCTGCTCACCTCTAATTGTCCCAAAAAGGTGGTGGTGGTGGTGAGCTGCCATCTTGAACCTCTGCAGTCCATCTGCTGTAGGTGCATCCACAGTGCTGTTAGGGAGCGAGTTCCAGGATTTTGACCCAGCAACAGTGAAGGAACAGCGATATATTTCCAAGTCAGGATGGTGAGTGACTTGGAGGAAAACTTGCAGGTGGTGGTGTTCCCATGCATCCGCTGCCCTTGTCCCTAAATGGCCGTGGTCGTGGGTTTGGAAGGTGCTGTTGAACGAGGTGTAGCGAGCTGCTGAATGCATTTTACAGATGGGGTTGTTCTCCTTGGATCAGAGGAAATTTGATTAAGCTGTACAAAATTGCAAGGATCCTTTTTTTTACTTTTGCAGAGAGGTAAGTGACTAGGGGGCCATAGATTTCTAATGATTGGTTGAAGGATTACAGGCAACATTTCTTTTCACCCAGAGTGTTGAGTGGGTCTGAAACTCACTCCCTGAAAGGAGAGTAGATGCAGGAACTTTCAACTCATTTTATTTTGTTTTTTTATAAATTTAAAGTACCCAATTCTTTTTTTCCAATGAAGGGGCAATTTATGTGGCCAATCCACCTGCCCTGCACATCTTTGAGTTGTGGGAGTGAGACCCATACAGACACGGGTAGAATGTGCAAACTCCACATGGGCAGTGACCCAGGGCCGGGATCGAACCCAGGTCCTTGGCGTCATGAGGCAACAGTGCTAACCACTGCGACACCCTGCCTTCCTTTCAAATAATTTTAAAGGTGTCCAGATGTGCATCAGAAATACCATAATCTGCAGTGATATCATAGAATCCCTACAGTACAGAAAGAGCCCATTTGGCCCATTGAGTCTACACCGACCTCTGAAGGAGCAGCCTACCCCTAGGCCCACTCTCCCGCCCTATCTCCACAACCCACCTCACCTTTTGGACATTAATGGACAATTTAGCACGGTCAACCCACCTAACCAGCACATATTTGGACTGTGAGAGGAAACCAAAGCCCCTGGAGGAAACCCACGCAGTCACGGGGAGAACGTGCGAACTCCACTCAGAAAGTCACCCAAGGCCGGAATTGAACCTGGCGCTGTGAGGCAGCAGTGTTATTCACTGTGCCACCGTGCTGCCCTAATTTATTCCAGGTTTATTAATTTAATTTAAATTCCTATGGTTGTGTGTTGGGATTTGAACTCCTGATCATTAGTCTTGGCTTCTGGATTACTTGTCCAGTAATATTGTCACGATGCTACAGTCCCCATAATATGTCGTGAAATGCCATTATCTGCAGGGCTACAGACCAAGTGCTGGAAAGGGCAGACACATTGAGCAGATTGTGGAGTCTTTCTGCGCTGTAAATCTGTTTTAGCTCTATATCAACAAGTTAATCCACCATGAAAGTCAACACCGTGGATCTTCAGTCCTGCTCATGTTCTCATAAGCTGTTTCTACCAGGAGTTTAGAAATAGCCTTCAGGTTGGGCATCCTTATCCTTCCTGATCGAAGGGTACTGAGGCCAGTCAAACCCAGGACGCTATCGCTCTGCGTAGCTCTGGGCAGCGCACATACTGACTGAGCTATCGAAGGATCTCAAATTTGCCATCAATTTAAAAGAAAAGATATTAGGCACGATTCTCCGGAAAGATTTATCAGTGTTGTAGGAAACGGGAATTGCCACAAGCTTCCCAGTGCTCGGCCCAGCGAGGCCGGTAACGCTATTCAACGTTAATTGTTCCCCTTAACGAGGCCCCACGTGCTTCTCGTTGCAAATGAAGGCTCGCCAGCCGATTTGCCGGCACCGCACTCGCCAGCCTTCCGCTACCAAGATCAAACAGTACTTAAGCTGCTCGGCCGACCCAGTCAGCTCGCAACAATGGCGCCCAGGAGACCGGCCCTAAGATTCGGGGATCCTGACTTGGGGAGGCTGCTAGACGCTATGGATGCCAGGAGGGATGTCCTGTTCCCCCAAGGGTCCAGGAGGGTCAGCCATAGGGCAGCCAGCACTGCCTAGAACGGAGGTGGCGGCGGCTGTGAGCTTGGGTAGTGTGACCAGGAGGACTGGTCTCTCGTGCAGGAGAAAGGTCAGTGACCTGCATCGGGCAACTTGAATAAGCAGACACAGCAGCACCCCCCCCCCCCCCCCCCCCCCCACCACCGGTCCGGAGATCTTTAAAGTACCCAATTCACCCCCCAACACTCCGTACATCACCGTCCCCCCACCACTGCGAACCACGCGTGTGGCTAATGATGCCTCCTCTCTGTCTCCTCAGGAAAAGCTTTCATGCAATTGTCGGGAGGTGGCCCAGACTGGCGGTGGTGTGCCGGACTTCAGAATCCTCACCACCTTCGAGGAGCGTGCCTAGGAAGTGACCAGCGGTCATTAACGCGGAGGCTGCCGGACGCTGCAGAGGTGAGGAAGCACCGGGCCCCAACTGGAGGACCAGTCAAACGTGAGTTGTTATTACCTTACTGACTGACCCACCCCTCCCACTGACCACATGTCCATTCTCCCGCACGTCCTGCAGCCGACAGCGCCGGCCTACCCCGGGTGTCCCCCCCCCCAGTCTCCCAGGAGACCACCTCGGAGGAGAGCTCCGAGGATGCAACTGTTATAGTCGTGTCACAGCTGTCATCCCCACCCTCCACCAGCGCAGATACACACTCCTCGTTGGGCAACGTTAGTGGTCAGGCTTCTTGGACAGATTCTGGTGAGCACCACACTGCTGTTGATGTGCATCAGGTGGAGGCAGGAATCCCCCAGGCGAGACAGCAGTCGGAGGTCTGCTGGATCCCAGGACCCAGCTGGGTCCCAGCCTGATGCTGAGCCTGTGGAACAGTGTTACCCGGAGCTGATGGAGACGATAGGGAGTGGCCGGGACATTCAGAGGGAGATGCCAGCGCCACCGCAGCAGGTCCATTGCTGATTGGAAGAGTCCCAGAGGCTACAGGTGCAGCAGATGACACTGACAATGCGTGGCTTTGAGGCCAACACTGCGAGAGTGGTGACCACAGTGGAGAGCCTGGTGCGCGACGTCGGCACCATTAGTGAAGGTGTCCAAGGTGTCATGCAGTTGGTGACGGCCATGGCTGAGGGTCTCAACAGAATGTCTGCCTTGCTGGGGAATGCCACCCAATACCTGGCTGGCCTTGATGAGGTGCTGCAGGACATGTCCCGCCCTCAGATGGGCATTGCCGAGGTGCTGCAGAGCATGTCCCATTCACTGAGGAGCATCGCCGAGGGTGTCAACACGATGGTGCAGACCATGGGGAACCACCAAAGCTGACAGAGCCAGATGATGCAGGGGCAGCTGGGGCTCGAACCAGCTGCCCCTCTGTCCCGAGGTGAATCCCAGGGCCCTACGGACACCGAGCAGGAGAAGGGGGCACTGGGTTGCAACCCAGAACGTCCCATGGAGTGGTGATGATGGCCACCAGCTCCCCCATGTTCCAACGCTCTGAAGAGGCCGTGTCTCACAGCCAGCACACAGGACAGGGCGGCACGGCTGTGCATGTGCCGTCGACAAGTGAGCCGGGGCCCTCCGGCCTCAGAGCCCCCAGATAACGCGCCAGGGGCATCGAAGGCCTCGGGAAGAGGAAGCAGCTGGCTTTCTCCACCTCAGATGTGTATTCTGGGGACACATCTAGACGTAGCAGTAGAGCTAGGAGGGCCAAGCACACCAGAATTACTGAGGGTACCGGGGAAGAGAGGCAGCCATCGGGAGGGTGTGGAATTGTAAAACATAATAAACACTGTTATGGGCGAGGTGTTTTCAGAACCCCAAAAAATGTATCATGGAGTTCCACCTACCTCTCCCTTTAATGTATTTGTTGCTTTTCCGAGCATACGGCTTTTTCCCTAGGCGTGGGATCACAATTATGGACACGTGGGTTTTTAAACACAAAACACTGTTTATTCCATGAACTCAACTTAACATCCTAAATAAACATTGGATCTCTTTACACCCCTTACTTCAAAGATAACTCAGAAAATATTGCAACAGTAAATAATTCCTTAAAATGTTCCTTCAAACTTCCAAGAGACTTAACACCTTTAAACAGTATCACATCAGGTTAAAGGATATATATATTTTCTGTAGAATGGAAGAGATATATTAGCTTGGTTGATTTCAGCTCCAGCACCTTGCTTTCTTCTGGCAGCTCTCTGGACACACGCAGACACACACCCACTGCTTTTTAAACCTGGCTTTCTCCCTTCAAGCACTCACAGCAAATCAGAACTTCTCAAGCTGCTGTCTCAAACTGGCTTTCTACTTTTAAACTGCTCACAGCAAAACAGCCAGGCACTTTTGAACTGCTCTCAGCAAAACCAGCCAGGCACTTTTTAAATTGCAAAACCCAACTGCAAAATGGCTGAACTGAACTCAGCCACACCCACTCTCTGACATCACCGTTTTCTTAAAGGTACATTGCTTAAACATCCAGTTCTTAAAGGTACTCTCGCATGACACCTCCCCCCCAAGAAAAAAAAAAACTATCAACTTCAAGATGTTTTCATTTTTCACCTTTGCACCATCCACTAAGAATTGTACACAGTAAATATACCTTTTCGGTTTTTAAAAAAAACAACACACGCAAATAGGTATAATAATATAGTCCATTTTTCTTTGTTCTTCTTCCTCCAACTGAAATCCTTCTCGATTGACAGTCTCTTTGAACAAAGTCTCTGCACGATCCATCCATTCCTCTACTCCTCAGCATTTCTCTTCAGAATCAGATAATTTAGTTCAATCTGACCACAGAGCCCTTTGCAATTCTCCAATACAGGAACATTGGTGATCACAGCTTTCAGGCAGTCAAATGCCTGTTGAAAGTCCGCTGTCCATTGAATTTTTTTACGTTTCCTCAGCAATTCCATCAGTGGAGTAATCACGCCACAAAACCTTTGCACAACTGTTCGATCAAAGCCATTCATGCTAAGAAATCGCATTCTTTCCTTCGTCTGAGGATAACGGAAACTCCGCAAGGAAAGTGATTCGGGCTTCTCCGAATTCACTTTCGGCTATGTTTATCACCAAACCCGCCTCCTGAAGTCGATCGAAGAACTCCATCCGATGGTTGAAATGTTCTTTCCATATCTGGAAGTTGGAAATAAAAGCAGATTGTCCCACTTTCTCAATGCAATCCTTCAAACGTGGGATAGGATAAGAGTCCGTTCTTGTAACTGCATTCTTGTAACTTTCGATAGTCCACACACAACCGTTGGGTACCGTCTGGTTTAGGTACCATCACTATGGGTGAGCTCCATTGGTTGCAACCCACTTCAATTATACCATTCTTCAGCATACTCTCAGTCTCTCTGTTAACCGGTGCCAATTTTAAAGGATTAAGTCTATATGGATGTTGTTTGATAGGAACAGCATTTCCCACATCTACATCATGTATAGCCATTTTAGTACTCCCCAATTTATCCCTATAAACTTGCCCATGTGATATCAATAACTCTTTCAGGTCAGTTCATTTTTCCTCTGGAAGGTAACTTAACAAGTCATCCCAATTTTTAAGAACATCCTCATTTTCCAATTTAATTTGAGGTATGTCAAATTCACAGTCATCTGGCTTTGGTTCGTCACTTTGACTTTGAATCATTTAAACTTCCTTTTTCTCTCCTTCCCTTTCAAAGTACCTTTTAAGCATATTCACATGACACACTCGGTGAGCCTTCCTTCTAGCTGGTGTTTTTACCACATAATTCACCTCACTTAATTTCCTTTCAATCTGATATGGTCCACAAAACCTAGGTTTTAAAGGCTCCCCTACCACTGGTAACAACACTAAAACTTTATCCCCACTGGCAAAACTACGAACTTTGGATTTCTTGTCCGCTACCTGTTTCATCATATTTTGTGCAACTTTCAAATGATGTCTAGCCAATTCACCTGCTCTATTTAATCGTTCCCTAAAATTTGATATGTAATCCAATAATGTAATTTCCGATTTCTCACCCACTAATTTTTCCTTGATCAATTTAAGGGGTCCTCTTACCTCATGACCAAAAATTAGTTCAAAAGGACTAAATTTGGGAGACTCATTAGGTGCATCCCTAATTGCAAACAATACGAATGGGATTCCTTTATCCCAATCTTCTGGATAATCTTGATAATACGCCCTCAACATTGTCTTTAATGTCTGATGCCACCTTTCTAACGCTCCCTGCGATTCTGGATGGTACGCAGTTGATTTAAATTGTTTTATTCCTAAGCTATCCATAATTTCTCTGAATAACTTTGAAGTAAAATTTGTTCCTTGATCCGATTGAATTTCTGTGGGTAGTCCATATCTAGTAAAGAATTTAAGTAACTCCTCCACAATCCTTTTTGCTGTAATATTATGTACTGGAATGGCCTCTGGAAACCTAGTAGAACATCCATTACAGTCAAAAGATATTGATTCCCACTTTTTGTTTTAGGAAGCGGTCCTACACAATCGATTAGGACCCTCATAAAAGGTTCCTCAAATGCTGGAATGGGTATTAAAGGCGCTGGTTTTATCACTGTTTGATGTTTCCCTATCACTTGACATGTGTGACATGATCGACAAAATTTAACTACATCTTTATGTAGGCCAGGCCAATAAAAATGTTTCTGGATTTTATCTTGAGTTTTCCTTATTCCCAAATGACCTCCCACTGGTACCTCATGTGCAACTCGCAACACCTCCTTTCTATACCCTACCGCAATACTACTTGATGAACTTCTGCCCACTTTTCATCCGCCTGCATATGTACAGGTCTACATTTTCTCATCAAGACATCATTTTTACAGTAATAACACTCTGGTATACTCTCAGATTCCTCTTCCGTATATGCTTTCTGATATATCCGTTTTATTTCTACACCTTTCTGTTGTAACTTCGCCAATTTTCCTGAACTAAAAACATCCGCCTCATCCTCCACCTGTTCTTGTTCTTTTTCAACCATCTGATCAAAAATCGTTTGTGATAATTGCACTTCAACTTCATCTTCACTCTTTGATTTAGAACATAAGAACATAAGAACTAGGAGCAGGAGTAGGCCATCTGGCCCCTCGAGCCTGGTCCACCATTCAATGAGATCATGGCTGATCTTTTGTGGACTCAGCTCCACTTTCCGGCCCGAACACCATAACCCTTAATCCCTTTATTCTTCAAAAAACTATCTATCTTTATCTTAAAAACATTTAATGAAGGAGCCTCTACTGCTTCACTGGGCAAGGAATTCCATAGATTCACAACCCTTTGGGTAAAGAAGTTCCTCCTAAACTCAGTCCTAAATCTACTTCCCCTTATTTTGAGGCTATGCCCCCTAGTTCTGCTTTCACCCGCCAGTGGAAACAACCTGCCCGCATCTATCCTATCTATTCCCTTCATAATCTTATATGTTTCCATAAGATCCCCCCTCATCCTTCTAAATTCCAATGAGTACAGTCCCAGTCTACTCAACCTCTCCTCGTAATCCAACCCCTTCAGCTTTGGGATTAACCTAGTGAATCTCCTCTGCACACCCTCCAGTGCCAGTACGTCCTTTCTCAAGTAAGGAGACCAAAACTGAACACAATACTCCAGGTGTGGCCTCACTAACACCTTATACAATTGCAGCATAACCTCCCTAGTCTTAAACTCCATCCCTCTAGCAATGAAGGACAACATTCCATTTGCTTTCTTAATCACCTGTTGCACCTGAAAACCAACTTTCTGCGATTCATGCACTAGCACACCCAGGTCTCTCTGCACAGCAGCATGTTTTAATATTTTATCATTTAAATAATAATCCCTTTTGCTGTTATTCCTACCAAAATGGATAACCTCACATTTGTCAACATTGTATTCCATCTGCCAGACCCTAGCCCATTCACTTAGCCGATCCAAATCCCTCTGCAGACTTCCAGTATCCTCTGCAATTTTTGCTTTACCACTTATCTTAGTGTCGTCTGCAAACTTGGACACATTGCCCTTGGTCCCCAACTCCAAATCATCTATGTAAATTGTGAACAGTTGTGGGCCCAACACTGATCCCTGAGGGACACCACTAGCTACTGATTGTCTTAACCTGTGTCCCATCCCCTGGGCGTTTGGAAGTTGGTTGTTGAGTGCGTGGTGTTGCCCCGCAGTGTTCAGGCACAGTGTCCAAGTATCAAGGTGTGATTGGGATGCTAGGCAATGACTCCCACATGCTACATGGCACGCCCACCCACGGGAATCCACTTGGGTTGTGTGAAGTGCTCACTTAACCATGATTGCCAATTCTCTATTAGCAATAGCCTTCAGCTGCACGGCCAGAGGCCTCAGCAGTCGATGGGGGTTATGGGTGGTCGGTGGGGCAGACAGGCATGTTTCCCCTGGACCAGATACGCACGATCCAGGGGCTGGCATGATGGTGCCACGTGTGGTTGCCTCCCGGTTGCCCCCCCAGCATTGCACCCCCACTCTCCCATGGCAGCCCACTCCTCATCCCCAGCCAAGATTCCTCTACCCCCTCACAAGAGCACTGGGGTGGCACGTCCAGCGCCCCCGACTCTTTGCCTTTGAGCAAAGATGGCTACCCAGCTCCCTAAGAAGCCTTTCTGCCAGGTTCACGTTTTTCAAAGGGAATACTAATCGGCACCAGCGTGAGCACTTGCTGAGGAGGCAGCTGAATGGCGGGAGGCCGTTGGATAAGGGGCGACTCTCGTTAATTGTATGGAAATAGGGCTTAAGTGGTGATAATTGGTTTCTCGCCACACTATGGCGGGATCCTGATTTTGCCTACGGGAGCGATTATATCGCAAGCTGTTTGGCACCTGGCGCAGTTCTCGTTTTCGGCCTCTCCTGCTATTCACCGGCCTCGTTTCGCTTGAGCGAGAGCACAACAAGGCCGGAGAATCGCGGCCATTGTTTTAAAGGAACTCTTCAAATGAAGCTTGTGGTCAAAATCTAAGCTCGTTGCTTTGTGAGAATTGTTGCTCATTTCCAAAACATTATTTTGCCAACAGCTGCTTGGTTTTTTTTATGTATGAAATGATCAAAGCTCAGATCCCATCAGCTCAACCTCCTGTGACCCCATTAACTCACTTGTTGAATTTGGACAGAGTGCCTGAGAGATTTGTTGACATCATAATAGGCATGAAATTGGATCACAAATGTCCAATATAACAGACAGTTCATTCTGAGCTGGAGCTGCGCCATCTACCATATTGGTACGGGCATCAAAAAGTAGTTTGCTATCCTATTATTGTTTAGGTTGTGAGAGCCCATAACACAATCACACAATATACAGGAGTAAGCACCCATTTATAAAGGCAGTTGTGGCTATAGAATCCCTACAGTGCAGAAGGAGGCCATTCGGCCCATCTAGCCTGCACCGACTCTCTGAAAGAAGACCCGACCTAGGCCCACTCCCTCGCCCTAACCCTGTAACCACACCTAACCTGCACATCTTTGGACTGTGGGAGGAAATCAGAGCACCCGGAGGAAACCCACGCAGACACAGGGAGAAAGTGCAAACTCCGCACAGAAAGTCACCCAAGGCCGGAATTGAACCCGAGTCACTGGCACTGTGAGGCAGCAGTGCTAACTGCTGTGCCACCGTGCCACATGTTCACGCTGCAGTCGGGCAGCCTGCGACTCCTTGCATTGCTTCATTTGTTCTCCAAATGGAAGGTGTGAAGAAATAAAAGTAACAGGGATGCTACCCTGTTAGATTGTTAACCCTCTGATGCACTATCAATTACGATGAGATGAGAGTAGAGAGTAATCGAGGCTTTATTACGCAGAGATGTGTAGCCTCCCGCAGCTGCTGACGAAATGGCTGCAGCTCGGAGAGCCCACACATTTACTCCGCCTACTGGGCGGAGCCAGCAGGCAGGGATCTACCCCCGTACCTGTAGTACAGGGGCCTTACCGTAATACCCTCGTATGCGGTATATACAATACAACAGTGGTAACTACCACACCCTCCCAGTGCTTCACCCAGTTCTGTCAAGGGAAAATGGAAACTTCACCCTAACAGACTATTAATCTGTCATTAATTCACGCTGGTTACCAAAGTAAGAGTGTGAATATCGAGAAACAACCATGCACCCGGTCACATTGTGAATCCATCCATTTAAAGAAAAAATATTTGACAAATTATCACAATTTTCACCATACAAAACAAAACAAGAACAACCCCAACAAAATAAAAAAAATACATTCATCCTCTGCTGCACCTCACACCATAGTCCCTCTTCCAATGCCCCCTCCCAGCTCTTCCTCCCACTTTGTCTTTATCCCATCCATTGACACCATGTCCTCCTTGATCCTCCAGTAGATCTCCGAAGCAGGCTCCCTCTCCAGCTCTCCCACTGATAGCACCACCTCCAGCAACGAGGAAGGTTGCTTGAATCCGTCCATTACCATACACAATATTGCAAGGGAAGAGGCCAGAGATATCGCAACATACATGACACAATGGGTAGGCTTTTTTTTCCTTAAATTTAGAGTACCCAATTAATTTTTTCCAATTAAGGGGCAATTTAGCGTGGCCAATCCACCTACCCTGCACATCTTTGGGTTGTGGGGGCGAAACCCACACAAACACGGGGAGAATGTACAAACTGCACACGGACAGTGACCCAGAGCCGGGATCGAACCTGGGACCTCGGCGCCATGAGGCAGCAGCGTTAACCAATGCGCCATCGTGCTACTCACAGTGGGTAGGCTTGCCTAACTGAGTGGTGCTGGAGGCATGAAGATAGTGACCAGGAGATTCAGAAAGGAACCTGGGAAATGATATTACCTGCCTCGTGGCAGAAGCTGAATTCACCGGTACTTCTTAGTGTCTCTGATGGAGGATTAGTGTGTACCTTGTGTGAGACAGTGCCTTTGGCAAGGAGTAGCAAATAATAAAGAAATCACAGTAACTGTAAAAATGTCAGTAAAAACAAAGTGAAAAATATATACGTTAGTTCTGACAATGGATTCCTCCTAGATATTATTGGGGAGCACCTCATTAAGGGCTCCTTAATTCCTCTCAAGACCTTTCTAAAGGGACTAATCCTTTTCTAGTTACTGAGAGCAGACTTCAGTGTACGAAACAATGTGCAACTGGTTTCATTGTGTTCTGATGGCTGTCGCTCATGTCCTTAGCCAACCCCACTTGCTCTCTTCAGTTCTTTTTTTGTGACAAATGATGTTTCCTAACATCACAAGAATCTCTATGGCATCTATTCCTTTATAAGGAGTTTCCAAGCTGACCTTGTATAACTGTTCCACTTTGCAACCTGTTTGTGTGAAGCAGCCAGTCTTGTGGGTACATGAACAGCACAATGGCCCCGCGATCTCTCGGGTTGTGATCCCAGCTGTCATGTTATCATAGTGTCCATAGGTGTCCATGGGGTTAACGGGAAAGGCAGGTTGGCATCAATGGCCACTGTAGCTCACCCTGCACACCCCTCCTCCAACTCTGCACACAAAACACAATGATTCACCCAGCTTTAAGGATGGGAATCAGCTTCCTGCCCTATCCCCTGACCCCAACCATGATCTCTTCAGCTCCATGAGCTAGTGTCTGGTCTCATTATGTTATTTTGTAAATCCAGGGATTCTGGCTAGTTGCTTGACCCCACTCCTCCTGTTCATAAATTCTTACCTTCTTTTGTACATGGTCATATTTCCGCTTCCACCTTTCTCTTGTTCTATTGCTTCTTATGAACCATTCATCTGAAACACATTCTGATTATTAGAGTTGCCAGCTCTGGTTGCATGTATCATCACATGGGGCGCGATCTTCCGGCCTTGTTACACTCGCACTCAAGCGTAACGAGGCCGGTGAATAGCAGGATAGGCTGAAAACGGGAACCGCAGCAGGTGCCAAACAGTTTGCAATGCAACCAGTCCTTTCCCATAGGCGAAATCGGAATCCCAACGTAGCGTGGCGAGAAACCGATTATCACCACTTGAGCCCTATTCCCATATAATTAACGGGGGGGGGGGGGCAAACGCACGCGGCACCACCATGCCAACCCCTGGATCCCAACCCCATTCTGGGGGCAACCCTTGTCCTTGCCCGATTGCCCTACCAACCTCCCATAACCCCCACTGACTGCTGAGGACTCTGGCTACGTGGCTGAAGGCAATCGCTAATAGGGAATTGGCAATCATGGTTAAGTGAGCACTTGACACCTGCCAAATGGGTTCCCATGGGTAGGCTGGCCATGTGGCATGTGGGAGTCATTGCCTAGCATTCCAATCGCACCTTGATGCCTGGACATTGTGTGGGAGTCAACACCACACATGCAGCAGCCAACATCCAAACAGCCAGGGGATGGGACACAGCTCCCAAGACATGACCACAGCCAGAGGGTGGGTGGGTGCCACAGGGGGGGTTGCCTGGAGAGACAGGCAAAGGGTCCGGGGATCAGTCTGCATTGGGTGGGAAAGGGACAGAGGCATTATAATGTTTGTGCAAAAGGTTGATTAATGTGCTGTACAATACCCCATTCCCGATACCCCAAACCCCACGGCCCCCAACCACAGGCCCTCCCCACCCTCTACCTAACCCCTCTCGCTGCCCTCATGGATCCTCGATGTGCATGGCATTCCTAGCTCTACCACTATGTCTAGGTGTGTCCCCAGGATGCACATCAGAGGTGGAGGCAGCTAGCTGCTTAATTCATCCCTGGCCTTCAATGCCCCTGGCGCGCGTCCTCTGGGGGCTTTGGGGCTAATGGACCCCGGCTCACTTGTCTACGGCACATGCACAGCTGTGCCCAAGACGTGGCCTCATTAGAGGGGTGGAACTCTGGAGTGCTGGTGGCCACCATTGCCCCCTCATGGGACGGGCTTGGGTTGGCACTCAGTGCCTCCTCCTCCTGGTCAGTGGCCATTGGGCCCTGAGGTTCACCTTGGGACAGAGCTGGTTCGAACCCCGGCTGCCCCTGCATTTTCTGGCTTTGCCAGCCCTGGCAGTTCCCCATGGTCCGCACTATTGTGTCGACGCCCTCGGCAATGCTCCTCAGTGTCTGGGACACATACCCCAGTGACCGGGCCTTGCTCTGCAGCGCCTCAGCCATGCCCACCTGCGACTGGGACAAGCTCTGCAGCGCCTCGGCCATTTTCCCATCTGAGAGCGGGACATGCCCCTCAGAACTCCATCAAGGTCGGCCTGGTACTGGTTGACAACCCCCCCCCCCCCGCCCCCCCCGTGAGGCAGTAGTCGCCACCCCAGCGGTGTTGGCCTCAGTGCCACACATTGTCAGTGCCATCTCCTGCGCCCGTAGCCTCTGGGACTCCTCCAATCGGCTATGGATCTGCTGGAGCGACGCAGACATCTTCCTCTGAATGTCCAGGTTGGTCCCTATCGTCTCCATCAGCTCCAGGTACCTCTGTACCACAGGCTCAGCATCAGGCTGGGACCCAGCTGGGTCCTGGGATCCAGCAGCCCTTCAACTGCTGTCCTGCCTTGGGGTTTCTGCTGCTACCAGATGTACATCAGGAGCTCACCAGATTGTGCCTTAGAAGCCTGATCACTAACATTTCCCACCGAGGTGTGTGTATCTGCGTTGGTGGAGGCTGGGGATGACAGCTATGACGCGACTATAACGGTTGCATCCTCAGAGCTCTCCTCCGAGGTGTTCTCCTCGGAGTCAGAAGAGGGGGCCGCCTGGAATGGGCCACTGCCATTGGCTGCTGGACCTGTCGGAGAATGGACATGTGGTCAGTGGGAGGGATGGGTCAGTCAGTAAGGCAATCGCTACTCACATTTGGCAGGTCCTCCGGGTAGAGCCCAGTGGGGTCCGCCAGCTTCCGCATTAGTGACCGCCCTGTCCCCTACCACCCCAGTCACCTCCAGGGCCCACCTCGAAGGAGGTGAGGATTCTCAAGTCCGACACCCCACCGCCAGTCTGGGCCCTCTCCCGCTGATTATGGGAAAGCTTTTCCTGAGGGGAAACACAGAGAGCGCATCGTTAGCCACACGTGTGGTTCACAGTTGTGAGGGCGGGTGTGATGGGAGGGTTGGGGGGGAGCGAGGGTTGAAGGTGTGGGTGGAGGGAGTGCTGAAGGGGGAGGGGGATGGAAGGAGGGTTGGGGGTCACCTAGGGGGTTGCTCCCTTGGGGGGTTGGGGGGGTGGGGCGTTGGTGTCTACTCACTCTGGCCCGAATAGGTCATTGACCTTCTTCCGGCACTGGGGCCCAGTCCTCCTGGTCACACTCCCCGAGCTGACAGCTGCCCCACCTCATCCCAGGCAGCACTGGCTGCCTTGTGACTCACCCTCTGCGATCCTCAGGGCAACAGAACATCCTTCCTGGCTCCACCGCGTCCAGGAGCCTTCCCGGGTCGGCATCCCCGAATCTTGGGGCTGGTCTCCTGGGCGCCATTGTTGCGAGCTGGATGGTATTGGCTGAACAAGTGCAGCTTAAGTGCTGCTCGAACTTGTTAGCGGGAGGTTGGCACGCGCAGGGCCGGTGTATCAGCTGGTGAGTCGGTATTCAGGGCGAGAAGCCCATGATGCCTTGTTAAGTGGACTAGTTAACGTTGAATAGTGTTGCCGGCCTCGCTGGGCCGAGCACCGGGACCCTCACGGTAATTCCCGCTGCTACAGCACTTGGAGATTTTTCCGGAGAATCGCGCCCATGATCTCCAGCCACTAATGGCCACACGCATGCACCCCTTCCATTGGTTGCCCAACACAACCATCCATCACAGCGGTTTGCCTCCCCAGGCCAATTAGAAGGCAAAGAGACTCTTCAATATGCAAGTAGATGAGTTCTGAATCTCAATCATGCCTTTTCTCCTGTGTGATAATTTTACACCCATTTAACAAAGTCTTCAAAGGAAATAAAATCTAAACACAAATTTTTAATGTCCCTGTGTTACTCACAAAATTAATCTTTAATTCCTGGCAACTTCTGGACCATCCTGAAGGGTTTGCAACCCTGATTCTGATGCATTTTATTTCACTCTCCACCCCTTTAGCTGAGTGTTCTCCAGCATTCTCTGTTTTTGTTTTAGATTTCCAACCTCTGTCTTGTCACTTTATGATGTGGAGATGCCGGTGTTGGGGTGAGCACAGTAAGAAGTCTTACACCAAGTTAAAGTCCAACAGGCTTGTTTCGAATCACTAGCTTTCGGAGCGCAGCTCCTTTATCAGGTGAGTCTGATGAACCAGCTGAATCACCGGGAACAGGCCTCAGACGCTGAGGATTAACACTTCACCCACAGACAAAAAAAAAAGCACTTGCCTTTATATAGCACCTTTCACAAGCATAGGACATTCCAAATGAAGTAGTTTTGAGGGTAGTCGCTGTTCTGATGAAGAAACCAAATTGCATGCAGCAAACTCACACAAACAGCAGTATTAGAATGGCCAGTCTGGTTAATGATGTTGACTGGGGTACAGACATTGGCCGGGACACCAGCCAATATCCCGTACAGTTCTTCAAAATAATGCCATAGTATATTTTACGTCCATCGGATAGTAGATGGGACCTTGGCTTAATATCACATCCAAAAGATAGCATCCCCTCAGGTCTGTACCAGGATGTCAGCCTTGATTTTTATGCTCAAGTCCTGAAGTAGTACTTAAACCCACATCCTTCTGACTCAGCAATAAGAGAAAACTGATAAGTTCTTATAAAAATGGTCTCCATTTAAATGCTGCCACAATTCACCGTCAGTAACGGTTTAGCAATTTAGCTGCTCGATCTGCCAAATGGTGATCGCTACTGTAAAGAGCCGAATAAGGAGCTGGATGCAGAGATCACCTGAACCTATAAAACTCCCCTGTGCCCCTTGAGTTGGGCCTGAAGATTTTCAAAACCATTTTAAATATATAAATTAAAGTAGTTTTATGGACCACGGCAGCAACTTACATTTATATAGCATCTATAACACAGTAGAATGTCCAACGGGTTTCACAGCACCATATTTGATACTGAGCCACATAAGGAGACGCTAAGATAGGTGGCCAAAAACTCCATCATAGACGTAAGATTTAAAGAGCAGCTTAAAGCAAGAGAGAGAGGCCGAAAGGTTTAAGGAGGAAATTGCAGAGAAAGGGACCCTGGCAACTGGACCTCCATGAGTGGAATGATGACGGCACGCAGCACAGTGGTTAGCACTGCTTCCCATGGCACTGAGGACCAGGGTTCGAATCCCGGCCCTGGGCCACTGTCCGTGCAGGGTTTGCACATTCCCCTCGTGTCTGCATGGGTTTCACCTCCACAACCCAAAATGATGAGCAGGTTAGGTGGATTGGCCATATCTTTTTATTAAAGCAGTAAAAAATATAGACAAGGCCAAAAGCTACAAACACTCATTTTGCATTGGAGAAACAGGGTGCCCTCCCCTCACCAACGTACGGGGAGGGGGGTGGGTAGGCCACTCTGATTATTAAAGCAGTTCACAAAACAGTTGTACAAGAAAAAAACAAAAGGTATGTGGTAAACCACTGTTGCACCTATATTAGGTGGTGTATGGTAGGACCTGTACTACAGGTCCTGTGGCAGTCACTGCCTGCTGGCTCTGCCCAGTCGACGGAGTATAAATATGTGTGTCCTCCGTGCAGCAGCCATTTCGCCATCTGCTGTGGGAGGCCACACATCTTAGAGCAATAAAGCCTCAATTGTATTCAACTCTCGTCTTTGTGCAATTGATCTTGCATCAATTTATTGCTCTAAGATTTTCAGAAGATGGACCTCCGTATCAAGCCCGATCGCCTGCAGCTGGATCCGCAATCAAGCGATGCCAAAGAGGACTTTCAGCACTGGCTAGCTTGTTTCGAGGCGTACATCAACTCGGCGCCAAGCCCTGTACCGGAGGCTCAGAAAATACAGATACTGTACTCGAGGTTGAGCTCCAACATCTTTCCGTTGATCCAGGATGCGCCAAACTACACTGAAGCCATGACGTTACTCAAAGAAAATTACGCCCAGAAGACGAACACGCTCTTCGCCAGGCACGTATTTGCCACTCGCCCTCAACTCCCTGGTGAGTCCATAGAAGACTTCTGGCGGGCCCTAATCCCACTAGTCAGAGACTGTGACTGTCAGGCCGTTATGGTAACAGAACATTCAAACCTCCTTAAGCGGGATGCTTTTGTTCCGGAGATTGGGTCGGACCTCATACGCATCGAGAGGGGGCCACGCTCGATCTCACAGAGACAAAGAAGCTAGCGCTCTCTATGATGGTTGCCTCGTGCAATATCCAGGCCTACACCCCCAGCCGCGCGGCCCACCCCTCCTACGCATCGTGGACTCCACAGATGGCCGCCCCAGCGGAGACCTTACCCAGCCAGAACGCCTGCGCCACGCGCCAGCCAGCGAACCCTGGCGGTCCCCGATGTTACTTTTGCGGCCAGCAGAAACACCCCCGCCAACGCTGCCCGGCCCGCGCTGCCCTTTGTAAGGCTTGCGGTAAGAAGGGGCACTTCGCCGCGGTGTGCCAGGCCCACGCAGTCGCCGCTATCGCCCCCAGCCCCTTATTTACGGACAATGAGCGCCGCCATCTTTTTCAACCCCCGCCACGTGCGGCCCATGGGCGCCGCCATTTTGCTCTCCCCAAGATCTTCAGGCGCCGCCATCTTGTCTCCCCCACAGCACATGGGCACTGCCAGCGTTCCAGGTCCAGGGCCCCCCAGGCACCCCATCATCCGACACCAGCGAGGACCAACCACGACTTGTCTCAGTGACCATCGACCAGTCTCGTCCACACAACCTGGCTACCGCATCGACCAGCGTTAAAATCGATGGACACGTGACCTTTTGCCTGCTGGACTCCGGGAGCACCGAAAGCTTCATCCACCCGGATACGGTAAGGCGCTGCTCCCTCGCGGTCCACCCCGCCAATCAAAGAATCTCCCTGGCCTCCGGATCCCATTCCGTGGCGATCCGGGGGTACTGTACAGTCACACTCACGGTCCAGGGCATAGAATTCAGCGGCTTTCGCCTCAACATCCTCCCTAATCTCTGCGTTGCCCTACTACTCGGCCTGGACTTCCAGTGTAACCTCCAGAACCTAACCATGAAATTCAGCGGGCCCCTACCACCCCTCACTGTGTGCGGCCTCACAACCCTAAAGGTCGATCCACCTTCCCTCTTCGCAAATCTAACCTCGGATTGCAAACCCGTCGCCACCAGGAGCAGACGGTACAGCACCCAGGACAGGACCTTCATCAGGTCCGAGGTCCAGCGCCTGCTTCGGGAAGGCATCATCGAGGCCAGCAACAGCCCCTGGAGAGCGCAAGTGGTAGTAGTTAAAACTGGGGAGAAACACAGAATGGACGTGGACTACAGCCAGACCATCAATCGGTACACGCAGCTCGACGCGTAGCCCCTCCCACGCATATCTGATTTGGTCAATCAGATTGCACAGTACCGGGTCTTCTCAACGGTAGACCTCAAATCCGCCTACCACCAGCTCCCCATCCGTAAAGCGGACCGTCCATACACTGCCTTCGAGGCAGACGGTCGCCTCTATCACGTCCTCAGGGTTCCCTTCGGTGTCACCAACGGGGTCTCGGTCTTCCAAAGGGAGATGGACCGAATGGTCGACCGGGACGGTTTGCGGGCCACCTTTCCGTACCTAGACAACGTCACCATCTGCGGCCATGATCAGCAGGATCACGAGGCTAACCTTGCCAAATTTCTCCACACCGCCACTTTCCTAAGCCTCACCAACAACAAGGAGAAGTGCATGTTTAGCACGACCCGCTTAGCCATCCTCGGCTATGTGATCCAGAACGGAGTTCTGGGGCCCGATCCTGACCGCATGCGCCCCCTCATGGAGCTCCCCCTCCCCCACTGTCCCAAGGCCTTCAAACGCTGCCTGGGGTTCTTTTCATACTACGCCCAGTGGGTCCCAAACTATGCGGACAAGGCCCGCCCACTCATACAGTCCACCCATTTTCCCCTGACGGCCGAGGCTCAACAGGCCTTCGCCCGTATCAGAGCCGATATCGCCAATGCCGGGATTCATGCAGTAGACAAGACGCTACCCTTTCAAGTAGAGAGCGACGCATCAGACGTCGCTCTAGCCGCCACCCTCAATCAGGCAGGCAGACCCGTTGCATTCTTTTCACGCATCCTTCATGCCTCAGAAATTCGGCACTCAGCTGTCGAAAAAGAGGCCCAAGCTATCGTTGAAGCTGTGCGGCATTGGAGGCATTACCTGGCCAGCAGGAGATTCACTCTCCTCACTGACCAACTGTCGGTAGCCTTCATGTTCAACAACACGCAGCGGGGCAAGATCAAGAATGATAAGATCTTGAGATGGTGGATTGAGCTCTCCTCCTACAATTACGAGATTTTGTATTGCCCTGTGTAGCGCACAATGACTTACGCGAGACGAGAAGCGATGAAGTCTATCTAGGCTTTATTAAGGGAGACTTGTTCCCCCGCAGCTCAGTAACAGAATGAGGCTGCGGGGAGAACTCGAGCTCTTATACTCCGCCTTCAGGGCGGAGCCAGAAGTCAGCAGATCCAACCAGGACCCGGGACCTGTCAGCCAATAGCCTCTCGGCTTCACAGGTACCAGATTACCCCTAATACATACCACCACATTCACCCCTTGTTAAAAAGGAACCTGGCGGGGTGGTGGTTCGCATGGTGGTAGGGGTTTACAAGGCTGGCCCTGAAACAAATTTCGAACTGTGGCTATACATATTTAGCCCAACATTTAGTTATGTACAAGTTTGTCAGAACTATTTACAATAAGGAAAAAAAAATTATTTTACAACAAAATTCTTGCTTTCTTGGTGTCACGCGGATTCCACGAGTCGAGCGGGCGGTCTGGTCTTCCTCGTCGATCGCCTCAGCCCCGGGGGTGGTGCAGGTGCTGGCTCGGGCGCTGTCGTCTCCGGGAGCGTTGTGCTGTTTGTTCCTGTTTTACACCTGGGCGGGCACGGGAGGAGGACCGATCCCCCCGGGAAGGGGGCGGTCGCGGGGTGCGCCGGTGGCAGGGAGGGGGTGATCGGTGTTGGGGATGTGTGTGTGTTGCCGGCGGGCGCCAGGTCCCGCAGGGAGACCATGTACTGTCGGCCATCGGGGTACGCCACATAGGCGTACTGCGGGTTTGCGTGGAGAAGGTGAACCCTCTCGACCAACGGGTCCGATTTGTGTGCCCGCACATGTTTCCGGAGCAAGATGGGTCCTGGGGCTGCCAGCCAGGTCGGCAGTGACGTTCCGGAGGAGGACTTCCTAGGGAAGACAAGGAGGCGCTTGTGAGGCGTTTGGTTAGTGGTGGTACACAGCAGCGACCGGATGGAGTGGAGAGCATCCGGGAGGACTTCCTGCCACCGGGAAACTGGGAGATCTCTGGACCGTAGGGCCAGTAGGACGGTCTTCCAGACCGTGCCGTTCTCCCTCTCTACCTGCCCATTCCCCCGGGGGTTCGTCCTGCTTGAGGCAATGCCCTTGCTGAGCAGGAACTGACGCAGCTCGTCACTCATGAAGGAGGACCCCCTGTCGCTATGGATGTACGCGGGAAAGCCAAACAGTGTAAAGATGGTGCCCAGGGCTTTAATGACCGTGGCCGCTGTCATGTCGGGGCAGGGGATGGCGAAGGGGAAACGGGAGTACTCGTCCACCACGTTTAGGAAGTATGCGTTGCGGTCGGTGGATGAGAGGGGCCCTTTGAAATCCAAACTGAGGCGTTCAAAGGGGCGGGAAGCCTTGATCAGGTACGCTCTATCCGGCCTGAAAAAGTGCGGTTTGCACTCTGTGCAGATGTGGCAGTTCCTGGTGACTGTACGGACCTCCTCCACAGAGTAGGGGAGGTTGTGGGACTTTACGAAATGGTAGAATCGAGTGACTCCCGGGTGGCAGAGGTCCTCGTGGAGGGCTTGGAGGCGGTCTATTTGTGCGTTGGCACATGCGGGATAGGGCATCGGACAGCTCGTTCAGCTTTCCGGGACGATACAAGATCTCATCGTTATAGGTGGAGAACTTGATCCTCCACCTTAAGATCTTGTCATTCTTAATTTTGCCCCGCTGTGCATTATCGAACATAAAGGCTACCGACCGTTGGTCAGTGAGGAGAGTGAATCTCCTGCCGGCCAGGTAATGCCTCCAATGTCGCACAGCTTCCACTATGGCCTGGGCCTCCTTTTCCACTGAGGAGTGGCGGATTTCTGAGGCGTGGAGGGTCCGGGAGAAAAAGGCCACAGGTCTGCCCGCTTGGTTAAGAGTGGCCGCCAGAGCTACGTCGGATGCATCGCTCTCGACCTGGAAGGGGAGGGACTCGTCGATGGCGCGCATCGTGGCCTTTGCGATATCCGCTTTGATGCGGCTGAAGGCCTGGCGGGCCTCTGTCGACAGGGGGAAGGTAGTGGACTGTATTAGCGGGCGGGCCTTGTCTGCGTACTGGGGGACCCACTGGGCGTAATATGAAAAGAAGCCCAGGCAACGTTTCAGGGCTTTGGAGCAGTGGAGAAGGGGAAATTCCATAAGGGGGCGCATGCGTTTGGGGTCAGGATGGCCAAACGGTTTGTGCTAAAAACACATTTTTCCTCGTTATATGTGAGGTTCAGGGCGTTAGCGGTCTGGAGGAACTTTTGGAGTATGGCGTCGTGGTCCTGCTGATCGTGGCCGCAGATGGTTACGTTGTCGAGATACGGG
Organism: Scyliorhinus torazame; assembly: GCF_047496885.1. NCBI lineage: Eukaryota > Metazoa > Chordata > Chondrichthyes > Carcharhiniformes > Scyliorhinidae > Scyliorhinus > Scyliorhinus torazame. The sequence goes on from NC_092719.1 coordinate 114,919,870, forward strand.
AATGTGGCCTGCAACCCGTGCTGGTCAACCATTCGGTCCATCTCCCGTTGGAAGACCGAGACCCCGTTCCTGACGCCAAATGGGACCCTTAGGAAATGGTATAGCCGCCCGTCTGCCTCGAAGGCAGTGTACTTGTGGTCACCGGGGCCAATGGGGAGCTGGTGGTAGGCGGACTTGAGGTCCACGGCGGAAAAGACCTTGTACTGTGCAATCCGATTGACCATGTCGGATATGCGGGGGAGAGGGTACGCATCTAGCTGAGTGTACCTGTTGATGGTCTGACTATAGTCTACGACCATCCTTTGCTTCTCCCCGGTCTTCACGACTACCACCTGGGCTCTCCAGGGACTATTGCTGGCCTGGATTATGCCTTCCTTCAGCAACCGCTGGACTTCAGACCGGATAAATGTCCGGTCCTGGGCGCTGTACCGTCTGCTCCTAGTGGCGACGGGTTTGCAATCCGGGGTGAGGTTTGCAAACAAGGACGGCGGTTCAACCTTGAGAGTTGCGAGGCCGCAGATAGTGAGTGGGGGTATTGGGCCGCCGAATTGGAATGTTAGGCTCTGGAGGTTACACTGGAAATCTAATCCCAGTAATGTGGGCGCGCAGAGTTGGGGAAGGACGTAGAGCCTGTAGTTCTTAAACTCCCTCCCTTGCACCGTTAGGTTTGCGATGCAGAACCCTTTGATCTCTACGGAGTGGAATCCTGCAGCTATGGAAATCTTTTGCGTGCTTGGATGGATGGACAGCAAACAGCGTCTTACCGTATCTGGGTGAATAAAACTTTCCGTGCTCCCGGAGTCGATCAAGCATGGCTTCTCGTATCCGTTGACCAGCACTGTTGTTGTCGTTGTTTGGAGCGTCCGGGGCCGCGATTGATCCAGTGTCACCGAAGCCAGTCGTGGTAGTAGTGTCGCGGCGTCTTCGTCGGACCCCGTGGAGCCGTCGATGCTGGGGTCCTTTGTTGTCAACCAAGATGGCGGCGTCCATGAATCACACGCGGTCGGGGGTGGACAAAATGGCCACCCCCATGAATCGCACGCGGCCGGGGGTGGACAAAATGGCCACCCCCATGAATCGCACGTGGCTGGGGGGGTCACAAGATGGCGGCACCCATCCTCCCCTCGTGGTGTCCGGGACCCAAAATTTCGGCGCCCGCGGGTCGCACATGGGATGCTGGGGGGGTTGGGGGGTGTTTGGGATGTGTTGTCCTCGTTCTTCTCCGGGGATTGCGGCGACCCCCCGGGACCGGCACACTGCCGCGTAATGGCCCTTTTTGCCACAGCTTTTACAAGTAGCTGCGCGGGCCGAGCAGCGCTGCCGGGGGTGTTTCGCTTGTCCGCAAAAATAGCAGCGGGAACCCCCCGGGATGGTCTGGCGCTTAACCGCGCAAGCTTGCGGGGGGGTGGGGGGTGCCGGGGAGTTGGTCGCGACGGGGGTCCACGGAGCCCAAGGGGCTGCCACGCGGTCGGGGCCATAGGCGCGGGTGTTTTGGGAGGCCACATCAAGGGAGGCTGCAAGGGCCCGTGCCTCTGAGAGTCCTAGCGACTCTCTTTCTAAAAGTCTCTGACGAATTTGGGGAGAGTCCATACCTGCCACGAATGCATCTCGAATTAGCAGGTCCGTGTGCTCGATCGCGTTCACCAGCGGGCAGTTGCAGTTTCATCCCAAAATCAGCAGCGCGCCGTAGAATTCGTCGAGCAATTCTCCGGGAATTTGCCGCCTCGTCGCAAGTTGGTGGCGTGCGTAGACCTGGTTAACGGGCCGAATGTAGATGTCCTTCAGCAACGCGAGCGCCGTCGGGAAATCCTCTGCGCCTTCTATAAGTGAGTAAATCTCCAGGCTTACCCTCGAATGCAGGACCTGCATTTTCTGCTCTTCCATGATCCGGCCGGGGGCCATTCGAAGGTAGCCTTCGAAGCATGCTAGCCAGTGTTTGAACACGGCCGCCGAGTTTGCTGCATGGGGGCTGATCCACAGGCACTCCGGGGCGATCCGGAGCTCCATAGTCTTTTAAGCTCGCTTAATAAATTGTAGCGCACAATGACTTACGTGAGACGAGAAGCGATGAAGTCTATCTCGGCTTTATTAAGCGAGATTTGTTCCCCAGCAGCTCAGTAACAGAATGAGGCTGCAGGGAGAACTCGAGCTCTTATACTCTGCCTTCAGGGCGGAGCAAGAAGTCGGCAGATCCAACCAGGACCCGGGACCTGTCAGCCAATACCCTCTCGGCTTCACAGGTACCATATTACCCCTAATACATACCACCACACCCCGGCAAGCTCAACGAGCCCCCAGACGCCCTCTCTCGAGGTACACGTGCCAGCGCACAAGTAGACCGACTCCGGGCCCTGCACGACAGCCTTTGTCACCCGGGTGTCACACGGTTGTACCATTTTATAAAGGCCCGCAATCTGCCCTACTCCGTCGAGGAAGTACAGACAATCACCAGGGACTGCCAGGTCTGTGCGGAGTGCAAGCCACACTTCTACCGGCCGGACCGTGCGCGCCTGGTGAAGGCCTCCCGCCCCTTTGAACGCCTCAGCGTGGATTTCAAAAGGCTCCTCCCCTCCACCGACCATAACACGTATTCTCTCAGTGTGGTCGATGAGTACTCCAGATTCCCCTTCGCCATCCCATGCCCCGACATGACGTCTGCCACCGTCATCAAAGCCCTCAACACAATCTTCGCTCTGTTAGGTTTCCCCGCCTACATCCACAGGGGATCTTCATTCATGAGTGATGAGCTGCGTCAGTTCCTGCTCAGCAGGGGTATCGCCTCCAGCAGGGCAACAGGCTATAACCCCCGGGGAAACGGACAGGTAGAGAGGGAGAACGGGACGGTATGGAGGGACGTCCAACTGGCCCTACGGTCCAGGAACCTCCCGGCTTCCCACTGGCAGGAGGTCCTCCCTGATGCACTACACTCCATTCTGTTACTACTGTGCACCGCCACTAACAACACACCCCACAAACATCTTTTTTGCCTTCCCCAGGAAGTCCACATCCGGGGTGTCGCTCCCGACTTGGCTCGCAGCCCCAGGACCCGTCCTTCTCCGTAGGCACATCTGAACCCACAAGGCGGACCCGTTGGTGGAGAGGGTGCAGTTGCTCCACGCGAACCCCCAGTATGCCTATGTGGCGTACCCCGACGGCCGCCAGGATACTGTCTCCCTCAGGAACCTGGCACCAGCAGGTTCCCCACACACATACCCCTCCGGCCCGGCGCCAACCTCCCTCCCCCGGCGCTCCCAGCAGCAGCCCCCCCAGGACCATCCGTCCTCCCCCTGCCCACGCCCGAGGATGAAGAGGATTTTGGCACGCTCCCGGAGTCACCGAAGACCAGACCAGCATCAGCATCGCCGCCACCGCTACGTCGCTCCCAGCGGCACATCAAGGCCCCGGACCAGTTAAACCTCTAACTGGTCCACTGGGCTTCAAAAGACATTTTTTTCTCACAAAAATTGTACATGTAAAATCCAGTTGATGTATATAATTCTTCACCACCCCCGCCGGACTCAATTTTAACAGGGGGTGAATGTGGTAAACCACTGTTGCACCTATGTTAGGTGATGTATGGTAGGACCTGTACTACAGGTACGACGATAGTCCCTGCCTGCTGGCTCCACCCAGTAGGCGGAGTATAAATATGTGTGTCCTCTGTGCAGCAGCCATTTCGCCAGCTGCTGTGGGAGGCCACACACCTTAGAGCAATAAAGCCTCAGTTGTATTCAACTCTCGTCTTTGTGCAATTGATCGTGCATCAAGGTACAAGCACTAAACTTTGCACTGGAAAAACCAGATACCCTTGCCTCTGTACCAACAGAAGGGAAATGAAGGGGGTGTGGTGGAGAGAGAGGGGAAAGGAGGGTGGTGGGGAGGGAAGGAGTTGGGGTGGTGGTGGAGGGGGGCCCAATAGGACACTGCCTGAATTATCTACAGAGGCAGAAAAACAAAAGAACATTCAATTATGATGTGCCAGATTCTGGGTGCCCCCAGATGGGTTGAGGGGTGTGGTAGGCCATATTAGGGGTATCGCGGTACCTAGGTGGGATGTACCTTATACTGTAGTATGAGTGGTAGAACTTGCCTGCTGGTTCCGCCCAGCAGGCGGAGCATAAGGGTCTGTGTTTCACCCACAGCAGTCATTCTGTACCGGAGCTGCTGGGGTAACTACTTGTTCATTAAAGCCTTCAATTGGACTACAATCTCGCTTCAGTAGTGATTGATCGTGCATCAATTTAATGAACAAGAATTGAAGAATGGCTGCTCTCCGCATCAAGCCAGAGTGTCTACAAATCAACCACCACACGGCAAATGCAGCAGCAACTCTTAAACATTGGCTGGCAGGTTTCAACAGGTACATCAGGATGGCCCCGACTACCCCCACGGAGGAACAGAAAATGCAAGTCCTACACTCAAGGGTGAGCCCAGAAATCTACACGCTTACCGAAGACGTGGACGGTTTTGAGGACGCAATGACTTTGTTAAAAGAGCACTACCTCCGCACTGTGAATCAGGTATACGCTCGGCATCTTTAGCTATCAGACGGCAGATCCCAGGGGAATCACTGGACGTATTTTACCGCGCATTGTTAGTGTCAGGTAGAAACTGTAACTGTCCACAAGTCTCAGCCAATGACCACACCAAACTCTTAATACGGGATGCTTTTGTTGAGGGCATGCTGTCCTCTAAAATCCGCCAGCGACTGCTGGAAAACGCCACGCTAGGGCTTAGAGGGGCACGGAAACTTGCGCACTCCCTAGATGTAGCCTCCCGCAAAGCCCAGGCCTACGTTCCTGACTGCGCGGTACCCGCATGGACAGGGTGGACCCCACCCACGGCCGATTCCAAAGCACCCCTAAATTCCCCACAAGCTTGTGCAGTGCGGCAGCCAGGGAACCCCAGGGGGGGGTGCCTGATGCAATTTTTGCGGGCAAAACAAACACCCCCGGCAACGCTGCCCGGCCCGATCCGCACAGGCCATGTGCGATTCATAGGGGCAGCCATCTTGGATGACGTCTCAGGACCCCAACTCGGCTGGCCATGTATCGCCTGATGAGATCTCCCAGCCGGCCATGTGCGATTCATGGGGGCAGCCATCTTGTATGACGTCTCAGGACCCGACTCGGGTGACCGCGTATCGCCCGACAAGATCTCTCAGCTTCTGCCACAACTTGCCTCAGTGACACTGGACGAGTCTCGGCCCCGAACGCTTTCAACCGTCGGTACTCATCAACGGGCACAAGACATCCTGCTTGATCGACTCTGGGAGCACGGAGAGCTTCATCCATCCCAATACGGTCAGACTCTGCTCCCTCGCTGTACATCCGATTAAACAAAGGATCTCCCTAGCCTCTGGGTCCCACTCTGTGGAGATCCAGGGTTACTGCATAGCCAACCTCACAGTCCAGGGCGTGGAGTTCAATAACTTCCGACTCTACGTCCTCCCCCATCTCTGCGCTGCCACACTCCTGGGACTGGACATCCAGTGTAACCTGCAAAGTTTAACGTTCAAATTCGGCAGCCCCATACCCCCTCCCCTCACTGTCCGCGGCCCCGCGACCCTCAAGGTCGACCCGCCTTCCCTGTTTGCAAACCTTACCCCTGATTGCAAACCTGTCGCCACCAGGAGCAGACGGTATGGGGGAGGCGTTTTCAGAACCCCAAAATGTATCATGGAGTTCAACCAACCTCCACCTTTAATGTATTTGTTGCTTTTCCGAGCACATTGCTTGTTCCCTAGGTGTGGGATCACAATTATGGACACGTGGGTTTTTAAACACAAAACAATGTTTATTCTATGAACTCAACTTAATTTTTTAAATAAACATTGGATCCCTTAACACCCCCTTACTTCAAAGATAACCCTGAAAATATTACAACACTAAATAATCCCTCAAAATGTTCCTTCAAACATCCAAAAGGCTTCAAACCTTCAAAACAGTAACACCCCAGGTCACAGTTAATATATATTTTCTGTTTTATGGCAGAGATATATCAGCTTGGTTGACTTCAGCTCCAGCACCTTGCTTTCTTCCTGCAGCTCTCTGGAAACACATAGACACACCCAAGCTGCTTTCTCAAACCTGGCTTTCTCCCTTCAAGCAGATCACAGCAAACCAGAACTTCTCAAGCTGCTGTCTCAAACAGGCTTTCTCCTTTTAAGCAGCTCACAGCAAAAACAGCCAGGCACTCTTAAACTGCTCTCAGCAAAACCAGCCAGGCACTTTTTAGCTGCTCTCAGCAAAACTGAAACCAAAAGCAGAAGTGAGCTCAGTTCCCCCCCTGTGACATCACTTCAGTAATATGATCATCTCCATTCCTTAAAGGTACATTGCTTAAACATCCATTTCTTAAAGGGACTCTCGCATGACACTTTCAAATTCTCTCACATCCTTTAATCACATTTTAAAGTTTTCAAGTTCTTACTTGTCTATTCTAATTCACCTCCTGTGGCTTGGGTTTGATAGTTAGGTTTGATAGTTTCTGTGAATCACCTTGCAGCATTTTACAACATGCATGTTATTGCTTTACCAATACCTTGAATGGATATCTAAACCAGCAAATGGTGTAATTCTGACTTTAAAAAAATTAATTCGTGGGATGTGGGGCCAGCATTTGTTGCCCATACCTTTTAAATACCCAATTATTTTTTTCCCCAATTTTAGGGGCAATTTAGCATGGCCAATCCACCTAACCTGCACATCTTTGGGTTGTGGGGATGAAACCCACTCAGACATGGGTAGACTGTGCAAACTCCACACAGACAGTGACCCAGGGCCGGGATTCGAACCCGGGTCCTCAGAGCCAGTCCCAGTGCTAATCACTGTGCCACATGCTGCCCTATTGCCCATACCTAATTGCCTTTGAGAAGGTGGTGGTGAGCGTGCCGCTGCAGTCCATCTGATGTAGATACACCCACCCACTGTGCTGTTAGGGTGGGAGTTCCAGGATTTTGATCCAGCAACAGTGAGTGAACAGCGATATATTTCCAAGTCAGGATGGTGAGTGGCTTGGGGGGGGGGGGCAGATCTTCCAGGTGGTGGTGTTCGCATGTGTCTACCACCCTTGTCTTTCTAGATGGTAGTGGTCTTGGGTTTGGTAGGTGCTGCCTAAGGAGCCTTTGCAAATTCCTGCAGTGTACCTTGTAGATGGTACACACTGCTGCCACTTTGCATCGGTGGTGGAGGGAGTGAATGTTTGTTGATGGAATTTCCAATTAAGGGGGCTGCTTTTTCCTGGATGTTGTCAAGCTTCTTGTGTTGTTGGATCAACATTTATCCAGGAAAGTGAGGAGTACTCCTTGTAGATGGTGATTAGGGGTTGGGAAGTCAGAAGGTGAGCCATTCGCTGCTGACCTGTTCTCGTAGCCGTGGTATTTATATGGTTAGTCCAGTTCAGTTTCTTTTTTTAAAATATATTTAGAGTACCCAATAAATTTTTTCCAATTGAGGGTCAATTTAGCCTGGCCAATCCACCTACCCTGCACATCTTTGGGTTGTGGGGGTGAAACCGACGCAAACACGGGGGGCAGCACGGTAGCATAGTGGTTAGCACAATTGCTTCACAGCTCCAGGATCCCAGGTTCGATTCCCGGCTTTAGTCACTGTCTGTGCGGAGTCTGCACGTCCTCCCCGTGTGTGCGTGGGTTTCCTCCGGGTACTCCGGTTTCCTCCCACAGCCCAAGGATGTGCAGGTTAGGTGGATTGGCCATGTTAAATTGTCCTTGGTGTCCAAAATTGCCCTTAGTGTTGGGTGGGGTTACTGGGTTATGGGGATAGGGTGGAGGTGTGCGCTTCGGTAGGGTGCTCTTTCCAAGAGCTGGTGCAGACTCGATGGGCCGAATGGCCTCCTTCTGCACTGTAAATTCAATGAAATCTATGAATGTGCAAACTCCACACGGACAGTGACCCAGAACCGGGATCGAACCTGGGACCTCGGCGCCGTGAGGCAGCAATGCTAACCACTGCACCACCATGCTTCAGTTCAGTTTCTGATCAAAAGTAACCACCAGGATGTTTACAGTAGAGGATTCAGTGTTTGGTAATACCATTGAATGTCAAGGAGCAATGGTTGGATTCTCTCTTGTTGGAGATAAGCATGGCCTGGCACTCGTGTGGTGCAAATGTCACTTGTAACTTGTCAGCACAAGTCTGGTTATTGTCCATGTCTTGCTGCTTTTGGACATGAACTGCTTCAGTATCTGAGGAGTCGCAAATGGTACTGAACATTGTGCAGTCATCTGTGAACATCCCCACTTTTGACCTGATGATAGAAAGAAGATGAAGCAACTTAAGATGGTTGCAATGAGGACACTAACCTGAGAAATTTCTGTAACTGAGATTATTGACCTCCAACAACCACAATCATTTTCCGCTGTGCTAGGTGTGACTCCAACCAGCGGGGAGTTTTTCTCCAGTTTCCACTGACTCTAACTTACCTGGGGCTCCTTGATGCCACACTCAGCCAAATGCTGTCTTGATGTCAAGGGCCATCACTCTCAGCTCACCTCCGAAGTTCAGCTCTTTTGTCCATGTTTGAATCAAGGCTGTAATGAGGTCAGGAGCTGAGTGACCCTGTCGGAACCCAAACTGTGCCTCCATGAGTAGGTAATTACTGAGCAAGTGCCGCTTATTGGTACTGTTAATGATCCCTTCCGTCATTATGTTGATGATGGGGCAGTAATTGGCAGGGTTAGATTTGTTCTGTTTCTTGTGTACAGGACATACCTGGGCATTGCTGAGTAGATGCCAGTGTACTGGAACAGCTTGGCTCGGGGCGCAGTGGTCGAGAGCACAAGCCTTCAATATTATTGGCGGATTATTGTGAGGGCCCCATGATTTTGGAATATCCAGTGCCGTCAGCCGTTTCTTGATATCATGCGGGGTGAATCGAATTGTCTGAAGATTGACATTTTTGAAGCTGGGAACCTCTGGAAGAAATCGAGGTGGATCATCCACTCATCCAATTGTTGCAAATGTAAATGGCTTAGTTTTTGCACTGATGTGCTGGGCTCCCCCATTATTGAGGATGGTGACATGAGTGGAGCCTCCTCTTCCAGTGAGTTGTTTAATTGTTCACCACCATTCACGAATAGATGTGGCAGGACGGTGTAGCATCATCTTTTATTTAACTTATAACCGCCAAAGGATCACAATCTTTTTTGCTGTTGTGAAGATGATTGTGGTCTCATTCTCTGCTCAGTGGGTGTTTGTGGCTTGAATGCTTGCTTTACAAGTACTTGTACACTCGCTGTACACTTGATGTAATGGTCTAGGACAGGCGATAGCAAGTTAGCAGCCTGTCTCCAATCTAATCCGATTGAAGTCAAAGGAAATAAAAACTCATGAGAGAGACAAACAATGCCTCAATGTCGGTCATTTAACATTATCTCCCCCCCCCTTAGCTCTGCACTGAACTCTCTTAAAACACTTCCGGACTAAGTGGAAGAAATGCTCTAATTTGTTGGTTACAAAATTTTCCACTCTTTGGTTCAGCAACAAGAAATGAAGTAACTGACCCAGATGGAGAATGTAAAATGATTGACTCCGTTTAAGCATAATGGAACAAGGAGATATTAAGATATCCGCGTGAATGAATAAGGCCCATCATGCCTATATTAACTCAGAACGAACTACACAATATCTCCACACCCCCATTCTTTACCCATAATATTGCAAATGTTGTCCTTTCAAGATTGAATGCAATTCCCTTTTAAATGTTTTTATTGAATCTGTTTCCACTAGTGTTTCGGACATTGCATTCCAAATCGTAACCACTTGTTGTTAAAATTCATTTCTCCCCTTAGCTCCCCGGTAGAAAATGATCTTGTGGCTTGGTAATGGTGGAGATGTTTGTGAAATGAAGTCTAATTTGGGAGTAATGCCACTTGAATGATATGTTTCAGAGGCAGGTATCTGTTATAATTCACCTCCACGCCCTGGGCCAATGTAGGGAAATCTAGCCAGGGTTTCCTGACCGGAAATATTCCATTCCTGCGAGGAATGGAACGTTAGGTATACCAGCCAGCACTCATAGTGAGGAGGTGAGGAAAGAAGAATACTCCTGGCACCCACTAAAGAGCTTTGACAAAGAGTCATCGGACTCGGAACGTTAGCTCTTTTCTCTCCCTACAGATGCTGCCAGACTTGCTGAGATTTTCCAGCATTTTCTCTTTCGTTCCAGATTCCAGATTCCGCAGTAATTTGCTTTTACCCACTAATGTGGCCCAGACCTCCACTTAGCAGTGCAGTGACCAATAAGGGGAATGCATTAATTCCTCAGGATTTGAACATAAAGCCAAATGTTATCTATGGGTCAATGGGTAGCAGTCTGACCCAGAACTTTGTGGGTACTAACTCCACTCCAGTGATAATACAAGCTGACATTCAATGCTCTGCTCTCTCGGGTGGATATAAAGGTTCACGTGGCACTATTTCAGAGAACAGCAGGGGATCTCTCCCTGTCTTTCTGGCCAATATTTATCCCTCAATCAACATAATTTCAAAGAACAAAATACTTGGTCGTTTGTCAAATTGTCTGTGGGAGGATGTTGTGTGCAAATGGCTGCTGCATTTTCTACATAACAAGAGTAGCCAAAATTTTTAAAGTACTCGATTGGCTGTGAAGCACTTTGGGATGTGCTGCATTATGAAGGATGCTACAAAAGTCAATGTCCTTCTTTCATTTAAAAAATTGGTTGGGCTTTTGCCGCTCGGTGTTTTAATGGTGCAGCACTGCTGGCTTCAGAAACCACGGGCTTGATTCTCCATTCCTGAGGCTAAATGCCGACGCCAATTGACGGGATATCTTCATCGATTCCGGTACCGGTGAGGGGCTAGAACCGGTGCCGCATGAAACACCCATGGATCGCGCGGAAAACGGCTGGAGAATCGCCGGGTTCCGGACCCGCGTGCGCAGGGCTGACAAGCTGCAGCCGTGCACGCCTACACTCCCCACACATGCACCGGTTGCGCCGGAAAACACGGCGCCAGCTGTGCTGCACTGTCTACCCGCCCACCCCGACCCTACAGCCCGCTTCCTGGCCACTCCCCACCACTCCACCCAGCCCTAGCAGAAGCCTCCCGGCCAACGGCATGGATCTCGGCCAAGTGTGGCGACGCTGGATACCGTCCGCAGCTCCCAATAGCTGGGACCACACGTGGCCATGCCGTTGGGACCAGGGCCCATAGGAGGCGGAACATTGTGGGCGGGCTAGCTGATGATGTGCCAACGGGGTTGCAACTGCGCGTGGCGCGGGTCCTGATGATGCCGATTTGGAGGGGGTGGAGCATCGCGAACGGGCGTCAAACCGGTGCCTGTCCCGATTCCAGCATCGGGAGCCATTCTCCGCCCAATCACCATTCTCGATTTTGGCATCGGGCTACGGAGAATTCCGCCCCACTTCTTTTTAAAAAAATACTTTTTTTGCTCCTCCTTTTTCACATTTTCTCCCAAATTTACACCCACCAACAAAACAATAAGCAGTAATGAATACAATGTTGATCCCCATACCAACAACAGCAACCCCATCCTCCCACCAAACCCCCAAACAGCAGCCCGCATGTTAACATAAACAAATAACAAAAAGGAATCAGGAATCACCCATAGTCACCATTAACACATACAGTCCCTCTCCCCCCCAACCCTCCCAACCAGCCCCCCCTAATGTTCAATGTTATTCAATTCTCGAAAGTGCATAATGAATAGCCCCCATGAATTGTAGAACCTCTCCATCCTTCCCCTCAGTTCAAAGTTAACCTTCTCAAGAGTCAAGCATTCCAGCAGGTCCCCCCCCGCCACGCCAGGGCACAGGGTGGAGAGGCTGATCTCCATCCCAACAGGATCCGCCTTTGGGCGATCAACGAGGCAAAGTCTACAAGATCTGCCTCCGTACCCGTTTCCATCCCCGGCTGGTCCGACACCCCGGATATGGCCTCCTGAGGACCCGGGTCCAGTTTCACGTGCACCACTTTAGAGATTACCCTAAAAACCTCCTTCCAGTAATCCTCCAGCTTTGGACAGGACCAAAATATATGAACGTGATTCACGGGCCACCCCCCCGCAATGTTCACACACATCTTCTACACCCTCAAAGAGCCGGCTCATCCTTGCCCTTGTGAGGTGTGCTCTGTATAACCCCACGCACGAGGTGGAGGCGTTCACTCTCCGGAGCACCTCACACCAGAACCCCTCCTACTTACCCTCTCCCAACTCTTCCTCCCACTTTGCTTTGATCCCTTCCAGTGGTACCTTCTCTTCCAAAATAGCCCCGGAAACCACCGACACTACCCCCTTCTCCAGTCCCCCCGTCGTCAGCACCTCCTCCAGCAATGTGGAGGCCGGTTCCACCGGGAAGCTCTGTATCTCCTTCCTGGCAAAATCGTGATCCTGCATGTATCTAAGCATTTCCCCCTGCTTCCGTCCCACTTCTTATGGAGTGTTGCCCAATCTTTAAGCAGCCTGCCCATATTGCATCAACAGTGAGCTCCAGGTTGCAAGGTTTTCTGTTCCATTGAGAAATTGTTGAAAAATAAGGCAACCGATTCGCAGAATCATATGTTATCAAAACTTAAGCAAATACTGATGGGCCTGGCTCGGGCCTCTGCTCCAAATCTTTTAATAGACAACAATCAAAGCCACTGGTGTTCCGCAATCAAGGAAAAATGGACAAGTGCCCAGATTTTTGAGTTTGGCACCAGAATCATGCAAGCTTTAAAGGATTAGGATCACGAGAGCTCCCTGCTGACTGGGAAATGGGATTTTCTTTCCCGTCGATCGGGATCCCCCTGTTCCTGCTACCATTTCCCCTCAGCCATGCAATGAGGCATATGTAATACTCTGTGTAAAATTGATACGATGGGAACTGGTTTCCCACCTCTCCCCATTTCTTCTTCCACTGGCTTTACCGCAGGAGAGATTTATAGCTGCAAAGGCTGAGCGCAATAGGTTCAAGCTGCACTCCAGAGACATGAGCACATAATTCAACATGTCACTTCCAGTGGAGTACTGGGGGAGTACTGCACTGTCAGAGATGTTTTGGGGAGCAATTTTCCAGACGTTCTCCCAGTGGGATCTTCTGGTCCACCGCGGGTTTCCCAATGGCAGGGGTGGATTCCATGGGTAATCCCATTGACAGCGGCAGGACCAGAAGACTCCACTGCCGGGCAACAGAGTCAATGCTTCGGATCTAAATGATGTGAAGGAAGAATCATATGGAAATGCAGAATCATTTAGATCCGAAACACCAACTCTGTTTCTCTCCACAGAGGCTGCCAGACCTGCTGAGTTTATCCAGCATTATCTGCCTTTATTATCCTAGCCAATGGTTATCACTTTGCTGTTGGTGGGACATTGCTTTGCACATATTGGGTGCCGTGTTTCCTACATGACCATTTGATCGGCTGTAAAACGCTTTGAGAGCGGCAGTCTTCGGGGTCTGAGTTCAGTCAGATGTATTAATGGAGAGGAGGGCCGACGCCCTTGCCTTTTCCCCGTTATCTGCCCGCCGGAGAATCCTGCTGGGCTGGCGGTCAGCAGAAACCACCCACAGCTGCAGACTGGCTGTCGGAATTCCTCCAAATGGATAAAATTAAAGTCACCATACGATGGTCGGAAGAAGGCTTCCACAAAACGTGGGAGCCATTCACTTGTTTGTTCCAAGACCTGTTTGTAGCCAACAACTAGGAAGTCAAAGATCAGGTGGTGGTAGCCACAACACAGGAAGGAAGGCGGGGGGGGGGGGGGGGGTGTCAGGGAAACATGGAGCTCAACAAAGCTCAACAAGATAAACATGAGACACAAGGGATTGGGGGGACAACCTGAACAAAAGAGGGGATGAGGAAAAGACAAAGAGAAAACCGGTGGGAGGAGAAATGCAGGGTACCACAACTGCCACTGCAAATACTGCAAGGAGGAAAAAGAAAGGAGATGCTGATGTATGTATGTGTAATATATCGGGTGAAGCTGATATATGTGTAAATAGTTTTAGTTTTACTTTATATTTTTATTTTGCTTTCTCTCTTTATTTTTGTTTCATATTTATATATGTGCTCTGTAAACCAAAGGCTCAATAAAAACATTTTAAAAAAGTAAAATGCTTTGAGGTGCTCTGAGGTTGTGATCGGTACAATGTCTTTGGTGAGTTGATAAATTAGAGAAGTTGGGGCAGTTCCCCTTGGAGAAGTGAAGGTTAAGAGGAGATCTGATGGAGGTATTCAAAAGCACGACAGACATAAAAACTGTTCTCGTTGGCGGAAGGATCGAGAACTAGGGGGCTAAGATTTAAGGTCATTGCTGCAGGAAGTAATGACGACACGAGGGAAAACCTTTCCACACAGCGAATGGTTAGGATCTGGAATGCACGGCCCGAGAGGGAGCGGCTGTGGTACTCAGTGAATTGTCCCGCCGGAGAGTGGGCACAGAAAAGTCAGGCCAAATGGCCTCCTTCTGTGCTGTATCATTTCTTCTTTTATAAAAATGTAGAGTCGCCAATTAGTTTTTTCCAATTAAGGGGCAATTTAGTGTGGCCAATCCACCCACCCTGCACATTTTTGGGTTGTGGGGTGAAACCTATGCAGACACGGGGAGAATGTGCAAACTCCACACGAACAGTGACCCGGGGCCAGGATCGAACCCGGGACCTTGGCTCCGTGAGGCAGCAGTGCTAACCACTGCGCCACCGTGCTGCCGTGCTTTGTCATTTCTGCAATACAAATGCAAGTTCTTTCTTGCAGAATTGCATAAAGTAAAGATGTATCACAATACATTTTTTCCACCAGCACTCAGTTCTTCTTTGGGCAATATTTAGAGTCAATAAAATGTCCCGCTGCTCCCCCCCCCATACCAAAATAAATAGAACCACCACAGTTTCAGTGAACGCTGCAATAGCCAAGAATATGCACATTAACTTCCAGATCAAACCATTCCTGCATAATGAAAAGAGGCTGATTTTGAACTTGCCGACCTGGTTCTTTAGCTGAAATCAGGAAAATGAAAGCAGGGCACGTTCTGTAACACAGGGCGCAATTTAACTAATTGGGAATAAAATCCCATAGCGAGAACGTTTAGCCACATGTTTCATGACGCTCGCTTGCACATAGCCCCGTTTTCTACACCGAGGAATTCCGCTTGCCTGAACTGCTCAGTGTGACGAGAGATCGGGCTGCCATTTAAAAATGACGTCCCGATCTCTGGAGCCCACTACATAACCCCCTAATCCCACCCCCAAGCCCCAACCCACTATGAGGGAGTCCCCAGGCTCCCCCCAATATCCACGCAGGGCACATCCGGCTCGATTGTCGCCAAGGATAATGTCAGCTTAGCACCTTGATGGTGCCAACCTGGTACCCTGGCAGTGCCCTTTCCAGCTGGCAGTACCACCTGGGCACCTTGGCAGTGCCAGGCTGGCACCCAGGAGGCATTGCTTGGGTGCAAGACTGGCAGTTACAGCGTGCCTGGGTGGCACCAGCAGTGCCAGGGTGCCACCATGTCCAGAGGGCAAGCACCTGGGGGGCTCCGATCCCCTGGGAGACCCCCACGTGTGCCATTCTGACTGGTCCCTGTTTGTGGAGACCAGTACTGAACGCCTCTCGCCCGAGCTTCCCAGGTGCCTCGGGAAACTGCATATTAAAGTGAGATTAACTGTCTCGCTCTAATATGCAGGTTTGCCAAAAAGTGATCCTGCTCACAATAGGTGGGATTCATATTGCAACCTCTCAGAAGATTGAGTTAAATCTCGCGAGGTCGATCTCGGGAGCAGGATCTCCCAGCTTCTATCGGCGACATTGCGCCACAACGTGCTATTTTTCAGGCGCAACATGGCCATTCGATTGCGCCCGAGCCTCTGATCCATGGTGCCATTTACACACCTGGGCCAGAAGGTTGAAAATCAGTTCTACTCAATATATTGTTTCAGTCACCAATGGCCCTGATTCTAATCAAACTGATAAGGACAGTCTTGATTAAAGAGCTGCTCAAGTGGGTTCTTGTTGACTGTATTAGGTTAGGTAGCTTCTGAGTTTCATCATTTCTTCCATAACATATCTTGATAAAATGCGACAGTTCAAGGAGTAAGTTGCACCATCAGGTCTTGTTGGAAGAATTAAATAAGCTCTCCCAATGGCCCACAAGCAGTCCTGAGTCAATCTGGCAAGGTCAGGGCATAGCAAGTTTTCTTTTGCCTTCTTTGCCCACTGCTGCTCATTTGGTGTAGGTACATCCGCTGTGCTGATAGGACGAGAGTTCCAGCATTTTGACCCAGTGATAGTGGAGGAACGGCAATATGGTTGCAAGTCAGCACATTATGTGGCTTGGAGGGGAACTAGAAAGTAGTGGTGTTCCCATCCATTTGCTGTCACTGTCCTTGGTGGTGGAGGTGGCAAGTTTGGATGGTGCCGTCAAAGCAAGCTTGGTGAGTTGCTGTAGTACAACTTGTAAATAGTAGACAGGTTATTCATAAAGGCCCTGCCTGAGGTGTGGTGATCCTCAGGTTAAATCACCACCAGTCAGCTCTCCCCTTCAAAGGGGAAAGCAGCCTCTGGTCATCTGGGACTATGGCGACTTTACTTTACTTTAGCAGGCTGCTGCAATTGTACGTTGGTGGCGGATGGAAGGAATGCTTAAGGTAGCGAATGGTGTGCTAATCAATGGGTTGCTTTGTCCAGGATTATACTGAGCTTTTGAGTGTTGTTGGAGCTGTACAATTCCAGGTAAGTGGAGAGTATTCCATCACACCCCTGACTTGTGCCTCGTAAATGGTGGACAGGCTTTGACATTCAGGAGCTGAGTTACTTGCCACAGAATTCCCAGCCTATGGGGCGAAATTCTCCGGAAACGGCGCGATGTCCGCTGACTGGCGCCCAAAACGGCGCAAATCAGACGGGCACCGCGCCGCCCCAAAGGTGCGGAATGCTCCGCATCTTTGGGGGCTGAGCCCCAACCTTGAGGGGCTAGGTCGGCGCCGGACGAATTTCCGCCCCGCCAGCTGGCGGAAAAGGCCTTTGGTGCCCCGCCAGCTGGCGTGGAACTAACATCTCCGGGCGGCGCATGCGCGGGAGCGTTAGCGGCCGCTGACGGCATTCCCGCGCATGCGCAGTGGAGGGAGTCTCTTCTGCCTCCGCCATGGTGGAGACCGTGGCGGAGGCGGAAGGGAAAGAGTGCCCCCACGGCACAGGCCCACCCACGGATCAGTAGGTCCTGATCGCGGGCCAGGCCACCGTGGGGGCACCTCCCGGGGCCAGATCGCCCCGCGCCCCCACCAGGACCCCGGAGCCCGCCCGCGAACAGGTTCGTTCCCACCTCTGGGCCACTATCCATGTGGAGTTTGCACATTCTCCCTGTGTTTGCATGGGTTTCGCCCCCACAACCCAAAGATGTACAGGGTAGGTACATTGGCCACACTAAATTGTCCCTTAATTGGAAAAAATGAATTGGGTACTCTAAAAAAATGTTTTTAATGACTGAAGATGCTTTTATGTATTTCAGCTTTGTCTTTTGCAATGATGTGCTGGACTCCCCCAACTTTGATGGGGATATTCGGGGCACCTCGGCCTCCAGCTAGTTGTTTAATTGTTCACCTCCCTATAACAATTGAATGTGGCAGGACTTTAGAGCTTAGATCTGATCTGTTGGTGGTGGGATTACTTAGCTTTATCTATGCATGCCTATTCTACTGTTTAGCATGCATTTTTCTCCTTTATTCTTTTATAGGATGTGAGTCTCACTGGCAAGGCCAGTATTTGTTACCCACCCTTTATCGTCCTTGAACTGAGTGGCTTGCTTGGCCAATTCAGTGGATAGTTAAGAGTCAACAACATTGCTGGTGGTCTCGAGTCACATGCAGGCCAGATAAGAATGGCAAATTTCCTTCCCTAAAGAGGCATTCGTTTCATGGTCGCCATTACTGAGACTACCTTTCAATTCCAGATTGATCAATTGTGATTTGAAATTGAATTAAATTGAATTTAAATTCCACCAGCTGCCATGGTCTCAGGATTACTTGCCAGCGACATTACCACACGCCACTATTTCCCCATATATAGTCCTGCGTTGTAGCTTGATCAGTGTATCATGACCTCCCCTCCTTGATTGTTACAGTGCCAAAGTCAGACAAACTAATCATTCTTGGTGACTTCAACACAAGAGTTGATGTAGATCACCAGGCGTGGGAAAAAATGGGGTTGGCAGTTGTAATAGCAATGGTGTCCTCTTGCTGAAGCTGTGTGCTTGAACATCAGCTCTCAATCATCAGCACAGTTTTCAGCCTCCCTAATCGCAACAAGATGTCTTGGATGCATCCCCGTTCTGTGCATTGGCATCTAATCAACTATGTAATTACCAAGCAGAGGGACATGTGCGTGTAACAAAAGCCATGTGTGGCCACGACCACTGTCTCATAATTTCAAAGCTGAACAACAAGATCTATTTCCCTAGGTGCCCTCAGGGCGTGAAGATCCAGAAGCATCTCAATGTCTCAAGAGTCAAACAGGCAGTCAGGAAGGAACCTCTCTCAAAGAAACCCGAGCAGCGCCTGTGTACAGCAAAAATGGACACACTGCG
The DNA here is from genome assembly GCF_047496885.1 of Scyliorhinus torazame. NCBI lineage: Eukaryota > Metazoa > Chordata > Chondrichthyes > Carcharhiniformes > Scyliorhinidae > Scyliorhinus > Scyliorhinus torazame. The sequence goes on from NC_092719.1 coordinate 114,938,431, forward strand.
TTCAGCATGACTAGGCGATAAAAGACTTCAGGAATAAAAGACGGAAAATGCTGGGAAAACCCGGCAGGTCTGGCAGCATCTGTAGAGATGTCCTTATGGTTCGAGATATCAAAATCAGAATTGCATGGGTAGGAATTGCTCAATCTGAGATAACTCCAGTCAAAAAAAACAAGTTCTCCAAGAATATACGTCACAATTTACTGTTTGCCGATGAATATCCACTGGCTACCTAAATCAGGGTTGGACATGCAATATAGCATGGACTTGAGCTCCAATGCATGTGATCTGGCTTTACAATCATCACAAAGAAAACTGAAGTTACTGTGAAAATCCCCTAGGATTTTCCCCTAGTCGCCACACTCCTGTGCCTGTTCGGATACACTGAGGGAGACTTCAGAATGTCTAATTCACCTAACAAACACGTCTTTCAGAACTTGTGGGAGGAAACTGGAGCACTCAGAGGAAAACCACGCAGACACAGAGAGGACGTGCAGACTCCGCGCAGACAGTGGCCCAAGCCGGGAATCATACCCGGGTCCCTGTCACTGTGTTAGCCACTGTGCATCTGTGCCGCCCCAAAATTTGAGTCATCATCAGAACCAGTCAGCGGTGAATAAGTTCCCTTATCTTCACAGCATACTTTCTCAAGCTGTCTCTATTGATGACGAGAAACACGCCAGACTTGCCAAATCCAAGTGTAGCCTTCTGCAGACTTTGAACATCAACCTGGGAATGAAGAGGAGTAATTCTGCCGATCAAACTGAAAATATATAGAAAGTCCTGCCCACGCAGCTCTATAAAAACTTAAATTGTGTGCCAGCATCCAGCCAAGAAGCTCAACCACTTCCACTTGAGCTGTCTTTGGAAGCTTCTGCCATCAAATGGCAGGAAAAACCCCCAGACATTGAGATGCTCACCCAACAGGTGGCACAGTGGTTATCACTGCTGCCTATGCCATGAAGGATCCGGGTTCAATCCTGGTCCTGGGTCACTGTGTGGAGTTTGCACATTCTCCCCGTGTCTGCGTGGGTTTCACCCCCACAACCCAAAGATGTGCAGGTTAGGTGGATTGGCCACGCTAAATTGCCCCTTAATTGGAAAAAAAAATAATTGGGTACACTAAATTTATTTTTTTTAAAGATGGTCACCCACGCTGGCATGCCAAGCATCCACATCATATTCAGATAGTCACAACTGAGTTGGGCTGATCATGTGGCCTGAAAGTCTGACACTTACTTATCAAAGTAAATCTTGTATGGAGAGCTTGAGACTGGGGTGTGCTCTTGTGATGGTCAAAGGAAGTTCTATAAGGACACTCTGAAAGCTTAGGCGTTTTAATATTGACTTTGAGTCCAGGGAGAAACTCACCCAGGATTGCTGCACTTGGCACAACCAAATAAAAAATGGTGCAGGCTCCTTCCAGGGCAAACACATATCAGAGGCAGGGGGAAACCTCATTCAAAATTCAAGTCATCTGCACTATCCTTTCCTATTTGCAGCAGTACCTTCCGGACATAGATCAGCCTTAGTAACCACCTACGTGCCCACCAGTACCCTACCAAACACCCCCAAACGATGAATGTGGCCATCTTCACCCCCAAAGGGCAAGCAAGATCCTTGTTATAGCTTTGCCAGGTTGGCACCTCATTTTTAGGTGTGCTTGGTGGTGCTCTTCCTGGCATGCTTTCCTGCACCCTTCATTGAACCTGTGCCACGTTTTCACAATGATTTCCTTTGATTTGAATTTTGCTGGGATGCTTGGCCCCGCACTGGGTCAAATGTTACCTTAATGTCAACGACTGTCACTCTGACCTGACCCTGAAAATACAGATCATTTGCCCATGTTTGTAGCAAGGCCAGGACATCTGGAGCCGATCGGCTCTGTTCGAACCCAAACTGAGCAACGATGAGCAGCAGCTTATTTCTGAGTAAATGCCACTGAATGAAACCTACAATAACACCTTCCAATACTTTGCTGATGACCGAGGGTAGACTGATGGGGCAGTAATTCGCTGCTTTTTGTGGACAGGGGATACCTGGGCAATTTTAGTAGGTTTACATTAACACCGCAATGAAGTTACAGTAAAATGCTCCCAGTTGCCACATTCTGACACCTGTTCAGGTACACTGAGGGAGAATTCAGAATGTCCAAATTACCTAACACACGTCTTTCGGGAACTGTGGTAGGAAACCGGAGCACTGGAGGAAACCCACACACACACGGTGAGAATATGCAGACTCCACACAGACAGTGACCCAAGCCGGGAATTGAACCTGGGACCCTGGAGCTGTAAAGCAACAGTGCTAACCACTGTGCTACCGTGCCGTCCACTGTGCGGTCGTCACTTCTACGATATATTGTTATGGACAGAGGGACCTGCAACACAGATTGATGAGGATGAGGTCAAGTAGGTTTTTCCCTCATCACCTTCCGCGAACCCAGCAGCTATATCCTTCATGACTCGGCCAGTTTCGTCAATAGTGGTGCTCCCAAGTCATTCTTGTTGATATACATTGAAGCATCCAACCCAGAATACAATTTGTGGCCTTGCCACCCTCAGCTGGTCCTGTCACTGAGCTGCTGATCAATCCCAGGTCTGAGATTGGCTTATCTCTTTATAGAAGAGATAGAAAGTGCAGTAAATATTGTCATGGTGATTCTTTGTCACAGATACACCTCCAACATGTGCACGGTGGCACAGTGGTTAGCACTGCTGACTCTCAGCACCAGGGATCCAGGTTCAATTCTGGCCTCGGGTGACTGTCTGTGTGGAGTTTGCACATTCTCCCCGTGTCTGCGTGGGTTTCCTCCGGGTGCTCCGGTTTCTTCCCACAGTCCAAATATATGCAGGTTAGGTGGATTGGCCATGATAAATTACCCCTTAGAGTCCAAAGGTTAGGTGTGATTATAGGGGTAGGGTGGGGGAGTGGGCCGAGGTAAGGTGCAGATTCGATGGACTGAATGGTCTCCTTCTGCGATGTAGGGATTCTATCAGCCCAGCAACGTATATCCAAGCTCTTTTTTCAGAGAATGAAGGTTCAGGAAAGGGGCACATTCCTCTATGTGTAAAGTAATTAGAGAGATGAACAAAGAGTTCATGGAACCCCTGGATAACTTCATATAAACAAGTCGGTATTGTCAAGAGTCACTGCTCTGAACAACCGCCACTCCGAATGTGACACTTCAGAAACACTTCATGGGCTGTAAAGTGCTTTGTCACATCCTGAGATCGCGAAAGGTGCTAGAGGAAGGTGAGGTCATTCTTTATCTCAGACTTGCCGTTTAGCTCAATTGGAAATGCAATGCAAAGGCCAAGAAGACCCCTGGTTCAGAATACTGTTCTTATTCAATCACCTCCTCTCAGTGAACTCTGACTCCATGGGGTGAAAGGTCGGTCCAAACCCCTACATGCTTCAGTGACACCTGTTCAAACTAGGTGTGTGCGAGCGCTATGTAAGAGACCAGCATTTATGGGTCACCTTCCGCTGCCTAAAGCATGGGAGACCCAATGAATTACCCTTGAAGTGTAGTCACCATTGTTCTGTGCATAGATGCAGAGCAAGATCCCACAAACAGCAAGAAGATAATTACCCAGATAATCTGTTTGATCATGTTGGTTGAGGGATGAATGTTGGGCAGGATATAGAGGAAAACTCTCCTATTCCTCATTGAAATAATGCCGTATGATCTTTTATGTCCTTTGGGGCAGACAGACAGGGTTTCAACATCTTATTTGAAAGTCATCACCTCTGATGGTGCAGCACTCCCCAAAGCCTTAAGTCTACATGACTTGCTCATGTCTGCAGAAGGGGCCTTGAACCCAGGATCTTCTGACTCAGAGGTGAAAGTGCCACCACATCAGGCCAAGCTGACAGTCTTGAGGATGAGATGGGATTTGGTCCAATGCTTGAATAATGCATCATCTCGGACTTGCCATATAACTCAATGGAAAATGCAATGACCAACGCAATGCAATGGCCAAGAAGGTGCCTGGTTTAGTAAAATGGGTATTTCATTGAGGTACTGTGGAGATGCTGTCTAGGGGTGCTAACTCTGCTCAACAGATTCGTGGAGGATCCATCCTACCTGCCATCTCCTTTGTTTTATATCCCCTCCATTGGTGGGCCGACAACACTACCCACGTGGTGCACAGCCTTCCACACCAACTGGGAACTGAAATGACTGAATCAAGCAGCCTTTTCCTCCCAGTTCCACATACCTTTTCATTTAAAGCCCCTATGATTTTTCTGCTGGCTTTTCTTCCAGCTGTGTTCAGGGCATTAATTTTTCATTCCTGGGTGATCTGTCAAGGCTGGCAATGCTAGTGCTGGCATTAATAGAATTGAAGCCCAGGAGGGGTAGAGCACCATTAGATGGTAGGGGTGGAAACTGGCAAAGAACATGAGAAGTAGGCACTGATTAGCTGGAGTAGCCCAGCTCTCACTGGGGTGCCTGCCATGCACTTTAACAGAGTAATTCAAGTAACATCCCAGCAACAGGCTGCAGGCCAACAAGCTCCTTGAGCTAAATAAAACCAAATCACACCATCCGTGCAGTCTTTCTGCTCACTGAATAAATTTGTCGATGGGAGCAGATTCCACACAGCTCCCTTTTCCAGTGTTGCACACTGCTCCGGTCACAAGCTCCCACTTCTGCTCCCAGTCCCAGCCGACAACACGCCTCTCGTTCATGCACAAACGAGCGAGGATGTGCAGCACTGCTGTTTATTGGTGACCCTCTGTCATTATCAGAGGTGCTCTGTGTGATACCCTTCACGAAGACCACGAGGGATCACTCATTGATCTCCCTGAGGGGCTCGTGCAGTACATGTTCCCATGGTAACGGGCTGAAGTCCATCCAGCTAAGACGTGTTATGGAGCCCTTTAAATACCGTCCCAGATCCATACCGCCTATTCCTGTAAGACCCGGGATGAGAACCTTATGTTGTATGCTGCGACTACTGCTTTACCTTTGAGTTAAAATAAAACTAGTTCATGGCGCCGAGGTCCCAGGTTTGATCCTGGCCCTGGGTCACTGTCCGTGTGGAATTTGCACATTCTCCCTGTGTCAGCATGAGTCTCACCCCCACAACCCAAAAATGTGCAAGATAAGTGAATTGGCCATGCTAAATTGCCCCTTAATTGGAAAAAAAATTATTGGATACTCTAAATTTTAAAAAAATATAAAAAATAAAACTAGTTAAACCTTTATCTTTGTGTCTACTGGATTACTACACTCTGGGAGCAGAGATTTGTGACATCACTGAGGGACAGAGGCCTGGCCCACTGTGTAAAGAACTTGCATTTCTCCAGCACCTCCCACAATCTCAGAACACCACACACTGCGTTCGAGCTGATGAAGTATTTTTGAAGCATATAGTCATGCAAACATACAAATTAGGAGCAGGAGTAGGCTACTTGGCCCCTCGAATCTGCTCTGCCATTCAATTAGATCATGGCTGCTCTGATTGTGACTTCAACCCCATATTCCTGCCTGCTCCCGATAACCTTTCACCCCCTTGTTGATCAAGTCACTGTTGCTTTGCTGAGTGGCAGGTGATCAGAGTGCTCGGCAGTGGCTCCTGGCAATGCTAGATTGCCACTGGAGTTCTGTGTGCGGCTCGATGTGTGATGAAGAAGGAAGAACATGCTTTTATATAGTGGCCAGAATTCTCTGTCCCGGCGCACCAGAAAATTGTGGACATGCCCCCGCCAGCAGCGGGATTCTCCGTCCTGCCAGCAGGCCAATGTGGCTTACCATTATGGGCAGCCCCATGCCATCGGGAAATCCCCGCGCATGGGTGCGCTACCGACGCAATGGAGTATCCCGCCAGCGGAGAATCCAGCCCAGTGTCTTCCACAGTCTCAGAATGTCCCAAAGCCCTTAATTTACAAGTACGTTTGAAGAGTAGTGTAATGACCTAGACTAGGTCTTTGAGATTGGCCAATTGGAATATGAGTTCCCTGATTAGTAGCCCAATCAGGGAACCTCTTCTCTGAATATAACAGGGAGTGTCTGATCCTCTGCACTCCCGGTGTAGACTGCAGACTGAATGCACCTGGTCGTATTGCTGTTGTTTTTTTTAATGAAAGGGATTCTGGTGAAGGGACTTCTGCCTGCATGGACTTATTACATGTAGTCACCATTGTAATGGCGGGAACGTCAGCCAGCAAGATCCAGAAACAGCAATCAGATAACCTGCTGTTCAGTGTCGTCTGAGTAATATTGTTCAGGACATCGGGATCTTTTACATCCACCTGAGACGGCAGGTGAGACCTCAGTTTAGCATCTCATGTCAAAATGCCACCTCTGACGGTGCAGGACTCTCTCAATAATGTCAGACAAATTCAGATGGATACAGCTTTGTTCTAACTGGGGTGTTAAGTGATTGGTGGTATCCAGTCTGGCCCATGCGGACATTACTAATCCTGGGCTGTGAAGTGTGACAATCGATTCTTGGATACAGAGGGTGTTATGAGACTCATGGGGACGACCCGATTGATCTCCCGATAGGGCTCGTGGAATACGAGCTCCCCGGTGAGATTGGATTGGATTGGATTGGATTTGTTTATAGTTAAGTACAGTGAAAAGTATTTTTCAGCCTGCAACTCAAACAGATCACTTAGTACAAGAAAAGAAAATACGTAAAAGGGCAGCACAAGGTACATATTGAAGCAGAGCCCAACAGCGGGCTCGCTAATTACCCGAGATAAAAGCCTGCCCAGGAAGGAGCCGGCAGCTCTGGATGGTCCCAGCTGGGACATGGAGTGTTGCTTAGTTGCTGTATTTCCGAACTGTGAGTAGGAAATAAACTATTTTTGACTCACCTTTTCAGGACTCCTCATTGACTACAATAGAGCGAAATACTAGGGATTCCTCATCCCCTCATCCCTGATTCCTGCTGGAATAGTGTGTGCACATTGGGTAAAACAGAATCAGATTTAAACCTTGCAACCTTCCTGGTGAATGGCTATTTGGCAGAGATGCCCAAGGACCACCAGGATTGATGGAGTATGATCCCAGCAAGATTCAGTTTCTACAGGAGAGGAGGAGAGAAGAATGAAGACAATATTCACGCCCTCCCGGAATATTCTGGAGTTTCCTGGAATTAACGATCAATCTCCTGGAAACTTCTTCAGGAAATCCAAGACAAAAATTATAGGGAAATCTTTTTTCCCATTTTCGCTCCAGCGAAATCACCCAATAAAGGTGTTTTGACTGAGGGATTGTATTGATAACAGTATCAAGCTTCTCATGAAGCTGGTCTTTCACCTCTGTAGTGGAGTTTGGTGTGAGAGCGTAGATAATCAAGAGGTTACCTGGCCTTGTTTGAGTTGAGAAGCAGATGGAGAGAATACATTCTGAACCATTTTTGGGGGGTTCTATCATTGCGAGTAGTGAGTTCCTCACAGCAAAGCCTACACCTTGCTCACATGTTTCCTCTGAACTCTTCGCCTGCCAGATTGACGTGTAATGTTTTTCTTTCAGTGGTCCACACAGTGAGTCTCATCTCTTGTGGGGAAGCTATCCCAATGTTGAGCCTATCTAGTTCCATGGCCGTGATGACTGTCTTGAGGATGTTATTTAAGGAGGAGATAAATAAGTTTTTAATGAGTAGCACAATGAAGGGTTATGGGGAGAAGGCAGGAAGGTGGCAATGAGGTCAGCCATGGTACGTATTGAATGGCGGAGCAGGCAAAAGGGGCTGAATTGCCTATTCCTGCTCCCAGTTATTTCTGTTACTAACCAGTTTCAAATCATCTGTCGATTCTGTGCACAGCCCTCATGTTCCAGCTTGCCAGTCGAAGAGTTGGCATCTTCTTTCTTTTTGTTTGTTTTGCTTGTTTGCCTGGTGTGATGGATTCCATCCACTTGTTGAGTAGAGACTCTAACCTCTGAGCACACATTGAAGCAAATAGTCCAGGTACGTCGGCACCTTACTAGGCGGGAGCTGTCGGGAGCTTGAGGTGGCCGATGGCTGACCAGTGGTACAATGGATCCTCCCAGCATCTGAGACAGTCTTTAGTACCCATTCTCTATGCCAGTCAGATTTGGCGTATCACTCGTAACTGCTGTCTCCCATGTTGGGTTAGTGCTCTGCAGTGAGACTGGAGCATCCTCTCCAGGACACACGCCTGGACAACGTTTGTGGAGACCCTGGGCTGGCCAAATGCCAGGGTCCCTCTCTTTATCTCTCCAGTTGAGCCCAAAGGAATGCAAAGCACTAATTTGACACTGGCTTGGTAGTAGGAGTTGCTGGAAAGATTACTTATTTAGACAGTGGTCTACCTTCAGGTTTTTTGTCAGGGTTTACTCCTTAGCCTTCCAACCTTCCGAGATATCACACCGATCTGTTGGACGTACCAATGTAGACTTGTGTTTATATGGCTCTGGGTGTTGATGCTATACCCTTGAGCTCATCATGCATAGGAAACTGGTACTCCTGCCGTATCTGCAAGAACTTCGCTGTCTCTGCTGGGATGGCGGGTGGGTGGGGGGGGCTGTGCCCAGGATATGCCAGATGTAAAGACTTTGATCCTGCACAAGAACAAGGGTGACTGCAGCAATTTCAGCAACTATCAAAGCATTGTGGTTAGCTCAGTTGCTTCACAGCTTCAAGGGTCCCAGGTTCGATTCCCAGCTTGGGTCACTGATTGTGCTGTTATGGACGAGGCGTTTTCAGACCCCCAAAATGTATCATGGAGTTCAACCAATCTCCCCCTTTAATGCTATTGTTGCTTTTCCGAGCACACGGCTTGTTCCCTAGGTGTGATACAGCAATTATGGACACGTGGGTTTTTAAACACAAAACAATGTTTATTCCATGAACTCAACTTAACACTTTTAAATAAACATTGGATCTCTTAACACCCCTTACTTCAAAGATAAGCCCGAAAATTTTACATCTCTAAATAATCCTTCAGTTATTCCTTTCAACATCCAAGAGAGACTTAACACCTTTAAACAGAAACACATCAAGTTAAAGGCTTTACTATTATGAGTTTAAATCACCCAAATGATCCAGAGATAGTCTTTCATGGCAGAGATCACAGCAGATCCAGCTCACTGCAAAACACAGACACACACCCAAGCTCTTTTTCAAACCGAAACTAAAAAACTGCAAAATGGCTGATCTGAGCTCAGCTCCACCCACTCTCTGACATCACTGTTTTCTTAAAGGTACATTGCTTAAACATCCATTTCTTAAAGGTACTCTCACATGACAGTGCAGAATCTGCATGTTCTCCCCGTGTGTATGTGGGTTTCCTCCGAGTGCTCCGGTTTCCTCCCACAGTCCAAAGATGTGCAGGTTAGGTGGATTGGCCATTCTAAATTGCCCTTAGTGTCCAAAAAGGTTAGGTGAGGTTACTGGGTTACGGGGATAAAGGGGATAGGGTGGAGGCATGGGGCTTAAGTAGGGTGCTCTTTCCAAGGGCCGGGTGCAGACTTGATGGGCTGAATGGCCTCCTTCTGCACTGTAAATTCTATGACTCTATCTCCCCGATTAGCATCTTGGGAAAGTTTTGCCTGTGTTTCGGTCGTCAGACTAGGTCCTGACTGGACACATCTACCCAGAATCCCTGTGTGTTTTCAGACTTGGAAGATCTACAATTGACACAATCTTCTCAGTCCAGCAGCTGCAAGAGAAATGCCGTAAGCAAAGGCGAATACTGCGTGCTGCCTTCACTAATCTCGCCAAGGCATTCGACCATGTGAATAGAGGCCGTCTATTTAAGCTACTAGGGAAAATTGGCTCTCTGCTGAAACTGCTCAATGTGATCTCCTCTTCCCGCGACAACATAATGGGTAATGTCAGCTTTAACGGAACAATACCGGAACTCTCTGAGATCCAAAGTGGGGTCAAACAAGGCTGTGGTTTGATACCGACATTCTTTAATATATTCTTCTCTCTGCTGCTGTCTCATGCCTTCAGGTCACCTACAGTGGGTATCTACTTACATACCAAAACTGACAGGAAGCTGTTCAGCTTTGCTCGCCCTGGACCCAAGCCAAAGATGTGCCAAGTCCTCATCAGAGAGTTGCTCTATACTGATAATGCCACACTAACATTCTATATGGTGGAACACCTTCAAATGATTCTCTCATGTCTGTAAAGAGTTTGGTTTGACCTCAGCATCAGGAAGATAAGTGTCATGGTCCAGGATGTGGCAACACTGTCTTCTATCAGCACTGACAATGCGATGTTGGAGGCAGTTGATAGCTTCACATATCGAGGCTCCACAATCACCAGCAAGCTGTCACTTGATGCTGAAATCAATACACATTACAACAGCTGCACTTGTTATGTCCAAGATAAATAAGAGAGTGTGGAACAACAGCACCCTGACTGAGATTACCAAACTGTGAGTTTACCCAGCCTGCATCCTCAGTGCACTCTACAGTGGTGAGACCTGGACAATGTATGCTAGGTAGGGGAAAAGACTGAACAGTTCCTACCTTCACTGTCTCATATATTCTCGGCATCTCTCGGCAAAACATGGTCACCAACTCAGAGTTCCTGGAGCATGATAATTCCGTCAATATATGCTCATTGCTAAGCCAACAATGTCTGCACTGGCTCAGCCACATTCATCAGGTGGATGACGGCCATCTACCCAAAGACCTTTCCTATGGTGAACTGGCAACTAGATCATGATCTCTTGGTGTCTAAGCCTCCGCTACAAGGATACCTGAAAGTGAGATGCGAAAATGGTGGACATTGACACTGACAACCCCGAGTCAGTCACTGATGGCCATGACTTCTGGGGGCTGACTGTTTGGAAGGACATTGGAAGAGGCGAGCAGAAACGAAGAGCTCAGCTGCTGAGAGGAGGGCCCAGAGAAAATAGAGGCCAGTGAATTGTGCACCTTCTCAGCCCGCTGTCTTCCTCTGTGGCAAATGCAGCGGAGGCTGCCATGCCAAAATGGGGTTCCTGAGCCGCTGCCATGGCGCAAACCATCGTCTCACAAGACGGAAGGCTGCCACACTGTATTTGTTGTCTCTCAGAGTTGAGCAAGGTGGTACATTCTGTTCTCTCTGTAGGGAGCCTGATAATATCTCCCTGGTGAAACTGCCGACCATCTGTGGGGTTTGGGAGTCTCTCAGCTTTGCCTGGAACAGCATCAAAGCAGCTTCCTAACCTGCTGTTACATCTCCCGACAGGTGCATGACTTCAGCATCAAAGACGCCAAAGGATGTGTTTAACATTAGAATTGAGAACCCATTAAAGATCTAGCCCCTGACGAGCTCAGCAGAAAGATTATTTAACTAGTTCACAACTATCGCTGTGAAGAGAATATTCCTGGGAGAGTAATAGAGAGTGACACAGCTAGTAGTAGAGGAGAATGACACAGAGAGTTATAGGGGACAGTGACACAGAGAGTAATGTAGTAATGGAATAATAGAGGAAAGTCGCAGTGATACATTAACACAGAGTAACAGCAGGAATATTAAAAGTGATTAACACAGACAGTAATAGAGTAGCAAGTGGAATAAGTGGGCATCACGGTGGCACAATGGTTAGCACTGCTGCCTCACAGCACAAGGTTCATGTCCAGCTTTGAGTGACTGTCTGTGTGGAGTTTGCAGGTTCTCCCTGTGTCTGCGGTTTCCTCCGGGTGCCCCGGTTTCCTCCCACAGTCCAAAGATATGCAGGTTAGGTGGATTGACCATGCTAAATTGCCCCTTAATGTCCAACGGTGTCCAGAGGTTTTGGGGATGTGACGAGTGTGCAGGCCTGGCTGGGGTGCTCCTTCGGAGGGTCGGTACAGATCGATGAGCCAAATGGCCTCCTTCTGCACTGTAGGGATTCTATGAATGGCTGGGAGTTCTATAGTAAAAACCTCAGGAAGCTTCATGGTTAGAGTGCAGAACCAATGATCTAGACGTTGTTGACTATGGAACTGAACTGAACTAATCTGGCAATTTGGGGAAAACATCACCTTGAAAACCCCTGAATTGTCACTGAAACTAAATAGGGTCACAATGCCCTTCAGAGAGGAGAGACTGCCACTCCCTGCCACTCCCATATGGTCTGACCCAAGTGTGACCCCAGCCCTACACTATGCAGTTGATTCAGTGCCCCCAGGGCAACATGGGACGGACAATGAAAACCGGGCTGCCTGTGTCATTCATCTTTCAAGAACAAAGATTTTAAAGAGTAAACAAAGAAAATAACACAAGTAGCAATTTGGATGATAACATAGTGATAGAAAAGTGCACCGCAGAAAGTAACCGGGGACAGTAATGCAGCGGTTAAAGTAGAGGAGCAAAGATGAGTAGAAAAGGAGGCAAAAACTAGAACAATGTATAAACATGGAGAGCAATAGAGAAATCGAGAGAGTATTAGAGGAAAGTTATGCAGAGCAATAAAGGAAAATAAATGGATAGTAGCACAAGTAACAGTGTAGAGTGATGATAGACACAAGAAGTATTAGTAACACAGAGGGGTAATATTGACGCTGCACAGTGTACAGCTGTACAGCACTGGAGGTGATACTAGAATATTTGGTATTGTCAGAAGGCCCCATCCTGCTTGTACACAATAGGCTGACACTGGACTGACACAATTGACACTAGCTCCAGCCTGAGCTGTCAGATATTTCTGTGATTTCCTCAGACAAACACAAGGATGGCTCCAGCTTCATGCAATTTACCTGACTGCAGCAAATTAGGGTGTGCACCGTGTCTAAGCAGGCCCCACGAAGCGGAGAAGCCAAGAATATCCTGTGACTCACTGATCCTAGCCCAACTTGCCTTGGCCCTCACTCACCCAACTTGATTTATGCCTCCAAAAACTTTGTAGCTACTTCATGTACTTCCAAAGTTAGCCTCAGTCGCTACCGCCAGCAGCACAGAGCAAAGAACACATTAAAGTTTGGCTTCTGGGATTAATAAAACCAGCGCTAGGCTTGACAACAACATAGGCTCCTGACCACAGCACAGTTCCCCAGAGATTCTCCGACAGTCAAGCCAAGAATGACTGGTGTGAAAGGAATTTTAATGAAGGCTTGCCTGTCTGCGAACAGGTAGCTTTGCTCAGTCAATTGGAACTGGATTCAGCAACAAAATAGCAGCCAAATGTATACCTCAGCTGAAGTGAAGGCTCATGTGTCAACCTTGTCTCAGTTGGCAGCAGTCTCCTCTCTGAGTCAGAGTGCCCTGGGTTCATAGATTGAGTCACAATCCAGTATACAGTGCAGGGCAGTACCGAGGGGCACTTTTGGAGATGCCATTTTTCAGATAAAACATGCAACCAGTGCTCTCCTCAGTGGATGTAAAAGATCCTCTGACAATATTTTGAAGAGCAGTGGAGTTCTCTCTGATTTGGGTCTGGAGGATCCCCCAGCACCCCCCAACATCCACGCCAAGCAACCTTGGCCCGATCGCTCGCGTGCAAAAAATGCCACCTTGGCAGTGCCAACCTGCCAGTGCCCCTGCCAGCTGGCAGCGCCATCTGGGCACTGTGGCAGTGCAAGCTGGCATCCAGGTGGCACTACTAGGGTGCCAGGCAGGCACTGCCAGTTTACCCAGGTGGTACCAGCAGTGCCAGGGAACCATCCTGCACAACTTTGGACTGTGGGGGGGGGGAACCTCCAGGTGGTGGTGTTCCCAGGTATCTGCTGCTCTTGCCCTTCTCGATGGCAGTGGTTGTATACTAAGTCCCTCTCACTTATCGCCACTGTCCTCACTGCTCCACACCTCGGCCCATTGAGTCTGCACCAGCCCTTGGAAAGTGTACCCTACCTAGGCCCACGCCTCGACCCTATCCCCGTAACCCAGTAACCCCACCCAACCTTTTGGACACTAAGGGGCAATTTAGCGTGGGCAATCCACCTAACCCACACACCTTTGGACTGTGGGAGGAAACCGGAGCATCCGGAGGAAACACACACAGACACAGGGAGAACATGCAAACTCCACACAGACAGTCACCCGAGGCCGGAATTGAACCCGGGTTTCTGGTGCTGTGAGGCAGCAGTGCCACTGTGTCGCCCAATCCTTGACACTCTGAAGGTGATGGGCCAAGTGTGGGAAGGGAAGCCATTTTCCAGCTGTATTTGGATTGGAGGAGCAGCTGGATAATGCGAGAAAAGGTAACAGAGGATTAATCTGCATGGAGGAGGGCCTAATATTTGGAAGAGGCCTGGGTCTTCCTGAGCATTATTTGTATTCACTGAGTGATGCAAGAATGCAAGGCAATTGTCTTTAATCAATTCAATTGTCTTTCAACAGGCAAAGCCTGTTTGAAGTGTTAACCAGCATGCACAAAGTAAGATTGATTAGATCGGCTTTCCAAACAAAGAAGGGGGGAAGGAAGAAGAGACGATTGAGATTCCATCCTGGAGTTCAGAGCTTTTGACAATGCCAGCTGACTGAGAATGAAATGCAGCGTTTAAATTCTGGAAGCTGGGACAAAGAAGAGACTGCAGCAGGAGACCCAACATATTTGTGAACCAACTAGGGGTGCACAATAGATCAGGAACAATGACAAGGAATCATTATCCTGCTGGGAATGGTGCCCATCCCATTTAACATTAATTCTATGATCTACAATTAGTGGAGGATTAGTGCTTTTACACTTAACCAGATTTAATTAGGTTCAAAATATCTTTGTGAGCTCTGAATGTTTGCTCAGAGAAACCCTCTTCCACTGCATCATGTGGTGGCTTTATCCATTTTCCAACTTTCACTCAGCTCTACTCCTGACTCTTGCGCAGGTGTCAGCTGTGACGCAGTGAGCAGTAACCTTGCCTCTTGGGTTAAAATGTTGTGGATTCAAGCCCCAAGCTTTTAGTTTTTAGCGCCGTTCAGGCTGAGAGTGCTGCGCTGAGGGAGTGCTGCACAGTCTGAGATGCTCGGACGTGCTGTCTTTTGGGATAGTCCCGGTCTTCTGTTATGATCCACTCCATCGAAGCTTCCGATTTACCTCCATTCCGAGGTCACCACATGTGTGCAGGGATGCGATGGAGAGTGTGAAACCATCAGTCACTCATGTTATTATCCAGTCACTTTCATCACAGAAGCAGTGATGGAAAATTAAGTGAACAAATAGTGACTCCAAACTAACAACTCACAGACGTGTGCCTCCTTAATGTGGGAAATCCCAAGGTGCCTGATAATGAAGTTTTAAACTGAGGCCTCCACCTTTTCCCCTGAGAGTAGAGAAGGCTGGCAGGGAACCTGATAGAGGTGTACAAAATTATGAGGGGCAAAGATCGGGTGAATAGGAAGAAACTCTTCCCCTTAGCAGAGGGGTCATTAATCATGGGGCATAGATTTAAGGTAAGGGGCAGGAGATTTAGCGAGGATTTGAGGAAAACCTTTTTCACCTAGAGGGTTGGAATCTGGAACTCGCTGCCTGAAAGGGTGGTAGAGGCAGGAACCCTCACAACATTTAAGAAGTATTTAGATGAGCACGTGAAACGCCATAGCATACAAGGCTAGGAACCAAATGCTGGAAATGGGTTTAGTACTTGATGGCTGGCACAGACAGGATGGCCTGGAGGGCCTTAGTCTGTGCTATAAAGCTCTATGACTTTGACTGTATGGGTGTAAAAGATCCCACAGTACTATTTCAGAAAGTAGGGGAATTCTCCATGGCAATCCCGGCCAATAATTATTGATGTATTGAAGTAAGAAAAACTTGCAATTAGGACCATAGGAACAGATAGGCCATTCAGCCATTTGACAACAATCTGCCATTCAATTAGTCCATGCTTGATTTGTATCTTACCCCATCTACCCACCTTGATTGTGTACCCTTATCCATATCATAAAAATTCTTTCAATCTCTGTTTACATTTTCCAGCCTCTACAGTGTTTTGGAGGAGGATGTTCCAAATTTCCTTTACCCTAAGTGCATAGAACATAAGAACATAAGAACTAGGAGCAGGACGAGGCCATCTGGCCCCTTGCGTCTTTTCCACCATTCAATATATCATGGCTGATCACTTTGTGGACTCAGCTCCACTTACCCGCCCACTCACCGTAACCTTTTATTCCTTTACTATTCAAAAATATATCTACCTTTGCCTTAAAAACAATTAACGAAGTAGCCTCAACTGCTTCACTGGGCAAGGAATTCCACAGATTCATGACCCTTTGGTTGAAGAAGTTCCTCCTCAACTCAGTCCTAAATCTGTTTCCCCTTCTTTTGAAGCTATGCCCGCTTGTTCTAGTTTCACCCGTCACTGGAAACAACCTCCTTGCTTCTATCCTGTCTATTCCCTTCATAATTTTATATGTATCTACAAGATCCCCCCTCATTCTTCTAAATTCCAATGAGTATAATCCCAGTCTATTTAGTCTCTGCTCATACATTAATCCTGTTTGACATTGCCTTTTGATGAGCTTGCTTTAATTTTAATATTATGCCCCCTTGTTCCAGACCAGGCTTGTCCAACATCCGGCCTCTGCAGGCCACAACCTGGTCCCCGGAGCATCTGAATCCAGCCCATGAACTCACTCTTCAAATTATGGTTAGGTTGAATGAAAGATTTGCAAGGTTCTACTTGTGAAACCAGAGGCTTAGCCAGGATGTTCCAGTCCTGCCTAAGTCTATAGTGTTTTGCATGGCTCACATACCTCGCTACCAGGGAACTTGCCATGAGGGGTCACCCACAGTGGGATCAGAAGATCCCGCCAGCAGGAAGGGCTGGAAAATCCTTCTCATATTCTCTCCCATACTGGCTGCTGATAGGCTCATGGATCTGCCTATCAGCAGTAAATCTGGGAGAGAATAAGGGCCGGATTTTCCGATTGTCGACGCTGAAATCGCATTCGTCGATCGGCCGGAGAATATGTTTTTACGCTGGAATTGGGGGCGGCGCTGTTTTTCCAATGCTCCGCCCCTTCAAAAACAGCATCGGGACAGCCTGAGGACGTCACCTGAGGCCCTCCCTCATGCTCCACCCCGATTAACTGAATCCCCGACGGCGTGGGGTACGTGCCCTCTCAACGTTCGGGGTCCTTGGGGGGGGCGACTGCGGACTGCGTCCAGTGCTGCCACAGGCGGGGGTGGAGCCGTTCCGCTGGCAAGGGGGCTTCGGCGGGGGCTGAGGGGACTGGTTGGGGGTGGTCTGGGGATGGCGAGGGGGTTAAGATGGGGCAGTTTCGGCAGGCCGGGTCCACGCACAGCCGGTGTCATGTTGCACGGCATGGCCACCGCCGGCTGCCACTGTGCGCATGCGCGGCCACGGATCCGGCCATTCTGCGGTAAAGCCAGTCCGGCAGGGCTGTTTGTCCCCCACCGGGTGGAGGATCAGCGTGGGGGCGCCGCCGATGTTTTGGTCGTAAGACCAGACGGATCCTGCAGTCATAGCCGCAGAATTGGAGAATCCAGCTCTAAGTCTCTGATTGGACGAACAGTGAGTATTGTGAAGTTGACTGGCTGCTCCTTTGTTTTCAGTCCACGTGCTCTCTCTCGTCCTCCTGCTTAGACATTGGCCACTGAAGGAGCAGAGGCCCAAGATGGTGGAGGGCACAGGCAGGCCACAGAGGAAAAGTAGGGGAAAGGAAAGCAGCAAAGACTTGGGAGTGGAGTAGTAAACAGGCGCAAGCAGGAATCAACAAGTCTACAGCAATCAGGATGAGGTCAGGTCAGTCCGGGAGCAGCTGATGTTTGGGTAGGCCCAGGAGTGGCTGGAGTTTGTGTAGGCCCAAGAGCGGCTGGTGTTTTGGTAGACTTGGAACTTGCTGGTGTTTGGGTCGGTCCGGGAGCGGCTGGCGTTTGGGTAGGCCTGGGTGCAGATGAAGCTTGGGTACAGCAATAGTATGTCTCTTGGTTACCAGACCCGGCAGAAACAGTAAAAGATTTGGCTGGAGCTGCAGGAAACACAAAAGCCTCTTCCAGCATGCAGGCGGGGGAAGGGCAAGCTTAAAGGCTTCAAGCTGACTTGAAGGCCTTTATTAAAGGTGAATTCTAGCAGCAGAGGGAACAACTGTGAAAAGATCTCACCAAGGCCATTGAAGAAGCGGGGATGAGGCTTCCGGTGGCGGCCATGGAGGAGTAGGTCGCGCATTCAGCAGCTCCCGTCTGGAACGGACTCTAAGACCTTTTTCAGGAGTTTGCACAGACTTTTTGGGACAGATTGGTGAAGCGAACACTGCCAAAAGGATTCCCTCTCGAGACTTCCGGTTGCGGCTATGCGGAGCTAAGTCACACATTCAGCGGCTCCCGCAAAACTGACTTTTGGGCTCTTTTCAGGGCCCCCAACGGCACTTTTCTGACGTTTCCCGGTGTGGGAAGGAGTTAATAACAGCTCCCCGTCAGTATATGGCTTTAACTAGGAGCGGGGCAACAAAAAAGGTGGTGGTGGACACGAAGAAAGGAGGGAAGAAGGACAAAATGGCGCCGGGCGGAGACCAGGCAGCGTGGAGGCAGTGGGCGGAGGAGCAACAGGAGGGTATCCAGCGCTGCCTCAGAGAGATTAAAACGGACCTGCTAGAGCCGATGAAGGCTTCTATTGATAAGCTGCTGGAGACACAGACGGCCCAGGGGGTGGCAATCCGAGAGGCTCGACAAAAGATCTCTGACAATGAGGACGAGATCTTAGGCCTGGCGGTAAAGGTGGAGGCGCACGAGGCGCTCCACAAGAAATGGCAGGAGTGGTTCGAGGAGATGGAGAATCGGTCGAGGCGGAAGAATTTGCGGATTCTGGGCCTCCCGGAGGGGCTGGAGGGGTCAGACGTGGGGGCCTATGTGGTCACCATGTTGAACTCGCTGATGGGAGCGGGGTCCTTCCAGGGGCCCCTGGAGCTGGAAGGGGCCCATAGAGTGTTGGCGAGGAGGCCCAAGGCTAACGAGACTCCGCGGGCGGTGCTGGTGCGGTTCCATCGGTTCGTCGATCGGGAGTGGGTGCTCAGGTGGGCCAAGAAGGAGAGGTGCAGCAGGTGGGAGAATGCAGAGGTTCGAATATATCAGGACTGGAGTGCGGAGGTGGCGAAGAGGAGGGCTGGGTACAATCGAGTGAAGACGGTGCTGCACAGGAAGGGGGTGAAGTTTGGCATGTTGCAGCTGGCGCGATTGTGGGTTACCTACAAGGACCGGCACCATTATTTTGAGTCTCCGGAGGAGGCGTGGGCCTTTGTTCAGGCCGAGAAGCTGGACACAAACTGAGGGTCAGGATGGGCGATTGGGGACTGCGGTGGATGTGTTATGCCTATTTTTTGTTTGGGGGGGGGCCTTTGCATTGTTTTGGGTTTCTTTTTCTCTGTGTTTTTCTCTTTCGGGTTGGGGAGGGTGGATGGGGCGGGTTGTGTTCTGTTTTGGTTGGTGGCGGGGCCTGGTAGGTGGAGAGCGCGGGCTTTCTTCCCGCGCCGAAGACTGGGGGGGCGGGGCCGGGGCGGGGAAGCGAGGATGATTTCCCGCGCTTAGAACGGAGGGGGGAGGGGGAGAGCCTGTCACAGGGAGAGGAGGGTGTGCCACACAATGGGAGGAGTCGAAGGGGAGGCGGGAGTGGCCGGGTCAGCAGGAGTCAACTAGGATGGAGTAAACCAGCTAGGATGGGTCCTAGCCGGGTGGGGGGGGGGGGGGGGGGGGGGGGGGGAGGATCGAGTTGCTGCTGCTAAGGTCAAGGAGGAGCTGGAGCGAGTGAGGGGGGTCGAGATGGGGGTATGCCGCTGTGGGGAACGGGCCGGGTGTGGGGTGCGGGCGGGTGGCTGGCTGAGGAGCGGTTATGGCTAGTCGGCGGGGGGGGGGGGTAGCCCCGACCCGGCTGATAACCTGGAATGTAAGGGGACTGAATGGGCCGGTTAAGCGGGCCCGCGTGTTCGCGCACCTGAAGGGGCTCAAGGCGGATGTGGTTATGCTCCAGGAGACACACCTGAAGGTGGCAGACCAGGTAAGACTGAGGGAAGGGTGGGTAGGTCAGGTGTTTCACTCGGGGCTAGATACCAAAAATCGAGGAGTGGCGATCTTGGTGGGAAAGAAGGTGTCATTCGAGGCGTCAAGCATTGTGGCAGATAATGGCGGTAGGTACATAATGGTGAGTGGTAAGTTGCAGGGAGAGAGGGTGGTACTGGTCAATGTGTATGCCCTGAACTGGGACGATGCGGGTTTCATGCGGCGTATGTTGGGTCGGATCCCAGACTTGGAAGTGGGGGGCCTGATAATGGGGGGAGACTTTAACACGGTGTTGGATCCTGCACTGGATCGCTCCAGGTCTAGGACGGGTAGGAAGCCGGCGGCGGCTAGAGTGCTGAGGGGGTTTATGGACCAGATGGGAGGGGTGGACCCTTGGAGATTTGCAAGGCCGGGGGCTAGGGAATTTTCATTCTTCTCACATGTCCATAAGGCTTATTCTCGAATTGACTTTTTCATTTTGAGTAGGGTGCTGATAGAGAGAGTAGAGGATACTGAGTATTCGGCAACGCCATTTCGGACCACGCCCCGCATTGGGTGGACTTGGAGATGGGGGAGGAGAGGGACCAGCGCCCGCTGTGGCGCTTGGAGGTGGGGCTGTTGGCGGACGAGGAGGTGAGCGAGCGGGTCCGAGGAAGTATAGAGAGGTACTTGGAGTCCAACGACAATGGGGAGGTCCGAGTGGGGATGGTATGGGAGGCACTGAAGGCGGTGGTGAGGGGAGAGCTGATTTCCATTAGGGCCCACAAGGAGCGGAGGGAGCGGGGGGAGAGGGAGAGGCTGGTGGGGGAGATGGTGAGGGTAGACAGGAGGTATGCGGAAGAGCCTGAGGAAGGATTGTTGAGGAAGAGGCGCAGCCTCCAGGCCGAATTCGACCTGGTGACCACCAGGAAGGCGGAGGTGCAGTGGAGGAAGGCCCAGGGGGTGGTCTATGAGTATGGGGAAAAGGCAAGCCGGATGCTGGCGCATCAGCTTCGGAAGCGGGATGCAGCTAGGGAGATCGGGGGAGTTAAGGACAGGGGAAGGAGCGTGGTGCGGAGTGGGGTTGGCATCAATGGGGTCTTCAGGGACTTCTACGAGGAATTGAACCGATCCGAGCCCCCACGGGAGGAGGGAGGGATGGGCCATTTCCTGGACCAATTGAGGTTTCCAAAGGTGGAAGAGGGACTGGTGGCAGGACTGAGGGCCCCGATTGGGCTGGAGGAGCTGATCAAAGGGATGGAAGCATGCAGGCGGGGAAGGCACCGGGACCGGACGGTTTCCCGGTCGAGTTCTATAAAAAATATATGGACCTGTTGGGCCCGCTGTTAGTTAGGACCTTTAATGAGGCAAGGGAGGGGGGGGGGGCTTTACCCCCGACGATGTCCCGGGCACTGATCTCCTTGATCCTGAAGCGGGACAAGGATCCCCTGCAATGTGGATCTTACAGACTGATTTCCTTGCTAAATGTAGATGCCAAGGTGCTGGCAAAGGTCTTAGACACGAGGATTGATGATTGTGTGCCGCAGATCATCCATGAAGACCAGACGGGGTTTGTGAAGAGGAGGCAGTTGAACGCGAATGTGCGGAGGCTTTTGAACGTTATCATGATGCCGGCAAGGGAGGGGGAGGCGGAGATAGTGGTGGCGATGGACGCTGAGAAAGCCTTCGATAAGGTAGAGTGGGGGTACCTGTGGGAGGTGCTGAAGAGGTTCGGGTTTGGGGAGGGGTTTGTCAGGTGGGTTAGGCTGTTGTATGAGGTCCCGATGGCGAGTGTGGCCACAAATAGGAGGAGGTCGGAGTACTTTAGGTTGCACCGAGGGATGAGACAGGGGTGTCCCTTGTCCCCCCTGCTCTTCGCACTGGCGATTGAACCCCTGGCTATGGCACTGAGAGAGTCAAGGAACTGGAGGGGGTTGGTGCGGGGTGGGGAGGAGCATAGGGTGTTGCTTTATGTGGACGACCTGCTGCTGTATGTGGCGGACCCGGTGGGAGGAATGCCAGAGGTAATGAGGATCCTTAGGGAATTCGGGGACTTTTCGGGGTACAAGCTCAATATGTGGAAGAACGAGCTGTTCGTAGTTCAGCTAGGGGACCAGGAGAGGGGGATTGGCGAGCTCCCACTAAAAAGGGCAGAGAGGAGCTTCAGATATTTGGGGGTCCAGGTGGCCAGGAGCTGGGGGGCCCTGCATAGGCTTAATTTTACAAGGCTGGTGGAGCAAATGGAGGAGGAGTTCAAGAGGTGGGACGCGTTGTCGCTGTCCTTGGCGGGTAGGGTGCAGTCAATCAAAATGACGGTGCTCCCAAGGTTTTTGTTCCTATTCCAGTGCCTCCCCGTGTTGATCCCGAAGGCTTTTTTCAGGCGGGTTAACAGGAGTGTAATGGGGTTTGTGTGGGCGCGAGGGACTCCGAGGGTGAGAAGGGTGTTCCTGGAGCGGAGTAGAGATAGGGGGGGACTGGCACTGCCCACCTCTGTGGGTACTACTGGGCCGCCAATGCGACGATGGTGCGCAAGTGGGTGATGGAGGGGGAGGGGGCTGCATGGAAGAGGCTGGAGACGGCGTCCTGTGTGGGTACGAGTCTGGGGACACTGGCAACGGCGCCGCTGCCGCTCCCTCCAAGGAGGTATACCACGAGCCCGGTGGTGGTGGCGGCCCTCAAAATTTGGGGGCAGTGGAGGCGGCATGGGGGGAAGTTGGGGCCTCGGCGTGGACCCCATTATGGGGGAACCACCGGTTCACCCCAGGAAGAACAGGTGGAGGGTTTTCGGGGTGGCACAGGGCAGGGATACGAAAGTTGGTGGACCTGTTTGTGGACGGGAAGTTCGCGAGCTTGGGTGAGCTGGAGGAGAAGTACGGGCCCCCCCCCCGGGGAACACCTTCAGGTACTTACAGGTAAGGGCGTTTGCCAGACGGCAGGTGGTGGAATTCCCGTGGCTACTGCCACACACAGTACAGGACAGGGTGCTCTCGGGGGGGTGGGTGGGAGTGGGGAAGATCTCGGAAACTTACCAGGTGATGCAGGAGGAGGAGGAGGCCTCTGTGGTGGAGTTGAAAGGTAAGTGGGAGGAGGAGTTGGGAGAGGAGATCGAGGAGGGGACGTGGGCAGATGCCCTAGGGAGGGTGAACTCTTCCTCTTCGTGCGCGAGGCTCAGCCTCATACAGTTTAAGGTGTTGCACAGGGCACACATGACTGGGACAAGGATGAGCCGGTTCTTTGGGGGTGAGGACAGGTGTGTTAGGTGCTCAGGGAGCCCAGCAAATCACACCCATATGTTCTGGGCATGCCCAGCGCTGGAGGAATTTTGGAAGGGCGTAGCGAGGACAGTGTCGTGGGTGGTCGGATCCAGGGTCAAACCGGGCTGGGGGCTCGCAATATTTGGGGTGGCAGAGGAGCCAGGAGTGCAGGAGGCGAAAGAGGCCGGAATTCTGGCCTTTGCGTACCTGGTAGCCCGGCGGAGGATTCTCCTTCAGTGGAAAGATGCGAGGCCCCCAAGCATGGAATCCTGGATCAGCGATATGGCAGGGTTCATTAAATTGGAGAGGGTGAAATTCGCCTTGAGAGGGTCGGTACAAGGATTCTTTAGGCGGTGGCAACCGTTCTTAGACTTTCTGGCAGAACGATAGACATTGGTCAATGGAAGCAGCAGCTTGGGTGGGGGGTGGGGGGGTACTTTATTTTTGTTTATGTTATTTACACTGGAGGGTCTGAGGGGGTGTATACACCTGTAGTGTTAAGTCAGGGTGTTAATGTTAATTTATTATTTATGTACAGGGGGGAGGGGTTTGGGGGGTTGCTTTTTTTTAGATTGTGTTTTGTACTTAACCCTGTTGGGTTCTTTTTTCTTTCTCATTTTGTTATTGATATTTTATGAAAACCTTCAATAAAAATTATTTTTAAAAAAGGGTAGGCCCAGGAGCAGCAGGAGTTTGGATAGGCGCAGGAACAGCTGGAGATTGGATAGCCCCAGGAGCTGCTGGGGTTTGGGTAGGCCCGGGAGTGGCTGGAGTTTGGGTAGCCCCGGGAGCGCCTGGAGCTTGGGTTGGCCCAGGAGCAGCTGGAGTTTGGGTAGTCCCGGGAGCTGCTGGAGTTTGGGTAGTCCCAGGAGCTGCTGGAGTTTGGGTAGGCCCGGGAGTGACTGGAGTTTGGATAGGCCCGGGAGCAGCTGGAGTTTGGGTAGGCCGGGAGCGCCTGGAGCTTGAGTAGGCCCAGGAGAAGCTGGAGTTTGGGTAGTCCCGGGGGCGGATGGAGTTTGGGAAGGCGCAGGAACAGCTGGAGATTGGGTAGCCCCAGGAACTGCTGGGTTTGGGTAGGCCCGGGCGTGGCTGGAGTTTGGGTAGGCCCGGGAGTGCCTGGAGCTTGGGTAGGCCCAGGAGCAGCTGGAGTTTGGGTAGTCCCGGGAGCTGCTGGAGTTTGGGTACTCCCGGGAGCTGCTTGAGTTTGGGTAGGCCCGGGAGTGACTGGAGTTTGGATAGGCCCAGGAGCAGCTGGAGTTTGGGTAGGCCCGGGAGCGCCTGGAGCTTGGGTAGGCCCAGGAGCAGCTGGAGTTTTTGGTAGTTCCAGGAGCAGCTGGGGTTTGGGTCGTCCCGGGAGCTGCTGGAGTTTGGGTAGTTCCAGGAGCTGCTGGAGTTTGGGTAGGCCTGGGAGTGACTGGAGTTTGGATAGGCCCGGGAGCAGCTGGAGTTTGGGTAGGCCCGGGAGCGCCTGGAGCTTGGGTTGGCTCAGGAGCAGCTGGAGTTTGGGTAGCCCCGGGAGTTGATGGAGTTTGGGTAGGCGCAGGAACAGCTGGAGATTGGGTAGCCCCAGGAGCTGCTGGGCTTGGGTAGGCCCGGGAGTGGCAGGAGTTTGAGTAGGCCCGGGAGCGCCTGGAGCTTGGGTAGGCCCAGGAGCAGCTGGAGTTTGGGTACTCCCGGGAGCTGCTGGAGTTTGGGTACTCCCAGGAGCTGCTGGAGTTTGGGTAGGCCCGGGAGTGGCTGGTGTTTGGGTAGGCCTCGGTGCAGCTTGAGCTTGGGTAGGCCCGGGTGTAGCTGGAGATTGGGTAGGCCCGGGAGTAGGTGGAGTGGAGTTTGGGTAGGCCGGGTGCAGCTGGAGTTTTGGTAGGCCTGGGTGCAGCTGGAGCTTGGGTAGGCCTGGGTGCAGCTAGAGCTTGGGTAGGCCCAGGAGTAGGTGGAGTTTGGGTCGGTTGGGTGCAGCTGGGGTTTTGGTAAGCCTGGGTGCAGCTGGAGCTTGGGTAGGCCTGGGTGCAGCTGGAGCTTGGGTAGGACCGGGAGTGGCTGGAGTTTGGGTAGGTCCAGGAGCGACTGGAGCTTGGGTAGGCCCAGGAGCAGCTGGAGTTTGGGTACTCCCGGGAGCTGCTGGAGTTTGGGTACTCCCGGGAGCTGCTGGAGTTTGGGTAGGCCCGGGAGTGGCTGGAGATTGGGTAAGCCCGGGAGTAGGTGGAGTGGAGTTTGGGTAGGCCGGGTGCAGCTGGAGTTTTGGTAGGCCTGGGTGCAGCTGGAGCTTGGATAGGCCTGGCTGCAGCTGGAGCTTGGGTAGGCCCGGGAGTAGGTGGAGTTTGGGTCGGTCGGGTGCAGCTGGAGTTTTGGTAGGCCTGGGTGCAGCTGGAGCTTGGGTAGACCTGGGTGCAGCTGGAGCTTGGGTAGGCCCAGGAGTGGCTGGAGTTTGGGTAGGTCCGGGAGCGACTGGAGTTTGGATAGCCCCGGGGGCTGCTGGGGTTTGGGTAGGCCCGGGAGTGGCTGGAGTTTGGGTAAGCCATGGAACAGCTGGAGTTTAGGTAGGCCCAGGAGCAGCTGGTGTTTGGGTAGGCCTGGGAGCAGCTGGCGTTTGGGTAGGCCCGGGAGCAGCTGGAGCTTGGGTAGGCCTGGGTGCAGCTGGAGCTTGGGTAGGCCCGGGAGGAGGTGGAGTTTGGGTCGGTCGGGTGCAGCTGGAATTTTGGTAGGCCTGTGTGCAGCTGGAGCTTGGGTAGACCTGGGTGCAGCTGGAGCTTGGGTAGGCCCGGGAGTGGCTGGAGTTTGGGTAGGTCCGGGAGCGACTGGAGTTTGGATAGCCCCGGGGGCTGCTGGGGTTTGGGTAGGCCCGGGAGTGGCTGGAGTTTGGGTAAGCCATGGAACAGCTGGAGTTTAGGTAGGCCCAGGAGCAGCTGGTGTTTGGGTAGGCCTTGGAGTAGCTGGCGTTTGGATAGGCTCGGGAGCGACTGGAGTTTGGATAGGCCCGGGAGTAGCTGGAGTTTGGGTAGGCCCGGGAGCGCCTGGAGTTTGGGTTGGCCCGGGAGCTGCTGGGGTTTGGGTAGGCCCGGGTGCAGCTGGAGCTTGGGTAGGCCCGGGAATAGGTGGATTTTGGATAGGCCCAGGAGTGACTGGGGTTTGGATAGGCCCGGGAGCAGCTGGAGTTTGGGTAGGCCCGGGAGCGCCTGGAGCTTGGGTAAGCCCAGGAGCAGCTGGAGTTTGAGTAGTCCCAGGAGCTGCTGGAGTTTGGGTATGCCCAGGAACAGCTGGAGATTGAGTAGCCCTGGGAGCTGCTGGGGTTTGGGTAGGCCCGGGAGTGGCTGGAGTTTGGGAAAACCAAGGGACAGCTGGAGATTGGGTAGGCCCAGGAGCAGCTGGTGTTTGGGTAGGCCTGGGAGCAGCTGGCGTTTGGGTAGGCCCAGGGGCAGCTGGTGTTTGGGTAGGCCTGGGGGTGGCTGGGGTTTGGGTAGGCCCGGGAGCGACTGGAGTTTGGATAGGCCCGGGAGAAGCTGGAGTTTGGGTAGGCCCGGGAGCGCCTGGTGTTTGGGTATGTCCGGGAGCTGCTGGGGTTTGCGTAGTGTGGTATTATAGGTATTACGGTACCTGAGAGGCTGAAGTACCATTGGTAGAACCTATGTGCTTGCTATTGGCTAGAGTGTATAATAGCTCCGCCCTGATAGGCGGGGTATAAGAACCCGTCCCATCCCAGCAGCCCTCATTCTGTACCTGTGCTGCTGGGGGAAACATCTAGCTTATTAAAGTCTTCAGTTGGACTACAACCTCGCTTTAGTGGTCATTGATCGTGCATCAATTTAATAAGCTAGATTTTAAGAAGAAATGATGGAGCTCCGAATCAAGCCGGAGTGTCTGCAACTTAGCCCCCACGCGGCGAACTCAGCGGCGATCTTTAAGCACTGGCTGGCGTGTTTTAATGGGTATCTTGAGACGGCAGAAAACGCACCCACGGGAGAGCAGAAACTGCACGTCCTGCATCAAGGGTGAGCCCGGAGACCTACACCCTCACCGAGGAAGCGGAAGACTTCGATGCAGCAATCAAGCTGCTAAAATAACACTATATTCGCCCGGTAAACCAGGTCTACACCCGGCATCTGCTTGCAACAAGACGGCAAACCCCTTGGGAATCGTTGGAGGAATTCTACCGCGCACTCCTGGTGCTGGGCAGAAGCAGCGGCTGCCCGCAAGTATCGGCGAGCGAACACACGGAACTCTTAGTCCGGGACGCTTTCGTGGCAGGTATGCTTTCATCATAAATCCGCCAGCGCCTGTTAGAAAAGGACACCCTGGGTCTTAGGGAGGCACGGGCCCTTGCAGGCTCCCTGGACGTGGCCTCCAGGAACGCCCGCGCCTACTTTCCCGACCGCGCGGCAGCCTCCTGGGCAGCGTGGAACCCCGCAGCAGCCGGCCCAGAGACTTCCCCCGTTCCCCCGCAGGCCTACGCTGCAAGGCGGCATGCCAATGCCGAGGGGCCCCGCTGCTATTTTTGCAGGCAGGCCAAACACCCCCGCCAGCGCTGCCGGGCCCACGCATCCACCTGCAGGGGATGCGGCAAAAAGGGCCATTTCGTGGGGGTATGTCAGGCCCGAGCGGTGGTCGCGGTCTCCAGCGGCGAATCCGGACCGCCACCACAAACTTCTCCACGGGCCCCGTGTGGCCAGCAGTCGCCACCACCCCCATATCCCAGGGCCACGTGCGGACCCCGGGCGCCGCCATCTTGTTCCACGGACGCCATGCTTGAGGGATGGGCGCCGCCATTTTGTGCACCCCCAGCCATGTGCGACCAATGGGAGACGCCATCTTGGATGAACCCCTAGGACCCCAGCTCGGCCGACCACACACTGCCTGAACAGAATTCCCAACTACTGCGATTGGCCTCAGTGACTCTGGATCAGTCTCGACCTCGAACACTCTCAACGCTATGACGACCGTTTTCATCAAAGGGCATGAGACATCCTGCTTAATTGACTCTGGGAGCACGGAGAGCTTCATTAACCCCGACACGGTAAGGCGCTTCCCTCCTCATACACCCTGTTAATCAAAAAATCTCACTGGCCTCCGGTTCCCACTCAGTGGAGATAAAGGGGTTTTGTTTAGCAAACCTCACAGCCCAGGGAAGGGAGTTCAAAAATTTCCGTCTCTACGTCCTTCCCCACCTCTGCGCGGCTACACTCCTGGGTTTAGACTTCCAGTGTAACCTTCAAAGTCTGACCTTCCAATTCGGCGGCCCTATACCCCCCTCACTGTCTGCGGCCTCACGACCCTTAAGGTCGACCCGCCTTCCCTGTTTGCGAACCTCACCCCGGATTGCAAACCCGTCGCCACCAAGAGCAGACGCTACAGTGACCAGGACCGGATCTTTATTAGGTCAGCGGTCCAAAGGGAACTGAGGGAAGGGGTCATTGAAGCTAGCAACAGTCCCTGGAGAGCTCAAGTAGTGGTGGTGAAGAGCGGGGAGAAGCATAGGATGGTCATCGAATACAGTCAGACCATCAACAGGTTTAAGCTGCTCGAAGCGTACCCTCTCCCCCGCATATCCGACCTGGTAAACAGGATCGCGCATTATAATGTCTTCTCCACGGTGGATCTCAAGCCTGCCTACCACCAGCTCCCCATCTGCACGAGTGACCGCAAATACACTGCCTTTGAGGCAGACGGGCAGCTCTATCACTTCTTAAGGGTTCCCTTTGGTGTCACTAACGGGGTCTCGGTCTTCCAGCGCGCGATGGACCGAATGGTTGACCAGTACGGTTTACAGGCAACATTCCCTTATCTCGATAATGTCACCATCTGCGGCCATGACCAGCAGGACCACGACACCAACCTCCGAAAATTCCTCCAATCCGCTAAAATCCTTAACCTAACATACAATAAGGATAAATGCGTGTTTAGCACTGACCGTCTCGCCATTCTCGGCTACGTAGTGCGAAATGGGGTTATAGGCCCCGACCCTTATGGAGTTCCCCCTCCCTCACTGCTCTAAGGCCCTAAAACGCTGCCTAGGGTTTTTTAGCTACTACGCCCAGTGGGTCCCCAACTACGCGGACAAGGCCCGTCCTCTGATCCAATCCACAGTTTTTCCCCTGTCGATAGAGGCCCGCCAGGCCTTCAGCCGCATCAAAGCAGACATTGCAAAGGCCACGATGCACGCCATCGACGAGTCCCTCCCCTTCCAGGTCGAGAGCGATGCGTCCGACGTAGCTCTGGCGGCAACCCTCAACCAAGCGGGCAGACCCGTGGCCTTCTTCTCCCATACCCTCCATGCTTCCGAAATCCGCCACTCCTCAGTCGAAAAGGAGGCCCAGGCCATTGTAGAAGCTGTGTGACATTGGAGGCATTACCTGGCCGGCAGGAGATTCACTCTCCTCACGGACCAACGGTCGGTGGCTTTCATGTTCGATAATGCACAGCGGGGCAAGATAAAAAACGACAAGATCTTGCGGTGGAGGATCGAACTCTCCACCTACAACTACAAGATCTTGTATCGTCCCGGGAATCTAAATGAGCCTCCTGATGCCCTATCCCGCGGCACATGTGCCACCGCACAAGTGGACCGCCTCCGAGCCCTCCACGAGGACCTCGCTTTTTCCATTTTGTCAAGACCCGCAACCTGCCCTACTCCATCGAGGAGGTCAGGACAGCCACCAGGGACTGCCAAATCTGCGTGGAGTGCAAACCACACTTCTACCGGCCAGAGAGTGTGCACCTGATAAAGGCTTCCCGTCCCTTTGAACGCCTCAGCATGGACTTCAAAGGCCCCCTCCCCTCCACCGACCGCAACACGTACTTCCTGAACGTGATTGACGAGTACTCCTGATTCCCATTCGCCATCCCCCGCCCCAACATGACCACAACCACCGTCATCAAGGCCCACCATAGCATCTTTGCACTGTTCGGGTTCCCCGCTTACATACACAGCGATAGGGGGTCCTCCTTTATGAAGGACGAACTGCGTCAATTCATGCTCAGCAAGGGCATCGCCTCGAGCAGGACGACCAGTTACAACCCCTGGGGTAACGGACAGGTAGAGAGGGAGAACGGAATGGTCTGGAAGACCGTCCTACTGGCCCTACGGTCCAGGAACCTTCCAGTCTCCCGCTGGCAAGAAGTCCTCCCAGAAGCCCTCCACTCCATCCGGTCACTACCTTGTACAACCACCAATCAGACACCTCATGAACGTCTCCTTGTCTTCTCTAGGGAGTCTTCCTCCAGGACCTCGCTCCCGACCTGGCTGGCAGCACCCGGATCCATCCTGCTCCGAAAACACGTGCGGGCGCACAAGTCGGACCCGTTGGTCGAGAGGGTCCATCTGCTCCATGCTAACCCCCAGTACGCCTACGTGGCATACCCCGACGGCTGACAAGATACGGTCTCCCTACGGGACCTGCCACCCGCCGGAACCCCACGCACATCCCAGCCACCAGTCCCACGCTCCCCTCCACTGCAGCACCTTACAGGAGGATCGGTCCTTCCGCCGCCCCTGCCTAGGCCCCCCCACCCACCGCCGCCCCCCGCAGGCACTCCCTCCCCAGGTCAGCTGTTTTCCCCACCAGCGCCATCTAGGGGTGACGAAGCTGCCATGGAGATCGAAGCCATGCTCCCTGAGTCACAGACGCCCAAGCCCCCACCGGAGTCACCACCGAGGCTCCGATGATCACAGAGGACGAACAGGGCCCCCGATCGACTGATTGCTTCATTTTACTGTAATCTGTAAATATAAAACACCGAATGTACATAGCTACCAGACTTGTAAATAGTTACTAAACACTGTACGGAGGTATTACGGTACCTCCATAACTAATTATACCATGTTGTTATGTTTTGTCGTTGCTGGCCACCACCTCCGCCGGACTTTTTTAACAGGGGTGAATGTGGTATTATAGGTATTACGGTACCTGAGAGGCTGAAGTACCATTGGTAGAACCTATATGCTTGCTGTTGGCTAGAGTGTATAATAGCTCCGCCCTGATAGGCGGGGTATAAGAACCCGTGCCATCCCAGCAGCCCTCATTCTGTACCTGAGCTGCTGGGGGAAACATCGAGCTTATTAAAGCCTTCAGTTGGACTACAGCCTCGTTTTAGTGGTCATTGATCGTGCATCAGGTAGGCCCAGGAGTGGTTGGAGTTTGGGTAAGCCAAGGAACAGCTGGAGTTTGGGGAGGCCCAAGAGCAGCTGGTGTTTGGGTAGGCCTGGGGTCGGCTGGGGTTTGGGTAGGCCCGGGAGTGGCTGGAGCTTGGGTAGCTTTGAGAGAGGCTGGAGGATTGGAAGCTCTGGAAGCAGCTGGGTGTTGGGTAGGTGCCTGCCAAACAAGATGGGGGCTGGACTGCCACCCATTCCTTCTGAAGTAGTATCCAAATTCTGTGGGAGTGACTGTGCATGTGTTAGTGTGTGAGAGTATGTCTGTATGTTTGTGAAAGTGTTTGTGTGAGAATCTGTGCGAGCGAGAATGGGCGTGATTCTCCATCCAGTGACGCCGGAATTGCGAAACACGTTGGGTCGAGAATCACTGGTGAGCTGAGTGCCCGACAGAATGCCATGCCCCGGAGCCTCGACTGCGGCGTCGATATGTTCTACTCCTCACATATAGTAAACACAATTGACATATCATTAACGGGGTGGAGGCGGGGGTGGCGGGGGCGGGTGGGGGGGGGGGGGGGGGGGGCGGTGAGGGAGTACCAAGAGATGACCAGGGGATGAGCCGTGGGGTCGAGGTGCCAGCCAGGGTTTCGAGGCACGGACCGCCACTGCCGCAGCCTGAAAGGCAGCCAGCTTGCTACGCTCCCCTCTGACTGCCCACCGTGGCCGGTAGTTGTGCAGATTGACACTGGACGCATGGGTGCCCCTCACCGCCACCCCTGCACTCCACCCAACCAAACCCCCCAACCACAACCAGCCACCACCTGCCAGCGGGGCGTCAAGCGGCCCACCCAGGGCAACGCCCACAGTAGCCCCTACAGGAGAGTGCCGAACAAGGACCACAAAGCCTATCTCTGGCATGGTTAGGGTCAGCCACCGGTACCCCTGCCCGCACTGTCGGGCCCTGAACGGGTCAGGGCTGCATTGCAGAGGGCAGAGTGCCAAGGGTGTGTTTGGGGATGGGGTGGCGGGGGAGAGGTGAGGAAGTCATACAGGGCAAGGGCTGCAGTGCAGGCCAGGGCCACCATGTAAACCATTAGACCTGGTTGGACAAATGGGTACCCACCATGCTAATATGTTTGCCTTTCACCCCTCCTTCGGAATTCAACCAGGAATGGTGATGTTCATCCTAGCTGCCCCAGCCCTGGGTATGCACTGAGGCTGTATGAGCAGGAGTTGCTCGGGGATGGCCCTGCAACAACAAAGCCTGCTCAGAGGAACTGAGGCAGCCGGTGACGACCGCGAGCTGGCCAACAGGCCGAGGAGGAAAAGTTGGGAAGGAAGCCCCGAGTCAGGTCTCGTGTGCACCGGCAGCGCAGGGTATGGGGGTGGAAACCTGCTCCCGGTGGCCGTCAAGGTGACGATCGTCCTGAACGTTTATGCCATGGGGTCCTTCCAGGTGCCGAGTGGGGACCTGTCAGGGATCTCACAGAGCTCTGTGCACAGGTGCATCCGTGCTATCGTGGAAGCCCTATGTGCCCGGTTGGCACAATATATGAACTTCAATGTGGACCAGAATGCCTGGGCAGCAGGGTTCACCACCATCGCTGGGATGCCCCAGGTCCAAGGAGTGATCGATGTGATGCTTGTCCCCCTATGAGTGCCGGCCATGCTGGGCCGGTCTTCACAAACCGAAAGGGGTTCCACTCGATGAACGTGCAGCTGGTGTGTGACCATGAGATGCACATCATGCACAATACCTTCATTCTGGCACACTCCACGGTTCCTGTGACCTTCGAGGTGCACACCTGGGTGAGGGGTTGGCTCCTGGGCGACAGGGGTTATCCACAGCAGTCGTGGCTGATGACACCCATCTGGAGGCTACAGACGTGGAGACCCACTACACCGACACCCATGCAGCGACCAGAGGTGTGATTGAGGCAGAGAGGTGACATGCTGGAGGTGGGGGATGAACACCAGGGTGGGCAGGGCATGGGGCTTAGGGTCCATGGGGCTTAGGGCTTGGGAAACTGCATAATGGGTGGACCAGGGCCAGCGCGCACTGGCCGCTCTAATCACCTCCCAGTTCACCGACCCGACGGCATGATCATCCCATCCCCCCCGCCCCTCAGCCGACCACCCCCTCCCATGACCACCCTCCCTGCACATCCCCCTCCTCACAACACCCCCCCCCCCCCGATTCCTACCTGCCTCACTATGAAGTGCAGACCCTAAGTTGGCAGTAACAGCGGGTGTGGAGGATGGTGACGCCCCGCTCTGCGATGACTCTGGTGCTCCCTGTCGTTTGACAATGCCTGACTCCTGCCCATGGTAGCACCTTCCACCCTGGGTGATCCCTGTATACAAGCAGGCCATTCCGTCACACGGTCCCATAGAACCCATGGGGCGGCAGAGATGGAGACAGGTTGCAGGGGAGGGGTGTTGGGGTTGAGAGGGAGTGGAAGGGGTGGGGTACCGGAGCGATGTGCAGTGTCCGGCCTTGAGGCCCTGGCCTGTGCTCACTTCCAATTTCCGCCCATCTCCCGCCCCCTGTGCAGCCAGCCCAGCCCATCCCTCACACCCTTCTGAAAGAGCACCGAGGCAGTTTGGAACTTTTGTGCAGAGGTGTTTATTTTGAACATAACAGATGAACATTTGTATAACGGTTTGTGCCCTGACGCTATCCTGTGTCCCGCACCTGTGCCCACTTAACTGCTGTCTACCCTTCTGGTCTTACGGGCCCTAATGCTATATCTAGGTGGATCCCCAGACGGTACATCAGGAGTGGAGATGGCCGGCTTCGGTCATGCAGCTTCTTCCTGCACTGCTTCCCGGTCCTGGCGGTGGGCCCACAGCGCTCACGGTCTCTGCCACCTGAGCCCAGGCCCGATGTATGACAGCAAATGGCAGCCTCTTTCCCACCCCAAGGAAGAGGGGGACCCGCCTCTCCTCCACGGTGCCAGCAGGGTCTCAAGCTCTGTGTCCGCAAACCGAGGTGCCGCTCTCCGTGCTGCCATCATGTCGGCTGGCATGAGTTTAAAAAAAATAATAAATTTAGAGTATCCAATTACTTTTTTTTCCCCAATTAAGGGGCAGTTTAGTGTGACCAATCCACCCACCCTGCACCTCTTTGGGTTGAGGGGATGAAACCCACACAGACACGGGGAGAATGTGCAAACTCCACACGGACAGTGACCCAGGGCCGGGATTGAAACTGGGACCTCGGCACCGGGAGGCAGCAGTGGTAACCACTGTACCACCTTGCTGCCCCGCTGGGATGAGTGTGTGTGGGCAGCAGAGTGCTAATATGCGGCTGCAGCTTGCCAGCCTCTAGAGTGGCAATCCCGACCCCAGCGAATCGGACACCGTTTTTCATTGGAATCAATCGGGTTCCACATGGCGCCGGTGCTTGCCCATTAACGGATCAGGAATTGCTCCCGGACCGGAGCCAATTTAGTTGTCGTAGAAGTCCACCGATTCAGTCCCGGCATCAACACTTAGTTTGTGAAACGGAGAATCTCGCCCAATATGGCTGAGAGAGTGTGTGTGAGAGAGTGTGTGTGTGTTTGTGAGAATGTATGTATAAAGACCCTGGAAGTCAGACGGTGGGGTGAACCCTGGTTTATACACGGTCATGAGAATCTGCCTAAGGCAGTAAATACACACACAGTGCAAGTCCCATTGCAACAACCAACATATCGGCCCCTGTCTGGTCTGGCTTTAATACTAGATAATTATGAGCCCCAGCTGGGTGGGCCTCCACCCACTAGCTGGGATGCTCATTTTCCACGAGTCCCACAGGGAAATCAATTTGGGTATCCCCGTGGGGGTTATTATACTCCTCCAACCACCTGCAGATCCGAATGTTCCTCCTCTACAATGTTCCCCCTCTGAGGAGGCCCTCTTCGCCACTTTGCACGCTGTTGTGCTTCTGCCAGTGGTGGGTCCGGGTCGGGTGTGCGAGATGACCGACAGAGGGACACTGCCGAGGATTCAGCTCCATCCATGGTAGCGTCCGTGAGCGCGGATGCTTCACTGTCCATCTCTGAGCCTGAGTTGCACTCCTTGGCCAAGATTGGTCCAATAGGCGGTGGAGGTACCTGTCATGATATGCAAACATGCAACCAATGAACACTCAGAATAGGACACAACCAATGGGCAGTCAGGACACTCAGAGGTGGCATCACCACAAGGGGGCATGACATAAAAACTATAAAAGGGATGAGGCACTCACACCCTGCCTCTTTGCACAGACAGACATCTAGAGAGTTAGACAGGGTTGATCAGCAGCATCACAGCCCAGCACGTGGCTTAGAGCAAGCTGGTACAGTAAGACTGAGTTACTACAGTTAGATTAGCAGAGAGTCAAACTCATTTGAGAACTGTGTTAATAGTTCAATAAACACATTTAACTAATTTCAGAGTCTGGAGCATTCTTTAGTTAAGACTGCATCAAGTAGCAGCCTGTGTTATCCGAAGCAGCATAACACAACAGTACCGACTTTCCTGATGCGGCTTCTTCCGAGGCGGGCTTCCTGCTGTTAAGGTGGTCCACATGTTTACACAAGGTCTTCCCTTGGATCCTGACCTTGTAAGATACAGGTCCTGTTTTCTCTAATACTATCCCGGGAGCCAAAGGGCATTATGTCCAAAATTCCCGACATAAACAACGTCCCTCTGGTTAGAAACGTTTCCCAGACGTCCCGTCGCCATGACATTTTTGCTGAATATTCTGTTTTAGTTCAACGTTTCTTCCCAGACTTGGGAAAGTCAGACTGAAACAAGACTGAAACACTGCTGGTGCTACCCCTGTCGTGACATGCGGCATGGTCCTGTAATGGAAAAGGAACCTCGCCAGTCTTGTATCCAGGAACCCTGTGGTCTGCTTCTGCATGCCGTGCTTAAACGTTTGTACTGCCCACTCTGCCAAGTCATTTGGGGACAGGTAGTATGGGTTGGTCTGGATGTGTTTTACCCCGTTTGTGCGCATAATCGCTAAGAACTCCTCGCTCGTGAACGGGGCCCCATTATCTGTAGCCAGTACCTCTGGTATCCCGTGGGTACTAAACGAACATTGTAATTTTTCGATTGTGGCTCTCGCGGTGGTGGAGGTCATCCGGTGCACATCTAGCCACTTAGAATGGGTGTCCACAAGGGTCAAGAACATGGATCCCATAAAAGCTGTTTCAACTGGTTTGTTTCAGCTTCCCCCTTGTCCTTAGACAAGTCTGCTCTGTTTTGAATGCCATTACTCTTTTTGAAACTATCGTCCTGTGAGAGAAAACTGCCTTGCTCAGTGTTCGCCAGATCAGAACTCAACTCAAAATGTTTTCTCAAAATATCTGAATACCTTAGCTTCACCCAGCAATAAAACTATCTCCCCATTCTGAAACCAAATGAACTCCTCAGGCTGAAAGCACATTAGCTCCGCAGGGACTCCTCCTAGACAAACAACAGCCATTCACCCCGGCTTTTGATTCTAGTCAAATTCACCTCTGGCTCCTAAAAGCTTTCTGGTCTTGCAAAACAAGATTATTTTAAAAACATGAGGACTGCAGTTAAACACACTTTAACCAGTCTTTTAACCCTTAAATTGCCAAATATTGATAATCCAATACATCTAAAATCCTGCTTTCGTCACATCTATCCCCTTAAAAGAAAAATGAACCAGTAACATAAACCGATGGCTTTATTTTAACTCTAAACATTTCTCTTTTGGAAATATTTTTATTATAATTATAATTATTATAATTTTTAACAATTTTTATACAAAGCATACAACAACACAGAAAAACAGCTAAACAGTAAGATAATCCCCACCCACACTTCCTCTTCCAACAATATAACCTCATCACTAAAATTTACAGTACCCAATTATTTTCTTTTCCAATTAAGGGGCAATTTAGCGTGGCCAATTCACCTAACCTGCACATCTTTGGGTTGTGGGGACGAAACCCACGCAAACACGGGGAGAATGTGCAAACACCACACGGACAGTGACCCAGAGCTGGGATCGAACCTGGGGCCTCGGCACCGTGAGGCAGCAGGGCTAACCCACTGCGCCACCGTGCTGCCCCTGCCACCTGTAGAATTGTTAATTTAAATGGTTGTAAGAATAAACTCCATCTGAACAGTTTTGCATTTTGCTTTTTAAACTTGTCCAAACACTTTAATGGATTATGATCTGTATGTACAATTGTCTCCGATGAATTGTTACCAACATAAATGTCAAAATGTTATAACACCGATACAAATCTCTCCTTCTCAATAGTTGAATATTTCTTTTGATGAATATTTAGTTTCCGAGAAAAATAACCAAAACTTTCACTGTCTTCCTGCGGCAGTACAACACCAACATCCACGTCACTAACAAAAATTGCCACCTCAAATGGCTTGGCAAGCTTAGGTGTCATCAACACCTCTCATGGTAAAATTGACCTTCTGGAGATTGCAAAAACTCCATCACGTCACCCAGCCATGCCAAGCGGTGGTGAACACAGTCTTCAGATTATCGAACGCCTCCTGGCATTCCGATATCCGCTGAAATTTCTTGTGCTTTTTCAGAAGTTCAGTCAGTGGAGCAGCCACGCTGCTGAAAGTTGGCACCAATTTCTGGTAGAAACTGCTCAGAGATCTCAGAACTTCTCTCCTCGTTAATGATATTGGAAACTCTCCAATCGCTTTAATTTTCACATTCCGTGGGGCCATCCGACCATGTCCAATTGCATGGCCCAATAATGTGACTTGAGCTTTCGCAAATTCACTTTTAGCCAAATTTACCACCACTCCAGCTTCCCGCAGTCGACCAAAAAATTATTTTAAATGTTTCAAATGCTCCTTCCATGTTTGACTAAACACCACCAAATCGTCAATGTACACTGCACAATTCTTTAGTCCAGAAATCGTAGAATCATAGAATCCCTACAGGGCAGAAGGAGGCCATTTTGCCCATTGAGTCTGCACTGACCGTTCGAATGAGCACTCTGCCCATTTATGAGTGTCTACCTTGTCCTATCTGCGTAATCCCATAACCTAACCTGCACATCCCCGGATATTCAGGGGCAGTTTTCAATGGCCAATCCACTTAACCCCCACATCTTTGAAATGACCCTGTTGGTTAATCATTGGAATGTTGCTGCCGCATTCTTCATTCCAAATGGCATGCTTTTAAATTGATACAGACCATTTGGCATCACAAAAGCCGAAACTTTCTTCGCCCTGTCTGATAAAGGTACTTACCAGTATCCTTTAAATAACTCAAGTTCGGTAATTGAAATTTGGTTAGTCTTCCAAACGAGGAATAGGATACAAATCTGGCTCAGTAACTGTGTTGACCTATCTATAGTCCACACACAATCATTGTGTTCCATCTGGTTTTGGTATCATGACAATCAGTGAGCTCCAATCGCTGCAACTCACTTCGATTTTAGAATTCTTAAGCATGTTCTCAATCTCCTTTTGCGCCTGTGCTAACTTTAGTGGATTGAGCCTATATGGATGTTGTTTAATGGGAATGACATTTCCTATATCTACATCATGCATAATTACTTTTGTTCTTCCCAATTTATTCCCACATATAGCTCAATGTGACTGTAATAACTCTTCCAGGTCATTCTGAATTTTCCTCTGGAAGGTAATGATGTGTTAGGTAAGTTGGTTCAACGTTGACTGCAACTGGATGCAGTGAAACTAGAAACAGGCTTCTGACACAGGAGATGGTCCAACACTGTTTTATTGAACTTCCTGATTGCTGTACATAGTCTGCTGTGAGTTGACACTCTATCAATCTAACTGATAACCTCCTACTGGCTTGACCAGACTAACTCTCTACTTCATGGTGATAGTGCTCACTGGCTTGTGCACTCTTACTATCTCAGTAGTTGTGTCTTGTAGAGAGAGAGAGAGAGTCTTAATGCCCTGTGTGCTTTATAGTGGTGGTGTCCTGTCTGATGATTGGTTGTTATGTGTCCTGTGTGTTCATTGGTTATCCTATGTGTCAATCACTGCCTGATTGCATCTCATTATATACATTAGTGGATATTATGACATCTCCCCTTTTTGAAGTAAATTTTGGAACGTGGCGATATATATACATGCATGATTATATACAAGTGGTGAGTGAATTAACATATGTACATGGGAAGGTGTCTATCGTGCAGATACAGAGCAAACTGAACAACATTTACAAGATTTAAGTCTATAGATTCAGTCTTTGTGGCAGGCGACAAATTCTTGTTGAGCGCCTCAGAGGGGGAGGGGGGGATGCCAGCACTTGGACAGGCGGGATTGCTGCCATGTCGGTGGCCTCATGGAGAGGTGGGATCGCTGCCAGATCGGTGGCCTCGTGGTGCGAGATGTCCGGAGGAGGCATGATGACATGCGGAGAAGTGCGGCCAGGCGGTGGGCAGGGAACTTTTCGTAGCGCCCTCCTGTTGCGCCGTAGAATGGAGCCATCAGCCATTTGGACAACAAAGGACCTGGGGGCAGCCTGCCTGATGACAATAGCTGGGGCTGACCAACCTCCCTCAGGCAATTGGACGCGAATAACATCGTCTGGAGCCAGCGCAGGTAGATCCTTGGCATGAGCATCATACGTGATCTTCTGCTGGTCCCTGGATCGCTGCAATTTCTGCAGCACCGTGAGGCGGTCAAGGTCTGGAACATGGATGGCTGGAACAGTCGTCCTCAGGTTGCGGTTCATGAGCAGCTGCGCCGGATACAAACCAGTCGACAGAGGGGTTGCCCTGTATGCCAACAGCGTCAGGTTGAAGTCGGAGACTGAGTCTGCAGCCTTGTACAGCAGCTGCTTGACAATATGGACCCCTTTTTCGGCCTTCCCGTTCGATTGCAGGTAATGGGGACTGGATGTGATGTGACTAAAGTGGTAGGATCGTGCAAAGTGGGACCACTCTTGGCTGTAGAAACTTGGGCCGTTGTCACTCATTACTGTGAGTGGTATCCCGTGCCTGGCAATCGTCTCTTTGCAGGTTTTAATCTCTGACTTGGACGTGAGGTCCGACAGTTTCACCACTTCCGGGTAGCTGGAGAAGTAGTCGACCAAGAGCACGTAATCACGCCCATTTGCGTGAAAGAGGTCTGTCCCCACCTTGGACCACGGAGAAGTCACGATCTCGCGCTGTTGCAGTGTTTCCTTGGGCTGAGCTGGTTGAAACTTCTGGCATGTTGTGCAGTTGAGGACCGTGTTGGCAACGTCCTGGCTGATGCCAGGCCAGTAGACTGCCTGCCGAGCTCTGCGTCGACATTTTTCGACCCCAAGGTGAACCTCATGGATCTGTCTGAGCACCATGGCTTGCATGCTTTGGGGAATGACGATTCTATCTAGTTTAAGAAGGATCTCCTCGACAACCATTAACTCGTCCTTAACGTTGAAGAACTGGGGGCACTGCCCCTTTTGCCAGCCATGGGCAAGGTGTTGCATCATGCGCTGCAGTAGAGGATTTTTGGCAGTTTCTTCGCGTATCTGGGCAACTCGTTCATTAGTGGCTGGGAGGTTGCTGGCACACAACTGCACCTGTGCCTCGATGTGGCAAATGAAGTCGCCCGGTTCACACGGCATGGTGATGGATCGGGGTAGGGCATCCGCGAAGATCAGCTCCTTGCCTGGTGTATAGACGAGTTCAAAGTCATATCGGCGGAGATAAAGAAGAATTCGCTGCAGCCGAGGTGTCATGTCATTTAAATCCTTCTGGATTATGTGGACTAAAGGCCTGGGGTCTGTTTCCACCGTGAACTTCGGCAGACCGAATACGTAGCCATGAAACTTGACTATTCCTGTCAGGAGACCCAGACACTCCTTTTCGATCTGG
Source organism: Scyliorhinus torazame (assembly GCF_047496885.1). Classification (NCBI taxonomy): domain Eukaryota; kingdom Metazoa; phylum Chordata; class Chondrichthyes; order Carcharhiniformes; family Scyliorhinidae; genus Scyliorhinus; species Scyliorhinus torazame. The sequence goes on from NC_092719.1 coordinate 114,979,419, forward strand.
GCATACTGTTGTTCGGTCGGAGTCATGGCCCTGGAGGCATATGCCACTGGAGCCCAGGACGAGGAATCGTCTTGCTGGCGGAGCACCGCCCCAATGCCGTCCTGGCTTGCGTCTGTGGATATCTTGGTATCCTTGGTTGGGTCAAAGAACGCCAGTATTGGGGCTGTGGTGAGCTAAGCCTTCAGCTCAAGCCACTCCACTTGATGTGCGGGAAGCCACTGGAACACTGTGGACTTTTTTAAGAGATGCCGGAGGGCTGTGGTGTGGGATGCCATGTTGGAATGAATTTTCCGAGAAAGTTTACCATCCCGAGGAAGCGGAGGACCGCCTTTTTGTCCTCTGGTGTCTTCATGGCATTGATTGCCAGCACCTTGTCGGCGTCAGGTTGAACACCTTGCTGTTAAATGTGGTCACCTAAAAACTTGATAGCGGACCGCCCAAATGAGCATTTGGCCCTGTTGAGCTGGAGGCCATTTTCGTGGATCCTCTGGAAAACCTGTCTGAGGCAAGCGATGTGATCCTTGGGCGCCGTGGACCAGATGATCATGTCGTCCACATAGACTCGCACCCACTCGATGCCCTCCATCATTTGCTCCATTATGCGATGAAATACTTCGGAAGCTGATATGATACCGAAAGGCATGCGGTTGTAGCAATACCTGCCGAACAGAGTGTTAAATGTGCACAGCTTCCGACTGGACTCGTCCAGCTGTATCTGCCAGAAGCCACGGGAGGCGTCCAGCTTGGTAAAGAATTTGGCATGAGCCATCTCACAGGTCAATTCTTCACGCTTCGAGATCGGGTAATTCTCTCACATGATGTTGTGATTCAGGTCTTTGGGATCAATGCAAATGCGGAGTTCGCCAGAGGATTTCTTGACGCAGACCATGGAGCTGACCCAGTCTGTGGGTTCTGTGACCTTTGAGATGATGCCCTGGTCTCAGAGCTCTCATAGCTGCGTTTTCAGACGATCCTTGAGAGGAGCCGGCACCCGGCGTGGTGCATGGATGACTGGGGTGGCATTCGGCTTGAGCAATATCTTGTAGCGATATGGGAGCGTGCCCATCCCATCAAACACACTGTGGTATTGTGTGAGAATGTCGTCTATCTCAGCCTGGAGATTCGCATTGGGCGAGTGCCGTCGCCAGTGTCGAGGACATGGCTGAACTGGCTGTACCAGATTTAGGAGTTTGCATGCGCGAGTACCGAGCAGGGATGCCTTGTCAGGCCGGACGATCTCGAATCTCAACGTCGCCTTGATTGTCTTGTGAGAGACACCTAGCTGACATGACCCACTGGCAGCTATGGCATTACCATTGTAGTCAAGGAGCTGGCAGGCTGGTGGAAGAATGCTTGGTTGGTGTTGGATGCTGTCGAGGTCCGACTGTGATATGAGGTTCGCAGACGCGCCAGTGTCCAATTTAAATCGGATGCGAGACTGGTTGACCGTGATGACAGCACACCACTCGTCATCAGAATCCACACTGAGGATTGAAAGGCAGATGGCAGGCACGGTAGAGACCAACTCGCGTGTGGTGATGATGCCCACCCGATATGGAGACTCGAGGCAGTCAGCATTGGGGTCCATTGGGCTGTCTGGATCAGAATCCTGCATGCCTTGTTGTACGCAGCGGACACGTCTGCGCTGCAGCTGAGATCACTGGCTGTTGTTCGGTGGAGCGGACCTGCAGAAGGCCGTGTAGTGGCCAGGCTTTCCACACTGTAGACATCGCCTGCCTTTGGCTGGACATTGCCGCTTTAAATGGGCGGAGCCACAATTTGGACACGTCATGACGCTGACGTCAGCACGTTCTGTGCGCCATCGCGCATGCGCTGTGCGGTTGGCCGACATTCGCGCATGCGCCTCAGGGTCTTGGGCCTCATCGTCCACCCGGTCGTGGCGCGCATGCGTAGGGACCCGAGAAAAGCGCGCAAAGCGGCCACTCTCCTCGCTGCTCAGGCCTTGCATTTTCGGTATGGCCTGCACCCTTTCTGCCTCATGGGAGGCCAGTTTTGCAGTTTCTGCCGCCCTGATGCGGGAGTAGCGATTTCTGACATGCTCATGGACAACGCACGTTTCGATGGCAACGGAGAGGGTCAACTGTTTGATTTTGAGGAGCTGCTCCCACAGGGAGTCGTACTGAACCCCGAAAACGATCTGATCCCGGATCATGGAATCAGTCGTCGAGTAATAATTACGTGACTGCGCTAGGATGCGGAGATGGGTCAAGAAGGACTGAAAAGGTTCATCCTTACCCTGAAGCCTCTGTTGGAAGATGTACCGTTCAAAGCTCTCATTCACCTCAATGTCGCAGTGGCTGTCGAATTTCAGCAGAACTGTCTTGAACTTTGTCTTGTCTTCGCCATCGGCAAACGTAAGCAAGTTATAGAGGTGGACGTCGTGATCCCCCGCAGTCGACAGGAACAGCGCGATCTTTCTGGCATCCGATGCTGCCTCGAGGTCGGAGGCCTCGATGTACAGGAGGAACTTTTGTTTGAAGACTATCCAGTTGGCGCCGAGGTTGCCGGAGATCCGGAGTTGCAAAGGAGGCTGAGTCTTTTCCGTGCCGCTGGATGGCTGCTTGCTGGTCGTTGCAGAGGCCCTCGAGGTAGGTTCGTTAGGATTAATATCACTCTGGGACCATGATGTGTTAAGTAAGTTGGTTCAACGTTGACTGCAACTGGATGCAGTGAAACTAGAAACAGGCTTCTGACACAGGAGATGGTCCAACACTGTTTTATGGAACTTCCTGATTGTTGTACATAGTCTGCTGTGAGTTGACACTCTATCAATCTAACTGGTAACCTCCTACTGGCTTGACCAGACTAACTCTCTACCTCATGGTGATAGTGCTCACTGGCTTGTGCACTCTTACTATCTCAGTAGCTGTGTCCCGTAGAGAGAGGGAGAGTCTTAATGCCCTGTGTGCTTTATAGTGGTGGTATCCTGTCTAGTGATTGGTTGTTATGTGTCGTGTGTGTTCATTGGTTATCCTGTGTGTCAATCACTGCTTGTCTGCATCTCATTATATACATGAGTGGATATTATGACAGGTAACTCAATAAATTATCCCAATTTCTTAATACTTCCTCATTGTCCAATCTAATTTGAGGAATGTCAAATTAAGAATCATCTGGATTTATCTCTTCTACCTGAGTTACATTGACTGACACCTCCTCTTTATTTCCTTCTCTATCATAATACTTTTTGAGCACATTAACATGACACATATACAGGATACCTGTGCCAAACCAATGCCAAAAAAAGAGGTAAGCAGCCTGCAGAAGGCAATTTGTCGACTGATTCGGAGGCATTTGCAGCTCCTCTGTGGAGAAATTGGCGGAGGCTGCATCGGTGGCGACGGCTTCCTCAATAACAGCGGATATGCTCTCTAGTGTGCTGGCAAAATAATTCAACGTGCACTTTGATAAAGATTGGAAATTGATGTCAGAGAGCCTGCAAAAGTCAAGTGAGGAGACCCTGGGCCCCACCCGGTTGAGACTGGAAAAGACTGCCGAGTTGGTGAAGAAGCATGGCGAGGTGCTAGAGGGTGTGGAGAAAGCACTGTCGAGACACGGTGAGCAGCTTGTTTCACTGGATGTTTGGGAAAATGATGGGGGAGGGTGGCCTCGTGTTGCATCTGGGGTTGGACAGGGCCCATCGGTCACTTCGTCAGAAGTCTTGGCTGAACGATCCACCATGTGCAGTCATCATTCACTTCCATTGTTTCCAGGAAAAGGAGCAGGTTCTGCAGTGGGCCGCCATCCTGGGTTTAAAAATGACTGCCGTTAGGGGTTCAGCCGAGGGGTTCTACCTGAGGTGGCAGCCAATCATTTCCTACTTTAAAGAATTAATCATCATCAGCTGTTTGGGGGGGTGGTGGTTCAGTTCTCATTGTTGGGGAAGCGGTATTTCTCTCTTAGGTGGGATTTATATGGTTGTTGTGTTTTTAATATATTGTATTATATAACGTCTGCTTTCTATGTTGCTGCTGTTAATAATAATATTATGTGTTCTATAAATAAATTTTTAAAAAATAAAAATACTTTAAAAAATACTAGTACTCGCTCCCCAATATCGAAACTATGAATTTCTGATCTCTTATCCACCTCTTTTTTCATCACATGTTGTGACAATTTCAAATGCTTTCTAGCCAACTCACCAGCCCTAATTAATCTCTCCCTAACATTTGACTACTGGTGGCGGCCATGAGGTGAAAGGTTGCACATAAGGTGATTCCTACTTGGGGATTTGGTTTTTGGCCCATTTTGCCCATTCAATGGGAGTTGTTCAAGTGAAAAATTGATGTCAAAGATCATATAATCATAGAATTTACAGTGCAGAAGGAGGCAATTCAGCCCATCGGGTCTGCACCAGCCCTTGGAAAGAACACCCCACCCAAGCCTACACCTCCACCCTCTCCCTGTAACCCAGTAACCCCACCTAACCTTTTTCTACACTAATGGCAATTTAGAATGACCAATCCACCTAACCTGCACATCTTTGGATCGTGGGAGGAAACCAGAGCATCCTGAGGAAACCCACGCAGACACAGAGAGAATGTGCAGACTCTGCCCAGACAGTGACCCAAGCCGGGAATCAACCTGGGACCCTGACCTCTGAAGCAACAGTGCTAACCACGTTGCTGCCCAAGTTGTAGAGTTGGGCGTGGGATGTCTGGAGGCTACAATATGAGGAATAAGCCGGGTAAGGTGTCCTCGTCTGACTCAGAAGGCCCTCGTGTCGCAGGAGGGCAGAAAATGGCAGAGGTCTCTGCATCGCTGTTGCCCTCTCAGTGGACAACTGAGAGGCTGGTGGAATTTCTGGTGGAGGAGTTCAGGAAACAGAGGTAGGTGGTTACGGACGATCTGACAAAGATGACTAAACCCACTTGGTCAGCTCTGGACAGGGTGGAACAACGGCTGGAGGTACAGGGCTCGAGGATTAGGAAGGTGGAGGAGGCCATCGCGGATCATGATGCTGGTGTGGGAGGGGATCTTTGCAAACCCTCCCGAAGTGAACTGGGCACACCGGTCATTGCGACAGGTGCTCAGGCCTGGAGAGCCACCAGAGGTGATCATAATCTGAGTCCACAGGTATTTGGACAAGGAAAAGATTATGAGGTGGGGAAGGAAACTCAATGAATGAGATGGGCAGGCCCCACCGCAGAATTTACCAGGACGTTGGGGCAGAACTGGCAAAAAGGCAAGGGGGTTCAATAAGGCCAACATGGCTCATTATAAGAGCAAAGTGAGGTTCGGAGTGGTTTACCCGGCTCACCTGCGGGACCATTACTTCAATACACCGGAGGAGGCTACTGACTTTGGAAAGAAACACAGACTGGGGAAAGTTTGAATGAAGTTGTTGGTTACATCTGAGTGGTGTTTTTTTTAAATTTTTCTTGCTCATTGTATATTTCATATTTCTGTTTTGTCTTTAACCCTGTATACTGGTTATGGATTTCTCATAGCATTGTTGGAAATGGTTGGAAATGTTGGGGGTCGGGGAGTGAGTATGGGGATGGGTTTGCATAATGTTCAATACTAAACTTGGGTTCGGGGAGGGGAGCTGTTTGTGGTTTTATTGAATGTATAATTTGCATTTTTCTCCAGGTGGGGGTCAACCTGCCAGCAGAGATGCGAGTTAACAGTAGGGAAGTGTTGGAGGGACCCACGGCTGGTTACCTTGGGAAGGGGGGGGGGGGGGGGGGGTTGTTTTCTTTGTTCATTAAGGTAGCGAGCCTAGGGTGGTTGGGTTTCCTTTGTTTGGGATGGGGGAGTGGAGGGGTGAGGTTGATGGGAGAAGGGAAGGTTGTTTTTTTGGTGCTCAGGAGGGGAGGGGGCAGGGAGGGGGAGGGGATGGGTTCGGGGGGAGGGACGGACAGACTGCCGATGATGAAGGTTTCTTTGTTGAGATAGTGGGTTGAGGAGGGTGGCGGCGTCCATCTTGGGTTGCTTGGAGCTGAGGTGAGGTGGGGCCCTGTCGGACTTCCTTACCGGGGAATATGGCTGATCAGGGCCAGGGTAGCCCAAAGGCCTCAACCAGGCTGGTTACATGGAATATAAGGGGGTTAAATGGGCCAGCTAAAAGATTCCGGATGTTTGCCCGTCTTAAGAGTTTGAAGGCGGATGTTGTTTTCTTGCAGGAGACACATCTGATATTTTGAGATCAGGTGAGGCTGAGGAAGGGTGGGGCAAGTGCTCCATTCCAGCTTTGAAACAAGGACAAAGGGGCCTGTGATCAATAGGAGGGTCGCTTTTTCGGTGGGTAATATTTTGGTGGACTCAGAGCAGAGATATGTGATGGTGAGTGGGGTGTTTGCGGGTGCTCCGGTGGTGTTGGTGAATGTTTACATGCCAAACTGGGAGAATATGGATTTTATCAAGAGGGCGTTGGCAGCCATTCCCAACTTGGGCTCACATCAGTTAATCATGGGGCTGGTGGACTTTAATTGTATGCTTTACCCCAGACTAGATAGGTCATGCCCTAAATTCCTTATAACAACGGGGGTGGCAAAAGAGCTGCTAGTGTTTATGGAGCATATATGGCGCACATGACCAGTGCGTGGATGAGCCGCTTCTTTCCAGGCATGGAGGATAGTTGTGAGCATTGTTCAAGGGGGCAGGCGAACCAGTCACATATGCTATGACCCTGCCCTAAGTTGGTCAAGTTCTGGGCTTTGTTCTTTGAAACTATGTCAGAGATTTTGGGGGTTAAAGTGGAGCCGTGCCCATGGGTCCTCGGTCTTGCCGGGGATGCAGGAGGGGAAGAAGGCTGACGCCTTGGCCTTTGCGTCTCTGATAGCCCAGAGGGGGGTTTTGCTCGGGTGGGGGGCATCGGAGTCACCTAAGGTGATGGCATGGCTGGGGGACCTGTCGGAGTTCATGAACTTGGAAAAATGTCAAATACGCATTTAGAGGGTCAGAGGAGGGTCCCATTTGAGGTGGATACCATTTATTACCTTATTTTTTCAATTACTCCAACTACCACTTCACCACATTTCACCTGACTGTCTAACCTTACCTTACATAGTGGCACACCACTGCTTTCAGCGCTAATTCCACATATTACCACCTTTTCTGGAAATCCTCCTTCCAAATAATGTATTTTCTTATCTCTCACAATTATCATAGAATTTGCAGTGCAGAAGAGCACCCTACCCAAGGTCAACACCTCCACCCTATCCCCATAACCCAGTAACCTCACCCAACGCTAAGGGCAATTTTGGACACTAAGGGCAATTTATCATGGCCAATCCACCTAACCCGCACATCTTTGGACTGTGGGAGGAAACCGGAGCACCCGGAGGAAACCCACGCACACACGGGGAGGATGTGCAGACTCCGCACAGACAGTGACCCAAGCCGGAATCAAACCTGGGACCCTGGAGCTGTGAAGCAATTGTGCTATCCACAATGCTACCGTGCTGCCCCTCAATTAAAAATTGACTTGCTCCTGTATCCTTAATATTGTAATCTCCTTACGTACCCTATCTTGTGCTCACGGGTAAACCTTACCATCACAAATAAAATCCTTAAAAGGTTCTGGCACCTGCTTATCCACCAAACTCTGAACAGGCTGTACACTCTGTTGTACCTCTTCCACTGGAACAATAGTGCTTCTTCCCACTTTAATAAATCCCACTGGCTTATCCTGCTTTATCGAGTCTGTCATCCCAGTACTTTTCTTAAGCCACCAACATTGCAACTTCACATGTCCAACTTTATTACAATAAAAACACTTATATTTTCTTATCACTCTTCTACTGTCATAGGTTTCCTCTTTACTCTGAGGCAAACTCTCTTGAACATCACCAACTAAACCTCCTTTGCACTGACCACCTGTGAATTTCTATTTCCCCAATTTTTATCCTTCATAGATTGAAATTGATGTTGAAAACCAGACTTTGCTTTGTGAACCAATTCAAAATCATCTGCCGTTTCTGCTGCCAGTCTAGCAGTTTTAACTCTTTGATCTTCCACGTGTGTTCTCACCACTGCGGGAAGTGAATCTTTAAATTCTGCCAAAATAATCGTTTCATCAAAGCGTCATACGTTTGGTCTATTTTTAATGCACTTATACACATATCAAAATTATTTTGTTCAATTCTTTTGAATTCTATATATGCCTGACCTGGTTCTTTCTTTAGATTTCTAAAATTCTGTCCGACTATGACCAATTCAATTGTTTAGCCACTTTGTCAAATGAGATGAAAAAAGCTTCCATATCTTTCTCATCAAATCTTGGCAATGCTTGAATATATTCAAGCGGCATGGTGGCACAGTGATTAGCACTGCGGCCTCACAGCTGCAGGAGCCTGGGTTCAATTCTGGCTTCGGGTGGCTGTCTGTGTGGAATTTGCACTTTGTCCCCGTGTCTGCGTGGGTTTCCTCCGGGTGTTCCGGTTTCCTCCCACAGTCCAAAGATGTGCAAGCTGGGCGGATTTGCCATGCCAAATTGCCCCCTAGTGTCCAAAAGGTTAGGTTGAGTTACAGGGATATGATGGAGGTGTGTTGCTCTTTCAAAAAACAGGGCTGGTGCAGACTCAATGGGCTGAATGGCCTCCTTCTGCACTGTAAATTCTGTGATTTTGTGATGATTCTATGATATTTAAACTTATGCCTACTAAGCTTTTGACTAGTGTGTATTTCATCTTCCCTAGATCTTCCTCGGTGTCTGCCTTTAACTCCAACATTTTCAATTGATGTTCTCTTCGCAGTTCCAGTTTCTGAAGTTCAAAATTCTCTTTCTTTTTCCTTATCCCTTTCTTCCTCCTCTATTTCTTCCATTTCTACCTCAATCGTCCTCTTTTCCATTTCCTCTGCCATTGCCTATTTCTTCAGTGCTATTTCTTTCTGTTTCTCTTTCTCCTGCATTTCTTGTTGTTTCACTTGTTATTGAATTCTAGCTAATTCCAATGATTCAGACTGTGTCTCGGATAAATTTAAATGTTGAGCTGTGGCTTGTGTTATCTCTACCCTTCTCACCCCTTCAGATAAAGTTGACTGCAGATTCTCCGTCAAACCCAAATGTTTTGCTTCAGTCTCCCTTTGTAAACCATCCCAAGTAATCTCTTCCACACCCTGCAACTGAAAGAGATATCTCCAGTCACTCCCTATTTAAACTTTAAAACCTGAAGGAATTCAATCGGTCATTGGGCGCCATGACTCAAGCTGCAGATGTCATGCTCCAGGCTTTCCACTGGGGTTGCCACCCTAGCAGTGTTGGCGCCAGTGCCACACATTTCGGCACCATCTCCTGCACCTGCAGCCTTTAGGATTCCTCCATCAGCCTTGCAGTCACTGGATTGCCACTGACACCCTCCTGAATCTCACGGCTCTGTCCTATCATCTGCGTCAGCTCTGGGAGAACCTTGTCCAGAGGCCTGGCTTGTGGCAGTGACCCAGCTGTATCCTGGGATCCAGCAAAACTCCGGCATGTTGTTTCCCTTGGATGTTCCTCCCCCCACCTGATGTGCATCACCAGCTGTGTGGTGCTCACCAGATTGTGCCCCCGAAGCCTGTTGCCCACCGAGGAGTGCATCTCTGCACTGGTGGAAGATGGGGGTGATAGCTGTGCTGCATCGTCTGTGTTATCCTCGGAGCTCTCCCCCAGGGTGTTCTCCTAGGTGGCAGGGGGATGTATGGCTCTAGGTGGCCTGGCCTCAGATGGAGATCCCATGAGACAATGGACATGTGGTCAGTGAGAGGGAAGGATCATTTTGGCTGACGTGAACAACTCACTTGGGACAGATCACCTGGATGAAGGGGCAGCGGATCCCCACCTCTGCAATGCAGGCGAACCGCGCGGTCGGTGACTGCTCTCTTCTCGGACAACCACACGATTTCCAGTGCCCATTCCTCATTGGGGGTGAGGACTCGAATCTCTGGGATTCTTCCTCCTGTCTTGCCCCTTTCGTATTTATTATGGGGTATCTTGACCTGTGGGAAGAAAGACAGGGCATTGTGAGCCATGGGTCGCTTGATGGGTCGGGGGTCTATAACAGATGGGCACCGCACCTGGACATGAAGGGGTTGTGCTGGTAGGTGCCAGGGGATTCTGTGGAACCAAGCTTGACGATTGGATGTTGGGAGGGTGCAAACCAGTGGACTGGGTGGGAAGAGGGGTAGTTTTGGGATTTGAGGGATGGCAGGCGGGACTGATGCCAGGAGAGAGGTGGTAACTTACCCTATAGTTCATCTTCTTCCGACTTTGGACAACGATCCTCCTGGTCATGCTGCCCGCACTGCCAGCCACTGCCACTGCCTCCCAGGCGGCACAGCTGACCCTGCTGCTGGTCCTCCGAACCCATCGGGGAACACGGTGCCCCCCCCCCTTTTCATCCACAGTGCCGAGAAACCTGGCCAGATTAGCATTGCCAAAGCAAGGAGCAGGTCTCCATGCTGCCATCCTCGTGTCTCGACTGGGAGTGAGTGGTGAGGGAGCATTTAAAAGCAGTTACCCCTTGTTAATGGCGAACAGCTAAGGCACAACTGGGCGACTCAGATGGTGAGATATCAGTTAAATGTTAGATTCTTCTGGGGGCTCATTTTACCATTAAATGTGCCATTGAATACAGGTTGTGATCTCGCCAATGTGGCTGTCTCGAAACTCCCTGTCAAATGCACCCAAAACCAGAATTTAACTTTGGTCCGCTGAATCGCGCGCTAAGTGTTATTTTGGGCAGGTTTGGCAGGATGTTTCCCACCGGTTTTTGGCTGAGATCCAGACCTGGATTCACCCACACTTAACCATTCTTTGGTACTTGGGCAGTTTCTTCCCAGTCTTGCCCACATTTTACGTTCGATTCTCCTGACAGACTGAAAGTGTGTTAGCGAGCGGGAACTACCGCGAGCTTCCCGGCGCTCTGCCCCGCGAGGCTGGCGACGCTATTCAGTGTTCATTGGTCCACTTAACAAACCCTCACAGGCTTCATGGGACAAATGAAGGTTCACCAGCTGATTCGCCGGGACCGCACTTGCCAGTCCCGCCCGCTAACAAGGTCAAAGAGCACTTGCACTACCAACCCGACTCAGCTCGTTCCCATGGCGCCAAGACGACCGGCCCCAAGGGTGGGAGATGTGGACCTGGGGAGGCTCGTGGCCAGGGGGGGAATGTCCTGTTCCCCGAAGGTCCCGGAGCCGGTGCCGCTAGGGATGAAGTGACAGTGGCCGTCAGCTCGGAAAGCGTGACCAGGAGGACTGGCTTCCAGTGCTGCACTGGGGCTGCAGGGTGAGTTGACACCCGCTGTCCCCGGAACATTCCCACCATCCAATGGGACCAAACCCCCCCCAACCCACCCTTCCACCCTCCCTTTACCCCCATCAACCCAATCCTCCTCTGGCGGAGGCGTTCCAGACATAAGAATCCTTACCACCTTCTAGGAATGGGACGTGGCGGTTACGGGGGTTGCCAAGGTCTGAGCAGTCTCCAATGCGGAGGTTGGTGCACGCCACAGACGTGAGGATCCACCGGGCCCCAACCGATGGACTTTTAAACATGAATTGTTATTGCCATACAGACTGACCGATCCGTTACACTGACCGCAGCTCCTCCAGCAGATGGCTCCGACCCACCCGGGGTAGCCCCCTCCCCTGCCTCCCAGGAGACCACCGCGAGGAGAACTCCGAGGATGCCACAGTCAATGCGTCATAGCTGCCATCCCCACCCTCCACCAGCACAGATACATGCATCTCAGTGGGAAACGTTAGTGGTCAGGCTTCTGGGGCACAATCTGGTCAGCACCTCACAGTCGCTGATGTACATCAGGTGGAGGCAGTATCCCCCAGGCGAGACAGCAGTCGGAGTTCTGCTGGATCCCAGGATACAGCTGAGCCTCTGGTACAGGATTACCCGGAGCTGGTGGAGACGTTAGGAAGTGGCGAAGACATTCAGAGGGAGATGTCAGCGACATGCCAACAGGTCCATAACCGACTGCAGGAGTTCCAGAGGCTACAGGTGCAGGAGATGTCGCCAGCAATGCGTGGCGACTGCAGTGGACAGCCTGGTGCATGACACCAGCAGCATGAATGAAGGTATCCGAGGCGTGGCGCAGATTATGGCAGCCACGGCTGAGGGCCCTGGCAGAATGTCCGACTCAGTGGGGGATGTTACCCAGTACCAGGCTGACCTTGATGAGATGATGCGGGACATGTCCTGCTCTCAGATGGGAATGGCAGAGGTGCTGCATAGCTTGTCCCAGTCACAGGTGGGCATTGCCGAGTCACTGAAGAGCATGACCCAATCACTGAGGAGCATTGCCAAGGGCGTCGACACCATGGTGCAGGCAATGGGGAGCCGCCAGGGCTGGCAGAGCCAGATGATGCGATGCAAGGGGCAGGCAAGGGGCAGGTAGGGCTCAAACCAGCTGTCCCTCTGTCCTGAAATGAGCCGACTGGGGGGAGGGGGCTCTGGGTTGCAGCCAGACACACCCTATGGAGTGGCGATGGCGACGGTGGCCACAAGTTCCACCCCTCTGATGAGGCCTCGTCTCGCAGCCAGCACCCGGAACAGGTTGGCACGGAATGTGCGCAGGGGCCTTCTGGCCCCAGTGCCCAAGAGGACGCCAGTCAGGAGCATCGAAGGCCACGGGTCGTGGTAAGCAGCTGGCTGCCTCCACGTCTGATGTGCATCCTGGGGACAGACCTAGACATAGCAATAGAGCAAGGAAGGCAAAGTACATCGAGGATCACTGAGGGCACTGTGAGCGAAGATGGCTACTCACCTCCTAGGGTGCCAGCTGCAGCTCTTCCGCCAGGTTCACGTTTATCAAAAGGAGCACTAATCGGAGCCAGCGTAACAGCTTGCTGGGGAGGCCGCTGGATCACAGGATGCTGTTGGATATGGGGTGAGTCTCGTTAATTGTATGGAAATAGGGCATAATTGGTGATAATTGGTTTCTCGCCACGCTACGGCGGGACCCCAGGTTCGCCTACGGGAGCGGGGGAGTTGCATTGCGGTTCTCGTTTTCCGCCACTTTCACTATTCACCGGTCTCATCGCGCTCTCGCTCGAACGAAACGAGGCCACTGAATCGCGCACACCGTGTGTGTGTGTGTATGTGTCTGAGAGGGTCTGTGTGTATGCATGAGAGTTTGTGTGTGAGAGGGTTGTGTGTGTTTGTGAGAGAGTCTGTGTGTTTGTGAGGGTCTGTGTGTGTGTGAGAGAGTCTGTGTGTTTGTGTGTGTGAGAGGGTCTGTGTGTGTCTTTGTGTGTGTGTGAGAGAGCTTGTGTGTGTTTTGAGACTTTGTGTGTGTGAGAGGGTCTGTGTGTGTCTTTGTGTGTGTGTGAGAGCTTGTGTGTGTTTTGAGACTTTGTGTGTGTGAGAGGGTCTGTGTGTGTCTTTGTGTGTGTGTGAGAGCTTGTGTGTGTTTTGAGAGTTTGTGCGTGTGTGAGGGTCTGTGTGTGTGAATCTGTCTGTATTTATGAGAGTTTGTGTGTGTGAGAGCCTGTACATGTTTGTGAGAGAGTCTGTGTGCATTTGTGTGCATGAGACAGTATGTATTTGTGAGGGTTTGTGTGTGTGAGAGAATCTGTGTGTTTGTGAAAGAGTCTGTGTGTTTGTGAGAGTTTGTGTGTGTGAGAGAATTTGTGTGTGTGAGAGAGTGTGTGTGTGTTTGTGAGAGAGTCTGTGTGCATTTGTGAGAGTTTGTGTTTGTGAGAGAATCTGTATGTGTTTGTGTCTGATGGGGGCTTGTGTGTGTGTTTGTGTGTGAGGGGGCCTGTGTGTGTTTGTGTTAGTGTGTGTTTGTGGTGAGAGAGTCTGTGTGTGTTTGTGAGAGTTTGTGTGTGTGAGAGAATCTGTATGTGTTTGTGACTGATGGGGGCTTGTGTGTGTGTTTGTGTGTGAGGGGGCCTGTGTGTGTTTGTGTTAGTGTGTGTTTGTGGTGAGTGAGTTTATGTGTGTTTGTGTGTGACAGGGCGGGATTCTCCCGCACTTGGCGCGATGGCCCGACGCCGGTTCCAAGAGTGGCGCAAACCACTCCGGCGTCGGGCCACCCGGAAGTTGTGGGATCCTCCGCACTTCCAGGGGCTAGGATGGTGCCGGAGGGGTTGTTGCTGCACCAATCGGCGCCGAAGGGCCGCCATGGGCCGTCGTGAGTTGGCACATGCACAGAACCGCCGTCGTGTTTCCTGCGCATGCGCAGGGGGTTTCTTCTCCATGCCGGAGAATTCGGCAGCCGGCGTCGGAGCAGCGGGATTCATGCCGCCCCCCGGCGATTCACCGACCCGGCAGGGGGTCAGAGAATCCCGCCCAGAGAGTCTGTGTATGAGAGAGTCCATGGCTGGGATTCTCTGAAATCCCGGCCAAGTGTTGACACCGGCATAAACACCGGAGTGGTGTACGCCGGCGTCAACGGGCCTCCTGCCCAGCAATTCTCCGGTTTGTAGGGGGCCAGCACGGCGCCGTAGTGCTGCGCGCTGCTCCTGTACCGAAAGGCGGCCGGCGCGGGTCCGCGCATGCGCATGACGGCCTTCTCTGCGCCGGCGCATGTGCGTGGTTGCCGTCTCTGCGCCCACGCGGAAGGAGGTAGGCCCCCTCCAGATCGCGGCCGCCACCGATTGGAAGCACCCGATTGCGGGCCTGGACTCCGTGGAGGCCCCCCCCCGGAGTCAGATCCCCCCACCCCCCACCAGGACATCCACAGTGGCTGCGGGTCCGAGCTCCCGCCAGTTGGTACCAGGTTAGAACCACGCCGGTGGGACTCGCCGGAACTTGGCGGGAGTTCGGCCCGTCGCCTGCGGAGTATCGCCACGGGGGCCTGTTTCAGCACCCACTGACCGGTGCCCGCGGGTGCGATTGGCGCTGATTCTTCAGTCGCCAGAGAATTGATGGCCTGACGTCGGAGCGGCATGGTGGGAATTTCCTGTGCCCCCGGCGATTCTTCTCAGAGAATCCCGGCCCATGTGTGTTTGTGAGGATTTGTGTCTGTGAGAGGGCCTGTGATGTGTTTGTGTGTGTTTATTTGTGTGTGAGGGAGTCTGTGTGCGTTTGTGAGAGTTTGTGGATGGGATTCTCCAACCCCCCGCCGGGCTGGAGAATCGCCGGGAGGTGGCGCGAATCCCGCCGCGCCGCCCCGCCGCCGGCTGCCGGATTCTCCAGCGCCGGTTTTTCGGCGGGGTGGGAAGTGCGTCGCGCCGTTCGGGGGCCATTGGCAGCGGCCCCCCGAGATTCTCTGCCCCGCAATGGGCCGAGTGGCCGCCCGTTTTCGGCTAGTCCCGCCGGTGTATATTACACCAGGTCCGTACCAGCGGGACCTGGCTCTGCGGGCGGCATGCGGAGTCCTTGGGGGAGACGTGGGGGATCTGGCCCCGGTGTGGGCCCCACGGTGGCCTGGCCCGCGATCGGGGCCCACCGATCCGCGGACGGGCCTGTGCCGTGGGGGCACTCTTTCCCTCCGCGCCGGTCGGTGTAACGGTCCGCCATGGCTGGCGGGGAGAAGAACCCCCTGCGCATGCGCTGGGATGATGCCAGTACACGCTGGCGCTTCCGCGCATGCGCCAACTCGCACGGGCCAGCGGAGGCCCTTTGGCTCCGGTTGGCGTGGCGCCAACCCCGCCACCGCCAGCCTAGCCCCTGAAGGTGCGGAGGGATTCCGCACCTTCCGGGCGGCCCAATGCCGGAGTGGTTCATGTCACTCCTCAGCGCCGGTACGGCCCACCCCGCCGGGTAGCGGAGAATCCCGCCCTGTGTCGGTGAGAGGGCCTATGTGTGTTTGTGTGTTTGTGTGAGAGGGCCTGTGTGGGTGTGTGTGAGAGGGCTTTTGTGTGTTTGTGTGAGGGGGCCTGTGTGTGTTTGTGTGAGGGGGCCTGTGTGTGTTTGTGTGAGAGGGCTTTTGTGTGTTTGTGTGAGGGGGCCTGTGTGTGTTTGTCTGAGAGGGCCTGTGTGTGTTTGTGTGAGAGGGCCTGTGTGTGTGTGTGTGAGAGGGCTTTTGTGTGTTTGTGTGAGGGGGCCGGTGTGTGTTTGTGTGAGGGGGCCTGTGTGTGTTTGTGTGAGGGGGCCTGTGTGTGTTTGTGTGAGGGGGCCTGTGTGTGTTTGTGTGAGAGGGCCTGTGTGTGTTTGTGTGAGGGGGCCTGTGTGTGTTTGTCTGAGAGGGCCTGTTTGTGTGTGTGTTTGTGTGAGAGGGCCTGTGTGTGTTTGTCTGAGAGGGCCTGTTTGTGTGTGTGTTTGTGTGAGAGGGCCTGTGTGTGTTTGTGTGAGAGGGCCTGTTTGTGTGTGTGTTTGTGTGAGAGGGCCTGTGTGTGTTTGTGTGAGAGGGCCTGTGTGTGTTTGTGTGAGGGGGCCTGTGTGTGTTTGTGTGAGAGGGCTTTTGTGTGTTTGTGTGAGGGGGCCTGTGTGTGTTTGTGTGAGGGGGCCTGTGTGTGTTTGTCTGAGAGGGCCTGTGTGTGTTTGTGTGAGGGGGCCTGTGTGTGTTTGTGTGAGAGGGCCTGTGTGTGTGTGTGTTTGTGTGAGAGGGCCTGTGTGTGTTTGTGTGAGAGGGCCTGTTTGTGTGTGTGTTTGTGTGAGAGGGCCTGTGTGTGTTTGTGTGAGAGGGCCTGTGTGTGTTTGTGTGAGGGGGCCTGTGTGTGTTTGTCTGAGAGGGCCTGTTTGTGTGTGTGTTTGTGTGAGAGGGCCTGTGTGTGTTTGTCTGAGAGGGCCTGTTTGTGTGTGTGTTTGTGTGAGAGGGCCTGTGTGTGTTTGTCTGAGAGGGCCTGTTTGTGTGTGTGTTTGTGTGAGAGGGCCTGTGTGTGTTTGTGTGAGAGGGCCTGTGTGTGTTTGTGTGAGGGGGCCTGTGTGTGTTTGTGTGAGAGGGCTTTTGTGTGTTTGTGTGAGGGGGCCTGTGTGTGTTTGTGTGAGGGGGCCTGTGTGTGTTTGTCTGAGAGGGCCTGTGTGTGTTTGTGTGAGGGGGCTTTTGTGTGTTTGTGTGAGGGGGCCTGTGTGTGTTTGTGTGAGAGGGCCTGTGTGTGTTTGTGTGAGAGGGCCTGTGTATGTTTGTGTGAGAGAGTCTGTGTGTGTTTGTGTGAGAGGGCCTGTGTGTGTTTGTGTGAGAGAGTCTGTGTGTGTTTGTGTGAGAGGGCCTGTGTGTGTTTGTGTGAGAGGGCCTGTGTGTGTTTGTGTGAGAGGGTCTGTGTGTGTTTGTCTGAGAGGGCCTGTGTGTGTTTGTGTGAGGGGGCCTGTGTGTGTTTGTGTGAGAGGGCCTGTGTGTGTTTGTGTGAGGGGGCCTGTGTGTGTTTGTCTGAGAGGGCCTGTGTGTGTGTGTGTTTGTGTGAGAGGGCCTGTGTGTGTTTGTGTGAGAGGGCCTGTGTGTGTTTGTGTGAGAGAGTCTGTGTGTGTTTGTGTGAGAGGGCCTGTGTGTGTTTGTGTGAGAGAGTCTGTGTGTATTTGTGTGAGAGGGCCTGTGTGTGTTTGTGTGAGAGAGTCTGTGTGTGTTTGTGTGAGAGGGCCTGTGTGTGTTTGTGTGAGGGGGCCTGTGTGTGTTTGTGTGAGAGAGTCTGTGTGTGTTTGTGTGAGAGGGCCTGTGTGTGTTTGCGTGAGAGGGCCTGTGTGTGTTTGTGTGAGAGAGTCTGTGTGTGTTTGTCTGAGAGGGCCTGTGTGTGTTTGTGTGAGGGGGCCTGTGTGTGTTTGTGTGAGAGAGTCTGTGTGTGTTTGTGTGAGAGGGCCTGTGTGTGTTTGTGTGAGGGGGCCGGTGTGTGTTTGTGTGAGAGGGCCTGTGTGTGTGTGTGTGAGGGGGCCTGTGTGTGTTTGTGTGAGAGAGTCTGTGTGTGTTTGTGTGAGGGGGCCTGTGTGTGTTTGTGTGAGGGGGCCTGTGTGTGTTTGTGTGAGGGGGCCTGTGTGTGTTTGTGTGAGGGGGCCTGTGTGTGTTTGTGTGAGAGAGTCTGTGTGTGTTTGTCTGAGAGGGCCTGTGTGTGTTTGTAAGAGAGAGTCTGTGTGTGTTTGTGTGAGAGGGCCTGTGTGTGTTTGTGTGAGAGGGCCTGTGTGTGTTTGTGTGAGGGGGCATGTGTGTGTTTGTGTGAGAGGGCTTTTGTGTGTTTGTAAGAGAGAGTCTGTGTGTGTTTGTGTGAGAGGGCCTGTGTGTGTTTGTGTGAGAGGGCCTGTGTGTGTTTGTGTGAGGGGGCCTGTGTGTGTTTGTGTGAGAGGGCTTTTGTGTGTTTGTGTGAGGGGGCCTGTGTGTGTTTGTCTGAGAGGGCCTGTGTGTGTTTGTGTGAGGGGGCCTGTGTGTGTTTGTGTGAGAGGGCCTGTGTGTGTTTGTGTGAGGGGGCCTGTGTGTGTTTGTCTGAGAGGGCCTGTGTGTGTGTGTGTTTGTGTGAGAGGGCCTGTGTGTGTTTGTGTGAGAGGGCCTGTGTGTGTTTGTGTGAGAGGGCCTGTGTGTGTTTGTGTGAGAGAGTCTGTGTGTGTTTGTGTGAGAGGGCCTGTGTGTGTTTGTGTGAGAGAGTCTGTGTGTATTTGTGTGAGAGGGCCTGTGTGTGTTTGTGTGAGAGAGTCTGTGTGTGTTTGTGTGAGAGGGCCTGTGTGTGTTTGTGTGAGGGGGCCTGTGTGTGTTTGTGTGAGAGAGTCTGTGTGTGTTTGTGTGAGAGGGCCTGTGTGTGTTTGCGTGAGAGGGCCTGTGTGTGTTTGTGTGAGAGAGTCTGTGTGTGTTTGTCTGAGAGGGCCTGTGTGTGTTTGTGTGAGGGGGCCTGTGTGTGTTTGTGTGAGAGAGTCTGTGTGTGTTTGTGTGAGAGGGCCTGTGTGTGTTTGTGTGAGGGGGCCGGTGTGTGTTTGTGTGAGAGGGCCTGTGTGTGTGTGTGTGAGGGGGCCTGTGTGTGTTTGTGTGAGAGAGTCTGTGTGTGTTTGTGTGAGAGGGCCAGTGTGTGTTTGTGTGAGGGGGCCTGTGTGTGTTTGTGTGAGGGGGCCTGTGTGTGTTTGTGTGAGGGGGCCTGTGTGTGTTTGTGTGAGAGAGTCTGTGTGTGTTTGTCTGAGAGGGCCTGTGTGTGTTTGTAAGAGAGAGTCTGTGTGTGTTTGTGTGAGAGGGCCTGTGTGAGAGGGCCTGTGTGTGTTTGTGTGAGGGGGCCTGTGTGTGTTTGTGTGAGAGGGCTTTTGTGTGTTTGTAAGAGAGAGTCTGTGTGTGTTTGTGTGAGAGGACCTGTGTGTGTTTGTGTGAGAGGGCCTGTGTGTGTTTGTGTGAGGGGGCCTGTGTGTGTTTGTGTGAGAGGGCTTTTGTGTGTTTGTGTGAGGGGGCCTGTGTGTGTTTGTCTGAGAGGGCCTGTGTGTGTTTGTGTGAGGGGGCCTGTGTGTGTTTGTGTGAGGGGGCCTGTGTGTGTTTGTGTGAGGGGGCCTGTGTGTGTTTGTGTGAGAGGGCCTGTGTGTGTTTGTGTGAGGGGGCCTGTGTGTGTTTGTGTGAGGGGGCCTGTGTGTGTTTGTGTGAGAGGGCCTGTGTGTGTTTGTGTGAGGGGGCCTGTGTGTGTTTGTGTGAGGGGGCCTGTGTGTGTTTGTGTGAGGGGGCCTGTGTGTGTTTGTGTGAGGGGGCCTGTGTGTGTTTGTGTGAGAGGGCCTGTGTGTGTTTGTGTGAGAGAGAGTCTGTGTGCGTTTGTGAAAGTTTGTGTCTGTGAGTGCGCATGTGTATTTGTGTGTGTTTGTATGTGAGAGTGCCTGTATGTGAGAGACTGGGTGATACTGTGTGAAAGCGAGAACTCCAAGACTTGGAGTGAGTCAGAAACATACACCAGACCCCAGCAAAACCCAGGCTGAAAGAGTCTGACAACTGCATTCATATGAATTCTGTCGAGGCCAGTACAGAATGTGCGTCACCAGAGGCAAATACAAGGTCAGTGTTTGTTAAACCCAAGTCTTTAACTAAGTCCCCACCCCTTCCCTGGTGACCCTGAGCCTAGTCTGTCTCTTTGTAACTCTGCTGCTTTGCACATTTTAATTGGCATTAATTAATCTTTGTACAAATTTTTTGTTGCGACATTGATATTTTTGAAATTCATGTTTAATGTCGTATGAAACCTTATCTTTCCGAAATTTGATCACTGGCCACTTGAGTGAGAAAATAATTGAAATGTGACCTCCCCCCCCACTCTCACCCAACCCACGCAAAGCGGTTGGACAAGCTGTTCTGGACTCTCCCACCAGGAGAAATACTTTCTCCCTATCAACCATATCAAGTCCTTTAACATCTTGAACACCAATTAGGTCACGCCTTCAAGTGAAATGTAAATAGACATTCCAACGTTTAAAGACTGACAGAATGGGGGAAGGAACAGTTCTAATAGCCCTTGGAATCTGTTATCAACCTTTACCCTGGCCAAATGGGGAGAGGGGCAAGTAAGCATGAAAGTGAAAGGAAAACCAATCTGGGGCCATGAAACCCAGTCCACAGGATGTAACGGGGTAGGATGTCAACTGCCCAATTTTTCATTGATTACAGGACACCTTTTATCACACCAGCAAAGACCGGTTTTACCCCCAACTGCTCTCCCCTCACCAATCCAAGAGTGTGGTGTCAGCTGGCTGCCTCCATTTTTCACACGGCTGTGAATTTAAGTCCCATTTACGAATGGAACTCATAATCACCGACGGCCCAGGGCTTACATGTGGCCCACGAGACATTTTGTTGACCGTTGCTCATGCTCAGAGTTGCCACAGTCGGCTGGTTTCCATCCACGCAGCTTCTTTCCTGATGGTATGACTGAAGTGATAGGCACGTAAAGCAAGGGCAAGTGAGGTGCATGCTGGTTGCTCACATTAACTGAGAGAGCCGTGTGCTCCCTCTGTGTCCCAATTTAGAGTAAATAGTTTTCTCTTTACCACTTGAGGTTGATGACAGTTCAATTAATACATGAATGATTAAACCTTTTCTATAACTCCTATGAAATATTCGGTGTGTATGAAATGTTTTTGATCTTATTCATGGAGTCATGGTTAGTCAACAACCCCAATTTCAATCTTGCGGCCACTCAGATGAAGATTGGGCCACTCATGCGACCCACTCACTAGACTGGATTGCACATAACAGATCTGAGGGAGTGCTGCACTGTCGAAAGTACTCAGCGGAATTCACCGCTCCTGAAACTAATTGTTGACACCGGGGCAGGATTCGCGGAGTTTTACGACAGCAAAACTGGCGCCGCACCTGGACCGATTCAGTTACTGTCGTGGGGCGAGCACCGGTGCCACGTGGAACGCAATCAATTCCAATGAAACGGTGCCGGATTCACCGGATTCGCGATTGTTACTCAGGAGGCTGACAAGCTGCAGCCATATATACACCTCACTCCCCACACACACCATCCCGGACAACTAGATGGCAGCAAGGACAACGGTACCCGGATTATGGACGCTGAGCTCGAGACCCTGCTAGGGGGCGTGGAGGAGACCCTATACCCCGGCCTGGAAAGGAGACTGCCAGCCAGCCGCCGTTCGCCGTGCCTAGGCAGAGGCTGTAAGCACCGTGAACAATACCGTCCAGACCGGCCAGCAGCAATGTAAGAAATTGCACAACCTCCTCAGGGCAGCACAGTGCGCCTGGGACCAACCCCTGTCCCACACACCCGTAACCCCCGACCCGTCCACAACCCAGAGGGCGTCCAAACCCCCACCCTGCAACACATGCCGGCACCCATACTGACTGCCATGGCCAGGTGTCCAGGCCACTGAAGCCACCAGCTACCACCCTGCATGCATTGGACTGTCCAGCACTGTGCGTTTTCTGTGCCCCCCACCCCCCCACAGTGAAGGCCGTCCATAACCGCCAGGAGCAGGAGAAGACTGGCGGTGGACCGCCGGATCTGCGGTCCCTCAGCGCGGCAGAGCAGCGGGCCCTGGGTGTGGTCGGCGGCCTGAAGGAAAAGACAGTCGCCGGGGTGCAGGTCGGCATCCAGTGAGGAAGTGAGACCCTGCTGAGTTGCGGTTCCCCGTGACACGTGCGTCAATCCCCCCCCCTCCCCCCGACACTACCCACATACCACCCTCACCCCCATAATCATATGTCTTGTCATGTGTCTTGCCGGACCTGCTGTTGATGGGCTGGACCCACCACCGCCCCCAGCCACAGCCAGAGTCCCTGGTGCCGACCTGTGACAAGGACATCGACATGGGCGGGAGCCATAGACCCGAGACCCAGGACACCCTGGAGCTCCAGTCCATTGATGACAGAGATTTCCAGTCACAGCTGTCTCCAGCACCCTCCACCATCCCAGAGACTATTAACTCGGTTGGGCACTTAGTGAAGAGGCTCCTGGGACATTATCTGGTGCGCACCACACACATGCTCCGGTACCGCATGTGGAAGTAGCGACTCCCGAGGAGGAGGACGGTCAGAGGGTGGGCCAACCCCAGGGACTAGCTGCCGTCCAGATGTGTTTCGGGCTTCTGGAACAGACAGTCCCATTGATCCTGGAGATGCAGTCGCAGAGCCAGGGACAACATGAGAGGATGTCAGCGAGCATCCAGCACCTGCTGGCACAGTTGGAGGAGCCTAACCACGTGCAGCAGCAGGAGGTGGTGCCGACCATATGTGTCACCCAGGCCAATGTCACATGGACAGCGTCCACGGTGGAGGCCTTGTGGACGAGGGTTTTGTCTATGGATCAGCACATACAAGTCCTGGGGCAATATGTGCAGGTGGTGGCCGAGGCCCAGGTCAGGGCTTCCCTCTCACAGGCAGTTATTTGCCAGAGCCACCTGGACAATGCAGTAGCACTCATGGGCATGGCCCAGTCACAGAGGGCCATGACTGAGAGCGTCGGCGGCGCTGCCCAGGTGCTGGCTGATGTGGCCCAGTCCCAGAGGGAGATGGAGCAGTCATTGGCTGATGTGGCACAGACCCAGAAGGTGGTGGCACAGTGGCAGCATGATGTTACACAGTCCTGGACTGATGTGGTCCAAGCCCTGTGCTCCAAGACTGCAAGCAGATCCTGGCCAAGGGTACCCAGGACTGACAGCGCAAGGTGGCGGGGGAACCTCAAGGAATAGCTCCGCTTGCACCCCCATCCCATGGAGTATCCCAAGGGCCATCGGGCACCCCGAGGGAGGAGGAGGTGATGGGGGCTGTGCCGGTGACTCCCGCAGGGGAGGTGCCGGAACACTGCAGCACCTGGGACTCCCCTCCTCCTGTCCCTGGCGCATCTGGTGGGCAGCAGGGAGAACGGGCCTGGTCGCCCCAGAAGACGCTCGCCAATGGGGACCCAGGCCGCAAGTTGGCAGTCACAGCAGGCCGCCCCCAATCCTGATGTACCATCTTAGGATCCACCTAGATGTAGCATTTGTCCCCGTAAGGCCAGAACAGTAGACACCAGTTAAGTTGTCCCAGGTGCAGGGCACAGTTTAGTGATAGGGGCGAGGGCACGTATCTGCATATGTTTTTTAAGATAAATTTAGAGTACCCAATTTTTTTTTCCAATTAAGGGTCAATTTAGGATGGTCAATTCACCTACCCTACACATCCTTTTGAATTGTGGGGGTGAAACGCACGCAGACATGGAGAGAATGTACAAACTCTACAAGTGCAGTGACCCCGGGCTGGGATCGAACCTGGGTCTTTGTTGCCGTGAGGCAGCAGTGCTGCCCACTGCACCACCGTGCTGCCCTTATCTCCATATATGTTTTCCCAGTAAACACCTGTGCACAATGTTACAACCTGCCTCGGGGCTCTGTCAGATAGGTGTGAGGGGTGGGCTGGTCTGGGCTGGCTGCAGAAGGGGCACAGCGGGGAGGTGGAAATGGGCATTCATTGGGGATGGGCTTGCTTGGTTCAGCCAGTGCTCACTGCTCTGGTGTCCCACACCCATCCCAACGTCCCTCACCCTTCCGCCACCCCAGAGAATCAATGGGACTGTGTGATGGAATGGCCAGCTGGCCCACTCGCATGCAAGGATCACTCAAGTGTATGGTGGAAAGTGTTACTGTGGGCAGGAGTCAATAGAAAACCCCTGTCGCCCAGGAGCCAAACGCCCAGCCAGGGTTACGCCTCGAAGAGGCCGGGAACTGTCGAGTGTGACAGGATGAAGGCGTCTTGCACACTGCCCGGGTATCGGGCGCATCGGATGGTCACACACTAGCTGCAAGTTCATCGAGTGGAACCCCTTTCAGTTTGTGTGGAGAGGCCTGTCATCTCGTAGGGCCTCCTGTTAATCACCCCCTGGACTGAGGGCACATCGGCGATGGCAACGAACCCCACTGCCCTGGCATCCTGGTGGGCTCGGTCCACATTGAAATAGATTTGAGCTGCCTGGGCTTACAGGGCCTCCATGACAGTCCAGATGCACCTGTGCACCGAGCTCTATGAGATCCCTGCCAGGTCCACACTCGGCATCCGGCAGGACCCCATGGCGTAAAGGTTCAGGGCAATCGTCATCTTGACCTCCCCCATTCCTCAGTGGTGCCAGGTGCGTCATGAGCTGGCAGATATGTTGCACTGTCCCCCTGTTCAGCCGGAGTCTTCAACGCTATGCCCGGTTCGGGAGGTCCTCGAATGACAGACGCTGCCAGTACACACAAGGTGTTACGGCGCCTCCTTTGCACTTCCTCCTCCTCCTCCTCGGCCTGTTGGGCGGCCGGCTCTCCATCCTGAGCAGCTACCTCCTGTTCTGCTGCTCCAGCCTCCTCCTCCACTTCAAGCAGCTCCAGCCCGTACAGCCGCAGGGCATCCCCAAGGCTGCGGCGACAAGGAGGAAGGCCAGCATTGCTGCTTAAATTCTATCTTTCAAACGAGACATTAAACGGTGTGACCTGGCTATCTTCCCATCCCTATCCCTGGGGAGCTGGGGCCACATGGTTATTTTGGCTTAACTCAGCACAGAGCCAGGGATTGAATCTGAAATCCCTTGGCCTGTATTTGACATAGACATAGGGTGGAATTCCCGCTTGCCCGATTATTCATGGCGGCAGTGGGAAAACACACTGGTGCCATCAAACCCGCCCTGCCACAGAGGATGGTGCAAAATCTCCTGGTGCATAATTAATTACTTCAGGAGTGGAAGATAAAGCAAAATATTCATTACCTGCAGCACTCAAGGTGTGTGGACATGGATTTTTCAACCCTATTAGCCTGTTAACAATATATATCAAAAAATGAATAGACAGACTTCAACAAAACTTAGTATACAAATAATGTATGACCCAAAAAAGAACACATCTGTGTTTGGTGAAGTTGTGGATCCGTTGTCCTGGAATTTATAAAGGACTGATTGGGAGATAGAGCGAGTTCAGTATTTTTTAGAATGTTGTGAGTTGGGCGGCGCAGTGGTTAGCATTGCTGCCTCACAGCGCTGAGGACTCGGGTTCAATCCCGGCCCCGGGTCACTGTCCATGTGGAGTTTGCACATTCTCCCCGTGTCTGCGTGGGTCCCACCGCTGTCATGATATCCACATCAGCATATCATGGTGCAATCACACACACACTGATGGACAGGTAGTTGGATCAACCAGCACACACATAACATCGCAGCCAATCACTAGTGAGAGCACACGCACGAAAAACAGGGAACACCACAGTTCCCGCTCATTCTACCAGGAGATAGCTCAGAGGACAGAGCTCACACAGTGCCACTCAGACATAGTCCATGTGCTGAGTGCCTCACTAAGATAGTGATAGGGATGGGTCCACAGGTTAACTGGTGAAGCACGTACCCAAGCCAGTAGTTAGTTGTTACAGTTGTTTAGACAATAAAACAGAGTTGTACTATCTACAGCCGTGTTGGATCATTTGTGTATCAGAACACCCAACACGACATGATACCAGTAGTGGACGCTAACCAGCGACTGTGAGACCTACCTGCACCCTTTCAGAAATCCGCCATCCTGCTCCATGGAAACCATCAGCCCGCCGCAGCCGCTTCAAATCGCTGGAAACCTCGGCGTCAACTGGAAGCTGTTTAAACAGCGCTTCCAGCTCTTCCGAGAAGCCACACACAGGGAGAATGCATTGGACACCAGGAAGATCGCCCTCCTCCTTTCCACGGCGGGGCAACACGCCATCCACATCTACAACTCCCTGGCATTCCCGGATGGCGAGGACAAAACAAAATATAAGACGGTGCTTCTGAAGTTCGAGGAACACTTCAGCGTGGAAGTCAATGAGAGCTTTGAGAGGTACCTCTTCCAGCAGCACCTGCAGGGTAAGGATGAGCCTTTCCAATCTTATTTGACACATCTCCGTATCCTCGCGCAGTCCTGCGGTTACGAGGCCACCTCCGACTCCATGATACGGGATCAGATAGACACCCTACACCAGCAGCTCCTCAACATTAAGAGCCTCACCCTAGCGACTGCCATCGAGACCTGCGTCCTCCATGAGAACGCGACCAGCCGGTACTCCCAAATCCAGGCGGCCGAAACGGCACGGGTCCCACGAGGCAGAGCGGGTCCAGTCGATCGAGTTCCTCCCGGCCCGCGGCCCGGACGAGGGCGGCCATTTCGCACGTTTTCCGAGGCCTCCCGCGCTTGTACACGCCAAAAGAGGGGACGTTGACGCAGAGGGGCGTGATACGCAGGCGCGCTGTACACAGGACCGCATCGCGCATGCGCGGTGGCGTAACGAACGCCATGACGTCACGACGTGCGGCAACTGTGGCTCCGCCTACTTAAAGCGGCAATGTCTGGCCAAAGCGTGACAATGCCTCCGCTGTGGCAGGATGGGCCCTATGCTGCCTGCTGTCGAGCAGCTCAACCTGCCAACTCCCAACAATTCCACCAGCCTCGCAGGGACGTGCGGGCGATTCAGCCCCCCTACACTGAGTCATATCCAGATAGTATGCAGACCAGCGATACCGAAGACAGGGAACCCTTCCGCGTTGCGGTAATCCACAAGAACCGGATGTCCCCAAGTCGGAACCATCAGCCGCTGCCAGTGCACAGCATTGATCCGGGCAATGAGTGGTGTGCCACCCTAACGTTCAACCCGAATTCGTCGCCCACTTGAGAGACTTGACTTATGAGCCTGTGAGCACATTGGACTCACTGAATTGTTTTACAGTACTGTTAACGAGTTTCTTTTCTTGTCGTTCATTGTTCCAGAAGTTTTCTCTCGTCATTTGTTGATTGCATTTATTCTGTTATTGGTACAACCTCGTTGTTCTGTTGCACCTGACACCTTCCTCTGTATATAGTTTAGCCTCATGTACATGTTGTAAATATTGCACACACATACTCAGATGCACTCAGTACACATTTCTATTTATTATCATGTAGGCACATATCCTTTGTGAAAGGGGGGGATGTCATGATATCCACATCAGCATATCATGGTGCAATCACACACACTGATGGACAGGTAGTTGGACCAACCAGCACACACATAACATCGCAGCCAATCACCAGTGAGAGCACACGCACTATAAAACAGGGAACACCACAGTTCCCGCTCATTCTACCAGGAGATAGCTCAGAGCACAGAGCTCACAGCGCGCCACTCAGACATAGACCATGTGCTGAGTGCCTCACTAAGATAATGATAGAGGTGGGTCCACAGGTTAGCTGGTGAAACACGTACCCAAGCCAGTAGTTAGTTGTTACAGTTGTTTAGACAATAAAACAGAGTTGTACCATCGTCAGCTGTGTTGGATCATTTGTGCATCAGAACACTCAACACGACAACCGCCACAACCCAAAAAGATGTGCAGGGTAGGTGGATTGGCCACATAAATTGCCCCTTAATTGGAAAAGAAAATAATTGGGTACTCTAATAAAAAAAATTTAAATGGATGTTGTGAGTGGCTTTATTCAGAATGTTGTTGATTGTTTTAGAATGTTGTGGATTGTCTCCGCCGCTGGGGTGGAATTTGTCACAGATGTCAACATGTGAGCAGTTTTCAGAGCAGGTCGTTGAATGTGCATTGGTCTGAGGACTCCTCAGCGAGATGGAATAAAAAGATTTCTTGTTTCAGCTTTGTAGTTGTTGAGTCTCAACCAGGCAGGGAGAAGCCTCAAGGAAGAGCTGTATAATTATATTATAATGTGAACACAGTGTAGCAGTGATATATGCTCTACTGAGTCTCCTCTTCACTTGTTAATAATGTGTCCATGTCTTTAGCCTTTACATACAGGTTACCTTTTTAGAATAGAATTCATACAGTGCAGAATAAGGCCATTTGGCCCATCATGTCTGCACCAATCCTCTGAAAGAGCATCCCACCTAGGTCCACTCCCCTGTTCAATCCCCGTCATCCCATAACTGCATCAAACCTGCACACCTTTGCACACTAAGGGATAATTTAGCATGATCAATCCACCTAATTCGCACGTCTTTGGTCTGTGGGAGGAAACTGGAGCACCCGGAGGAAACACACGCAGACGCGGGCAGAGCATGCAAACTCCACACGGTCTGTCACATAAGGCCGGAATGGAACCCACGTGCCTGATGCTGTGAGGCAGCAGTGCTAACTACTGTGCCACTATGCTGCCCTCATAACTAATTGGCCATAGAACCATAGAAAAGGTACAGCACAGAAGGAGGCCATTTGGCCCATTTTGACCATGCCAGCCTGAAGACACCCAGTGCCCTTTCTAATCCCAGCTTCCTGCACCCGGTCCATAGCTTACAGCACTTAAGGTGCAGATCCAGCTACTTTTTAAAAGAGTTACGGATTCTGCCTCCACCACCATCTAGGGCAGCAAAACTCACTGTTCACTGCGTAAAAAGGTTCCTCCCTTTACACCTTCTGCCACTTATCCTGAATCTATGTCCCCTGGTTCTAGAATTCTCCACCAAGGGAAACAATTTTATCCTGCCCACTCTATCACTTCCCCTCATAATTTTGTACACCTCAATGAAGTCACCCCTCAGCCTACTTTGTTCCAAGGAAAATAACCCCAATCTCTTCTCTCTTCGTAGCTACACTTTTCTAGCCCCGGCAACATTCTTGTAACCTACTCTGCACTCTCTCCAGAGCAATAACATCCTTCCTGTAATGTGGTGACCAGAGCTGTACACAATACTACCGTTGTGGCCTCACTAGTGTTTTATACAATTCCAACATTATATCCTTACTTTTATACTCTCTACCTCTACCAATGAAGGAGAGTACTCCATATGCTTTCTTTACAACCTTGTCTACTTGAATTGCTACCTTTAGGGACCTGTGTACTCTACGCCAAGATCTCTCACTTTATCCACCCCTCTTAGTATAATCCCATTTTTTGTGTACTCCCTATAACTGTTTGACATCCCTAAATGCATGACCCCTCACTTCTGTGCTATCTTCCATCTGCCACTTTATCACCCACTCCACCAACCATAGATATCATTCTGGAGATTGTAGCTATCCTCTACACTGTCCACCACTCGGCCAATCTTTGTGCAATCTGCAAATTTCCCAATTGTGCCCCTCACGTTCATATCTAAATCATTAATATATAACACAAACAGTAAGGGTCCCAATACTGAGCCTTGTGGAACTCCACTCTGTCTGCAAGGGTAGCCATTGACCATTACCTTTTGTTTCCTGTTACTAAGTTAACTTTTTATCCAGTTTGCCATATTGCTCTGTATCCCATGGGCTTTCACTTTCTTCACCAATCTGCCATGTGGGACTTTGTGAAACGCTTTGCTAAAATGCATGTACACCACATCCACTGCACTTTCTTAATCAACCCTTATTGTCACTTCCTCATAGAATTCAATCAAATTTGTGAGGCAAGACTTTCCTTTAACAAATCCATGCTGACTGTCCATGACTAGTCCATGCCTTTCTATGTGACAGTTAATCCTATCCCTCAGGATTGACTCTACTAATTTGCCCACTACTGACGTAAGACTAACTAGCCTATAATTGTTTGGGATTTATTTTGAATACTTTTTAAACAATGGAACCACTTTTGCATTTCTCCAGTCCTCCGGTACCTCCCCTGCATCAAGTGAGGATTGGAAAATCATCCTCAGAGCATCTACTATCTTTTTCAGTAGCCTTGGAAACAATCCACCTGGCCCTGGCGACTTATCAACTTTCAAGGAATGCAACCCTTTGAGTACTTCCTCTCTCTTTATGGTGATCCGGTATCTCCGTGTTCCTCCTGGACTACTATATCTGGTCATCCCTTTCCTTTGTAAACACAGAGACAAAATATTCATTTAAAACCCTTCCCACAACCTCTGCCTCTACACTCAAATCCCCTCCTTCATCTCTGACAGGTCCCACTTTTTCCTTAACTAACCTTTCACTATTAATATATTGATAAAATATCTTTGGGTTTCCTTTAACTTTACTAGCTAATCTTTTTTCTTGCCCTCCTTTGATTTCCTTATTTCCTTTTTGATTTCATCCCTGCACTTCCGGTACTCGTCTAGGCAGCACGGTAGCATTGTGGATAGCACAATTGCTTCACAGCTCCAGGGTCCCAGGTTCGATTCCGGCTTGGGTCACTGTCTGTGCGGAGTCTGCACATCCTCCCCGTGTGTGCATGGGTTTCCTCCGGGTGCTCCGGTTTCCTCCCACAGTCCAAAGATGTGCAGGTTAGGTGGATTGGCCATGATAAATTGCCCTTAGTGTCCAAAATTGCCCTTAGTGTTGGGTGGAGGTGTTGACCTTTCCAAGAGCCGGTGCAGACTCAACGGGCTGAATGGCCTCCTGCTGCACTGTAAATTCTATGATAATCTATGATTAATCTAGGACAAAGGTTCGGCACAACATCGTGGGCCGAAGGGCCTGTTCTGTGCTGTATTTTTCTATGTTCTATCTGCAGTTCTTAGTTCTTTGTGCCTATCGTAGGCTTTTTTATTTCTGTTTGATCTTCCCCTAGACCTCCAAACCTACTCGTTTACTCAATTGTCCTCTTGCTCATCATATATTTCTGAAACGTTCTTGGCGTTTCCTAGATTTTACTTGACAATATTTTTTCATGCCCACTCTCTGCTTCCGTAATTTCCATTTTAATTTCACCTCTGCAGTTTCTACATTCCTCTAGGCTTTCTGCAGTATTGGGTTTTTGACAGCGGACAGAAGCTTCACTTTTTTAGGCCTTCATTTTCCAACACCATATTCTCATTGACATCCGGGGCAGCTCTTTTTCTTTGTGGGATCATATAGGTTCTGAACCATTTTTAGCTCCTCGTCAAATGCCTCCCACGGCTCTGACACTGATTTACCTTTCATGGAGCTGTTTACGGTCTACTTTTCCCAAATCGCATCTCAGCTTTAGTAAAATTGGCTATTTCCCAATTGAGAACTTTTACTCATGGTGGGACTTTGTTTTTTCCATGACTATGTGGTATTGAACTGGATTCTCACCCACTGTTACCCATTCTACTCACCCAGTCTCCTTCCATAAAACTAAGTAAAGAGCTTCCCCCTTTCCTGTTGAGCTTGCTGTGTAATGTTCTCATGAAGGTTATATTAAGAACTTTTGTACTGATTTTAACCCAGTTCATGTCAGGAGAGTTGAAATCCTATACTATTATTCCCATATTGTCTCTGCATTTCTCAGAAGTATGCCTAAATATTTGCTCCATTATCTCTGTGACTGTTTGAGGATTTCCCAATGGTTGATTGCCTCTCTTTTGATCCTCAACTCATAGAACAGAATCATAGGAATCATAGATTTTACAGTGCTGAAGGAGGACATTCGGCCCATTCGAGTCTGCACCGGCCCTTGGAAAGGGCACCTTACCCAAGCCCACACCTCCACCCTATCCCAATGACCCAGTAACCCCAATCAACCCTTTTGAACACTAAGGGGCAATTTATCATGGCCAATCCACCTAACCTGCGCATCTTTGGACTGTGGGAGGAAACAGGAGCACTCGGAGGAAACCCACGAACACACGGGGAGAACGTGCAGACTCCGCACAGACTGTGAGCCAGCGGGGAATCGAACCTGGGACTCTGGAGCTGTGAAGCAACTGTGCTAACCACTATGCTACTGTGCTGCCCTCCTGGTCACTGCACATAGCTTATTTTAAAGATCCTTCCAGTACACCAGCCTTCCTGGCTACTGTTTCTTTTACCAATACTGAAAGTTCAAGGTCACTGACGAGGGATCAGCAGGGGTGAGAAAGACTAAGTAAGGGATCAACAGCAAAGGGACAAACTCACCGAGGGGCAGGAAACTGAGGGACAGACTCACTGACGGACTGGGGACTGAGGGACAGACTCACTGAGGGACTGGAGATTGAGGACAGACTCAATGAGGGGCTGGACTGAGGGAGAGACTCACTGAGGGGCTGGGGACTGAGGGAGAGACTCACTGAGGGGCTGGGGACTGAGGGACAGACTCACTGAGGGACTGGGGACTGAGGGACAGACTCACTGAGGGACTGGGGACTGAGGGAGAGACTCACTGAGGGGCTGGGACAGAGGGAGAGACTCACTGAGGGGCTGGGGACTGAGGGACAGACTCACTGAGGGACTGGGGACTGAGTGAGAGACTCGCTGAGGGACTGGGGACTGAGGGAGAGACTCACTGAGGGGCTGGGGACTGAGGGAGAGACTCACTGAGGGACTGGGGAGTGAGGGAGAGACTCACTGAGGGGCTGGGGACTGAGGGAGAGACTCACTGAGGGGCTAGGGACTGAGGGAGAGACTCACTGAGGGGCTGGGGACTGAGGGAGAGACTCACTGAGGGGCTGGGGACTGAGGGAGAGACTCACTGAGGGGCTGGGGACTGAGGGTCAGACTCACCGAGGGACTGGGGACTGAGGGACAGACTCACTGAGGGACTGGGGACTGAGGGAGAGACTCACTGAGGGGCTGGGACTGAGGGAGAGACTCACTGAGGGACTGGGACTGAGGGACAGACTCACTGAGGGACTGGGACTGAGGGAGAGACTCACTGAGGGGCTGGGACAGAGGGAGAGACACACTGAGGGGCTGGGGACTGAGGGACAGACTCACTGAGGGACTGGGGACTGAGGGAGAGACTCACTGAGGGACTGGGGACTGAGGGAGAGACTCACTGAGGGACTGGGGACTGAGGGAGAGTCTCACTGAGGGGCTGGGGACTGAGGGTCAGACTCACTGAGGGGCTGGGGACTGAGGGAGAGACTAACTGAGGGACTGGGGACTGAGGGAGAGACTCACTGAGGGGCTGGGGACTGAGGGAGAGACTCACTGAGGGACTGGGGAGTGAGGGAGAGACTCACTGAGGGGCTGGGGACTGAGGGAGAGACTCACTGAGGGACTGGGGACTGAGGGAGAGACTCAATGAGGGACTGGGGACTGAGGGAGAGACTCACTGAGGGACAGGGGACTGAGGGAGAGACTCACTGAGGGGCTGGGGACTGAGGGACAGACTCACTGAGGGACTGGGGACTGAGGGAGAGACTCGCTGAGGGACTGGGGACTGAGGGAGAGACTCACTGAGGGACTGGGGACTGAGGGACAGACTTACTGAGGGACTGGGGACTGAGGGACAGACTCACTGAGGGGCTGACGACTGAGGGACAGGCTCACTGAGGGACTGGGGACTGAGGGACAGACTCACTGAGGGAATGGGGACTGAGGGACAGACTCACTGAGGGGCTGGGGACTGAGGGACAGACTCACTGAGGGACTGGGGACTGAGGGACAGACTCACTGAGGGAATGGGGACTGAGGGACAGACTCACTGAGGGGCTGGGGACTGAGGGACAGACTCACTGAGGGACTGGGGACTGAGGGAGAGACTCACTGAGGGACTGGGGACTGAGGGACAGACTCACTGAGGGGCTGGGGACTGAGGGAGAGACTCACTGAGGAGCTGGGGACTGAGGGACAGACTCACTGAGGGGCTGGGGACTGAGGGACAGACTCACTGAGGGACTGGGGACTGAGGGAGATACTCACTGAGGGACTGGGGACTGAGGGACAGACTCACTGAGGGACTGGGGGCTGAGGGACAGACTCACTGAGGGGCTGGGGATTGAGGGAGAGACTCACTGAGGGACTGGGGACTGAGGGAGAGACTCACTGAGGGACTGGCACTGAGGGAGAGACTCACTGAGGGACTGGGGACTGAGGGAGAGACTCACTGAGGGACTGGGGACTGAGGGAGAGACTCACTGAGGGGCTAGGGACTGAGGGAGAGACTCACTGAGGGACTGGGGCTGAGGGAGAGACTCACTGAGGGACTGGGGACTGAGGGACAGACTCACTGAGGGACTGGAGACTGAGAGACAGACTCACTGAGGGACTGGGGACTTAGGGACAGACTCACTGAGGGACTGGGGACTGAGGGACAGACTCACTGAGGGACTGGGGACTGAGGGAGAGACTCACTGAGGGACTGGGGACTGAGGGAGAGACTCACTGAGGGACTGGGGACTGATGGACAGACTCACTGAGGGACTGGGGACTGAGGGACAGACTCACTGAGGGACTGGGGACTGAGGGAGAGACTCACTGAGGGACTGGGGACTGAGGGAGAGACTCACTGAGGGACTGTGGACTGAGGGACAGACTCACTGAGGGACTGGGGACTGAGGGAGAGACTCACTGAGGGACTGGGGACTGAGGGACAGACTCACTGAGGGACTGGGGACTGAGGGAGAGACTCACTGAGGGACTGGGGACTGAGGGACAGACTCACTGAGGGACTGGGGACTGAGGGAGAGACTCACTGAGGGGCTGGGGACTGAGGGAGAGACTCACTGAGGGACTGGGGATTGAGGGACAGACTCACTTAGGGGCTGGGGACTGAGGGTCAGACTCACTGAGGGACTGGGGACTGAGGCAGAGACTCACTGAGGGACTGGGGACTGAGGGAGAGACTCACTGAGGGACTGGGGACTGAGGGACAGACACACTGAGGGGCTGGGGACTGAGGGAGAGACTCACTGAGGGACTGGGGACTGAGGGACAGACTCACTGAGGGACTGGGGAGTGAGGGAGAGACTCACTGAGGGACTGGGGACTGAGGGACAGACTCACTGAGGGACTGGGGACTGAGGGACAGACTCACTGAGGGACTGGGGACTGAGGGAGAGACTCACTGAGGGACTGGGGACTGAGGGACAGACTCACTGAGGGACTGGGGACTGAGGGACAGACTCACTGAGGGACTGGGGACTGAGGGACAGACTCACTGAGGGACTGGGACTGAGGGAGAGACTCACTGAGGGACTGGGGACTGAGGGTCAAACTCACTGAGGGACTGGGGACTGAGGGAGAGACTCACTGAGGGACTGGGGACTGAGGGAGAGACTCACTGAGGGACGTGGGACTGAGGGACAGACTCACTGAGGGGCTGGGGACTGAGGGAGAGACTCACTGAGGGACTGGGGACTGAGGGACAGACTCACTGAGGGACTGGGGACTGAGGGAGAGACTCACTGAGGGACTGGGGACTGAGGGACAGACTCATTGAGGGACTGGGGACTGAGGGAGAGACTCACTGAGGGACTGGGGACTGAGGGACAGACTCACTGAGGGACTGGGGACTGAGGGAGAGACTCACTGAGGGACTGGGGACTGAGGGTCAAACTCACTGAGGGACTGGGGACTGAGGGACAGACTCACTGAGGGACTGGGGACTGAGGGAGAGACTCAGTGAGGGACTGGGGACTGAGGGACAGACTCACTGAGGGACTGGGGACTGAGGGACAGACTCACTGAGGGGCTGGGGACTGAGGGACAGACTCACTGAGGGACTGGGGACTGAGGGACAGACTCACTGAGGGACTGGGGACTGAGGGAGAGACTCACTGAGGGGCTGGGGACTGAGGGAGAGCCTCACTGAGGGGCTGGGGACTGAGGGAGAGACTCACTGAGGGACTGGGGACTGAGGGACAGACTCACTGAGGGACTGGGGACTGAGGGACAGACACACTGAGGGACTGGGGACTGAGGGACAGACTCACTGAGGGACTGGGGACTGAGGGACAGACTCACTGAGGGACTGGGGACTGAGGGACAGACTCACTGAGGGACTGGGGACTGAGGGACAGACTCACTGAGGGACTGGGGACTGAGGGAGAGACTCACTGAGGGGCTGGGGACTGAGGGAGAGCCTCACTGAGGGGCTGGGGACTGAGGGAGAGACTCACTGAGGGACTGGGAACTGAGGGACAGACTCACTGAGGGACTGGAGACTGAGGGAGAGACTCACTGAGGGACTGGGGACTGAGGGACAGACTCACTGAGGGACTGGGGACTGAGGGACAGACTCACTGAGGGACTGGGGACTGAGGGAGAGACTCACTGAGGGACTGGGGACTGAGGGAGAGACTCACTGAGGGACTGGGGACTGAGGGAGAGACTCACTGAGGAACTGGGGGCTGAGGGAGAGACTCACTGAGGGACTGGGGACTGAGGGAGAGACTCACTGAGGGGCTGGGGACTGAGGGAGAGACTCACTGAGGGACTGGGGACTGAGGGAGAGACTCACTGAGGGACTGGGGACTGAGGGAGAGACTCACTGAGGGGCTGGGGACTGA
This sequence comes from Scyliorhinus torazame, assembly GCF_047496885.1. NCBI lineage: Eukaryota > Metazoa > Chordata > Chondrichthyes > Carcharhiniformes > Scyliorhinidae > Scyliorhinus > Scyliorhinus torazame. The sequence goes on from NC_092719.1 coordinate 115,015,721, forward strand.
GGGGGAGACTCACTGAGGGACTGGGGACTGAGGGACAGACTCACTGAGGGGCTGAGGACTGATGGAGAGACTCACTGAGGGACTGGGACTGAGGGACAGACTCACTGAGGGGCTGGGGACTGAGGGACAGACGCACTGAGGGGCAGGGGACTGAGGGAGAGACTCACTGAGGGACTGGGACTGAGGGACAGACTCACTGAGGGACTGGGACTGAGGGAGAGACTCACTGACGGGCTGGAACTGAGGGAGAGACTCACTGAGGGACTGGGGACTGAGGGAGAGACTCACTGAGGGACTGGGGACTGAGGGAGAGACTCACTGAGGGACTGGGTACTGAGGGACAGACTCACTGAGGGACTGGGGACTGAGGGAGAGACTCACTGAGGGACTGGGGACTGAGGGAGAGACTCACTGAGGGACTGCGGACTGAGGGAGAGACTCACTGAGGGACTGGGGACTGAGGGACAGACTCACTGAGGGACTGGGGACTGAGGGACAGACTCACTGAGGGTCTGGGGACTGAGGGACAGACTCACTGAGGGACTGGGGACTGAGGGACAGACTCACTGAGGGACTGGGGACTGAGGGAGAGACTCACTGAAGGACTGGGGTCTGAGGGTCAGACTCACTGAGGGACTGGGGACTGAGGGAGAGACTCACTGAGGGACTGGGGACTGAGGGACAGACTCACTGAGGCACTGGGGACTGAGGGACAGACTCACTGAGGGACTGGGGACTGAGGGACAGACCCAGTGAGGGGCTGGGGACTGAGGGAGAGACTCACTGAGGGACTGGGGACTGAGGGACAGACTCACTGAGGGGCTGGGGACTGAGGGAGAAACTCACCGAGGGACTGGGGACTGAGGGACAGACTCACTGAGGGACTGGGGACTGAGGAACAGACTCACTGAGGGACTGGGGAATGAGGGACAGACTCACAGAGGGACTGGGGACTGAGGGAGAGACTCACTGAGGGGCTGGGGACTGAGGGAGAGACTCACTGAGGGACTGGGGACTGAGGGACAGACTCACTGAGGGGCGGGGGACTGAGGGTCAGACTCACTGAGGGACTGGGGACTGAGGGAGAGACTCACTGAGGGGCTGGGGACTGAGGGACAGACTCACTGAGGGGCTGGGGACTGAGGGACAGACTCGCTGAGGGACTGGGGACTGAGGGAGAGACTCACTGAGGGACTGGGGACTGAGGGACAGACTCACTGAGGGACTGGGGACTGAGGGAGAGACTCACTGAGGGACTGGGGACTGAGGGAGAGACTCACTGAGGGACTGGGGACTGAGGGTCAGACTCACTGAGGGACTGGGGACTGAGGGAGCGACTCACTGAGGGGCTGGGGACTGAGGGACAGACTCACTGAGGGGCTGGGGACTGAGGGAGAGACCCACTGAGGGACTGGGGAGTGAGGGAGAGACTCACTGAGGGACTGGGGACTGAGGGACAGACTCACTGAGGGACTGGGGACTGAGGGACAGACACACTGAGGGACTGGGACTGAGGGACAGACTCACTGAGGGACTGGGGACTGAGGGAGAGACTCACTGAGGGGCTGAGGGAGAGACTCACTGAGGGACTGGGGACTGAGGGAGAGACTCAATGAGGGGCTGGGGACTGAGGGTCAGACTCACTGAGGGACTGGGGACTGAGGGAGAGACTCACTGAGGGGCTGGGGACTGAGGGACAGACTCACTGAGGGACTGGGACTGAGGGAGAGACTCACTGAGGGACTGGGGACTGAGGGAGAGACTCACTGAGGGACTGGGGACTGAGGGACAGACTCACTGAGGGACTGGGGACTGAGGGACAGACTCACTGAGGGGCTGAGGACTGAGGGAGAGACTCACTGAGGGACTGGGGACTGAGGGACAGACTCACTGAGGGACTGGGGACTGAGGGAGAGACTCACTGAGGGACTGGGGACTGAGGGAGAGACTCACTGAGGGACTGGGGACTGAGGGACTGACTCACTGGGGGGCTGGGGACTGAGGGACAGACTCACTGAGGGACTGGGGACTGAGGGAGAGACTCACTGAGGGACTGGGGACTGAGGGACAGACTCACTGAGGGACTGGGGACTGAGGGAGAGACTCACTGAGGGGACTGGGGACTGAGGGAGAGACTCACTGAGGGACTGGGGACTGAGGGAGAGACTCACTGAGGGACTGGGGACTGAGGGACAGACTCACTGAGGGACTGGGACTGAGGGAGAGACTCACTGAGGGACTGGGGACTGAGGGAGAGACTCACTGAGGGACTGGGGACTGAGGGAGAGACTCACTGAGGGACTGGGGACTGAGGGACAGACTCACTGAGGGACTGGGGACTGAGGGACAGACTCACTGAGGGACTGGGGACTGAGGGATAGACTCACTGAGGGGCTGAGGGACAGACTCACTGAGGGACTGGGGACTGAGGGACAGACTCACTGAGGGACTGGGACTGAGGGACAGACTCACTGAGGGGCTGGGGACTGAGGGAGAGACTCACTGAGGGACTGGGGACTGAGGGACAGACTCACTGAGGGACTGGGGACAGAGGGACAGACTCACTGAAGGACTGGGACTGAGGGACAGACTCACTGATGGACTGGGGACTGAGGGACAGACTCAGTGAGGGGCTGGGGACTGAGGGACAGACTCATTGAGGGACTGGGGACTGAGGTACAGACTCACTGAGGGACTGGGGACTGAGGGACAGACTCACTGAGGGACTGGGGACTGAGGGACAGACTCAGTGAGGGACTGGGGACTGAGGGAGAGACTCACTGAGGGACTGGGGACTGAGGGAGAGACTCACTGAGGGACTGGGGACTGAGGGACAGACTCACTGAGGGACTGGGGACTGAGGGACAGACTCACTGAGGGACTGGGACTGAGGGAGAGACTCACTGAGGGACTGGGACTGAGGGATAGACTCACTGAGGGACTGGGGACTGAGGGACAGGCTCACTGAGGGACGGGACTGAGCGAGAGACTCACTGAGGGGCTGAGGGACAGACTCACTGAGGGACTGGGGACTGAGGGACAGACTCACTGAGGGACTGGGGACTGAGGGAGAGACTCACTGAGGGACTGGGGACTGAGGGAGAGACTCACTGAGGGACTGGGGACTGAGGGAGAGACTCACTGAGGGACTGGGGATAGAGGGAGAGAATCAATGAGGGACTGGGGACTGAGGGACAGACTCACTGAGGGACTGGGGACTGAGGGTCAGACTCACTGAGGGACTGAGGGACAGACTCACTGAGGGGCTTGGATTGAGGGACAGACTCACTGAGGGACTGGGGACTGAGGGAGAGACTCACTGAGGGGCTGAGGGAGAGACTCACTGAGGGACTGGGGACTGAGGGAGAGACTCAATGAGGGGCTGGGGACTGAGGGTCAGACTCACTGAGGGACTGGGGACTGAGGGAGAGACTCACTGAGGGTCTGGGGACTGAGGGACAGACTCACTGAGGGACTGGGACTGAGGGAGAGACTCACTGAGGGACTGGGGACTGAGGGAGAGACTCACTGAGGGACTGGGGACTGAGGGACAGACTCACTAAGGGACTGGGGACTGAGGGACAGACTCACTGAGGGGCTGAGGACTGAGGGAGAGACTCACTGAGTGACTGGGGACTGAGGGACAGACTCACTGAGGGACTGGGGACTGAGGGAGAGACTCACTGAGGGACTGGGGACTGAGGGAGAGACTCACTGAGGGACTGGGGACTGAGGGACAGACTCACTGAGGGGCTGGGGACTGAGGGACAGACTCACTGAGGGACTGGGGACTGAGGGAGAGACTCACTGAGGGACTGGGGACTGAGGGACAGACCCACTGAGGGACTGGGGACTGAGGGAGAGACTCACTGAGGGGACTGGGGACTGAGGGAGAGACTCACTGAGGGACTGGGGACTGAGGGAGAGACTCACTGAGGGACTGGGGACTGAGGGACAGACTCACTGAGGGACTGGGACTGAGGGAGAGACTCACTGAGGGACTGGGGACTGAGGGAGAGACTCACTGAGGGACTGGGGACTGAGGGAGAGACTCACTGAGGGACTGGGGACTGAGGGACAGACTCACTGAGGGACTGGGGACTGAGGGATAGACTCACTGAGGGGCTGAGGGACAGACTCACTGAGGGACTGGGGACTGAGGGACAGACTCACTGAGGGACTGGGACTGAGGGACAGACTCAGTGAGGGGCTGGGGACTGAGGGAGAGAATCACTGAGGGACTGGGGACTGAGGGACAGACTCACTGAGGGACTGGGGACAGAGGGACAGACTCACTGAGGGACTGGGACTGAGGGACAGATTCAATGATGGACTGGGGACTGAGGGACAGACTCAGTGAGGGGCTGGGGACTGAGGGACAGACTCACTGAGGGACTGGGGACTGAGGTACAGACTCACTGAGGGACTGGGGACTGAGGGACAGACTCACTGAGGGACTGGGGACTGAGGGACAGACTCAGTGAGGGACTGGGGACTGAGGGAGAGACTCACTGAGGGACTGGGGACTGAGGGAGAGACTCACTGAGGGACTGGGGACTGAGGGACAGACTCACTGAGGGACTGGGGACTGAGGGACAGACTCACTGAGGAACTGGGACTGAGGGAGAGACTCACTGAGGGACTGGGACTGAGGGATAGACTCACTAAGGGACTGGGGACTGAGGGACAGGCTCACTGAGGGACGGGGCTGAGGGAGAGACTCACTGAGGGGCTGAGGGACAGACTCACTGAGGGACTGGGGACTGAGGGACAGACTCACTGAGGGACTGGGGACTGAGGGAGAGACTCACTGAGGGACTGGGGACTGAGGGAGAGACTCACTGAGGGACTGGGGACTGAGGGAGAGACTCACTGAGGGACTGGGGACAGAGGGAGAGACTCAATGAGGGACTGGGGACTGAGGGAGAGACTCACTGAGGGACTGGGGACTGAGGGTCAGACTCACTGAGGGACTGAGGGACAGACTCACTGAGGGGCTTGGATTGAGGGACAGACTCACTGAGGGACTGGGACTGAGGGAGAGACTCACTGAGGAACTGGGGACTGAGGGTCAGACTCACTGAGGGACTGAGGGACAGACTCACTGAGGGGCTGGGACTGAGGGACAGACTCACTGAGGGACTGGAGATTGAGGGACAGACTCACTGAGGGGCTGGGGACTGAGGGAGAGACTCACTGAGGGACTGGGGACTGAGGGACAGACTCACTGAGGGACTGGGGACTGAGGGACAGACTCACTGAGGGACTGGGGACTGAGGGACAGACTCACGGAGGGACAGACTCACTGAGGGGCTGGGACTGAGGGACAGACTCACTGAGGGACTGGGACTGAGGGCGAGACTCACTGAGGGACTGGGGACTGAGGGACAGACTCACTGAGGGGCTGGGACTGAGGGAGAGAGTCACTGAGGGACTGGGGACTGAGGGAGAGACTCACTGAGGGACTGGGGACTGAGGGACAGACTCACTGAGGAACTGGAGATTGAGGGACAGACTCACTGAGGGACTGGGGACTGAGGGAGAGACTCACTGAGGGACTGGGGACTGAGGGACAGACTCACTGAGGGACTGGGGACTGAGGGACAGACTCACTGAGGGACTGGGGACTGAGGGAGAGACTCACTGAGGGACTGGGGACTGAGGGACAGACTCACTGAGGGACTGGGGACTGAGGGAGAGACTCACTGAGGGACTGGGGACTGAGGGTCAGACTCACTGAGGGACTGAGGGACAGACTCACTGAGGGGCTGGGACTGAGGGACAGACTCACTGAGGGACTGGGGACTGAGGGAGAGACTCACTGAGGGGCTGGGGACTGAGGGAGAGACTCACTGAGGGACTGGGGACTGACTGAGAGACTCACTGAGGGACTGGGGACTGAGGGAGAGACTCACTGAGGGACTGGGACGGAGGGAGAGACTCACTGAGGGACTGGGGACTGAGGGAGAGGCTCACTGAGGGGCTGGGGACTGAGGGTCAGACTTACTGAGGGACTGGGGACTGAGGGACAGACTCACGGAGGGACTGGGACTGAGGGAGAGACTCACTGAGGGACTGGGGACTGAGGGAGAGACTCACTGAGGGACTGGGGACTGAGGGAGAGACTCACTGAGGGACTGGGGACTGAGGGACAGACTCACTGAGGGACTGGGGACTGAGGGACAGACTCACTGAGGGACTGGGGACTGAGGGAGAGACTCACTGAGGGGCTGAGGGACAGACTCACTGAGGGACTGGGGACTGAGGGACAGACTCACTGAGGGACTGGGACTGGGGTACAGACTCACTGAGGGGCTGGGGACTGAGGGAGAGACTCACTGAGGGACTGGGGACTGAGGGACAGACTCACTGATGGACTGGGGACAGAGGGACAGACTCACTGAGGGACTGGGACTGAGGGACAGACTCACTGATGGACTGGGGACTGAGGGACAGGCTCAGTGAGGGGCTGGGGACTGAGGGACAGACTCACTGAGGGACTGGGGACTGAGGTACAGACTCACTGAGGGACTGGGGACTAAGGGACAGACTCACTGAGGGACTGGGGACTGAGGGACAGACTCACTGAGGGACTGGGGACTGAGGGACAGACTCACTGAGGGACTGGGGCCTGAGGGAGAGACTCACTGAGGGACTGGGGACTGAGGGACAGACTCACTGAGGGACTGGGGACTGAGGGACAGACTCACTGAGGGACTGGGACTGAGGGAGAGACTCACTGAGGGACTGGGACTGAGGGAGAGACTCACTGAGGGACTGGGGACTGAGGGACAGGCTCACTGAGGGACTGGGGACTGAGGGAGAGACTCACTGAGGGGCTGAGGGACAGACTCACTGAGGGACTGGGGACTGAGGGACAGACTCACTGAGGGACTGGGGACTGAGGGAGAGACTCACTGAGGGACTGGGGACTGACGGAGAGACTCACTGAGGGACTGGGGACTGAGGGAGAGACTCACTGAGGGACTGGGGACAGAGGGAGAGACTCAATGAGGGACTGGGGACTGAGGGAGAGACTCACTGAGGGACTGGGGACTGAGGGTCAGACTCACTGAGGGACTGAGGGACAGACTCACTGAGGGGCTTGGACTGAGGGACAGACTCACTGAGGGACTGGGACTGAGGGAGAGACTCACTGAGGGACTTGGGACTGAGGGACAGACTCACTGAGGGACTGAGGGACAGACTCACTGAGGGACTGAGGCACAGACTCACTGAGGGGCTGGGACTGAGGGACAGACTCACTGAGGGACTGGGACTGAGGGCGAGACTCACTGAGGGACTGGGGACTGAGGGACAGACTCACTGAGGGGCTGGGACTGAGGGAGAGAGTCACTGAGGGACTGGGGACTGAGGGAGAGACTCACTGAGGGACTGGGGACTGAGGGACAGACTCACCGAGGGACTGGAGATTGAGGGACAGACTCACTGAGGGACTGGGGACTGAGGGTCAGACTCACTGAGGGACTGAGGGACAGACTCACTGAGGGGCTGGGACTGAGGGACAGACTCACTGAGGGACTGGCGACTGAGGGAGAGACTCACTGAGGGGCTGGGGACTGAGGGAGAGACTCACTGAGGGACTGGGGACTGACTGAGAGACTCACAGAGGGACTGGGGACTGAGGGAGAGACTCACTGAGGGACTGGGACTGAGGGAGAGACTCACTGAGGGACTGGGGACTGAGGGAGAGGCTCACTGAGGGGCTGGGGACTGAGGGTCAGACTTACTGAGGGACTGGGGACTGAGGGACAGACTCACGGAGGGACTGGGACTGAGGGAGAGACTCAGTGAGGGACTGGGGACTGAGGGAGAGACTCAGTGAGGGACTGGGGACTGAGGGAGAGACTCACTGAGGGACTGGGGACTGAGGGTCAGACTCACTGAGGGACTGGGGACTGAGGGACAGACTCACTGAGGGACTGGGGCCTGAGGGAGAGACTCACTGAGGGACTGGGGACTGAGGGACAGACTCACTGAGGGACTGGGGACTGAGGGAGAGACTCACTGAGGGACTGGGGACTGAGGGACAGACTCACTGAGGGACTGGGGACTGAGGGAGAGACTCACTGAGGGACTGGGGACTGAGGGTCAAACTCACTGAGGGACTGGGGACTGAGGGAGAGACTCACTGAGGGACTGGGGACTGAGGGAGAGACTCACTGAGGGACTGGGGACTGAGGGAGAGACTCACTGAGGGACTGGGGACTGAGGGACAGACTCACTGAGGGGCTGGGGACTGAGGGAGAGACTCACTGAGGGACTGGGGACTGAGGGACAGACTCACTGAGGGACTGGGGACTGAGGGAAAGACTCACTGAGAGACTGGGGACTGAGGGACAGACTCACTGAGGGACTGGGGACTGAGGTAGAGACTCACTGAGGGACTGGGGACTGAGGGAGAGACACACTGAGGGGCTGGGGACTGAGGGACAGACTCACTGAGGGGCTGGGGACTGAGGGAGAGACCTACTGAGGGACTGGGGAGTGAGGGAGAGACTCACTGAGGGACTGGGGACTGAGGGACAGACTCACTGAGGGACTGGGGACTGAGGGACAGACACACTGAGGGACTGGGACTGAGGGACAGACTCACTGAGGGACTGGGGACTGAGGGAGAGACTCACTGAGGGGCTGAGGGAGAGACTCACTGAGGGACTGGGGACTGAGGGAGAGACTCAATGAGGGGCTGGGGCCTGAGGGTCAGACTCACTGAGGGACTGGGGACTGAGGGAGAGACTCACTGAAGGGCTGGGGACTGAGGGACAGACTCACTGAGGGACTGGGACTGAGGGAGAGACTCACTGAGGGACTGGGGACTGAGGGAGAGACTCACTGAGGGACTGGGGACTGAGGGACAGACTCACTGAGGGACTGGGGACTGAGGGACAGACTCACTGAGGGGCTGAGGACTGAGGGAGAGACTCACTGAGGGACTGGGGACTGAGGGACAGACTCACTGAGGGACTGGGGACTGAGGGAGAGACTCACTGAGGGACTGGGGACTGAGGGAGAGACTCACTGAGGGACTGGGGACTGAGGGACAGACTCACTGAGGGGCTGGGGACTGAGGGACAGACTCACTGAGGGACTGGGGACTGAGGGAGAGACTCACTGAGGGACTGGGGACTGAGGGACAGACTCACTGAGGGACTGGGGACTGAGGGAGAGACTCACTGAGGGGACTGGGGACTGAGGGAGAGACTCACTGAGGGACTGGGGACTGAGGGAGAGACTCACTGAGGGACTGGGGACTGAGGGACAGACTCACTGAGGGACTGGGACTGAGGGAGAGACTCACTGAGGGACTGGGGACTGAGGGAGAGACTCACTGAGGGACTGGGGACTTAGGGAGAGACTCACTGAGGGACTGGGGACTGAGGGACAGACTCACTGAGGGACTGGGGACTGAGGGACAGACTCACTGAGGGACTGGGGACTGAGGGATAGACTCACTGAGGGGCTGAGGGACAGACTCACTGAGGGACTGGGGACTGAGGGACAGACTCACTGAGGGACTGGGACTGAGGGACAGACTCACTGAGGGGCTGGGGACTGAGGGAGCGACTCACTGAGGGACTGGGGACTGAGGGACAGACTCACTGAGGGACTGGGGACAGAGGGACAGACTCACTGAGGGACTGGGACTGAGGGACAGACTCACTGATGGACTGGGGACTGAGGGACAGACTCAGTGAGGGGCTGGGGACTGAGGGACAGACTCACTGAGGGACTGGGGACTGAGGTACAGACTCACTGAGGGACTGGGGACTGAGGGACAGACTCACTGAGGGACTGGGGACTGAGGGAGACTCAGTGAGGGACTGGGGACTGAGGGACAGACTCACTGAGGGACTGGGGACTGAGGGAGAGACTCACTGAGGGACTGGGGACTGAGGGACAGACTCACTGAGGGACTGGGGACTGAGGGACAGACTCACTGAGGGACTGGGACTGAGGGAGAGACTCACTGAGGGACTGGCGACTGAGGGAGAGACTCACTGAGGGGCTGGGGACTGAGGGAGAGACTCACTGAGGGACTGGGGACTGACTGAGAGACTCACAGAGGGACTGGGGACTGAGGGAGAGACTCACTGAGGGACTGGGACTGAGGGAGAGACTCACTGAGGGACTGGGGACTGAGGGAGAGGCTCACTGAGGGGCTGGGGACTGAGGGTCAGACTTACTGAGGGACTGGGGACTGAGGGACAGACTCACGGAGGGACTGGGACTGAGGGAGAGACTCAGTGAGGGACTGGGGACTGAGGGAGAGACTCAGTGAGGGACTGGGGACTGAGGGAGAGACTCACTGAGGGACTGGGGACTGAGGGTCAGACTCACTGAGGGACTGAGGACTGAGGGACAGACTCACTGAGGGACTGGGGACTGAGGGAGAGACTCACTGAGGGACTGGGGACTGAGGGACAGACTCACTGAGGGACTGGGGACTGAGGGAGAGACTCACTGAGGGACTGGGGACTGAGGGACAGACTCACTGAGGGACTGGGGACTGAGGGAGAGACTCACTGAGGGACTGGGGACTGAGGGTCAAACTCACTGAGGGACTGGGGACTGAGGGAGAGACTCACTGAGGGACTGGGGACTGAGGGAGAGACTCACTGAGGGACTGGGGACTGAGGGAGAGACTCACTGAGGGACTGGGGACTGAGGGACAGACTCACTGAGGGGCTGGGGACTGAGGGAGAGACTCACTGAGGGACTGGGGACTGAGGGACAGACTCACTGAGGGACTGGGGACTGAGGGAGAGACTCACTGAGAGACTGGGGACTGAGGGACAGACTCACTGAGGGACTGGGGACTGAGGTAGAGACTCACTGAGGGACTGGGGACTGAGGGAGAGACACACTGAGGGGCTGGGGACTGAGGGACAGACTCACTGAGGGGCTGGGGACTGAGGGAGAGACCTACTGAGGGACTGGGGAGTGAGGGAGAGACTCACTGAGGGACTGGGGACTGAGGGACAGACTCACTGAGGGACTGGGGACTGAGGGACAGACACACTGAGGGACTGGGACTGAGGGACAGACTCACTGAGGGACTGGGGACTGAGGGAGAGACTCACTGAGGGGCTGAGGGAGAGACTCACTGAGGGACTGGGGACTGAGGGAGAGACTCAATGAGGGGTTGGGGACTGAGGGTCAGACTCACTGAGGGACTGGGGACTGAGGGAGAGACTCACTGAGGGGCTGGGGACTGAGGGACAGACTCACTGAGGGACTGGGACTGAGGGAGAGACTCACTGAGGGACTGGGGACTGAGGGAGAGACTCACTGAGGGACTGGGGACTGAGGGACAGACTCACTGAGGGACTGGGGACTGAGGGACAGACTCACTGAGGGGCTGAGGACTGAGGGAGAGACTCACTGAGTGACTGGGGACTGAGGGACAGACTCCCTGAGGGACTAGGGACTGAGGGAGAGACTCACTGAGGGACTGGGGACTGAGGGAGAGACTCACTGAGGGACTGGGGACTGAGGGACAGACTCACTGAGGGGCTGGGGACTGAGGGACAGACTCACTGAGGGACTGGGGACTGAGGGAGAGACTCACTGAGGGACTGGGGACTGAGGGACAGACTCACTGAGGGACTGGGGACTGAGGGAGAGACTCACTGAGGGGACTGGGGACTGAGGGAGAGACTCACTGAGGGACTGGGGACTGAGGGAGAGACTCACTGAGGGACTGGGGACTGAGGGACAGACTCACTGAGGGACTGGGACTGAGGGAGAGACTCACTGAGGGACTGGGGACTGAGGGAGAGACTCACTGAGGGACTGGGGACTGAGGGAGAGACTCACTGAGGGACTGGGGACTGAGGGACAGACTCACTGAGGGACTGGGGACTGAGGGACAGACTCACTGAGGGACTGGGGACTGAGGGATAGACTCACTGAGGGGCTGAGGGACAGACTCACTGAGGGTCTGGGGACTGAGGGACAGACTCACTGAGGGACTGGGACTGAGGGACAGACTCACTGAGGGGCTGGGGACTGAGGGAGCGACTCACTGAGGGACTGGGGACTGAGGGACAGACTCACTGAGGGACTGGGGACAGAGGGACAGACTCACTGAGGGACTGGGACTGAGGGACAGACTCACTGATGGACTGGGGACTGAGGGACAGACTCAGTGAGGGGCTGGGGACTGAGGGACAGACTCACTGAGGGACTGGGGACTGAGGTACAGACTCACTGAGGGACTGGGGACTGAGGGACAGACTCACTGAGGGACTGGGGACTGAGGGAGACTCAGTGAGGGACTGGGGACTGAGGGACAGACTCACTGAGGGACTGGGGACTGAGGGAGAGACTCACTGAGGGACTGGGGACTGAGGGACAGACTCACTGAGGGACTGGGGACTGAGGGACAGACTCACTGAGGGACTGGGACTGAGGGAGAGACTCACTGAGGGACTGGGACTGAGGGACAGACTCACTGAGGGACTGGGGACTGAGGGACAGACTCACGGAGGGACAGACTCACTGAGGGGCTGGGACTGAGGGACAGACTCACTGAGGGACTGCGACTGAGGGCGAGACTCACTGAGGGACTGGGGACTGAGGGACAGACTCACTGAGGGGCTGGGACTGAGGGAGAGAGTCACTGAGGGACTGGGGACTGAGGGAGAGACTCACTGAGGGACTGGGGACTGAGGGACAGACTCACTGAGGAACTGGAGATTGAGGGACAGACTCACTGAGGGACTGGGGACTGAGGGAGAGACTCACTGAGGGACTGGGGACTGAGCGACAGACTCAGTGAGGGACTGGGGACTGAGGGACAGACTCACTGAGGGACTGGGGACTGAGGGAGAGACTCACTGAGGGACTGGGGACTGAGGGACAGACTCACTGAGGGACTGGGGACTGAGGGACAGACTCACTGAGGGACTGGGACTGAGGGAGAGACTCACTGAGGGACTGGGACTGAGGGATAGACTCACTGAGGGACTGGGGACTGAGGGACAGGCTCACTGAGGGACGGGACTGAGGGAGAGACTCACTGAGGGGCTGAGTGACAGACTCACTGAGGGACTGGGGACTGAGGGACAGACTCACTGAGGGACTGGGGACTGAGGGAGAGACTCACTGAGGGACTGGGGACTGAGGGAGAGACTCACTGAGGGACTGGGGACTGAGGGAGAGACTCACTGAGGGACTGGGGACAGAGGGAGAGTCTCAATGAGGGACTGGGGACTGAGGGAGAGACTCACTGAGGGACTGGGGACTGAGGGTCAGACTCACTGAGGGACTGAGGGACAGACTCACTGAGGGGCTTGGATTGAGGGACAGACTCACTGAGGGACTGGGACTGAGGGAGAGACTCACTGAGGAACTGGGGACTGAGGGACAGACTCACTGAGGGACTGAGGGACAGACTCACTGAGGGGCTGGGACTGAGGGACAGACTCACTGAGGGACTGGAGATTGAGGGACAGACTCACTGAGGGGCTGGGGACTGAGGGAGAGACTCACTGAGGGACTGGGGACTGAGGGACAGACTCACTGAGGGACTGGGGACTGAGGGACAGACTCACTGAGGGACTGGGGACTGAGGGACAGACTCACGGAGGGACAGACTCACTGAGGGGCTGGGACTGAGGGACAGACTCACTGAGGGACAGGGACTGAGGGCGAGACTCACTGAGGGACTGGGGACTGAGGGACAGACTCACTGAGGGGCTGGAACTGAGGGAGAGAGTCACTGAGGGACTGGGGACTGAGGGAGAGACTCACTGAGGGACTGGGGACTGAGGGACAGACTCACTGAGGGACTGGAGATTGAGGGACAGACTCACTGAGGGACTGGGGACTGAGGGAGAGACTCACTGAGGGACTGGGGACTGAGGGACAGACTCACTGAGGGACTGGGGACTGAGGGACAGACTCACTGAGGGACTGGGGACTGAGGGAGAGACTCACTGAGGGACTGGGGACTGAGGGACAGACTCACTGAGGGACTGGGGACTGAGGGAGAGACTCACTGAGGGACTGGGGACTGAGGGTCAGACTCACTGAGGGACTGAGGGACAGACTCACTGAGGGGCTGGGACTGAGGGACAGACTCACTGAGGGACTGGGGACTGAGGGAGAGACTCACTGAGGGGCTGGGGACTGAGGGAGAGACTCACTGAGGGACTGGGGACTGACTGAGAGACTCACTGAGGGACTGGGGACTGAGGGAGAGACTCACTGAGGGACTGGGACTGAGGGAGAGACTCACTGAGGGACTGGGGACTGAGGGAGAGGCTCACTGAGGGGCTGGGGACTGAGGGTCAGACTTACTGAGGGACTGGGGACTGAGGGACAGACTCACGGAGGGACTGGGACTGAGGGAGAGACTCACTGAGGGACTGGGGACTGAGGGAGAGACTCACTGAGGGACTGGGGACTGAGGGAGAGACTCACTGAGGGACTGGGGACTGAGGGACAGACTCACTGAGGGACTGGGGACTGAGGGACAGACTCACTGAGGGACTGGGGACTGAGGGAGAGACTCACTGAGGGGCTGAGGGACAGACTCACTGAGGGACTGGGGACTGAGGGACAGACTCACTGAGGGACTGGGACTGGGGGACAGACTCACTGAGGGGCTGGGGACTGAGGGAGAGACTCACTGAGGGACTGGGGACTGAGGGACAGACTCACTGAGGGACTGGGGACAGAGGGACAGACTCACTGAGGGACTGGGACTGAGGGACAGACTCACTGATGGACTGGGGACTGAGGGACAGGCTCAGTGAGGGGCTGGGGACTGAGGGACAGACTCACTGAGGGACTGGGGACTGAGGTACAGACTCACTGAGGGACTGGGGACTGAGGGACAGACTCACTGAGGGACTGGGGACTGAGGGACAGACTCAGTGAGGGACTGGGGACTGAGGGACAGACTCACTGAGGGACTGGGGCCTGAGGGAGAGACTCACTGAGGGACTGGGGACTGAGGGACAGACTCACTGAGGGACTGGGGACTGAGTTACAGACTCACTGAGGGACTGGGACTGAGGGAGAGACTCACTGAGGGACTGGGACTGAGGGAGAGACTCACTGAGGGACTGGGGACTGAGGGACAGGCTCACTGAGGGACTGGGGACTGAGGGAGAGACTCACTGAGGGGCTGAGGGACAGACTCACTGAGGGACTGGGGACTGAGGGACAGACTCACTGAGGGACTGGGGACTGAGGGAGAGACTCACTGAGGGACTGGGGACTGAGGGAGAGACTCACTGAGGGACTGGGGACTGAGGGAGAGACTCACTGAGGGACTGGGGACAGAGGGAGAGACTCAATGAGGGACTGGGGACTGAGGGAGAGACTCACTGAGGGACTGGGGACTGAGGGTCAGACTTACTGAGGGACTGAGGGACAGACACACTGAGGGGCTTGGACTGAGGGACAGACTCACTGAGGGACTGGGACTGAGGGAGAGACTCACTGAGGGACTGGGGACTGAGGGACAGACTCACTGAGGGACTGAGGGACAGACTCACTGAGGGGCTGGGACTGAGGGACAGACTCACTGAGGGACTGGAGATTGAGGGACAGACTCACTGAGGGGCTGGGGACTGAGGGAGAGACTCACTGAGGGACTGGGGACTGAGGGACAGACTCACTGAGGGACTGGGGACTGAGGGACAGACTCACTGAGGGACTGGGGACTGAGGGACAGACTCACTGAGGGACTGAGGCACAGACTCACTGAGGGGCTGGGACTGAGGGACAGACTCACTGAGGGACTGGGACAGAGGGCGAGACTCACTGAGGGACTGGGGACTGAGGGACAGACTCACTGAGGGGCTGGGACTGAGGGAGAGAGTCACTGAGGGACTGGGGACTGAGGGACAGACTCACTGAGGGACTGGGGACTGAGGGAGAGACTCACTGAGGGACTGGGGACTGAGGGTCAAACTCACTGAGGGACTGGGGACTGAGGGAGAGACTCACTGAGGGACTGGGGACTGAGGGAGAGACTCACTGAGGGACTGGGGACAGAGGGAGAGACTCAATGCGGGACTGGGGACTGAGGGAGAGACTCACTGAGGGACTGGGGACTGAGGGTCAGACTCACTGAGGGACTGAGGGACAGACTCACTGAGGGGCTTGGACTGAGGGACAGACTCACTGAGGGACTGGGACTGAGGGAGAGACTCACTGAGGGACTTGGGACTGAGGGACAGACTCACTGAGGGACTGAGGGACAGACTCACTGAGGGACTGAGGCACAGACTCACTGAGGGGCTGGGACTGAGGGACAGACTCACTGAGGGACTGGGACTGAGGGCGAGACTCACTGAGGGACTGGGGACTGAGGGACAGACTCACTGAGGGGCTGGGACTGAGGGAGAGAGTAACTGAGGGACTGGGGACTGAGGGAGAGACTCACTGAGGGACTGGGGACTGAGGGACAGACTCACCGAGGGACTGGAGATTGAGGGACAGACTCACTGAGGGACTGGGGGCTGAGGGTCAGACTCACTGAGGGACTGAGGGACAGACTCACTGAGGGGCTGGGACTGAGGGACAGACTCACTGAGGGACTGGCGACTGAGGGAGAGACTCACTGAGGGGCTGGGGACTGAGGGAGAGACTCACTGAGGGACTGGGGACTGACTGAGAGACTCACAGAGAGACTGGGGACTGAGGGAGAGACTCACTGAGGGACTGGGACTGAGGGAGAGACTCACTGAGGGACTGGGGACTGAGGGAGAGGCTCACTGAGGGGCTGGGGACTGAGGGTCAGACTTACTGAGGGACTGGGGACTGAGGGACAGACTCACGGAGGGACTGGGACTGAGGGAGAGACTCAGTGAGGGACTGGGGACTGAGGGAGAGACTCAGTGAGGGACTGGGGACTGAGGGAGAGACTCACTGAGGGACTGGGGACTGAGGGTCAGACTCACTGAGGGACTGGGGACTGAGGGACAGACTCACTGAGGGACTGGGGACTGAGGGAGAGACTCACTGAGGGACTGGGGACTGAGGGACAGACTCACTGAGGGACTGGGGACTGAGGGAGAGACTCACTGAGGGACTGGGGACTGAGGGACAGACTCACTGAGGGACTGGGGACTGAGGGAGAGACTCACTGAGGGACTGGGGACTGAGGGTCAAACTCACTGAGGGACTGGGGACTGAGGGAGAGACTCACTGAGGGACTGGGGACTGAGGGAGAGACTCACTGAGGGACTGGGGACTGAGGGAGAGACTCACTGAGGGACTGGGGACTGAGGGACAGACTCACTGAGGGGCTGGGGACTGAGGGAGAGACTCACTGAGGGACTGGGGACTGAGGGACAGACTCACTGAGGGACTGGGGACTGAGGGAGAGACTCACTGAGAGACTGGGGACTGAGGGACAGACTCACTGAGGGACTGGGGACTGAGGTAGAGACTCACTGAGGGACTGGGGACTGAGGGAGAGACACACTGAGGGGCTGGGGACTGAGGGACAGACTCACTGAGGGGCTGGGGACTGAGGGAGAGACCTACTGAGGGACTGGGGAGTGAGGGAGAGACTCACTGAGGGACTGGGGACTGAGGGACAGACTCACTGAGGGACTGGGGACTGAGGGACAGACACACTGAGGGACTGGGACTGAGGGACAGACTCACTGAGGGACTGGGGACTGAGGGAGAGACTCACTGAGGGGCTGAGGGAGAGACTCACTGAGGGACTGGGGACTGAGGGAGAGACTCAATGAGGGGCTGGGGACTGAGGGTCAGACTCACTGAGGGACTGGGGACTGAGGGAGAGACTCACTGAGGGGCTGGGGACTGAGGGACAGACTCACTGAGGGACTGGGACTGAGGGAGAGACTCACTGAGGGACTGGGGACTGAGGGAGAGACTCACTGAGGGACTGGGGACTGAGGGACAGACTCACTGAGGGACTGGGGACTGAGGGACAGACTCACTGAGGGGCTGAGGACTGAGGGAGAGACTCACTGAGGGACTGGGGACTGAGGGACAGACTCACTGAGGGACTGGGGACTGAGGGAGAGACTCACTGAGGGACTGGGGACTGAGGGAGAGACTCACTGAGGGACTGGGGACTGAGGGACAGACTCACTGAGGGGCTGGGGACTGAGGGACAGACTCACTGAGGGACTGGGGACTGAGGGAGAGACTCACTGAGGGACTGGGGACTGAGGGACAGACTCACTGAGGGACTGGGGACTGAGGGAGAGACTCACTGAGGGGACTGGGGACTGAGGGAGAGACTCACTGAGGGACTGGGGACTGAGGGAGAGACTCACTGAGGGACTGGGGACTGAGGGACAGACTCACTGAGGGACTGGGACTGAGGGAGAGACTCACTGAGGGACTGGGGACTGAGGGAGAGACTCACTGAGGGACTGGGGACTGAGGGAGAGACTCACTGAGGGACTGGGGACTGAGGGACAGACTCACTGAGGGACTGGGGACTGAGGGACAGACTCACTGAGGGACTGGGGACTGAGGGATAGACTCACTGAGGGGCTGAGGGACAGACTCACTGAGGGACTGGGGACTGAGGGACAGACTCACTGAGGGACTGGGACTGAGGGACAGACTCACTGAGGGGCTGGGGACTGAGGGAGCGACTCACTGAGGTACTGGGGACTGAGGGACAGACTCACTGAGGGACTGGGGACAGAGGGACAGACTCACTGAGGGACTGGGACTGAGGGACAGACTCACTGATGGACTGGGGACTGAGGGACAGACTCAGTGAGGGGCTGTGGACTGAGGGACAGACTCACTGAGGGACTGGGGACTGAGGTACAGACTCACTGAGGGACTGGGGACTGAGGGACAGACTCACTGAGGGACTGGGGACTGAGGGAGACTCAGTGAGGGACTGGGGACTGAGGGACAGACTCACTGAGGGACTGGGGACTGAGGGAGAGACTCACTGAGGGACTGGGGACTGAGGGACAGACTCACTGAGGGACTGGGGACTGAGGGACAGACTCACTGAGGGACTGGGACTGAGGGAGAGACTCACTGAGGGACTGGGACTGAGGGACAGACTCACTGAGGGACTGGGGACTGAGGGACAGACTCACGGAGGGACAGACTCACTGAGGGGCTGGGACTGAGGGACAGACTCACTGAGGGACTGGGACTGAGGGCGAGACTCACTGAGGGACTGGGGACTGAGGGACAGACTCACTGAGGGGCTGGGACTGAGGGAGAGAGTCACTGAGGGACTGGGGACTGAGGGAGAGACTCACTGAGGGACTGGGGACTGAGGGACAGACTCACTGAGGGACTGGGGACTGAGCGACAGACTCAGTGAGGGACTGGGGACTGAGGGACAGACTCACTGAGGGACTGGGGACTGAGGGAGAGACTCACTGAGGGACTGGGGACTGAGGGACAGACTCACTGAGGGACTGGGGACTGAGGGACAGACTCACTGAGGGACTGGGACTGAGGGAGAGACTCACTGAGGGACTGGGACTGAGGGATAGACTCACTGAGGGACTGGGGACTGAGGGACAGGCTCACTGAGGGACGGGACTGAGGGAGAGACTCACTGAGGGGCTGAGTGACAGACTCACTGAGGGACTGGGGACTGAGGGACAGACTCACTGAGGGACTGGGGACTGAGGGAGAGACTCACTGAGGGACTGGGGACTGAGGGAGAGACTCACTGAGGGACTGGGGACTGAGGGAGAGACTCACTGAGGGACTGGGGACAGAGGGAGAGAGTCACTGAGGGACTGGAGATTGAGGGACAGACTCACTGAGGGACTGGGGACTGAGGGAGAGACTCACTGAGGGACTGGGGACTGAGCGACAGACTCAGTGAGGGACTGGGGACTGAGGGACAGACTCACTGAGGGACTGGGGACTGAGGGAGAGACTCACTGAGGGACTGGGGACTGAGGGACAGACTCACTGAGGGACTGGGGACTGAGGGACAGACTCACTGAGGGACTGGGACTGAGGGAGAGACTCACTGAGGGACTGGGACTGAGGGATAGACTCACTGAGGGACTGGGGACTGAGGGACAGGCTCACTGAGGGACGGGACTGAGGGAGAGACTCACTGAGGGGCTGAGTGACAGACTCACTGAGGGACTGGGGACTGAGGGACAGACTCACTGAGGGACTGGGGACTGAGGGAGAGACTCACTGAGGGACTGGGGACTGAGGGAGAGACTCACTGAGGGACTGGGGACTGAGGGAGAGACTCACTGAGGGACTGGGGACAGAGGGAGAGTCTCAATGAGGGACTGGGGACTGAGGGAGAGACTCACTGAGGGACTGGGGACTGAGGGTCAGACTCACTGAGGGACTGAGGGACAGACTCACTGAGGGGCTTGGATTGAGGGACAGACTCACTGAGGGACTGGGACTGAGGGAGAGACTCACTGAGGAACTGGGGACTGAGGGACAGATTCACTGAGGGACTGAGGGACAGACTCACTGAGGGGCTGGGACTGAGGGACAGACTCACTGAGGGACTGGAGATTGAGGGACAGACTCACTGAGGGGCTGGGGACTGAGGGAGAGACTCACTGAGGGACTGGGGACTGAGGGACAGACTCACTGAGGGACTGGGGACTGAGGGACAGACTCACTGAGGGACTGGGGACTGAGGGACAGACTCACGGAGGGACAGACTCACTGAGGGGCTGGGACTGAGGGACAGACTCACTGAGGGACTGGGACTGAGGGCGAGACTCACTGAGGGACTGGGGACTGAGGGACAGACTCACTGAGGGGCTGGGACTGAGGGAGTCACTGAGGGACTGGGGACTGAGGGAGAGACTCACTGAGGGACTGGGGACTGAGGGACAGACTCACTGAGGGACTGGAGATTGAGGGACAGACTCACTGAGGGACTGGGGACTGAGGGAGAGACTCACTGAGGGACTGGGGACTGAGGGACAGACTCACTGAGGGACTGGGGACTGAGGGACAGACTCACTGAGGGACTGGGGACTGAGGGAGAGACTCACTGAGGGACTGGGTACTGAGGGACAGACTCACTGAGGGACTGGGGACTGAGGGAGAGACTCACTGAGGGACTGGGGACTGAGGGTCAGACTCACTGAGGGACTGAGGGACAGACTCACTGAGGGGCTGGGACTGAGGGACAGACTCACTGAGGGACTGGGGACTGAGGGAGAGACTCACTGAGGGGCTGGGGACTGAGGGAGAGACTCACTGAGGGACTGGGGACTGACTGAGAGACTCACTGAGGGACTGGGGACTGAGGGAGAGACTCACTGAGGGACTGGGACTGAGGGAGAGACTCACTGAGGGACTGGGGACTGAGGGAGAGGCTCACTGAGGGGCTGGGGACTGAGGGTCAGACTTACTGAGGGACTGGGGACTGAGGGACAGACTCACGGAGGGACTGGGACTGAGGGAGAGACTCACTGAGGGACTGGGGACTGAGGGAGAGACTCACTGAGGGACTGGGGACTGAGTGAGAGACTCACTGAGGGACTGGGGACTGAGGGACAGACTCACTGAGGGACTGGGGACTGAGGGACAGACTCACTGAGGGACTGGGGACTGAGGGAGAGACTCACTGAGGGGCTGAGGGACAGACTCACTGAGGGACTGGGGACTGAGGGACAGACTCACTGAGGGACTGGGACTGGGGGACAGACTCACTGAGGGGCTGGGGACTGAGTGAGAGACTCACTGAGGGACTGGGGACTGAGGGACAGACTCACTGAGGGACTGGGGACAGAGGGACAGACTCACTGAGGGACTGGGACTGAGGGACAGACTCACTGATGGACTGGGGACTGAGGGACAGGCTCAGTGAGGGGCTGGGGACTGAGGGACAGACTCACTGAGGGACTGGGGACTGAGGTACAGACTCACTGAGGGACTGGGGACTGAGGGACAGACTCACTGAGGGACTGGGGACTGAGGGACAGACTCAGTAAGGGACTGGGGACTGAGGGACAGACTCACTGAGGGACTGGGGCCTGAGGGAGAGACTCACTGAGGGACTGGGGACTGAGGGACAGACTCACTGAGGGACTGGGGACTGAGTTACAGACTCACTGAGGGACTGGGACTGAGGGAGAGACTCACTGAGGGACTGGGACTGAGGGAGAGACTCACTGAGGGACTGGGGACTGAGGGACAGGCTCACTGAGGGACTGGGGACTGAGGGAGAGACTCACTGAGGGGCTGAGGGACAGACTCACTGAGGGACTGGGGACTGAGGGACAGACTCACTGAGGGACTGGGGACTGAGGGAGAGACTCACTGAGGGACTGGGGACTGAGGGAGAGACTCACTGAGGGACTGGGGACTGAGGGAGAGACTCACTGAGGGACTGGGGACAGAGGGAGAGACTCAATGAGGGACTGGGGACTGAGGGAGAGACTCACTGAGGGACTGGGGACTGAGGGTCAGACTTACTGAGGGACAGACACACTGAGGGGCTTGGACTGAGGGACAGACTCACTGAGGGACTGGGACTGAGGGAGAGACTCACTGAGGGACTGGGGACTGAGGGACAGACTCACTGAGGGACTGAGGGACAGACTCACTGAGGGGCTGGGACTGAGGGACAGACTCACTGAGGGACTGGAGATTGAGGGACAGACTCACTGAGGGGCTGGGGACTGAGGGAGAGACTCACTGAGGGACTGGGGACTGAGGGACAGACTCACTGAGGGACTGGGGACTGAGGGACAGACTCACTGAGGGACTGGGGACTGAGGGACAGACTCACTGAGGGACTGAGGCACAGACTCACTGAGGGGCTGGGACTGAGGGACAGACTCACTGAGGGACTGGGACTGAGGGCGAGACTCACTGAGGGACTGGGGACTGAGGGACAGACTCACTGAGGGGCTGGGACTGAGTGAGAGAGTCACTGAGGGACTAGGGACTGAGGGAGAGACTCACTGAGGGACTGGGGACTGAGGGACAGACTCACTGAGGGACTGGAGATTGAGGGACAGACTCACTGAGGGACTGGGGACTGAGGGTCAGACTCACTGAGGGAGTGAGGGACAGACTCACTGAGGGGCTGGGACTGAGGGACAGACTCACTGAGGGACTGGGGACTGAGGGAGAGACTCACTGAGGGGCTGGGGACTGAGGGAGAGACTCACTGAGGGACTGGGGACTGACTGAGAGACTCACAGAGGGACTGGAGACTGAGGGAGAGACTCACTGAGGGACTGGGACTGAGGGAGAGACTCACTGAGGGACTGGGGACTGAGGGAGAGGCTCACTGAGGGGCTGGGGACTGAGGGTCAGACTTACTGAGGGACTGGGGACTGAGGGACAGACTCACGGAGGGACTGGGACTGAGGGAGAGACTCAGTGAGGGACTGGGGACTGAGGGAGAGACTCAGTGAGGGACTGGGGACTGAGGGAGAGACTCACTGAGGGACTGGGGACTGAGGGTCAGACTCACTGAGGGACTGGGGACTGAGGGACAGACTCACTGAGGGACTGGGGACTGAGGGAGAGACTCACTGAGGGACTGGGGACTGAGGGACAGACTCACTGAGGGACTGGGGACTGAGGGAGAGACTCACTGAGGGACTGGGGACTGAGGGACAGACTCACTGAGGGACTGGGGACTGAGGGAGAGACTCACTGAGGGACTGGGGACTGAGGATCAAACTCACTGAGGGACTGGGGACTGAGGGAGAGACTCACTGAGGGACTGGGGACTGAGGGAGAGACTCACTGAGGGACTGGGGACTGAGGGAGAGACTCACTGAGGGACTGGGGACTGAGGGACAGACTCACTGAGGGGCTGGGGACTGAGGGAGAGACTCACTGAGGGACTGGGGACTGAGGGACAGACTCACTGAGGGACTGGGGACTGAGGGAGAGACTCACTGAGAGACTGGGGACTGAGGGACAGACTCAGTGAGGGACTGGGGACTGAGGTAGAGACTCACTGAGGGACTGGGGACTGAGGGAGAGACTCACTGAGGGACTGGGACTGAGGGACCGACTCACTGATGGACTGGGGACTGAGGGAGAGACTCACTGAGGGACTGGGGACTGAGGGAGAGACTCACTGAGGGACTGGGACTGAGGGACAGACTCACTGAGGGACTGGGGACTGAGGGACAGACTCACTGAGGGACTGGGGACTGAGGGGGAGACTCACTGAGGGACTGGGGACTGAGGGTCAATCTCACTGAGGGGCTGGGGTCTGAGGGAGAGACTCACTGAGGGACTGGGGACTGAGGGACAGACTCACTGAGGGGCTGGAGACTGAGGGAGAGACTCACTGAGGTGCTGGGACTGAGGGACAGACTTACTGAGGGACTGGGGACTGAGGGTCAAACTCACTGAGGGACTGGGGACTGAGGGACAGACTCACTGAGGGACTGGGGACTGAGGGAGAGACTCAGTGAGGGACTGGGGACTGAGGGACAGACTCACTGAGGGTCTGGGGACTGAGGGACAGACTCACTGAGGGACTGGGGACTGAGGGACAGACTCACTGAGGGACTGGGGACTGAGGGACAGACTCACTGAGGGACTGGGGACTGAGGGACAGACTCACTGAGGGACTGGGGACTGAGGGAGAGACTCACTGAGGGACTGGGGACTGAGGGAGAGACTCACTGAGGGACTGGGGACTGAGGGAGAGCCTCACTGAGGGACTGGGGGCTGAGGGAGAGACTCACTAAGGGACTGGGGACTGAGGGAGAGACTCACTGAGGGGCTGGGGACTGAGGGACAGACTCACAGAGGGACTGGGGACTGAGGGAGAGACTCACTGAGGGACTGGGGACTGAGGGAGAGACTCACTGAGGGGATGGGTACTGAGGGGGAGACTCACTGAGGGACTGGGGACTGAGGGACAGACTCACTCAGGGGCTGAGGACTGATGGAGAGACTCACTGAGGGACTGGGACTGAGGGAGAGACTCACTGAGGGACTGGGGACTGAGGGACAGACTCACTGAGGGGCAGGGGACTGAGGGAGAGACTCACTGAGGGACTGGGACTGAGGGACAGACTCACTGAGGGACTGGGACTGAGGGAGAGACTCACTGAGGGGCTGGGACTGAGGGACAGACTTACTGAGGGACTGGGGACTGAGGGAGAGACTCACTGAGGGACTGGGGACTGAGGGAGAGACTCACTGAGGGACTGGGGACTGAGGGAGAGACACTCACTGAGGGACTGGGGACTGAGGGAGAGACTCACTGAGGGACTGGGGACTGAGGGAGAGACTCACTGAGGGACTGGGGACTGAGGGAGAGACTCACTGAGGGACTGGGGACTGAGGGACAGACTCACTGAGGGACTGGGGACTGAGGGAGAGACTCACTGAGGGACTGGGGACTGAGGGAGAGACTCACTGAGGGGCTGGGACTGAGGGACAGACTCACCGAGGGGCTTGGACTGAGGGAGAGACTCACTGAGGGACTGGGGACTGAGGGAGAGACTCACTGAGGGACTGGGGACTGAGGGAGAGACTCACTGAGGGACTGGGGACTGAGGGAGAGACTCACTGAGGGACTGGGGACTGAGGGACAGACTCACTGAGGGACTGGGGACTGAGGGAGAGACTCACTGAGGGACTGGGGACTGAGGGAGAGACTCACTGAGGGGCTGGGACTGAGGGACAGACTCACCGAGGGGCTGGGACTGAGGGAGAGACTCACTGAGGGACTGGGGACTGAGGGACAGACTCACTGAGGGACTGGGGACTGAGGGACAGTGGAATCATCAAGTCAGGCTGACCACCCCACATATTGAAGAATTCTCACAGACAGCAAATCTGGAAGCCAAAAGCACTATTATCATTTACTTATTAATCATTTTCACAGAGAGCAGAATAAATGATTGGTCCTATAATAACTCATAAGGAAGCTGTCATTAACAAAAGTGAATTTATTTACATATTTACAATTGTAGGCTTAGCACAGCATCTCACTCCCAGTGTAGCCCTCACAGGAAGGCTAGGTCTGACCAGGCCCTGAGTTGGGCCTGCTTTTATCCCCTGCCTTAATGAGCCTCTGCCCACTACCTAAGGAGCTCGTATTCCATGATTCCCACAGAGAGATCAAGGATTGCTTCCCCAAGATCTTCATGGGAGTCATAACAGGGACACACACATTGGATTAAGGTGGAAGCTGAAATATCATAAACAAACTTTAACCGTATTATTATTTCAAAAATCAATGGAAATTTTAATTGTGAAATGATGCTCCACACGCCTAAATTAGTTTTATCAGAGCCGGCGAGGTTGTGCAGCAGTGATTATGAATTAGGATGCAGCTAAAAGCACTTGAGGAGGATGAGTTGATGAGGAGGAATTTCTTCAGCCAGAGGGTGGTGAATCTGTGGAACGCTTTGCCGCAGAAGGCTGTGGAGACTGTAGCACCGTCAATATGACGCAAGGCAGGTTGAGGTAATGTCAATTGAAGGCTTTATTAAGCAGAACTTTATCCCCAGCAGCGTGGTTACAGAATGCAGCTGCTGAGGGAAATGGAGGGAAAAACTGGGTTCTTATACCGGCATTTCTGGGTGGAGTCCAGTAGGTGGCAGATCCTATCAGGACCTGGCATCCCTCCACCAATAGCCTGTCGACACGTGGTGTACCGTATTACCCCTAATACATACCACCACAGAGACCAAATCACTGAGTGCCTTTAAGACAGAGATCGATAGGTTGCTGATTAATAAGGGGATCAAGGGTTATGGAGAGAAGGCAGGAGAATGGGGATGAGAAAATATCAGCCATGATTGAATGGTGGAGCAGACTCGATGGGCCGAGTGGCCTAATTCTGCTCTTACGTCTTAAGAAAAAAACTTAAGAGAACTTAATTCAACCAGACATAACACTTTCAATCGAACGGCAACATGGTGGCGCAGTGGTTAGCACTGCTGCCTCAGGGTGCCGAGGAACCGGGTTCGATCCCGACCCCGGGTCACTGTCCATCTGGAGTTCATACATTCTCCCCATGTCTATGTGGGTCTCACCCCCAGAACCCAAAAGATGTGCAGAGTAGATGGATTGGCCACGCTAAATTGCAGCTTATTTTTTGGGACACCTCCAGAAGGCCCTGGGTGTGGTCGGTGGGCCCTAGGGGAGGGATGTCGCCGGGTGGAGATTGGCCTCGGGCGAGGAAGTGAGACCCCGCTTAGTTGCGGTCCCCGGTGACAAGTGTGTCCACATCCCCCCAACACGACCCTCACCCTCACTCCCAACTCGGTACCGTTTCTCATTGGAATCGATTGTGTTCCACGTGGCACCGGTGCAGGCCCCTTGACAGTCGTTGAATCGATCCAGGTGCGGCGAGTTTTGCTGTCGTGGAACTCCACGAATCCTGCGCCAGAGTCAACACTTAGTCTCAGGAACAGAGAATCCCGCCCACTGTGTTTCACTGTCATTATAACTGCAGATTCCAGGCCATTGAAACTTCAAGTGATGTAGCACGTACATACCAACACTCCTACTTTAAGTGTGCGAGTTTCACTGCAGTTGCCCACACTAACACCTCCTACGTAACTAGGCTACAATATCTCTGATCAGTCTGTCTGAGTGAAGTGAATCATATGTGTGAAAGGGAGATTGCAGGTACGGAAACATTGAAAACTTTAGCAGATCTCTGAGGCTGATCTTATTGTACAAACCAGGTTTAACCCATTGAAGTAACATTGCTGAGAGAGGCATCGTGTAGGCTGCATTATTATGTAAACTCCACAAGAGTGTGGCTTTTGGGCACAACATACTGGAATTTGCCCATGAAGTGCCACAGGATAGGATTCCAAAGACCCAGAGTGCTTTTCAGCTGAACATTAATCTCCTCTTTCCCTGGGGATGGTCATTCAAGCTGGGGTACAGATCACAATATCTCAGGAAGCCTCAATGGTGAGTCTTGGTTCAATTTTCAGCAAAATACTCACATCACACCCACATCCGTGGACTAGCATCACACCCACGTCCGTGGACTGGCATCACACCCACGTCCGTGGACTGGCATCACACCCACATCCGTGGACTGACATCACACCCACATCCATAGACTGGCATCACACCCACATCCATGGACTGACATCACACCCACATCCGTGGACTGGCATCACACCCACATCCGTGGACTGGCATCACACCCACGTCCGTGGACTGGCATCACACCCACATCCGTGGACTGGCATCACACCCACGTCCGTGGACTGGCATCACACCCACATCCGTGGACTTACATCACACCCACATCCGTGGACTGGCATCACACCCACATCCATGGACTGACATCACACCCACATCCGTGGACTGGCATCACACCCACATCCGTGGACTGGCATCACACCCACATCCGTGGACTTACATCACACCCACATCCGTGGACTGGCATCACACCCACATCCATGGACTGACATCACACCCACATCCGTGGACTGGCATCACACCCACATCCATGGACTGACATCACACCCACATCCGTGGACTGGCATCACACCCACATCCGTGGACTGGCATCACACCCACATCCATGGACTGACATCACACCCACATCCATAAACTGACATCACACCCACATCCGTGGACTGGCATCACACCCACATCCATAAACTGACATCACACCCACATCCGTGGACTGACATCACACCCACATCCATGGACTGACATCACACCCACATCCGTGGACTGGCATCACACTCACATCCGTGGACTGGCATCACACCCACATCCGTGGACTGGCATCACACCCACATCCGTGGACTGGCATCACACTCACATCCGTGGACTGGCATCACACCCACATCCGTGGACTGACATCACACCCATATCCGTGGACTGGCATCACACTCACATCCGTGGACTGGCATCACACCCACATCCGTGGACTGGCATCACACCCACATCCGTGGACTAGCATCACACCCACATCCATGGACTGGCATCACACCCACATCCGTGGACTAGCATCACACCCACATCCATGGACTGGCATCACACCCACATCCATGGACTAGCATCACACCCACATCCGTGGACTAGCATCACACCCACATCCATGGACTGGCATCACACCCACATCCGTGGACTAGCATCACACCCACATCCGTGGACTAGCATCACACCCACATCCGTGGACTAGCATCACACCCACATCCGTGGACTGGCATCACACCCACATCCGTGGACTAGCATCACACCCACATCCGTGGACTGACATCACACCCACATCCGTGGACTGGCATCACACCCACATCCATGGACTGGCATCACACCCACATCCGTGGACTGGCATCACACCCACATCCGTGGACTAGCATCACACCCACATCCGTGGACTGGCATCACACCCACATCCGTGGACTGACATCAGACCCACATCCGTGGACTGGCATCACACCCACATCCGTGGACTAGCATCACACCCACATCCGTGGACTGGCATCACACCCACATCCGTGGACTTACATCACACCCACATCCGTGGACTGGCATCACACCCACATCCGTGGACTGGCATCACACCCACATCCGTGGACTGGCATCACACCCACATCCGTGGACTTACATCACACCCACATCCGTGGACTGGCATCACACCCACATCCGTGGACTGGCATCACACCCACATCCGTGGACTGGCATCGCACCCACATCCGTGGACTGGCATCACACCCACATCCGTGGACTGGCATCACACCCACATCCGTGGACTGGCATCACACCCACATCCATGGACTTACATCACACCCAAATCCGTGGACTGGCATCACACCCACATCCGTGGACTGGCATCACACCCACATCCATGGACTTACATCACACCCAAATCCATGGACTGGCATCACACCCACATCCATGGACTGACATCACACACACATCCATGGACTTACATCACACCCACATCCATGGACTGGCATCGCACCCACATCCGTGGACTGGCATCACACCCACATCCGTGGACTGGCATCACACCCACATCCATGGACTTACATCACACCCACGTCCATGGACTTACATCACACCCACATCCATGGACTTACATCACACCCAAATCCGTGGACTGGCATCACACCCACGTCCATGGACTTACATCACACCCACGTCCATGGACTTACATCACACCCACATCCGTGGACTGGCATCGCACCCACATCCATGGACTTACATCACACCCACATCCGTGGACTTACATCACACCCACGTCCATGGACTTACATCACACCCACATCCGTGGACTGGCATCGCACCCACATCCATGGACTTACATCACACCCACATCCGTGGACTTACATCACACCCACGTCCATGGACTGACATCACACCCACATCCGTGGACTGACATCACACCCACATCCGTGGACTGGCATCGCACCCACATCCATGGACTTACATCACACCCACATCCGTGGACTTACATCACACCCACGTCCATGGACTTACATCACACCCACATCCGTGGACTGGCATCACACCCACATCCGTGGACTGGCATCACACCCACATCCATGGACTTACATCACACCCACATCCGTGGACTTACATCACACCCACGTCCATGGACTTACATCACACCCACATCCGTGGACTGGCATCACACCCACATCCGTGGACTGACATCACACCCACATCCATAGACTGGCATCACACACACATCCGTGGACTGGCATCACACCCACATCCGTGGACTGGCATCACACCCACATCCATGGACTGGCATCACACACACATCCGTGGACTGGCATCACATCCACGTCCATGGACTTACATCACACCCACGTCCATGGACTGGCATCACACCCACATCCATGGACTGACATCACACCCACATCCGTGGACTGACATCACACCCACATCCATGGACTTACATCACACCCACATCCATGGACTTACATCACACCCACATCCGTGGACTGACATCACACCCACATCCGTGGACTAGCATCACACCCACATCCGTGGACTGGCATCACACCCACATCCGTGGACTGGCATCACACCCACATCCGTGGACTGGCATCACACCCACATCCGTGGACTGGCATCACACCCACATCCATGGACTGGCATCACACCCACATCCGTGGACTGGCATCACACCCACATCTGTGGACTAGCATCACACCCACATCCGTGGACTGGCATCACACCCACATCCGTGGACTGGCATCACACCCACATCTGTGGACTAGCATCACACCCACATCCGTGGACTGGCATCACACCCACATCCGTGGACTGGCATCACACACACATCCGTGGACTGGCATCACACCCACATCCGTGGACTGGCATCACACCCACATCCATGGACTGGCATCACACCCACATCCGTGGACTGGCATCACACCCACATCCGTGGACTGGCATCACACACACATCCGTGGACTGGCATCACACCCACATCCGTGGACTGGCATCACACCCACATCCATGGACTGGCATCACACCCACATCCGTGGACTGGCATCACACCCACATCCGTGGACTGGCATCACACCCACATCCGTGGACTGGCATCACACCCACATCCGTGGACTGGCATCACACCCACATCCGTGGACTAGCATCACACCCACATCCGTGGACTGACTTCACACCCACATCCGTGGACTAGCATCACACCCACATCCGTGGACTGACATCACACCCACATCCATGGACTGGCATCACACCCACATCCGTGGACTGGCATCACACCCACATCCGTGGACTAGCATCACACCCACATCCGTGGACTAGCATCACACCCACATCCGTGGACTGACTTCACACCCACATCCGTGGACTAGCATCACACCCACATCCGTGGACTGGCATCACACCCACATCCGTGGACTGACATCACACCCACATCCGTGGACTGGCATCACACCCACATCCGTGGACTGACATCACACCCACATCCGTGCACTGGCATCACACCCACATCCGTGGACTGGCATCACACCCACATCCGTGGACTAGCATCACACCCACATCCATAGACTGGCATCACACCCACATCCGTGGACTAGCATCACACCCACATCCGTGGACTAGCATCACACCCACATCCATAGACTGGCATCACACCCACATCCGTGGACTGGCATCACACCCACATCCGTGGACTAGCATCACACCCACATCCATAGACTGGCATCACACCCACATCCGTGGACTAGCATCACACCCACATCCATAGACTGGCATCACACCCACATCCGTGGACTGACATCAGACCCACATCCGTGGACTGGCATCACACCCACATCCATAGACTGGCATCACACCCACATCCGTGGACTAGCATCACACCCACATCCGTGGACTAGCATCACACCCACATCCATGGACTAGCATCACACCCACATCCGTGGACTGGCATCACACCCACATCCATGGACTAGCATCACACCCACATCCGTGGACTGGCATCACACCCACATCCGTGGACTAGCATCACACCCACATCCGTGGACTAGCATCACACCCACATCCGTGGACTAGCATCACACCCACATCCATGGACTGGCATCACACCCACATCCGTGGACTGACATCACACCCACATCCGTGGACTGACATCACACCCACATCCGTGGACTAGCATCACACCCACATCCATGGACTGGCATCACACCCACATCCATGGACTGGCATCACACCACATCCGTGGACTGACATCACACCACATCCGTGGACTGACATCACACCCACATCCGTGGACTGACATCACACCCACATCCATAGACTGACATCACACCCACATCCGTGGACTGACATCACACCCACATCCATAGACTGACATCACACCCACATCCGTGGACTGACATCACACCCACATCCGTGGACTGGCATCACACCCACATCCGTGGACTGGCATCACACCCACATCCATGGACTGGCATCACACCCACATCCGTGGACTGGCATCACACCCACATCCATAGACTGACATCACACCCACATCCATAGACTGACATCACACCCACATCCATGGACTGACATCACACCCACATCCGTGGACTGGCATCACACCCACATCCGTGGACTGGCATCACACCCACATCCATGGACTGGCATCACACCCACATCCGTGGACTGGCATCACACCCACATCCATGGACTGGCATCACACCCACATCCGTGGACTGGCATCACACCCACATCCATGGACTGGCATCACACCCACATCCATAGACTGACATCACACCCACATCCGTGGACTGGCATCACACCCACATCCATAGACTGACATCACACCCACATCCGTGGACTGGCATCACACCCACATCCATAGACTGACATCACACCCACATCCGTGGACTGACATCACACCCACATCCATAGACTGACATCACACCCACATCCGTGGACTGGCATCACACCCACATCCATAGACTGGCATCACACCCACATCCGTGGACTGACATCACACCCACATCCGTGGACTGGCATCACACCCACATCCATGGACTGACATCACACCCACATCCGTGGACTGACATCACACCCACATCCATAGACTGACATCACACCCACATCCATGGACTGACATCACACCCACATCCGTGGACTGACATCACACCCACATCCATAGACTGACATCACACCCACATCCGTGGACTGACATCACACCCACATCCATAGACTGGCATCACACCCACATCCATGGACTGGCATCACACCCACATCCATGGACTGACATCACACCCACATCCATAGACTGACATCACACCCACATCCGTGGACTGACATCACACCCACATCCGTGGACTAGCATCACACCCACATCCATGGACTGACATCACACCCACATCCATAGACTGACATCACACCCACATCCGTGGACTAGCATCACACCCACATCCGTGGACTAGCATCACACCCACATCCATGGACTGACATCACACCCACATCCATAGACTGGCATCACACCCACATCCGTGGACTGACATCACACCCACATCCATAGACTGACATCACACCCACATCCGTGGACTGACATCACACCCACATCCGTGGACTGACATCACACCCACATCCGTGGACTGACATCACACCCACATCCATAGACTGGCATCACACCCACATCCGTGGACTGACATCACACCCACATCCATAGACTGACATCACACCCACATCCATGGACTAGCATCACACCCACATCCATAGACTGGCATCACACCCACATCCGTGGACTGACATCACACCCACATCCGTGGACTGACATCACACCCACATCCATAGACTGACATCACACCCACATCCATAGACTGACATCACACCCACATCCGTGGACTGACATCACACCCACATCCGTGGACTGACATCACACCCACATCCGTGGACTAGCATCACACCCACATCCGTGGACTGGCATCAGACCCACATCCGTGGACTGGCATCACACCCACATCCGTGGACTGGCATCACACCCACATCCATAGACTGACATCACACCCACATCCATAGACTGACATCACACCCACATCCGTGGACTGGCATCACACCCACATCCGTGGACTGGCATCACACCCACATCCGTGGACTGGCATCACACCCACATCCATAGACTGACATCACACCCACATCCATAGACTGACATCACACCCACATCCGTGGACTAGCATCACACCCACATCCGTGGACTGGCATCACACCCACATCCGTGGACTAGCATCACACCCACATCCGTGGACTGGCATCACACCCACATCCGTGGACTGGCATCACACCCACATCCGTGGACTAGCATCACACCCACATCCGTGGACTAGCATCACACCCACATCCGTGGACTGGCATCACACCCACATCCGTGGACTAGCATCACACCCACATCCGTGGACTGACATCACACCCACATCCGTGGACTGGCATCACACCCACATCCGTGGACTGGCATCACACCCACATCCGTGGACTAGCATCACACCCACATCCGTGGACTAGCATCACACCCACATCCGTGGACTGACATCACACCCACATCCGTGGACTAGCATCACACCCACATCCGTGGACTGGCATCACACCCACATCCGTGGAATGACATCACACCCACATCCGTGGACTAGCATCACACCCACATCCGTGGACTAGCATCACACCCACATCCGTGGACTAGCATCACACCCACATCCGTGGAATGACATCACACCCACATCCGTGGACTAGCATCACACCCACATCCGTGGACTAGCATCACACCCACATCCGTGGACTAGCATCACACCCACATCCGTGGACTGGCATCACACCCACATCCGTGGACTGGCATCACACCCACATCCGTGGACTGGCATCACACCCACATCCGTGGACTGACATCAGACCCACATCCGTGGACTAGCATCACACCCACATCCGTGGACTGGCATCACACCCACATCCCTGGACTGGCATCACACCCACATCCATAGACTGACATCACACCCACATCCGTGGACTGACATCACACCCACATCCGTGGACTGGCATCACACCCACATCCGTGGACTGACATCACACCCACATCCCTGGACTGGCATCACACCCACATCCATGGACTTACATCACACCCACATCCGTGGACTGGCATCACACCCACATCCGTGGACTGGCATCACACCCACATCCGTGGACTGGCATCACACCCACATCCGTGGACTGGCATCACACCCACATCCGTGGACTGGCATCACACCCACATCCGTGGACTAGCATCACACCCACATCCGTGGACTGGCATCACACCCACATCCGTGGACTAGCATCACACCCACATCCGTGGACTGGCATCACACCCACATCCGTGGACTGGCATCACACCCACATCCGTGGACTGGCATCACACCCACATCCGTGGACTGGCATCACACCCACATCCGTGGACTGACATCAGACCCACATCCGTGGACTGGCATCACACCCACATCCATAGACTGACATCACACCCACATCCGTGGACTAGCATCACACCCACATCCGTGGACTGGCATCACACCCACATTCGTGGACTGACATCACACCCACATCCGTGGACTAGCATCACACCCACATCCGTGGACTGGCATCACACCCACATCCGTGGACTAGCATCACACCCACATCCGTGGACTGGCATCACACCCACATCCGTGGACTGACATCAGACCCACATCCGTGGACTGGCATCACACCCACATTCGTGGACTGGCATCACACCCACATCCATGGACTTACATCACACCCACATCCGTGGACTGACATCACACCCACATCCGTGGACTGGCATCACACACACATCCGTGGACTGGCATCACACCCACATCCGTGGACTGGCATCACACCCACATCCGTGGACTGGCATCACACCCACATCCGTGGACTGGCATCACACCCACATCCGTGGACTGGCATCACACCCACATCCGTGGACTGACATCACACCCACATCCGTGGACTGACATCACACCCACATCCGTGGACTGGCATCACACCCACATCCATGGACTGGCATCACACCCACATCCGTGGACTGGCATCACACCCACATCCGTGGACTGGCATCACACCCACATCCGTGGACTGGCATCACACCCACATCCGTGGACTAGCATCACACCCACATCCGTGGACTAGCATCACACCCACATCCATGGACTGGCATCACACCCACATCCGTGGACTAGCATCACACCCACATCCGTGGACTAGCATCACACCCACATCCGTGGACTAGCATCACACCCACATCCATGGACTGGCATCACACCCACATCCGTGGACTGACATCACACCCACATCCGTGGACTGGCATCACACCCACATCCGTGGACTGGCATCACACCCACATCCGTGGACTAGCATCACACCCACATCCGTGGACTAGCATCACACCTACATCCGTGGACTAGCATCACACCCACATCCGTGGACTGGCATCACACCCACATCCGTGGACTGGCATCACACCCACATCCGTGGACTGACATCAGACCCACATCCGTGGACTGACATCACACCCACATCCATGGACTAGCATCACACCCACATCCGTGGACTGACATCACACCCACATCCATGGACTGACATCACACCCACATCCGTGGACTGGCATCACACCCACATCCGTGGACTGGCATCACACCCACATCCGTGGACTGACATCACACCCACATCCGTGGACTGACATCACACCCACATCCGTGGACTGGCATCACACCCACATCCGTGGACTGGCATCACACCCACATCCATAGACTGGCATCACACCCACATCCATGGACTGACATCATACTCACATCCGTGGACTGACATCACACCCACATCCGTGGACTAGCATCACACCCACATCCATGGACTGGCATCACACCCACATCCATGGACTGGCATCACACCCACATCCATGGACTGGCATCACACCCACATCCGTGGACTAGCATCACACCCACATCCGTGGACTGGCATCACACCCACATCCGTGGACTGACATCACACCCACATCCGTGGAATGACATCACACCCACATCCGTGGACTAGCATCACACCCACATCCGTGGACTGACATCACACCCACATCCGTGGACTAGCATCACACCCACATCCGTGGAATGACATCACACCCACATCCGTGGACTAGCATCACACCCACATCCATGGACTGGCATCACACCCACATCCGTGGAATGACATCACACCCACATCCGTGGACTAGCATCACACCCACATCCGTGGAATGACATCACACCCACATCCGTGGACTAGCATCACACCCACATCCGTGGACTAGCATCACACCCACATCCGTGGACTGGCATCACACCCACATCCGTGGACTGGCATCACACCCACATCCGTGGAATGACATCACACCCACATCCGTGGACTAGCATCACACCCACATCCGTGGACTGGCATCACACCCACATCCGTGGACTGGCATCACACCCACATCCGTGGACTGACATCACACCCACATCCGTGGACTAGCATCACACCCACATCCGTGGACTGACATCACACCCACATCCGTGGACTAGCATCACACCCACATCCGTGGACTGACATCACACCCACATCCGTGGACTGGCATCACACCCACATCCGTGGACTGACATCACACCCACATCCGTGGACTGGCATCACACCCACATCCGTGGAATGACATCACACCCACATCCGTGGACTAGCATCACACCCACATCCGTGGACTAGCATCACACCCACATCCGTGGAATGACATCACACCCACATCCGTGGACTAGCATCACACCCACATCCGTGGACTAGCATCACACCCACATCCGTGGACTAGCATCACACCCACATCCATAGACTGACATCACACCCACATCCGTGGACTGGCATCACACCCACATCCGTGGACTAGCATCACACCCACATCCGTGGACTAGCATCACACCCACATCCGTGGACTAGCATCACACCCACATCCATAGACTGACATCACACCCACATCCGTGGACTAGCATCACACCCACATCCATAGACTGACATCACACCCACATCCGTGGACTGGCATCACACCCACATCCATAGACTGACATCACACCCACATCCATAGACTGACATCACACCCACATCCATAGACTGACATCACACCCACATCCGTGGACTAGCATCACACTCACATCCATGGACTAGCATCACACCCACATCCGTGGAATGACATCACACCCACATCCGTGGACTAGCATCACACCCACATCCGTGGACTGGCATCACACCCACATCCATAGACTGACATCACACCCACATCCGTGGACTAGCATCACACCCACATCCGTGGACTGACATCACACCCACATCCGTGGACTGGCATCACACCCACATCCGTGGACTGGCATCACACCCACATCCATAGACTGACATCACACCCACATCCGTGGACTAGCATCACACCCACATCCCTGGACTGGCATCACACCCACATCCGTGGACTGACATCAGACCCACATCCGTGGACTGGCATCACACCCACATCCATGGACTAACATCACACCCACATCCGTGGACTGACATCAGACCCACATCCGTGGACTGGCATCACACCCACATTCGTGGACTGGCATCACACCCACATCCGTGGACTGGCATCACACCCACATCCGTGGACTGACATCACACCCACATCCGTGGACTGGCATCACACCCACGTCCATGGACTGGCATCACACCCACGTCCGTGGACTGGCATCACACCCACATCCGTGGACTGGCATCACACCCACATCCGTGGACTGGCATCACACCCACGTCCGTGGACTGACATCACACCCACGTCCATGGACTGGCATCACACCCACGTCCATGGACTGGCATCACACCCACATCCGTGCACTGGCATCACACCCACATCCGTGCACTGGCATCACACCCACATCCGTGGACTGGCATCACACCCACGTCCATGGACTGGCATCACACCCACATCCGTGCACTGGCATCACACCCACATCCGTGCACTGGCATCAC
Organism: Scyliorhinus torazame; assembly: GCF_047496885.1. Taxonomy (NCBI): domain Eukaryota; kingdom Metazoa; phylum Chordata; class Chondrichthyes; order Carcharhiniformes; family Scyliorhinidae; genus Scyliorhinus; species Scyliorhinus torazame. The sequence goes on from NC_092719.1 coordinate 115,055,129, forward strand.
ACCCACATCCGTGCACTGGCATCACACCCACATCCATGGACTGACATCACACCCACATCCGTGGACTGACATCACACCCACATCCGTGGACTGTAATCACACCCACATCCGTGGACTGGAATCACACCCACATCCGTGGACTGGCACCACACCCACATCCATGGACTGGCATCACACCCACATCCGTGCACTGGCATCACACCCACATCCGTGCAGTGGCATCACACCCACATCCGTGCACTGGCATCACACCCACATCCGTGCACTGGCATCACACCCACATCCGTGGACTGGCACCACACCCACATCCATGGACTGGCACCACACCCACATCCGTGGACTGGCATCACACCCACATCCGTGGACTGGCATCAAATCCACATCCATGGACTGACATCACACCCACATCCATGGACTAGCATCACACCCACATCCGTGGACTAGCATCACACCCACATCCGTGGACTAGCATCACACCCACATCCGTGGACTAGCATCACACCCACATCCGTGGACTGGCATCACACCCACATCCATAGACTGACATCACACCCACATCCGTGGACTAGCATCACACCCACATCCGTGGACTAGCATCACACCCACATCCGTGGACTGGCATCACACCCACATCCATGGACTAGCATCACACCCACATCCGTGGACTGACATCAAATCCACATCCATGGACTAGCATCACACCCACATCCATGGACTAGCATCACACCCACATCCGTGGACTAGCATCACACCCACATCCATGGACTAGCATCACACCCACATCCGTGGACTAGCATCACACCCACATCCGTGGACTGGCATCACACCCACATCCATGGACTAGCATCACACCCACATCCGTGGACTGGCATCAAATCCACATCCATGGACTGACATCACACCCACATCCATGGACTAGCATCACACCCACATCCATGGACTAGCATCACACCCACATCCGTGGACTAGCATCACACCCACATCCGTGGACTGGCATCACACCCACATCCGTGGACTAGCATCACACCCACATCCGCGGACTGGCATCACACCCACATCCGTGGACTAGCATCAGACCCACATCCGTGGACTGGCATCACACCCACATCCGTGGACTAGCATCAGACCCACATCCGTGGACTGGCATCACACCCACATCCGTGGACTAGCATCAGACCCACATCCATGGACTGGCATCACACCCACATCCGTGGACTGGCATCACACCCACATCCGTGGACTAGCATCAGACCCACATCCATGGACTGACCTCACACCCACATCCGTGGACTGGCATCACACCCACATCCGTGGACTGGCATCACACCCACATCCGTGGACTGGCATCACACCCACATCCGTGGACTGACATCACACCCACATCCATGGACTGGTATCACACCCACATCCGTGGACTGACATCACACCCACATCCATGGACTGGTATCACACCCACATCCATGGACTGGCATCACACCCACATCCATGGACTGGCATCACACCCACATCCGTGGACTGACATCACACCCACATCCATGGACTGGCATCACACCACATCCGTGGACTGACATCACACCCACATCCATGGACTAGCATCACACCCACATCCGTGGACTAGCATCACACCCACATCCGTGGACTGGCATCACACCCACATCCGTGGACTGGCATCACACCCACATCCGTGGACTGGCATCACACCACATCCGTGGACTGACATCACACTCACATCCGTGGACTGGCATCACACCCACATCCGTGGACTAGCATCACACCCACATCCGTGGACTAGCATCACACCCACATCCGTGGACTGACATCACACTCACATCCGTGGACTGACATCACACCCACATCCGTGGACTGGCATCACACCCACATCCGTGGACTGACATCACACCCACATCCGTTGATTGGCATCACACCCACATCCGTGGACTAGCATCACACCCACATCCGTGGATTGGCATCACACCCACATCCGTGGACTAGCATCACACCCACATCCGTGGACTGGCATCGCACCCACATCCGTGGACTGGCATCACACCCACATCCATAGACTGACATCACACCCACATCCGTGGACTGGCATCACACCCACATCCATGGACTAGCATCACACCCACATCCGTGGACTAGCATCACACCCACATCCGTGGACTGGCATCACACCCACATCCATAGACTGACATCACACCCACATCCATGGACTGGCATCACATACACATCCATGGACTGACTGTAGCGCACAAAGACTCTCGAGAGACGAATAGAGATGAAGTCGATGAGGCTTTATTAAGCGTGACTTGTTCCCCGCAGTTCAGCAACAGACTGGCCTGCGGGGGAGAACTCCTGGTTCTTATACTCCGCCTTCAGGGAGGAGCTAGAGATCAACAGCCAACCAGGACCCGGGATCTGTCAGCCAATGACATCACGGCTTCACAGTCCCACATGACCCCTAATGCATACTACCACAGTGGTGCTTCGCATGGTGGTAGGGGTTTACAAGGCTGGTCCTGGGAGGAAAAAAACTTTTGCATGTCATCACAGTGCCCTACACTGCGCTATGTACAGGGTTTTTTGTTTTGAACTATTTACAGTATTCGTAAGAGGGAAAAAGGAAAAAAAATTCTCGTTAAAGTCCACAACATTCTAGTGTTACACCGATGCCACGAGTCGGTCGGGCGGTCTGGTCGTCCTTGTCGATCGCCTCAGCCCCGGTGGTGGTGGTGCTTGTTCCAGTGTTGTCGCCTCCGGGAGCTTTACGGTTTCTGCTTCAGCTTCACTTCTGGTCGGATTAGGGAGGAGGACCGATCCTCCCGGGAAGGGGGCGGTCGCGGGGTGCGCCGGTGGCAGGGAGGGGGTGATTGGTGTCGAGGGGGTGTGCGTGATGCCGGCGGGCGCCAGATCTCGCAGGGAGACCGTGTCCTGTTGGCCGTCGGGGTACTCCACGTAGGCGTACTGCGGGTTCGCGTGGAGGAGGTGAACCCTCTCGACCAACGGGTCCGACTTGTGCGCCCGCACATGTTTCCGGAGCAAGATGGGTCCTGGGGCCGCCAGCCAGGTCGGCAGCGACGTTCCAGAGGAGGACTTCCTGGGGAAGACAAGGAGGCGCTCATGAGGCGTTTGGTTAGTGGTGGTACACAGTAGCGACCGGATGGAGTGGAGGGCGTCCGGGAGGACCTCCTGCCACCGTGAAACTGGGAGATCACTGGACCGTAGGGCCAGTAGGACGGTCTTCCAGACCGTGCCGTTCTCCCTCTCTACTTGCCCGTTCCCCCGGGGGTTGTAGTTGGTCGTCCTGCTCGAGGCTATACCCTTGCTGAGCAGGAACTGGCGCAGCTCGTCACTCATGAAGGAGGACCCCCTGTCGCTATGGACGTATGCGGGGCAACCGAACAGTGTGAATATGGTGTTAAGGGCTTTAATGACTGTGGCCGCTGTCATGTCAAGGGGCAGCACGGTAGCCTTGTGGATAGCACAATTGCTTCACAGCTCCAGGGTCCCAGGTTCGATTCCAGCTTGGGTCACTGTCTGTGCGGAGTCTGCACATCCTCCCCGTGTGTGCGTGGGTTTCCTCCGGGTGCTCCGGTTTCCTCCCACAGTCCAAAGATGTGCAGGTTAGGTGGATTGGCCATGATAAATTGCCCTTAGTGTCCTAAATTGCCCTTAGTGTTGGGTGGGGTTACTGGGTTATGGGGATAAGGTGGAGGTGTGTACCTTGGGTAGGGTGCTCTTTCCAAGAGCCGGTGCAGACTCGATGGGCCGAATGGCCTCCTTCTGCACTGTAAATTCTATGATTCTATGTCAGGGCAGGGGATGGCGAAGGGGAAACAGGAGTACTCGTCCACCATGTTCAGGAAGTATGTGTTACGGTCGGTGGAGGGGAGGGGCCCTTTGAAATCCAGACTGAGGCGTTCAAAGGGACGGGAGGCCTTGATCAGGTGCGCGCTATCCGGCCTGAAAAAATGCGGTTTGCACTCTGCGCAGATGTGGCAGTTCCTTGTGACTGTACGGACCTCCTCCACGGAGTAGGGGAGGTTGCGGGACTTTATAAAATGGTAGAACCGAGTGACCCCCGGGTGGCAGAGGTCCTCGTGGAGGGTTTGGAGACGGTTAATTTGTGCGTTGGCACATGTGCCGCGGGATAGGGCATCGGACGGCTCGTTCAGCTTTCCGGGATGGTACAAGATCTCATAGTTGAAGGTGGAGAGCTCGATCCTCCACCTTAAGATCTTGTCATTTTTAATTTTGCCCCGCTGTGCATTATCGAACATGAAAGCTACTGACCGTTGGTCAGTGAGGAGAGTGAATCTCCTGCCGGCCAGGTAATGCCTCCAATGTCGCACAGCTTCCACTATGGCTTGGGCTTCCTTTTCCACTGAGGAGTGGCGGATTTCTGAGGCGTGGAGGGTTCGGGAGAAAAAGGCCACGGGTCTGCCCGCTTGGTTAAGGGTGGCCGCTAGAGCTACATCGGAGGCGTCGCTCTCGACCTGGAAAGGGAGGGACTCGTCGATGGCGCGCATCGTGGCCTTTGCGATATCCGCTTTGATGCGGCTGAAGGCCTGGCAAGCCTCTGTCGACAGAGGGAAGGTCGTGGTCTGTATTAGGGGGCGGGCCTTGTCTGCGTACTGGGGGACCCACTGGGCGTAATATGAAAAGAACCCCAGGCAGCGTTTTAGGGCTTTTGAGCAGTGAGGGAGGGGAAATTCCATGAGGGGGCGCATACGTTCGGGGTCGGGGCCTATTATCCCATTGCGCACTACATATCCCAAGATGGCTAGCCGGTTTGTGCTAAAAACGCACTTGTCCTCGTTGTATGTGAGGTTCAAGGCTTTAGCGGTCTGGAGGAAATTTTGGAGGTTGGCGTCGTGGTCCTGCTGATCGTGGCCGCAGATGGTTACGTTGTCGAGATACGGGAACGTGGCCTGCAACCCGTGTTGATCAACCATTCGGTCCATCTCTCGTTGGAAGACCGAGACCCCGTTTGTGACGCCAAATGGGACCCTTAGGAAGTGGTACAATCGCCCGTCTGCCTCGAAGGCTGTGTACTTGCGATCACTTGGACGGATGGGGAGCTGATGGTAGGCGGACTTGAGGTCCACGGTGGAGAAGACCTTATATTGGGCAATCCGATTGACCATGTCGGATATGCGGGGGAGAGGGTACGCATCTAGCTGTGTGTACCTGTTGATGGTCTGGCTATAGTCTATGACCATCCTTTGCTTCTCCCCTGTCTTTACTACTACCACCTGTGCTCTCCAGGGACTATTGCTGGCCTGGATTATGCCTTCCTTCAGTAGCCGCTGGACTTCGGACCGAATGAATGTCCGGTCCTGGGCGCTGTACCGTCTGCTTCTAGTGGCGACGGGTTTGCAATCCGGGGTGAGGTTTGCAAACAAGGATGGGGGCTCAACCTTGAGGGTTGCGAGGCCGCAGATAGTGAGTGGGGGTATTGGGCCGCCGAATTGGAAAGTTAGGCTCTGCAGATTGCACTGGAAGTCTAATCCCAGTAATGTGGGCGCGCAGAGTTGGGGAAGGACGTAGAGCCTGTAGTTTTTAAACTCCCTCCCTTGTACCGTTAGGGTCACTATGCAGAAGCCTTTGATCTGTACGGAGTGGGATCCTGCAGCTAGGGAAATCTTTTGCGCACTGGGACGGATGGTCAAAAAACAGCGTCTTACCGTGTCGGGGTGGATGAAGCTTTCTGTGCTCCCGGAGTCGACCAGGCATGGTGTCTCGTGCCCGTTGATCAGCACCGTTGTTGTCGTCGTCTGGAGCGTCCGGGGCCGTGCTTGGTCCAGCGTCATTGAGGCCAGACGTGGTCGTAGTGCTTCACCGTCTTCCTCGAACCCCGTGGAGCCGTCGATGCTGGGGTCCATTGTTGCCGTCCAAGATGGCGGCGGGGGTGAACAAAATGGCCGCCCCCATGCGTCGCACAGGGCTGGGGGGTCCCAAGATGGTGGCGCCTCTCCTCCCCTCGTGGTGGCCGGGACCCAAAATGGCGGCGCCTGCGGGTCGCACATGGGGCGCTGGGGGGGTTGGGGAGCGTTTGAAACGCGCAGGACTCCTTCTTCTCCGGGGACAGCGGTGGCCGGGACCCAAAATGGCTGCGCCTGCGGGTCGCACATGGGGCGCTGGGGGGGGTTGGGGAGCGTTTGAAACGCGCAGGACTCCTTCTTCTCCGGGGACAGCGGCGACCCCCCGGGACCGACACACAGCCGCGAAATGGCCCTTTTTCCCGCAGCTCTTGCAAATCGCTGCGCGGGCCGGGCAGCGCTGCCGGGGGTGTTTCGCCTGGCCGCAGAAATAGCAGCGGGCTCCCCGGGGAAGACTTGGCGTCTGAACCGCGCAAGCCTGTGGGGGGGGGGGGCGTTTGTCGCGACGGGGGTCCACGGAGCCCAAGGGGCTGCCGCGCGGTCGGGGCCGTAGGCGCGGGCGTTTCGCGCGGCCACATCTAGGGAGGCTGCAAGGGCCTGTGCCTCTGAGAGTCCTAGCGACTCTTTTTCTAAAAGTCTTTGGCGGATTTGGGGAGAGTTCATACCTGCCACAAACGCATCGCGAATTAACATGTCCGTGTGTTCAATCGCGTTTACCGGCGGGCAGCTGCAGGCCCGTCCCAAAATTCGCAGCGCAGCGTAGAATTCGTCTAGCGATTCTCCGGGACTTTGCCGTCTCGTTGCGAGTTGGTAGCGTGCGTAGACCTGGTTCACTGGGCGAACATAGATGCTCTTTAGTGCTGCGAACGCCGTCTGGAAATCCTCTGTGTCTTCGATGAGAGGGAACATTTCCGGGCTTACCCTCGATGCAGGACCTGTAGTTTCTGGTCTTCTGTGACCCGGCCGGGGGCCGTTCTGAGGTAGGCTTCGAAACAAGTCTGCCAGTGTTTAAAAACTGCTGCTGAGTTCACTGCGTGGGGGCTGATCCTCAGGCATTCCAGGTCGATCCTGAGCTCCATAGTCCTTTAAGCACGCTTAATAAATTGTAGCGCACAAAGACTCACGAGAGACGAATAGAGATGAAGTCGATGAGGCTTTATTAAGCGTGACTTGTTCCCCGCAGTTCAGCAACAGACTGGCCTGCGGGGGAGAACTCCTGGTTCTTACACTCCGCCTTCAGGGCGGAGCTAGAGATCAACAGCCAACCAGGACCCGGGATCTGTCAGCCAATGACATCACGGCTTCACAGTCCCACATGACCCCTAATGCATACTACCACACTGACATCACACCCACATCCATGGACTGGCATCACACACACATCCGTGGACTGGCATCACACCCACATCCATGGACTGGCATCACACCCACATCCATAGACTGACATCACACCCACATCCGTGGACTGGCATCACACCCACATCCATGGACTGGCATCACACCCACATCCATGGACTGGAATCACACACACATCCGTGGACTGACTTCACACCCACATCCATGGACTGGCATCACACCCACATCCGTGGACTGGCTTCACACCCACATCCGTGGACTGGCATCACACCCACATCCGCGGACTGCCATCACACCCACATCCGTGGACTGGCATCACACCCACATCCGTGGACTGGCATCACACCCACATCCGTGGACTGGCATCACACCCACATCCGTGGACTAGCATCACACCCACATCCGTGGACTAGCATAACACCCACATCCGTGGACTGGCATCACACCCACATCCGTGGACTGGCATCACACGCACATCCGTGGACTGGCATCACACCCACATCCCTGGACTTACATCACACCCACATCCGTGGACTGACATCACACCCACATCCGTGGACTGGCATCACACCCACATCCGTGGACTAGCATCACACCCACATCCATGGACTGGCATCACACCCACATCCGTGGACTAGCATCACACCCACATCCATAGACTGACATCACACCCACATCCGTGGACTGGCATCACACCCACATCCGTGGACTGGCATCACACCCACATCCGTGGACTGGCATCACACCCACATCCGTGGACTAGCATCACACCCACATCCGTGGACTAGCATAACACCCACATCCGTGGACTGGCATCACACCCACATCCGTGGACTGACATCACACCCACATCCGTGGACTAGCATCACACCCACATCCATAGACTGACATCACACCCACATCCGTGGACTGGCATCACACCCACATCCATGGACTAGCATCACACCCACATCCGTGGACTGGCATCACACCCACATCCCTGGACTTACATCACACCCACATCCGTGGACTGACATCACACCCACATCCGTGGACTGGCATCACACCCACATCCGTGGACTAGCATCACACCCACATCCGTGGACTGGCATCACACCCACATCCGTGGACTGACATCACACCCACATCCGTGGACTGACATCACACCCACATCCGTGGACTAGCATCACACCCACGTCCATAGACTGACATCACACCCACATCCGTGGACTGGCATCACACCCACATCCGTGGACTGGCATCACACCCACATCCGTGGACTGGCATCACACCCACATCCGTGGACTAGCATCACACCCACATCCATAGACTGGCATCACACCCACATCCCTGGACTGGCATCACACCCACATCCATAGACTGACATCACACCCACATCCGTGGACTGACATCACACCCACATCCGTGGACTGGCATCACACGCACATCCCTGGACTGGCATCACACCCACATCCGTGGACTGACATCACACCCACATCCATGGACTGGCATCACACCCACATCCATGGACTGGCATCACACCCACATCCGTGGACTGGCATCACACCCACATCCGTGGACTGGCATCACACCCACATCCATGGACTGGCATCACACCCACATCCGTGGACTGGCATCACACCCACATCCGTGGACTGACATCACACCCACATCCATGGACTGGCATCACACCCACATCCATGGACTGGCATCACACCCACATCCGTGGACTAGCATCACACCCACATCCATAGACTGACATCACACCCACATCCATGGACTGGCATCACACCCACATCCGTGGACTAGCATCACACCCACATCCATGGACTAGCATCACACCCACATCCATGGACTGGCATCACACCCACATCCGTGGACTGACATCACACCCACATCCATGGACTGGCATCACACCCACATCCATGGACTGGCATCACACCCACATCCGTGGACTAGCATCACACCCACATCCATAGACTGACATCACACCCACATCCATGGACTGGCATCACACCCACATCCGTGGACTGGCATCACACCCACATCCGTGGACTGGCATCACACCCACATCCGTGGACTAGCATCACACCCACATCCATGGACTGGCATCACACCCACATCCATGGACTGACATCACACCCACATCCGTGGACTGGCATCACACCCACATCCGTGGACTGGCATCACACCCACATCTGTGGACTGGCATCACACCCACATCCGTGGACTGACATCACACCCACATCCGTGGACTGACATCACACCCACATCCATGGACTGGCATCACATCCACATCCGTGGACTTACATCACACCCACATCCGTGGACTGACATCACACCCACATCCATGGACTGACATCACACCAACATCCGTGGATTAGCATCACACCCACATCCGTGGACTGGCATCACACCCACATCCGTGGATTAGCATCACACCCACATCCGTGGATTAGCATCACACCCACATCCGTGGACTGGCATCACACCCACATCCGTGGACTGGCATCACACCCACATCCGTGGATTAGCATCACACCCACATCCGTGGACTGGCATCACACCCACATCCATAGACTGACATCACACCCACATCCGTGGACTAGCATCACACCCACATCCGTGGACTGGCATCACACCCACATCCATGGACTGGCATCACACCCACATCCGTGGACTGGCATCACACCCACATCCATGGACTGACATCACACCCACATCCATGGACTGGCATCACACCCACATCCATAGACTGGCATCACACCCACATCCGTGGACTAGCATCACACCCACATCCGTGGACTGGCATCACACCCACATCCGTGGACTGACATCACACCCACATCCGTGGACTAGCTTCACACCCACATCCGTGGACTGGCATCACACCCACATCCGTGGACTGACATCACACCCACATCCGTGGACTAGCATCACACCCACATCCGTGGACTGACATCACACCCACATCCATGGACTGGCATCACACCCACATTCGTGGACTGGCATCACACCCACATCCGTGGACTGACATCACACCCACATCCATGGACTGGCATCACACCCACATCCGTGGACTAGCATCACACCCACATCCGTGGACTGGCATCACACCCACATCCGTGGACTGGCATCACACCCACATCCGTGGACTGGCATCACACCCACATCCGTGGACTGACATCACACCCACATCCATGGACTGGCATCACACCCACATCCGTGGACTGACATCACACCCACATCCGTGGACTGGCATCACACCCACATCCGTGGACTGACATCACACCCACATCCATGGACTGGCATCACACCCACATCCGTGGACTAGCATCACACCCACATCCGTGGACTGACATCACACCCACATCCATGGACTGGCATCACACCCACATCCGTGGACTGGCATCACACCCACATCCATGGACTGACATCACACCCACATCCATGGACTGGCATCACACCCACATCCATAGACTGGCATCACACCCACATCCGTGGACTAGCATCACACTCACATCCATAGACTGGCATCACACCCACATCCGTGGACTAGCATCACACCCACATCCGTGGACTGGCATCACACCCACATCCGTGGACTGACATCACACCCACATCCATGGACTGACATCACACCCACATCCGTGGATTAGCATCACACCCACATCCGTGGATTAGCATCACACCCACATCCGTGGACTGGCATCACACCCACATCCGTGGATTAGCATCACACCCACATCCGTGGACTGGCATCACACCCACATCCGTGGATTAGCATCACACCCACATCCGTGGACTAGCATCACACCCACATCCGTGGACTGGCATCACACCCACATCCGTGGATTAGCATCACACCCACATCCGTGGACTGACATCACACCCACATCCGTGGACTAGCATCACACCCACATCCATGGATTAGCATCACACCCACATCCGTGGACTGGCATCACACCCACATCCGTGGATTAGCATCACACCCACATCTGTGGACTGGCATCACACCCACATCCGTGGACTGACATCACACCCACATCCGTGGACTAGCATCACACCCACATCCATAGACTGACATCACACCCACATCCGTGGACTGGCATCACACCCACATCCATGGACTGACATCACACCCACATCCGTGGACTGGCATCACACCCACATCCGTGGATTAGCACCACACCCACATCTGTGGACTAGCATCACACCCACATCCGTGGACGAGCATCACACCCACATCCGTGGACTAGCATCACACCCACATCCATGGACTAGCATCACACCCACATCCATAGACTGACATCACACCCACATCCGTGGACTGGCATCACACACACATCCGTGGACTGGCATCACACCCACATCCATACACTGGCATCACACCCACATCCATGGACTGGCATCACACCCACATCCGTGGACTGGCATCACATCCACATCCGTGGACTGGCATCACACCCACATCCGTGGACTGACATCACACCCACATCCGTGGACTGGCATCACACCCACATCCGTGGATTAGCATCACACCCACATCCGTGGACTGGCATCACACCCACATCCGTGGACTGGCATCACACCCACATCCGTGGACTGGCATCACACCCACATCCGTGGACTGGCATCACACCCACATCCGTGGATTAGCATCACACCCACATCCGTGGACTGGCATCACACCCACATCCGTGGATTAGCATCACACCCACATCCGTGGACTGGCATCACACCCACATCCGTGGACTAGCATCACATCCACATCCGTGGACTGGCATCACATCCACATCCGTGGACTGGCATCACACCCACATCCGTGGACTGGCATCACACCCACATCCGTGGACTGGCATCACACCCACATCCGTGGACTGGCATCACACCCACATCCGTGGACTGGCATCACACCCACATCCGTGGACTGGCATCACACCCACATCCGTGGATTAGCATCACACCCACATCCATGGACTGGCATCACACCCACATCCGTGGACTGGCATCACACCCACATCCATGGACTGGCATCACACCCACATCCATGGACTGACATCACACCCACATCCGTGGACTGACATCACACACACATCCGTGGACTGGCATCACACCCACATCCGTGGACTGGCATCACACCCACATCCGTGGACTGACATCACACCCACATCCATAGACTGACATCACACCCACATCCATGGACTAGCATCACACCCACATCCATAGACTGGCATCACACCCACATCCGTGGACTGGCATCACACCCACATCCATGGACTAGCATCACACCCACATCCATAGACTGGCATCACACCCACATCCATGGACTGACATCACACCCACATCCGTGGACTGGCATCACACCCACATCCGTGGACTAGCATCACACCCACATCCGTGGACTGGCATCACACCCACATCCGTGGACTAGCATCACACCCACATCCGTGGACTGACATCACACCCACATCCATAGACTGGCATCACACCCACATCCATGGACTGGCATCACACCCACATCCGTGGACTGACATCACACCCACATCCATGGACTGGCATCACACCCACATCCGTGGACTAGCATCACACCCACATCCGTGGACTGGCATCACACCCACATCCGTGGACTGGCATCACACCCACATCCGTGGACTAGCATCACACCCACATCCGTGGACTAGCATCACACCCACATCCGTGGATTGGCATCACACCCACATCCGTGGACTGGCATCACACCCACATCCGTGGACTAGCATCACACCCACATCCGTGGACTGGCATCACACCCACATCCGTGGACTAGCATCACACCCACATCCGTGGACTGGCATCACACCCACATCCGTGGACTAGCATCACACCCACATCCGTGGACTGGCATCACACCCACATCCGTGGACTAGCATCACACCCACATCCGTGGACTGACATCACACCCACATCCATGGACTGGCATCACACCCACATCCGTGGACTGACATCACACCCACGTCCATGGACTGGCATCACACCCACATCCGTGGACTGGCATCACACCCACATCCGTGGATTGGCATCACACCCACATCCGTGGATTGGCATCACACCCACATCCGTGGACTGGCATCACACCCACATCCAGGGACTAGCATCACACCCACATCAGTGGACTGGCATCACACCCACATCCATAGACTGACATCACACCCACATCCGTGGACTAGCATCACACCCACATCCATGGACTGACATCACACCCACATCCATGGACTGACATCACACCCACATCCGTGGACTGACATCACACCCACATCCATAGACTGACATCACACCCACATCCGTGGACTGGCATCACACCCACATCCGTGGACTGGCATCACACCCACATCCGTGGACTGGTATCACACCCACATCCGTGGACTGACATCACACCCACATCCATAGACTGACATCACACCCACATCCGTGGACTGGCATCACACCCACATCCGTGGACTGGCATCACACCCACATCCGTGGACTGACATCACACCCACATCCATAGACTGACATCACACCCACATCCGTGGACTAGCATCACACCCACATCCATGGACTAGCATCACACCCACATCCGTGGACTGGCATCACACCCACATCCGTGGACTGGCATCACACCCACATCCATGGACTAGCATCACACCCACATCCGTGGACTGGCATCACACCCACATCCGTGGACTGACATCACACCCACATCCATGGACTGACATCACACCCACATCCATGGACTGACATCACACCCACATCCATAGACTGACATCACACCCACATCCATGGACTGGCATCACACCCACATCCATAGACTGGCATCACACCCACATCCGTGGACTGACATCACACCCACATCCGTGGACTGGCATCACACCCACATCCATAGACTGGCATCACACCCACATCCGTGGACTGACATCACACCCACATCCGTGGACTGACATCACACCCACATCCATAGACTGACATCACACCCACATCCATAGACTGACATCACACCCACATCCATGGACTGGAATCACACCCACATCCGTGGACTGACATCACACCCACATCCATGGACTGGCATCACACCCACATCCGTGGACTGGCATCACACCCACATCCGTGGACTGGCATCACACCCACATCCGTGGACTGACATCACACCCACATCCGTGGACTGGCATCACACCCACATCCGTGGACTGACATCACACCCACATCCGTGGACTGACATCACACCCACATCCGTGGACTGGCATCACACCCACATCCGTGGACTGACATCACACCCACATCCCTGGACTGGCATCACACCCACATCCGTGGACTGACATCACACCCACATCCGTGGACTAGCATCACACCCACATCCGTGGACTGACATCACACCCACATCCGTGGACTGGCATCACACCCACATCCGTGGACTAGCATCACACCCACATCCATGGACTAGCATCACACCCACATCCATGGACTGGCATCACACCCACATCCGTGGACTGGCATCACACCCACATCCGTGGACTGGCATCACACCCACATCCGTGGACTGACATCACACCCACATCCGTGGACTGACATCACACCCACATCCGTGGACTGACATCACACCCACATCCGTGGACTGACATCACACCCACATCCGTGGACTGGCATCACACCCACATCCGTGGACTGACATCACACCCACATCCATGGACTGACATCACACCCACATCCGTGGACTGACATCACACCCACATCCGTGGACTGGCATCACACCCACATCCGTGGACTGACATCACACCCACATCCGTGGACTGGCATCACACCCACATCCGTGGACTGGCATCACACCCACATCCATGGACTGGCATCACACCCACATCCGTGGACTGGCATCACACCCACATCCGTGGACTGACATCACACCCACATCCGTGGACTGGCATCACACCCACATCCGTGGACTGGCATCACACCCACATCCATGGACTGGCATCACACCCACATCCGTGGACTGACATCACACCCACATCCGTGGACTAGCATCACACCCACATCCGTGGACTGACATCACACCCACATCCGTGGACTAGCATCACACCCACATCCATGGACTGGCATCACACCCACATCCGTGGACTGGCATCACACCCACATCCATGGACTGACATCACACCCACATCCGTGGACTGGCATCACACCCACATCCGTGGACTGACATCACACCCACATCCATGGACTGACATCACACCCACATCCATGGACTTACATCACACCCACATCCGTGGACTGGCATCACACCCACATCCGTGGACTGGCATCACACCCACATCCATGGACTGACATCACACCCACATCCGTGGACTGGCATCACACCCACATCCGTGGACTGACATCACACTCACATCCGTGGACTGGCATCACACCCACATCCGTGGACTGGCATCACACCCACATCCATGGACTGGCACCACACCCACATCCGTGGACTGACATCAGACCCACATCCGTGGACTGGCATCACACCCACATCCGTGGACTAGCATCACACCCACATCCGTGGACTAGCATCACACCCACATCCATGGACTGACATCACACCCACATCCGTGGACTGGCATCACACCCACATCCATGGACTGACATCACACCACATCCGTGGACTGGCATCACACCCACATCCGTGGACTGACATCACACCCACATCCGTGGACTGACATCACACCACATCCGTGGACTGGCATCACACCCACATCCGTGGACTGACATCACACCACATCCGTGGACTGACATCACACCCACATCCGTGGACTGGCATCAAACCCACATCCGTGGACTGGCATCACACCCACATCCGTGGACTGGCATCACACCCACATCCGTGGACTGGCATCAAACCCACATCCGTGGACTGACATCACACCCACATCCGTGGACTGGCATCACACCCACATCCGTGGACTGACATCACACCCACATCCATAGACTGACATCACACCCACATCCGTGGACTGGCATCACACCCACATCCGTGGACTGGCATCATACCCACATCCGTGGACTGACATCACACCCACATCCATGGACTGACATCACACCCACATCCGTGGACTGACATCACACCCACATCCATGGACTGGCATCATACCCACATCCGTGGACTGGCATCACACCCACATCCGTGGACTGGCATCATACCCACATCCGTGGACTGACATCACACCCACATCCGTGGACTGACATCACACCCACATCCGTGGACTGGCAACACACCCACATCCGTGGACTAGCATCACACCCACATCCGTGGACTGGCATCACACCCACATCCGTGGACTGACATCACACCCACATCCATGGACTTACATCACACCCACATCCGTGGACTGGCATCACACCCACATCCGTGGACTGGCAACACACCCACATCCGTGGACTAGCATCACACCCACATCCGTGGACTGACATCACACCCACATCCATGGACTTACATCACACCCACATCCATGGACTTACATCACACCCACATCCGTGGACTGACATCACACCACATCCGTGGACTGACATCACACCCACATCCGTGGACTGACATCACACCCACATCCGTGGACAGGCATCACACCCACATCCGTGGACTGACATCACACCCACATCCGTGGACTTACATCACACCCACATCCGTGGACTGACATCACACCCACATCCATGGACTGGCATCACACCCACATCCGTGGACTGACATCACACCCACATCCGTGGACTGACATCACACCACATCCGTGGACTGGCATCACACCCACATCCGTGGACTGGCATCAAACCCACATCCGTGGACTGGCATCATACCCACATCCGTGGACTTACATCACACCCACATCCATAGACTGACATCACACACACATCCGTGGACTAGCATCACACCCACATCCGTGGACTGACATCACACCAACATCCGTGGACTAGCATCACACCCACATCCGTGGACTAGCATCACACCCACATCCGTGGACTGACATCACACCCACATCCGTGGACTAGCATCACACCCACATCCGTGGACTGACATCACACCCACATCCGTGGACTGGCATCACACCCACATCCATGGACTGACATCACATCCACATCCATGGACTGGCATCACACCCACATCCGTGGACTAGCATCACACCCACATCCGTGGACTAGCATCACACCCACATCCGTGGACTAGCATCACACCCACATCCGTGGACTGACATCACACCCACATCCGTGGACTAGCATCACACCCACATCCGTGGACTGACATCACACACACATCCGTGGACTAGCATCACACCCACATCCGTGGACTAGCATCACACCCACATCCGTGGACTGACATCACACCCACATCCGTGGACTGACATCACACACACATCCGTGGACTGACATCACACCCACATCCATAGACTGACATCACACCCACATCCGTGGACTGACATCACACCCACATCCATAGACTGACATCACACCCACATCCGTGGACTGGCATCACACCCACATCCATGGACTAGCATCACACCCACATCCGTGGACTAGCATCACACCCACATCCGTGGACTGGCATCACACCCACATCCATAGACTGACATCACACCCACATCCGTGGACTAGCATCACACCCACATCCGTGGACTAGCATCACACCCACATCCGTGGACTGGCATCACACCCACATCCATAGACTGACATCACACCCACATCCGTGGACTAGCATCACACCCACATCCATGGACTAGCATCACACCCACATCCGTGGACTAGCATCACACCCACATCCGTGGACTAGCATCACACCCACATCCATGGACTAGCATCACACCCACATCCGTGGACTAGCATCACACCCACATCCGTGGACTGGCATCACACCCACATCCGTGGACTGGCATCACACCCACATCCGTGGACTGACATCACACCCACATCCGTGGACTAGCATCACACCCACATCCGTGGACTAGCATCACACCCACATCCGTGGACTAGCATCACACCCACATCCGTGGACTGGCATCACACCCACATCCGTGGACTGACATCACACCCACATCCATGGACTGGCATCACACCCACATCCATGGACTGACATCACACCCACATCCGTGGACTGACATCACACACACATCCGTGGACTGACATCACACCCACATCCGTGGACTGACATCACACACACATCCGTGGACTGACATCACACCCACATCCGTGGGCTGGCATCACACCCACATCCATGGACTGACATCACACCCACATCCGTGGACTGACATCACACCCACATCCGTGGACTGACATCACACACACATCCGTGGACTGACATCACACCCACATCCGTGGACTGACATCACACCCACATCCATGGACTGACATCACACCCACATCCATGGACTGACATCACACCCACATCCATGGACTAGCATCACACCCACATCCGTGGACTAGCATCACACCCACATCCGTGGACTAGCATCACACCCACATCCGTGGACTGACATCACACCCACATCCGTGGACTGACATCACACCCACATCCATGGACTGACATCACACCCACATCCATGGACTAGCATCACACCCACATCCGTGGACTGACATCACACCCACATCCGTGGACTAGCATCACACCCACATCCGTGGACTGACATCACACCCACATCCGTGGACTAGCATCACACCCACATCCGTGGACTGACATCACACCCACATCCGTGGACTGACATCACACCCACATCCGTGGACTGGCATCACACCCACATCCATAGACTGACATCACACCCACATCCGTGGACTGACATCACACCCACATCCGTGGACTAGCATCACACACACATCCGTGGACTAGCATCACACCCACATCCGTGGACTGACATCACACCCACATCCATGGACTGACATCACACCCACATCCGTGGACTGACATCACACCCACATCCATGGACTGACATCACACCCACATCCGTGGACTGACATCACACCCACATCCATGGACTGACATCACACCCACATCCGTGGACTAGCATCACACCCACATCCGTGGACTGACATCACACCCACATCCGTGGACTGACATCACACCCACATCCATGGACTGACATCACACCCACATCCATGGACTAGCATCACACCCACATCCGTGGACTGACATCACACCCACATCCGTGGACTGACATCACACCCACATCCATGGACTGACATCACACCCACATCCGTGGACTAGCATCACACCCACATCCGTGGACTGACATCACACCCACATCCATGGACTGGCATCACACCCACATCCGTGGACTGACATCACACCCACATCCATGGACTGACATCACACCCACATCCATGGACTAGCATCACACCCACATCCGTGGACTGACATCACACCCACATCCATGGACTGACATCACACCCACATCCATGGACTGGCATCACACCCACATCCGTGGACTGACATCACACCCACATCCATGGACTGGCATCACACCCACATCCATGGACTGGCATCACACCCACATCCATGGACTGACATCACACCCACATCCGTGGACTGACATCACACCCACATCCGTGGACTGACATCACACCCACATCCATGGACTGACATCACACCCACATCCATGGACTGGCATCACACCCACATCCGTGGACTGACATCACACCCACATCCATGGACTGGCATCACACCCACATCCATGGACTGGCATCACACCCACATCCATGGACTGACATCACACCCACATCCGTGGACTGACATCACACCCACATCCATAGACTGACATCACACCCACATCCATGGACTGACATCACACCCACATCCATGGACTGACATCACACCCACATCCGTGGACTAGCATCACACCCACATCCGTGGACTAGCATCACACCCACATCCATAGACTGACATCACACCCACATCCGTGGACTAGCATCACACCCACATCCGTGGACTAGCATCACACCCACATCCATGGACTGACATCACACCCACATCCATGGACTGACATCACACCCACATCCGTGGACTAGCATCACACCCACATCCATGGACTGACATCACACCCACATCCATGGACTGACATCACACCCACATCCATAGACTGACATCACACCCACATCCGTGGACTAGCATCACACCCACATCCGTGGACTAGCATCACACCCACATCCGTGGACTAGCATCACACCCACATCCATAGACTGACATCACACCCACATCCGTGGACTGACATCACACCCACATCCATGGACTGACATCACACCCACATCCGTGGACTAGCATCACACCCACATCCATGGACTGACATCACACCCACATCCATGGACTGACATCACACCCACATCCATAGACTGACATCACACCCACATCCATAGACTGACATCACACCCACATCCATAGACTGACATCACACCCACATCCGTGGACTAGCATCACACCCACATCCATGGACTAGCATCACACCCACATCCGTGGACTGGCATCACACCCACATCCGTGGACTGGCATCACACACACATCCGTGGACTGACATCACACCCACATCCGTGGACTGACATCACACCCACATCCATAGACTGACATCACACCCACATCCATAGACTGACATCACACCCACATCCATAGACTGACATCACACCCACATCCGTGGACTGACATCACACCCACATCCGTGGACTGACATCACACACACATCCGTGGACTGGCATCACACCCACATCCGTGGACTGGCATCACACACACATCCGTGGACTGACATCACACCCACATCCATAGACTGACATCACACACACATCCGTGGACTAGCATCACACCCACATCCGTGGACTGGCATCACACCCACATCCGTGGACTGGCATCACACCCACATCCGTGGACTAGCATCACACCCACATCTGTGGACTGGCATCACACCCACATCCGTGGACTGGCATCACACCCACATCCATGGACTGGCATCACACCCACATCCGTGGACTGACATCACACCCACATCCGTGGACTGGCGTCACACACACATCCGTGGACTAGCATCACACCCACATCCGTGGACTGGCATCACACCCACATCCGTGGACTGGCATCACACCCACATCCGTGGACTGGCATCACACCCACATCCGTGGACTGGTATCACACACACATCCATGGACTGGTATCACACACACATCCGTGGACTGACATCACACCCACATCCGTGGACTGGCATCACACCCACATCCGTGGACTGGCACCACACCCACATCCGTGGACTGGTATCACACACACATCCGTGGACTGACATCACACCCACATCCGTGGACTGGCATCACACCCACATCCGTGGACTGACATCACACCCACATCCGTGGACTGACATCACACCCACATCCGTGGACTGGTATCACACACACATCCGTGGACTGGCGTCACACCCACATCCGTGGACTGACATCACACCCACATCCCTGGACTGGCATCACACCCACATCCATGGACTGGTATCACACCCACATCCGTGGACTGGTATCACACCCACATCCGTGGACTGGTATCACACACAGATCCGTGGACTGGCATCACACCCACATCCATGGACTGGCATCACACCCACATCCGTGGACTGGCATCACACCCACATCCATGGACTGGCATCACACCCACATCCGTGGACTGGTATCACACCCACATCCGTGGACTGGTATCACACCCACATCCGTGGACTGACATCACACCCACATCCGTGGACTGACATCACACCCACATCCGTGGACTGGTATCACACACACATCCGTGGACTGGCGTCACACCCACATCCGTGGACTGACATCACACCCACATCCGTGGACTGACATCACACCCACATCCGTGGACTGGCATCACACCCACATCCGTGGACTAGCATCACACACACATCCGTGGACTGACATCACAC
Source organism: Scyliorhinus torazame (assembly GCF_047496885.1). Taxonomy (NCBI): domain Eukaryota; kingdom Metazoa; phylum Chordata; class Chondrichthyes; order Carcharhiniformes; family Scyliorhinidae; genus Scyliorhinus; species Scyliorhinus torazame. The sequence goes on from NC_092719.1 coordinate 115,077,258, forward strand.
CCACATCCGTGGACTGGTATCACACACACATCCGTGGACTGGCATCACACACACATCCGTGGACTGGCATCACACCCACATCCGTGCACTGGCATCACACCCACATCCGTGGACTAGCATCACACCCACATCCGTGGACTAGCATCACACCCACATCCATAGACTGACATCACACCCACATCCATGGACTGGCATCACACCCACATCCGTGGACTAGCATCACACCCACATCCGTGGACTAGCATCACACCCACATCCATAGACTGACATCACACCCACATCCATGGACTGGCATCACACCCACATCCGTGGACTGGCATCACACCCACATCCGTGGACTGGTATCACACACACATCCGTGGACTGGCATCACACCCACATCCGTGGACTGACATCACACCCACATCTGTGGACTGGCATCACACCCACATCCGTGGACTGGCATCACACCCACATCCGTGGACTAGCATCACACCCACATCCGTGGACTGGTATCACACACACATCCGTGGACTGGTATCACACACACATCCGTGGACTAGCATCACACCCACATCCGTGGACTGGCATCACACCCACATCCGTGGACTGGCATCACACCCACATCCATGGACTGACATCACACCCACATCCGTGGACTGGCATCACACCCACATCCGTGGACTAGCATCACACCCACATCCATGGACTGGCATCACACCCACATCCGTGGACTGGCATCATACCCACATCCGTGGACTGGCATCATACCCACATCCGTGGACTGACATCACACCCACATCCGTGGACTAGCATCACACCCACATCCGTGGACTGGCATCATACCCACATCCGTGGACTGGCATCATACCCACATCCGTGGACTGGCATCACACCCACATCCGTGGACTGGCATCATACCCACATCCGTGGACTGGCATCATACCCACATCCGTGGACTGGCATCACACCCACATCCGTGGACTGGCATCATACCCACATCCGTGGACTGACATCACACCCACATCCGTGGACTGACATCACACCCACATCCGTGGACTGGCATCATACCCACATCCGTGGACTGACATCACACCCACATCCATGGACTTACATCACACCCACATCCGTGGACTGGCATCACACCCACATCCGTGGACTGACATCACATCCACTCCGTGGACTGGCATCACACCCACATCCGTGGTCTGACATCACACCCACATCCGTGGACTGGCATCATACCCACATCCGTGGACTGACATCACACCCACATCCATGGACTTACATCACACCCACATCCGTGGACTGGCATCACACCCACATCCATGGACTGACATCACACCCACATCCGTGGACTGGCATCACACCCACATCCGTGGACTGGCATCACACCCACATCCGTGGACTGACATCACACCCACATCCGTGGACTGGCATCACACCCACATCCATGGACTGGCAACACACCCACATCCGTGGACTGGCAACACACCCACATCCGTGGACTAGCATCACACCCACATCCGTGGACTGGCATCACACCCACATCCGTGGACTGACATCACACCCACATCCATGAACTTACATCACACCCACATCCGTGGACTGACATCACACCCACATCCATGGACTGACATCACACACACATCCGTGGACTGACATCACACCCACATCCATGGACTGACATCACACCACATCCGTGGACTGACATCACACCCACATCCGTGGACTGACATCACACCCACATCCGTGGACTTACATCACACCCACATCCGTGGACTGACATCACACCCACATCCATGGACTGGCATCACACCCACATCCGTGGACTGGCATCACACCCACATCCGTGGACTGACATCACACCCACATCCGTGGACTGACATCACACCACATCCGTGGACTGACATCACACCCACATCCGTGGACTTACATCACACCCACATCCGTGGACTGACATCACACCCACATCCGTGGACTGACATCACACCCACATCCGTGGACTGACATCACACCCACATCCGTGGACTGACATCACACACACATCCGTGGACTAGCATCACACCCACATCCGTGGACTGACATCACACCCACATCCGTGGACTGACATCACACACACATCCGTGGACTGGCATCACACCCACATCCGTGGACTGGCATCACACCCACATCCGTGGACTGACATCACACACACATGGGTGGACTGGCATCACACCCACATCCGTGGACTGGCATCACACCCACATCCGTGGACTGGCATCACACCCACATCCGTGGACTGGCATCACACCCACATCCGTGGACTGACATCACACACACATCCGTGGACTGGCATCACACCCACATCCATGGACTGGCATCACACCCACATCCGTGGACTGACATCACACCCACATCCGTGGACTAGCATCACACCCACATCCGTGGACTGGCATCACACCCACATCCGTGGACTAGCATCACACCCACATCCGTGGACTAGCATCACACCCACATCCGTGGACTGGCATCACACACACATCCGTGGACTGGCATCACACCCACATCCATGGACTGGCATCACACCCACATCCGTGGACTGACATCACACCCACATCCGTGGACTAGCATCACACCCACATCCGTGGACTGACATCACACCCACATCCGTGGACTGACATCACACCCACATCCGTGGACTAGCATCACACCCACATCCGTGGACTAGCATCACACCCACATCCGTGGACTGACATCACACCCACATCCATGGACTGACATCACACCCACATCCGTGGACTGACATCACACCCACATCCGTGGACTGGCATCACACCCACATCCATGGACTAGCATCACACCCACATCCGTGGACTGGCATCACACCCACATCCGTGGACTAGCATCACACCCACATCCATGGACTGGCATCACACCCACATCCGTGGACTGGCATCACACCCACATCCGTGGACTGACATCAGACCCACATCCATGGACTGACATCACACCCACATCCGTGGACTGGCATCACACCCACATCCATAGACTGACATCACACCCACATCCGTGGACTAGCATCACACCCACATCCGTGGACTGGCATCACACCCACATCCGTGGACTGACATCACACCCACATCCGTGGACTGGCATCACACCCACATCCGTGGACTGGCATCACACCCACATCCGTGGACTGGCAACACACCCAGATCCGTGGACTGGCATCACACCCACATCCGTGGACTGACATCACACCCACATCCGTGGACTGGCATCACACCCACATCCGTGGACTGGCATCACACCCACATCCGTGGACTGGCAACACACCCACATCCGTGGACTGGCATCACACCCACATCCGTGGACTGGCATCACACCCACATCCGTGGACTGACATCACACCCACATCCATGGACTTACATCACACCCACATCCGTGGACTGACATCACACCCACATCCATGGACTTACATCACACCCACATCCGTGGACTGACATCACACACACATCCGTGGACTGACATCACACCCACATCCATGGACTTACATCACACCCACATCCGTGGACTGACATCACACACACATCCGTGGACTGACATCACACCCACATCCATGGACTGACATCACACCCACATCCGTGGACTGGCATCACACCCACATCCGTGGACTGGCATCACACCCACATCCGTGGACTGACATCACACCCACATCCGTGGACTTACATCACACCCACATCCGTGGACTGACATCACACCCACATCCATGGACTGGCATCACACCCACATCCGTGGACTGACATCACACCCACATCCGTGGACTGACATCACACCACATCCGTGGACTGACATCACACCCACATCCGTGGACTGGCATCACACCCACATCCGTGGACTGACATCACACCACATCCGTGGACTGACATCACACCCACATCCGTGGACTGGCATCACACCCACATCCGTGGACTGGCATCACACCCACATCCATGGACTGGCATCACACCCACATCCATGGACTAGCATCACACCCACATCCGTGGACTTACATCACACCCACATCCGTGGACTGGCATCACACCCACATCCGTGGACTGACATCACACCCACATCCGTGGACTGACATCACACCCACATCCGTGGACTGACATCACACCCACATCCGTGGACTGACATCACACCCACATCCGTGGACTGACATCACACACACATCCGTGGACTAGCATCACACCCACATCCGTGGACTGACATCACACACACATCCGTGGACTAGCATCACACCCACATCCGTGGACTGGCATCACACCCACATCCGTGGACTGGCATCACACCCACATCCGTGGACTGGCATCACACCCACATCCGTGGACTGACATCACACACACATCCGTGGACTGGCATCACACCCACATCCATGGACTGGCATCACACCCACATCCGTGGACTGACATCACACCCACATCCGTGGACTAGCATCACACCCACATCCGTGGACTAGCATCACACCCACATCCGTGGACTAGCATCACACCCACATCCGTGGACTGACATCACACACACATCCGTGGACTAGCATCACACCCACATCCATAGACTGACATCACACCCACATCCGTGGACTGACATCACACCCACATCCGTGGACTGGCATCATACCCACATCCGTGGACTGACATCACACACACATCCGTGGACTAGCATCACACCCACATCCATAGACTGACATCACACCCACATCCGTGGACTGGCATCACACCCACATCCATGGACTAGCATCACACCCACATCCGTGGACTAGCATCACACCCACATCCGTGGACTAGCATCACACCCACATCCGTGGACTAGCATCACACCCACATCCGTGGACTGGCATCACACCCACATCCGTGGACTGGCATCACACCCACATCCGTGGACTGACATCACACCCACATCCGTGGACTAGCATCACACCCACATCCGTGGACTAGCATCACACCCACATCCGTGGACTAGCATCACACCCACATCCGTGGACTGACATCACACCCACATCCGTGGACTGGCATCACACCCACATCCGTGGACTGACATCACACACACATCCGTGGACTGACATCACACCCACATCCGTGGACTGGCATCACACCCACATCCATGGACTGACATCACACCCACATCCGTGGACTGACATCACACCCACATCCGTGGACTAGCATCACACCCACATCCGTGGACTAGCATCACACCCACATCCGTGGACTGACATCACACCCACATCCGTGGACTGACATCACACCCACATCCGTGGACTAGCATCACACCCACATCCATGGACTGGCATCACACCCACATCCGTGGACTGGCATCACACCCACATCCATGGACTGGCATCACACCCACATCCGTGGACTAGCATCACACCCACATCCATGGACTGACATCACACCCACATCCGTGGACTAGCATCACACCCACATCCATGGACTGGCATCACACCCACATCCGTGGACTGGCATCACACCCACATCCGTGGACTGGCATCACACCCACATCCATGGACTGGCATCACACCCACATCCGTGGACTGACATCACACCCACATCCATAGACTGACATCACACCCACATCCATAGACTGACATCACACCCACATCCGTGGACTGGCATCACACCCACATCCATGGACTGGCATCACACCCACATCCGTGCACTGGCATCACACCCACATCCGTGGACTGACATCACACCCACATCCATAGACTGACATCACACCCACATCCGTGGACTGACATCACACCCACATCCGTGGACTAGCATCACACCCACATCCGTGGACTAGCATCACACCCACATCCGTGGACTAGCATCACACCCACATCCATGGACTTACATCACACCCACATCCGTGGACTGACATCACACCCACATCCGTGGACTAGCATCACACCCACATCCGTGGACTAGCATCACACCCACATCCGTGGACTGACATCACACCCACATCCATGGACTGACATCACACCCACATCCATGGACTGACATCACACCCACATCCATGGACTGGCATCACACCCACATCCATGGACTAGCATCACACCCACATCCGTGGACTAGCATCACACCCACATCCATGGACTGGCATCACACCCACATCCGTGGACTAGCATCACACCCACATCCATGGACTGACATCACACCCACATCCATGGACTGACATCACACCCACATCCGTGGACTGACATCACACCCACATCCGTGGACTGGCATCACACCCACATCCATGGACTGGCATCACACCCACATCCGTGGACTGGCATCACACCCACATCCATGGACTAGCATCACACCCACATCCATGGACTGACATCACACCCACATCCGTGGACTGACATCACACCCACATCCGTGGACTGGCATCACACCCACATCCATGGACTGGCATCACACCCACATCCGTGGACTGACATCACACCCACATCCGTGGACTAGCATCACACCCACATCCATGGACTGACATCACACCCACATCCGTGGACTAGCATCACACCCACATCCATGGACTGACATCACACCCACATCCATGGACTAGCATCACACCCACATCCATGGACTGACATCACACCCACATCCGTGGACTGACATCACACCCACATCCGTGGACTGGCATCACACCCACATCCATGGACTGGCATCACACCCACATCCGTGGACTGGCATCACACCCACATCCATGGACTAGCATCACACCCACATCCATGGACTGACATCACACCCACATCCGTGGACTAGCATCACACCCACATCCATGGACTAGCATCACACCCACATCCATGGACTGACATCACACCCACATCCATGGACTAGCATCACACCCACATCCATGGACTGACATCACACCCACATCCGTGGACTAGCATCACACCCACATCCATGGACTGACATCACACCCACATCCATGGACTAGCATCACACCCACATCCATGGACTGACATCACACCCACATCCGTGGACTAGCATCACACCCACATCCGTGGACTGACATCACACCCACATCCATAGACTGACATCACACCCACATCCGTGGACTGACATCACACCCACATCCGTGGACTAGCATCACACCCACATCCATGGACTGACATCACACCCACATCCATGGACTAGCATCACACCCACATCCGTGGACTGACATCACACCCACATCCGTGGACTGACATCACACCCACATCCATAGACTGACATCACACCCACATCCATGGACTAGCATCACACCCACATCCGTGGACTGACATCACACCCACATCCGTGGACTGACATCACACCCACATCCGTGGACTGACATCACACCCACATCCGTGGACTGACATCACACCCACATCCGTGGACTGACATCACACCCACATCCATGGACTGACATCACACCCACATCCATGGACTAGCATCACACCCACATCCGTGGACTGGCATCACACCCACATCCGTGGACTAGCATCACACCCACATCCGTGGACTAGCATCACACCCACATCCGTGGACTGACATCACACCCACATCCGTGGACTGGCATCACACCCACATCCGTGGACTGACATCACACACACATCCGTGGACTGACATCACACCCACATCCGTGGACTGGCATCACACCCACATCCATGGACTGACATCACACCCACATCCGTGGACTGACATCACACCCACATCCGTGGACTAGCATCACACCCACATCCGTGGACTAGCATCACACCCACATCCGTGGACTGACATCACACCCACATCCGTGGACTGACATCACACCCACATCCGTGGACTAGCATCACACCCACATCCATGGACTGGCATCACACCCACATCCGTGGACTGGCATCACACCCACATCCATGGACTGGCATCACACCCACATCCGTGGACTAGCATCACACCCACATCCATGGACTGACATCACACCCACATCCGTGGACTAGCATCACACCCACATCCATGGACTGGCATCACACCCACATCCGTGGACTGGCATCACACCCACATCCAGAGACTGACATCACACCCACATCCGTGGACTGACATCACACCCACATCCGTGGACTAGCATCACACCCACATCCGTGGACTGGCATCACACCCACATCCGTGGACTGACATCACACCCACATCCGTGGACTAGCATCACACCCACATCCATGGACTGGCATCACACCCACATCCGTGGACTGACATCACACCCACATCCATAGACTGACATCACACCCACATCCGTGGACTGACATCACACCCACATCCGTGGACTAGCATCACACCCACATCCGTGGACTAGCATCACACCCACATCCGTGGACTAGCATCACACCCACATCCATGGACTTACATCACACCCACATCCGTGGACTGACATCACACCCACATCCGTGGACTAGCATCACACCCACATCCGTGGACTAGCATCACACCCACATCCGTGGACTGACATCACACCCACATCCATGGACTGACATCACACCCACATCCATGGACTGACATCACACCCACATCCATGGACTAGCATCACACCCACATCCGTGGACTAGCATCACACCCACATCCGTGGACTGACATCACACCCACATCCATGGACTGACATCACACCCACATCCATGGACTGACATCACACCCACATCCGTGGACTGACATCTGACCCACATCCGTGGACTGGCATCACACCCACATCCATGGACTGACATCACACCACATCCGTGGACTGGCATCACACCCACATCCATGGACTAGCATCACACCCACATCCATGGACTGACATCACACCCACATCCGTGGACTAGCATCACACCCACATCCATGGACTGACATCACACCCACATCCATGGACTAGCATCACACCCACATCCATGGACTGACATCACACCCACATCCGTGGACTGACATCACACCCACATCCGTGGACTAGCATCACACCCACATCCATGGACTAGCATCACACCCACATCCATGGACTGACATCACACCCACATCCGTGGACTAGCATCACACCCACATCCATGGACTGACATCACACCCACATCCGTGGACTGACATCACACCCACATCCGTGGACTGGCATCACACCCACATCCATGGACTGACATCACACCCACATCCGTGGACTGACATCACACCCACATCCGTGGACTAGCATCACACCCACATCCATGGACTGACATCACACCCACATCCATGGACTAGCATCACACCCACATCCATGGACTGACATCACACCCACATCCGTGGACTGACATCACACCCACATCCGTGGATTGGCATCACACCCACATCCATGGACTGGCATCACACCCACATCCGTGGACTGGCATCACACCCACATCCATGGACTAGCATCACACCCACATCCATGGACTGACATCACACCCACATCCGTGGACTAGCATCACACCCACATCCATGGACTAGCATCACACCCACATCCATGGACTGACATCACACCCACATCCATGGACTAGCATCACACCCACATCCATGGACTGACATCACACCCACATCCGTGGACTAGCATCACACCCACATCCATGGACTGACATCACACCCACATCCATGGACTAGCATCACACCCACATCCATGGACTGACATCACACCCACATCCATGGACTAGCATCACACCCACATCCATGGACTGACATCACACCCACATCCATAGACTGACATCACACCCACATCCGTGGACTGACATCACACCCACATCCGTGGACTAGCATCACACCCACATCCATAGACTGACATCACACCCACATCCATAGACTGACATCACACCCACATCCGTGGACTGACATCACACCCACATCCGTGGACTAGCATCACACCCACATCCGTGGACTAGCATCACACCCACATCCATGGACTGACATCACACCCACATCCATAGACTGACATCACACCCACATCCGTGGACTGACATCACACCCACATCCATACACTGGCATCACACCCACATCCGTGGACTAGCATCAGACCCACATCCATGGACTGACATCACACCCACATCCATAGACTGACATCACACCCACATCCGTGGACTGACATCACACCCACATCCGTGGACTAGCATCAGACCCACATCCATGGACTGACATCACACCCACATCCATGGACTAGCATCACACCCACATCCGTGGACTGACATCACACCCACATCCGTGGACTGACATCACACCCACATCCGTGGACTGACATCACACCCACATCCGTGGACTGACATCACACCCACATCCGTGGACTGACATCACACCCACATCCGTGGACTGACATCACACCCACATCCGTGGACTGACATCACACCCACATCCATGGACTGGCATCACACCCACATCCGTGGACTGACATCACACCCACATCCATGGACGAGCATCACACCCACATCCGTGGACTGACATCACACCCACATCCGTGGACTGACATCACACCCACATCCGTGGACTGACATCACACCCACATCCATGGACTGGCATCACACCCACATCCGTGGACTGGCATCACACCCACATCCGTGGACTGACATCACACCCACATCCATGGACTGGCATCACACCCACATCCGTGGACTGACATCACACCCACATCCATGGACTGACATCACACCCACATCCGTGGACTGACATCACACCCACATCCATGGACTAGCATCACACCCACATCCGTGGACTGACATCACACCCACATCCGTGGACTGACATCACACCCACATCCATGGACTGACATCACACCCACATCCATGGACTAGCATCACACCCACATCCGTGGACTGACATCACACCCACATCCATGGACTGGCATCACACCCACATCCGTGGACTGACATCACACCCACATCCATGGACTGACATCACACCCACATCCATGGACTAGCATCACACCCACATCCGTGGACTAGCATCACACCCACATCCGTGGACTGGCATCACACCCACATCCGTGGACTGACATCACACCCACATCCGTGGACTGACATCACACCCACATCCATAGACTAGCATCACACCCACATCCGTGGACTGGCATCACACCCACATCCGTGGACTGACATCACACCCACATCCATAGACTGACATCACACCCACATCCATAGACTAGCATCACACCCACATCCGTGGACTGGCATCACACCCACATCCGTGGACTGGCATCACACACACATCCGTGGACTGGCATCACACACACATCCGTGGACTGACATCACACCCACATCCGTGGACTGACATCACACCCACATCCATAGACTGACATCACACCCACATCCGTGGACTGACATCACACCCACATCCATAGACTGACATCACACCCACATCCATAGACTGACATCACACCCACATCCGTGGACTGACATCACACCCACATCCGTGGACTGACATCACACCCACATCCGTGGACTGACATCACACCCACATCCATAGACTGACATCACACCCACATCCGTGGACTGGCATCACACCCACATCCATGGACTAGCATCACACCCACATCCGTGGACTGACATCACACCCACATCCATAGACTGACATCACACCCACATCCGTGGACTGGCATCACACCCACATCCGTGGACTAGCATCACACCCACATCCGTGGACTGGCATCACACACACATCCGTGGACTGACATCACACCCACATCCATAGACTGACATCACACCCACATCCGTGGACTAGCATCACACCCACATCCGTGGACTGGCATCACACACACATCCGTGGACTGACATCACACCCACATCCGTGGACTGACATCACACCCACATCCGTGGACTGGCATCACACACACATCCGTGGACTGACATCACACCCACATCCGTGGACTGACATCACACACACATCCGTGGACTGACATCACACCCACATCCGTGGACTAGCATCACACCCACATCCGTGGACTGGCATCACACACACATCCGTGGACTGACATCACACCCACATCCGTGGACTAGCATCACACCCACATCCATAGACTGACATCACACCCACATCCGTGGACTAGCATCACACCCACATCCGTGGACTGGCATCACACCCACATCCGTGGACTGACATCACACCCACATCCGTGGACTGGCATCACACCCACATCCATGGACTGGCATCACACCCACATCCGTGGACTGACATCACACCCACATCCATGGACTGGCATCACACCCACATCCATGGACTGACATCACACCCACATCCGTGGACTGACATCACACCCACATCCATGGACTGGCATCACACCCACATCCATGGACTGACATCACACCCACATCCGTGGACTGACATCACACCCACATCCGTGGACTAGCATCACACCCACATCCGTGGACTGGCATCACACCCACATCCGTGGACTGACATCATACCCACATCCATGGACTGGCATCACACCCACATCCGTGGACTAGCATCACACCCACATCCGTGGACTGGCATCACACCCACATCCATGGACTGGCATCACACCCACATCCATGGACTGACATCACACCCACATCCGTGGACTGACATCACACCCACATCCATGGACTGGCATCACACCCACATCCATGGACTGACATCACACCCACATCCGTGGACTGGCATCACACCCACATCCATGGACTGACATCACACCCACATCCGTGGACTAGCATCACACCCACATCCGTGGACTGGCATCACACCCACATCCGTGGACTGACATCACACCCACATCCGTGGACTGGCATCACACCCACATCCGTGGACTGGCATCACTCCCACATCCGTGGACTGACATCACACCCACATCCATGGACTGGCATCACACCCACATCCATGGACTGGCATCACACCCACATCCATGGACTGGCATCACACCCACATCCGTGGACTGGCATCACACCCACATCCGTGGACTGGCATCACTCCCACATCCGTGGACTGACATCACACCCACATCCGTGGACTGACATCACACCCACATCCATGGACTGGCATCACACCCACATCCATGGACTGGCATCACACCCACATCCATGGACTGACATCACACCCACATCCGTGGACTGGCATCACACCCACATCCGTGGACTGGTATCACACCCACATCCGTGGACTGACATCACACCCACATCCGTGGACTGGCATCACACCCACATCCGTGGACTGGTATCACACACACATCCGTGGACTGGCATCACACCCACATCCGTGGACTGGTATCACACACACATCCATGGACTGGCATCACACCCACATCCGTGGACTGACATCACACCCACATCCGTGGACTGGCATCACACCCACATCTGTGGACTGGCATCACACCCACATCCGTGGACTGGCATCACACCCACATCCGTGGACTGGTATCACACACACATCCGTGGACTAGCATCACACCCACATCCGTGGACTAGCATCACACCCACATCCGTGGACTGGCATCACACCCACATCCGTGGACTGGTATCACACACACATCCGTGGACTGACATCACACCCACATCCGTGGACTGGCATCACACCCACATCCGTGGACTGGCACCACACCCACATCCGTGGACTGGTGTCACACACACATCCGTGGACTGACATCACACCCACATCCGTGGACTGGCATCACACCCACATCCGTGGACTGGCACCACACCCACATCCGTGGACTGACATCACACCCACATCCGTGGACTGACATCACACCCACATCCGTGGACTGGTATCACACCCACATCCGTGGACTGGTATCACACCCACATCCGTGGACTGGTATCACACACACATCCGTGGACTGGCATCACACCCACATCCATGGACTGGCATCACACCCACATCTGTGGACTGGCATCACACCCACATCCATGGACTGGCATCACACCCACATCCGTGGACTGGTATCACACCCACATCCGTGGACTGGTATCACACCCACATCCGTGGACTGACATCACACCCACATCCGTGGACTGGTATCACACACACATCCGTGGACTGGCGTCACACACACATCCGTGGACTAGCATCACACCCACATCCGTGGACTGGTATCACACCCACATCCATGGACTGGCATCACACACACATCCGTGGACTGGCGTCACACACACATCCGTGGACTAGCATCACACCCACATCCGTGGACTGGCATCACACCCACATCCGTGGACTGGCATCACACCCACATCCGTGGACTGCCATCACACCCACATCCATGGACTGGCATCACACCCACATCCATGGACTGGCATCACACCCACATCCGTGGACTGCCATCACACCCACATCCATGGACTGCCATCACACCCACATCCGTGGACTAGCATCACACCCACATCCGTGGACTGGCATCACACCCACATCCGTGGACTAGCATCACACCCACATCCATAGACTGGCATCACACCCACATCCATAGACTGACATCACACCCACATCCGTGGACTAGCATCACACCCACATCCGTGGACTGGCATCACACCCACATCCGTGGACTGGCATCACACCCACATCCGTGGACTAGCATCACACCCACATCCGTGGACTAGCATCACACCCACATCCGTGGACTGGCATCACACCCACATCCGTGGACTGGCATCACACCCACATCCGTGGACTGACATCACACCCACATCTGTGGACTGGCATCACACACACATCCGTGGACTGGCATCACACCCACATCCATGGACTGGCATCACACCCACATCCATGGACTGGCATCACACCCACATCCGTGGACTGGTATCACACACACATCCGTGGACTGGCATCACACCCACATCCGTGGACTGGCATCACACACACATCCGTGGACTGGCATCACACCCACATCCATGGACTGGCATCACACCCACATCCATGGACTGGCATCACACCCACATCCGTGGACTGGTATCACACACACATCCGTGGACTGGCATCACACCCACATCCGTGGACTGACATCACACCCACATCCGTGGACTGACATCACACCCACATCCGTGGACTAGCATCACACCCACATCCATGGACTGACATCACACCCACATCCGTGGACTAGCATCACACCCACATCCATGGACTGGCATCACACCCACATCCGTGGACTAGCATCACACCCACATCCGTGGACTGGTATCACACACACATCCGTGGACTGGTATCACACACACATCCGTGGACTAGCATCACACCCACATCCGTGGACTGGCATCACACCCACATCCGTGGACTAGCATCACACCCACATCCGTGGACTAGCATCACACCCACATCCATAGACTGACATCACACCCACATCCGTGGACTGGCATCACACCCACATCCATGGACTGACATCACACCCACATCCGTGGACTGGCATCACACCCACATCCATGGACTGACATCACACCCACATCCGTGGACTAGCATCACACCCACATCCGTGGACTGGCATCACACCCACATCCATGGACTGGCATCACACCCACATCCGTGGACTGGCATCACACCCACATCCGTGGACTGGCATCACACCCACATCCGTGGACTGGCATCACACACACATCCGTGGACTGGCATCACACCCACATCCATGGACTGGCATCACACCCACATCCGTGGACTGGCATCACACCCACATCCGTGGACTGGCATCACACCCACATCCATGGACTGGCATCACACCCACATCCGTGGACTAGCATCACACCCACATCCGTGGACTGGCATCACACCCACATCCGTGGACTGGCATCACACCCACATCCGTGGACTAGCATCACACCCACATCCATGGACTGGCATCACACCCACATCCGTGGACTGGCATCACACCCACATCCGTGGACTGACATCACACCCACATCCGTGGACTGGCATCACACCCACATCCGTGGACTAGCATCACACCCACATCCGTGGACTGGCATCACACCCACATCCGTGGACTGGCATCACACCCACATCCGTGGACTGGTATCACACACACATCCGTGGACTGGTATTACACACACATCCGTGGACTAGCATCACACCCACATCCGTGGACTGGCATCACACCCACATCCGTGGACTGGCACCACACCCACATCCGTGGACTGGTGTCACACACACATCCGTGGACTGACATCACACCCACATCCGTGGACTGGCATCACACCCACATCCGTGGACTGGCACCACACCCACATCCGTGGACTGACATCACACCCACATCCGTGGACTGACATCACACCCACATCCGTGGACTGGTATCACACCCACATCCGTGGACTGGTATCACACCCACATCCGTGGACTGGTATCACACACACATCCGTGGACTGGCATCACACCCACATCCATGGACTGGCATCACACCCACATCTGTGGACTGGCATCACACCCACATCCATGGACTGGCATCACACCCACATCCGTGGACTGGTATCACACCCACATCCGTGGACTGGTATCACACCCACATCCGTGGACTGACATCACACCCACATCCGTGGACTGGTATCACACACACATCCGTGGACTGGCGTCACACACACATCCGTGGACTAGCATCACACCCACATCCGTGGACTGGTATCACACCCACATCCATGGACTGGCATCACACACACATCCGTGGACTGGCGTCACACACACATCCGTGGACTAGCATCACACCCACATCCGTGGACTGGCATCACACCCACATCCGTGGACTGGCATCACACCCACATCCGTGGACTGCCATCACACCCACATCCATGGACTGGCATCACACCCACATCCATGGACTGGCATCACACCCACATCCGTGGACTGCCATCACACCCACATCCATGGACTGCCATCACACCCACATCCGTGGACTAGCATCACACCCACATCCGTGGACTGGCATCACACCCACATCCGTGGACTAGCATCACACCCACATCCGTGGACTGGCATCACACCCACATCCGTGCACTGGCATCACACCCACATCCGTGGACTAGCATCACACCCACATCCGTGGACTGGCATCACACCCACATCCGTGGACTGGCATCACACCCACATCCGTGGACTAGCATCACACCCACATCCGTGGACTAGCATCACACCCACATCCGTGGACTGGCATCACACCCACATCCGTGGACTGGCATCACACCCACATCCGTGGACTGACATCACACCCACATCTGTGGACTGGCATCACACACACATCCGTGGACTGGCATCACACCCACATCCATGGACTGGCATCACACCCACATCCATGGACTGGCATCACACCCACATCCGTGGACTGGTATCACACACACATCCGTGGACTGGCATCACACCCACATCCGTGGACTGGCATCACACACACATCCGTGGACTGGCATCACACCCACATCCATGGACTGGCATCACACCCACATCCATGGACTGGCATCACACCCACATCCGTGGACTGGTATCACACACACATCCGTGGACTGGCATCACACCCACATCCGTGGACTGACATCACACCCACATCCGTGGACTGACATCACACCCACATCCGTGGACTAGCATCACACCCACATCCATGGACTGACATCACACCCACATCTGTGGACTGGCATCACACCCACATCCATGGACTGGCATCACACCCACATCCGTGGACTAGCATCACACCCACATCCGTGGACTGGTATCACACACACATCCGTGGACTGGTATCACACACACATCCGTGGACTAGCATCACACCCACATCCG
Source organism: Scyliorhinus torazame (assembly GCF_047496885.1). NCBI lineage: Eukaryota > Metazoa > Chordata > Chondrichthyes > Carcharhiniformes > Scyliorhinidae > Scyliorhinus > Scyliorhinus torazame. The sequence continues at coordinate 115,094,861 of NC_092719.1, forward strand.
TGGACTGGCATCACACCCACATCCGTGGACTAGCATCACACCCACATCCGTGGACTAGCATCACACCCACATCCATAGACTGACATCACACCCACATCCGTGGACTGGCATCACACCCACATCCATGGACTGACATCACACCCACATCCGTGGACTGGCATCACACCCACATCCATGGACTGACATCACACCCACATCCGTGGACTAGCATCACACCCACATCCGTGGACTGGCATCACACCCACATCCGTGGACTGGCATCACACCCACATCCGTGGACTGGCATCACACCCACATCCGTGGACTGGCATCACACCCACATCCGTGGACTGGCATCACACACACATCCGTGGACTGGCATCACACCCACATCCATGGACTGGCATCACACCCACATCCGTGGACTGGCATCACACCCACATCCGTGGACTGGCATCACACCCACATCCATGGACTGGCATCACACCCACATCCGTGGACTAGCATCACACCCACATCCGTGGACTGGCATCACACCCACATCCGTGGACTGGCATCACACCCACATCCGTGGACTAGCATCACACCCACATCCATGGACTGGCATCACACCCACATCCGTGGACTGGCATCACACCCACATCCGTGGACTGGCATCACACCCACATCCGTGGACTAGCATCACACCCACATCCGTGGACTGGCATCACACCCACATCCGTGGACTGGCATCACACCCACATCCGTGGACTGGTATCACACACACATCCGTGGACTGGTATTACACACACATCCGTGGACTAGCATCACACCCACATCCGTGGACTGGCATCACACCCACATCCGTGGACTAGCATCACACCCACATCCATGGACTGACATCACACCCACATCCGTGGACTGACATCACACCCACATCCGTGGACTAGCATCACACCCACATCCATGGACTGACATCACACCCACATCCGTGGACTGGCATCACACCCACATCCGTGGACTAGCATCACACCCACATCCATGGACTAGCATCACACCCACATCCGTGGACTGGCATCACACCCACATCCGTGGACTAGCATCACACCCACATCCATGGACTGACATCACACCCACATCCGTGGACTGGCATCACACCCACATCCGTGGACTAGCATCACACCCACATCCATGGACTAGCATCACACCCACATCCGTGGACTGGCATCACACCCACATCCGTGGACTAGCATCACACCCACATCCGTGGACTAGCATCACACCCACATCCATGGACTGACATCACACCCACATCCGTGGACTGGCATCACACCCACATCCGCGGACTGGCATCACACCCACATCCGTGGACTAGCATCACACCCACATCCGTGGACTGGCATCATACCCACATCCGTGGACTAGCATCACACCCACATCCATGGACTAGCATCACACCCACATCCGTGGACTGGCATCACACCCACATCCATGGACTAGCATCACACCCACATCCGTGGACTGGCATCATACCCACATCCGTGGACTAGCATCACACCCACATCCATGGACTAGCATCACACCCACATCCGTGGACTGGCATCACACCCACATCCGTGGACTAGCATCACACCCACATCCGTGGACTAGCATCACACCCACATCCGTGGACTGGCATCACACCCACATCCGTGGACTAGCATCACACCCACATCCATGGACTGACATCACACCCACATCCGTGGACTAGCATCACACCCACATCCATGGACTAGCATCACACCCACATCCGTGGACTGGCATCACACCCACATCCGTGGACTAGCATCACACCCACATCCATGGACTGACATCACACCCACATCCGTGGACTAGCATCACACCCACATCCATGGACTGACATCACACCCACATCCGTGGACTGGCATCACACCCACATCCGTGGACTGGCATCACACCCACATCCGTGGACTGGCATCACACCCACATCCGTGGACTGGCATCACACCCACATCCATGGACTGACATCACACCCACATCCATGGACTGGCATCACACCCACATCCGTGGACTGACATCACACCCACATCCATGGACTGACATCACACCCACATCCATGGACTGGCATCACACCCACATCCGTGGACTGACATCACACCCACATCCGTGGACTGGCATCACACCCACATCCATGGACTGGCATCACACCCACATCCGTGGACTGGCATCACACCCACATCCGTGGACTGGCATCACACCCACATCCGTGGACTGGCATCACACCCACATCCATGGACTGGCATCACACCCACATCCGTGGATTAGCATCACACCCACATCCGTGGACTGGCATCACACCCACATCCGTGGACTGACATCACACCCACATCCATGGACTGACATCACACCCACATCCATGGACTGACATCACACCCACATCCATGGACTGACATCACACCCACATCCGTGGACTAGCATCACACCCACATCCATGGACTGACATCACACCCACGTCCATAGACTGACATCACACCCACATCCATGGACTGGCATCACACCCACATCCGTGGACTGACATCACACCCACATCCATAGACTAGCATCACACCCACATCCGTGGACTGGCATCACACCCACATCCGTGGACTGACATCACACCCACATCCATAGACTGACATCACACCCACATCCATGGACTGACATCACACCCACATCCGTGGACTGGCATCACACCCACATCCATGGACTAGCATCACACCCACATCCGTGGACTGACATCACACCCACATCCATAGACTGACATCACACCCACATCCGTGGACTGGCATCACACCCACATCCGTGGACTAGCATCACACCCACATCCGTGGACTGGCATCACACACACATCCGTGGACTGACATCACACCCACATCCATAGACTGACATCACACCCACATCCGTGGACTAGCATCACACCCACATCCGTGGACTGGCATCACACACACATCCGTGGACTGACATCACACCCACATCCGTGGACTGACATCACACCCACATCCGTGGACTGGCATCACACACACATCCGTGGACTGACATCACACCCACATCCGTGGACTGACATCACACACACATCCGTGGACTGACATCACACCCACATCCGTGGACTAGCATCACACCCACATCCGTGGACTGGCATCACACACACATCCGTGGACTGACATCACACCCACATCCGTGGACTGACATCACACCCACATCCATAGACTGACATCACACCCACATCCATAGACTGACATCACACCCACATCCGTGGACTAGCATCACACCCACATCCGTGGACTGGCATCACACCCACATCCGTGGACTAGCATCACACCCACATCCGTGGACTGGCATCACACCCACATCCATGGACTGGCATCACACCCACATCCGTGGACTGACATCACACCCACATCCATGGACTGGCATCACACCCACATCCATGGACTGACATCACACCCACATCCGTGGACTGACATCACACCCACATCCATGGACTGGCATCACACCCACATCCATGGACTGACATCACACCCACATCCGTGGACTGACATCACACCCACATCCGTGGACTAGCATCACACCCACATCCGTGGACTGGCATCACACCCACATCCGTGGACTGACATCATACCCACATCCATGGACTGGCATCACACCCACATCCGTGGACTAGCATCACACCCACATCCGTGGACTGGCATCACACCCACATCCATGGACTGGCATCACACCCACATCCATGGACTGACATCACACCCACATCCGTGGACTGACATCACACCCACATCCATGGACTGGCATCACACCCACATCCATGGACTGACATCACACCCACATCCGTGGACTGGCATCACACCCACATCCATGGACTGACATCACACCCACATCCGTGGACTAGCATCACACCCACATCCGTGGACTGGCATCACACCCACATCCGTGGACTGACATCACACCCACATCCGTGGACTGGCATCACACCCACATCCGTGGACTGGCATCACTCCCACATCCGTGGACTGACATCACACCCACATCCATGGACTGGCATCACACCCACATCCATGGACTGGCATCACACCCACATCCATGGACTGGCATCACACCCACATCCGTGGACTGGCATCACACCCACATCCGTGGACTGGCATCACTCCCACATCCGTGGACTGACATCACACCCACATCCGTGGACTGACATCACACCCACATCCATGGACTGGCATCACACCCACATCCATGGACTGGCATCACACCCACATCCATGGACTGACATCACACCCACATCCGTGGACTGGCATCACACCCACATCCGTGGACTGGTATCACACCCACATCCGTGGACTGACATCACACCCACATCCGTGGACTGGCATCACACCCACATCCGTGGACTGGTATCACACACACATCCGTGGACTGGCATCACACCCACATCCGTGGACTGGTATCACACACACATCCATGGACTGGCATCACACCCACATCCGTGGACTGACATCACACCCACATCCGTGGACTGGCATCACACCCACATCTGTGGACTGGCATCACACCCACATCCGTGGACTGGCATCACACCCACATCCGTGGACTGGTATCACACACACATCCGTGGACTAGCATCACACCCACATCCGTGGACTGGCATCACACCCACATCCGTGGACTGGCATCACACCCACATCCGTGGACTGGTATCACACACACATCCGTGGACTGACATCACACCCACATCCGTGGACTGGCATCACACCCACATCCGTGGACTGGCACCACACCCACATCCGTGGACTGGTGTCACACACACATCCGTGGACTGACATCACACCCACATCCGTGGACTGGCATCACACCCACATCCGTGGACTGGCACCACACCCACATCCGTGGACTGACATCACACCCACATCCGTGGACTGACATCACACCCACATCCGTGGACTGGTATCACACCCACATCCGTGGACTGGTATCACACCCACATCCGTGGACTGGTATCACACACACATCCGTGGACTGGCATCACACCCACATCCATGGACTGGCATCACACCCACATCCGTGGACTGGTATCACACCCACATCCGTGGACTGGTATCACACCCACATCCGTGGACTGACATCACACCCACATCCGTGGACTGGTATCACACACACATCCGTGGACTGGCGTCACACACACATCCGTGGACTAGCATCACACCCACATCCGTGGACTGGTATCACACCCACATCCATGGACTGGCATCACACACACATCCGTGGACTGGCGTCACACACACATCCGTGGACTAGCATCACACCCACATCCGTGGACTGGCATCACACCCACATCCGTGGACTGGCATCACACCCACATCCGTGGACTGCCATCACACCCACATCCATGGACTGGCATCACACCCACATCCATGGACTGGCATCACACCCACATCCGTGGACTGCCATCACACCCACATCCATGGACTGCCATCACACCCACATCCGTGGACTAGCATCACACCCACATCCGTGGACTGGCATCACACCCACATCCGTGGACTAGCATCACACCCACATCCGTGGACTGGCATCACACCCACATCCGTGCACTGGCATCACACCCACATCCGTGGACTAGCATCACACCCACATCCGTGGACTGGCATCACACCCACATCCGTGGACTGGCATCACACCCACATCCGTGGACTAGCATCACACCCACATCCGTGGACTAGCATCACACCCACATCCGTGGACTGGCATCACACCCACATCCGTGGACTGGCATCACACCCACATCCGTGGACTGACATCACACCCACATCTGTGGACTGGCATCACACACACATCCGTGGACTGGCATCACACCCACATCCATGGACTGGCATCACACCCACATCCATGGACTGGCATCACACCCACATCCGTGGACTGGTATCACACACACATCCGTGGACTGGCATCACACCCACATCCGTGGACTGGCATCACACACACATCCGTGGACTGGCATCACACCCACATCCATGGACTGGCATCACACCCACATCCATGGACTGGCATCACACCCACATCCGTGGACTGGTATCACACACACATCCATGGACTGGCATCACACCCACATCCATGGACTGGCATCACACCCACATCCGTGGACTGACATCACACCCACATCCGTGGACTGACATCACACCCACATCCGTGGACTAGCATCACACCCACATCCATGGACTGACATCACACCCACATCTGTGGACTGGCATCACACCCACATCCATGGACTGGCATCACACCCACATCCGTGGACTAGCATCACACCCACATCCGTGGACTGGTATCACACACACATCCGTGGACTGGTATCACACACACATCCGTGGACTAGCATCACACCCACATCCGTGGACTGGCATCACACCCACATCCGTGGACTAGCATCACACCCACATCCGTGGACTAGCATCACACCCACATCCATAGACTGACATCACACCCACATCCGTGGACTGGCATCACACCCACATCCATGGACTGACATCACACCCACATCCGTGGACTGGCATCACACCCACATCCATGGACTGACATCACACCCACATCCGTGGACTAGCATCACACCCACATCCGTGGACTGGCATCACACCCACATCCATGGACTGACATCACACCCACATCCGTGGACTGGCATCACACCCACATCCGTGGACTGGCATCACACACACATCCGTGGACTGGCATCACACACACATCCGTGGACTGGCATCACACCCACATCCATGGACTGGCATCACACCCACATCCGTGGACTGGCATCACACCCACATCCGTGGACTGGCATCACACCCACATCCATGGACTGGCATCACACCCACATCCGTGGACTAGCATCACACCCACATCCGTGGACTGGCATCACACCCACATCCGTGGACTGGCATCACACCCACATCCGTGGACTAGCATCACACCCACATCCATGGACTGGCATCACACCCACATCCGTGGACTGGCATCACACCCACATCCGTGGACTGGCATCACACCCACATCCGTGGACTAGCATCACACCCACATCCGTGGACTGGCATCACACCCACATCCGTGGACTGGCATCACACCCACATCCGTGGACTGGTATCACACACACATCCGTGGACTGGTATTACACACACATCCGTGGACTAGCATCACACCCACATCCGTGGACTGGTATCACACACACATCCGTGGACTGGTATTACACACACATCCGTGGACTGACATCACACCCACATCCGTGGACTGGCATCACACCCACATCCATGGACTGACATCACACCCACATCCGTGGACTAGCATCACACCCACATCCGTGGACTAGCATCACACCCACATCCATGGACTGACATCACACCCACATCCGTGGACTGACATCACACCCACATCCGTGGACTAGCATCACACCCACATCCATGGACTGACATCACACCCACATCCGTGGACTGGCATCACACCCACATCCGTGGACTAGCATCACACCCACATCCATGGACTAGCATCACACCCACATCCGTGGACTGGCATCACACCCACATCCGTGGACTAGCATCACACCCACATCCATGGACTGACATCACACCCACATCCGTGGACTGGCATCACACCCACATCCGTGGACTGGCATCACACCCACATCCATGGACTGACATCACACCCACATCCGTGGACTGGCATCACACCCACATCCGTGGACTAGCATCACACCCACATCCATGGACTAGCATCACACCCACATCCGTGGACTGGCATCACACCCACATCCGTGGACTAGCATCACACCCACATCCGTGGACTAGCATCACACCCACATCCATGGACTGACATCACACCCACATCCGCGGACTGGCATCACACCCACATCCGCGGACTGGCATCACACCCACATCCGTGGACTAGCATCACACCCACATCCGTGGACTGGCATCATACCCACATCCGTGGACTAGCATCACACCCACATCCATGGACTAGCATCACACCCACATCCGTGGACTGGCATCACACCCACATCCATGGACTAGCATCACACCCACATCCGTGGACTGGCATCATACCCACATCCGTGGACTAGCATCACACCCACATCCGTGGACTAGCATCACACCCACATCCATGGACTAGCATCACACCCACATCCGTGGACTAGCATCACACCCACATCCATGGACTAGCATCACACCCACATCCGTGGACTGGCATCACACCCACATCCGTGGACTAGCATCACACCCACATCCATGGACTGACATCACACCCACATCCGTGGACTAGCATCACACCCACATCCATGGACTGACATCACACCCACATCCGTGGACTGGCATCACACCCACATCCGTGGACTGGCATCACACCCACATCCGTGGACTGGCATCACACCCACATCCGTGGACTGGCATCACACCCACATCCGTGGACTGGCATCACACCCACATCCGTGGACTGGCATCACACCCACATCCGTGGACTGACATCACACCCACATCCGTGGACTAGCATCACACCCACGTCCGTGGACTGACATCACACCCACATCCGTGGACTGGCATCACACCCACATCCGTGGACTAGCATCACACCCACATCCGTGGACTGGCATCACACCCACATCCGTGGACTGGCATCACACCCACATCCGTGGACTAGCATCACACCCACGTCCGTGGACTGACATCACACCCACATCCGTGGACTGGCATCACACCCACATCCGTGGACTAGCATCACACCCACATCCGTGGACTGGCATCACACCCACATCCGTGGACTAGCATCACACCCACATCCGTGGACTGGCATCACACCCACATCCGTGGACTGGCATCACACCCACATCCGTGGACTGGCATCACACCCACATCCGTGGACTGGCATCACACCCACATCCGTGGACTGGCATCACACCCACATCCGTGGACTGGCATCACACCCACATCCGTGGACTGGCATCACACCCACATCCGTGGACTGACATCACACCCACATCCGTGGACTAGCATCACACCCACGTCCGTGGACTGACATCACACCCACATCCGTGGACTGGCATCACACCCACATCCGTGGACTAGCATCACACCCACATCCGTGGACTGGCATCACACCCACATCCGTGGACTGGCATCACACCCACATCCGTGGACTAGCATCACACCCACGTCCGTGGACTGACATCACACCCACATCCGTGGACTGGCATCACACCCACATCCATGGACTGACATCACACCCACATCCGTGGACTGGCATCACACCCACATCCGTGGACTAGCATCACACCCACATCCGTGGACTAGCATCACACCCACATCCATGGACTGGCATCACACACACATCCGTGGACTGACATCACACCCACATCCGTGGACTGGCATCACACCCACATCCATGGACTGGCATCACACCCACATCCATGGACTGGCATCACACCCACATCCATGGACTGGCATCACACCCACATCCATGGACTGACATCACACCCACATCCATGGACTGGCATCACACCCACATCCGTGGACTGACATCACACCCACATCCGTGGACTGGCATCACACCCACATCCGTGGACTGACATCACACCCACATCCGTGGACTGGCATCACACCCACATCCATGGACTGGCATCACACCCACATCCGTGGACTGACATCACACCCACATCCGTGGACTGACATCACACCCACATCCATGGACTGGCATCACACCCACATCCATGGACTAGCATCACACCCACATCCGTGGACTGACATCACACCCACATCCGTGGACTGGCATCACACCCACATCCGTGGACTGGCATCACACCCACATCCATGGACTGGCATCACACCCACATCCGTGGACTGACATCACACCCACATCCGTGGACTGGCATCACACCCACATCCGTGGACTGACATCACACCCACATCCGTGGACTAGCATCACACCACATCCGTGGACTGGCATCACACCCACATCCATGGACTGGCATCACACCCACATCCATGGACTGGCATCACACCCACATCCATGGACTAGCATCACACCCACATCCATGGACTAGCATCACACCCACATCCATGGACTAACATCACACCCACATCCATGGACTAGCATCACACCCACATCCATGGACTAACATCACACCCACATCCATGGACTGGCATCACACCCACATCCATGGACTAGCATCACACCCACATCCATGGACTAACATCACACCCACATCCATGGACAAGCATCACACCCACATCCATGGACTAACATCACACCCACATCCGTGGACTGACATCACACCCACATCCATAGACTGACATCACACCCACATCCATGGACTAGCATCACACCCACATCCATGGACTAACATCACACCCACATCCGTGGACTGACATCACACCCACATCCATAGACTGACATCACACCCACATCCGTGGACTAGCATCACACCCACATCCGTGGACTGACATCACACCCACATCCATGGACTGACATCACACCCACATCCATGGACTGGCATCACACCCACATCCGTGGACTGACATCACACCCACATCCGTGGACTGACATCACACCCACATCCATGGACTGACATCACACCCACATCCATGGACTAGCATCACACCCACATCCGTGGACTGACATCACACCCACATCCATGGACTGGCATCGCTCCCACATCCGTGGACTGGCATCACACCCACATCCGTGGACTGACATCACACCCACATCCATGGACTGGCATCGCTCCCACATCCGTGGACTGACATCACACCCACATCCGTGGACTGGCATCACACCCACATCCATGGACTGACATCACACCCACATCCGTGGACTGACATCACACCCACATCCATGGACTGACATCACACCCACATCCGTGGACTGACATCACACCCACATCCGTGGACTGACATCACACCCACATCCATGGACTGGCATCGCTCCCACATCCGTGGACTGACATCACACCCACATCCGTGGACTGGCATCACACCCACATCCGTGGACTGACATCACACCCACATCCGTGCACTGGCATCACACCCACATCCATAGACTGACATCACACCCACATCCATGGACTGGCATCACACCCACATCCGTGCACTGGCATCACACCCACATCCATAGACTGACATCACACCCACATCCATGGACTGGCATCACACCCACATCCATGGACTGACATCACACCCACATCCGTGCACTGGCATCACACCCACATCCGTGGACTGACATCACACCCACATCCGTGCACTGGCATCACACCCACATCCGTGCACTGGCATCACACCCACATCCGTGCACTGGCATCACACCCACATCCGTGCACTGGCATCACACCCACATCCATAGACTGACATCACACCCACATCCATGGACTGGCATCACACCCACATCCGTGGACTGACATCACACCCACATCCGTGCACTGGCATCACACCCACATCCGTGCACTGGCATCACACCCACATCCATAGACTGACATCACACCCACATCCGTGGACTGACATCACACCCACATCCGTGGACTGGCATCACACCCACATCCATGGACTAGCATCACACCCACATCCGTGGACTGGCATCACACCCACATCCGTGGACTAGCATCACACCCACATCCGTGGACTAGCATCACACACATCCGTGGACTGACATCACACCCACATCCATGGACTAGCATCACACCCACATCCGTGGACTAGCATCACACACATCCGTGGACTGACATCACACCCACATCCGTGGACTGGCATCACACCCACATCCATGGACTGGCATCACACCCACATCCGTGGACTGACATCACACCCACATCCATGGACTGACATCACACCCACATCCGTGGACTGGCATCACACCCACATCCATGGACTAGCATCACACCCACATCCGTGGACTGGCATCACACCCACATCCATGGACTGGCATCACACCCACATCCATGGACTAGCATCACACCCACATCCGTGGACTGGCATCACACCCACATCCATGGACTGGCATCACACCCACATCCGTGGACTGACATCACACCCACATCCATGGACTGACATCACACCCACATCCGTGGACTGGCATCACACCCACATCCATGGACTGGCATCACACCCACATCCGTGGACTGGCATCACACCCACATCCATGGACTAGCATCACACCCACATCCGTGGACTGACATCACACCCACATCCATGGACTAGCATCACACCCACATCCGTGGACTGGCATCACACCCACATCCATGGACTGGCATCACACCCACATCCATGGACTAGCATCACACCCACATCCGTGGACTGACATCACACCCACATCCATGGACTGACATCACACCCACATCCGTGGACTGGCATCACACCCACATCCATGGACTAGCATCACACCCACATCCGTGGACTGACATCACACCCACATCCATGGACTAGCATCACACCCACATCCATGGACTAGCATCACACCCACATCCGTGGACTAGCATCACACCCACATCCGTGGACTGGCATCACACCCACATCCATGGACTGACATCACACCCACATCCGTGGACTAGCATCACACCCACATCCGTGGACTAGCATCACACCCACATCCGTGGACTAGCATCACACCCACATCCATGGACTAGCATCACACCCACATCCGTGGACTGGCATCACACCCACATCCGTGGACTGACATCACACCCACATCCATGGACTGACATCACACCCACATCCGTGGACTGACATCACACCCACATCCGTGGACTGACTTCACACCCACATCCATGGACTGACATCACACCCACATCCGTGGACTGACTTCACACCCACATCCATGGACTGACATCACACCCACATCCGTGGACTGACTTCACACCCACATCCGTGGACTGGCATCACACCCACATCCGTGGACTAGCATCACACCCACATCCATGGACTGGCATCACACCCACATCCGTGGACTAGCATCACACCCACATCCGCGGACTGGCATCACACCCACATCCATGGACTAGCATCACACCCACATCCGTGGACTAGCATCACACCCACATCCATAGACTGACATCACACCCACATCCATAGACTGACATCACACCCACATCCGCGGACTGGCATCACACCCACATCCGCGGACTGGCATCACACCCACATCCGCGGACTGGCATCACACCCACATCCGTGGACTAGCATCACACCCACATCCGTGGACTAGCATCACACCCACATCCATGGACTGGCATCACACCCACATCCGCGGACTGGCATCACACCCACATCCGTGGACTGGCATCACACCCACATCCGCGGACTGGCATCACACCCACGTCCATGGACTAGCATCACACCCACGTCCATGGACTGGCATCACACCCACATCCATGGACTGGCATCAGACCCACGTCCATGGACTGGCATCACACCCACGCCCATGGACTGGCATCACACCCACGCCCATGGACTGGCATCACACCCACGCCCATGGACTGGCATCACACCCACGCCCATGGACTGGCATCACACCCCTTTCTGTGGACTGTCATCAAACCCAAATGCATGGACGGGTATCACACCAGTGACGATTGCAGCATTGTAGATATACTGAATTATAAACATTTGGCAAATTAAGGGTTCGAAGCCTGTGTTAGAGTGTGTTTACCGCAGTAGTCATGTTTTTAAAAGAATCGTGTTTTACAAAACCAGAAAGCTTTTAGGAGCCTGAGGTGAAATTGACCATTATGAAAGCCTGTGCTTGGACGGCATGGTTGTGCAGTGGTTAGCACTGCTGCCTCACGGAACCAAGCTCCCGGGTTTGATAGCGGCCCTGGGTCACTGTCTGTGTGGAGTTTGCATGTTCTCCCCATGTCTGCGTGGGTTTCACCCCCACAACCCAAACATGTGCAGGGTAGGTGGATTGGCCACGCTAAATTGCCCCTTAATTGGAAAAAAATAAATTGAATAAAAGCCATTGCTAATGCACTGTTGTTTGATTGGGAGGAGTCCCTGGGAAGTTAATTTGTTTTCAAATTGAGGAGATGAAATAATTGCTGGTGGAGCTAAGGCATTCAGACATTTTGGGAAATCTTTTTGAGTTGAGTTCTGATCTGGCTAACACCGAGTCCACAAGTAAGGCAGCTGTCTCTCACATCAGGATAGTAAACTAAAAGGGGCAGCACGGTGGCACAGTGGTTAGCACTGCTGCCTCATGGCTCTAAGGACCCGGGTTCGATCCCAGCCCGGGGTCACTGTCCATGTGGAGTTTGCACATTCTCCTCATGTCTGCATGTGTCTCACCCCGAGAACCCAAAGATGTGCAGGGTAGGTGGATTGGCCACGATAAATCACCCCTTAATTGTAAAAATTGTACTCTAAATTTTTTTAAAAGGTAGTAAACTAAAACGATTAATAGCATTTAAAGCCTTGCAGACTTGTCAAAGGACAAGGGGGAAGCTGAAATAAACCAGTTGAAACAGCTTTTTGAAGACATCCAGCCAGAGTCCGCAGGGGTTCTAACAGGAGCCAAATCTGTTTTGGAAAGTAAGTATTAATCTGTGTCAATGGGTTGTGGGATAGATTGAGCGCTGTATTTTCTTTCTTTTTTGTTGTTAATTGGGAATAGATACAGGTTGAGCACCCCTTATCCAAAATTCATGGGGCTGAGTGTGTATCGGATTTTGTAATTTTTTGGATTTTTGAATATAATGTGCATCTGCGGCACACGTTAGGAACTGCGCATGTGCGGCATGGTGGGAACTGCGCATGTGCGGCATGGTGGGAACTGCGCATGTACGGCATGGTGGGAACTGCGCATGTGCGGCGTGGTGGGAACTGCGCATGTGCGGCGTGGTGGGAACTGCGCATGTGCGGCATGGTGGGAACTGTGCCTCTGCGGCACACGTTAGGAACTGCGCATGTGCGGCATGGTGGGAACTGCGCATGTGCGGCATGGTGGGAACGCGCATGTGCGGCGTGGTGGGAACTGCGCATGTGCGGCATGGTGGGAACTGCGCATGTGCGGCGTGGTGGGAACTGCGCATGTGCGGCATAGTGGGAACTGCGCATGTGCGGCGTGGTGGGAACTGCGCATGTGCGGCGTGGTGGGAACTGCGCATGTGCGGCGTGGTGGGAACTGCGCATGTGCGGCGTGGTGGGAACTGCGCATGTGCGGCGTGGTGGGAACTGCGCATGTGCGGCGTGGTGGGAACTGCGCATGTGCGGCGTGGTGGGAACTGCACATGTGCGGCATGGTGGGAACTGTGCATCTGCGGCACACGTTAGGAACTGCGCATGTGCGGCATGGTGGGAACTGCGCATGTGCGGCGTGGTGGGAACTGCGCATGTGCGGCGTGGTGGGAACTGCGATGTGCAGCACACATTAGGAACTGCGCATCTGCGGCACACGTTAGGAACTGTGTATGTGCGGCGTAGTGGGAACTGCGCATGTGCGGCATGCATTAGGAACTGTACACGTGCGGCATGCATTAGGAACTGCGCATGTGCGGCGTGGTGGGAACTGCGCATATGCAGCACACGTTAGAAACTGTGTATGTGCGGCGTGGTGGGAACTGCGCATGTGCGGCATGCATTAGGAACTGCGCATGTGCGGCATGCATTAGGAACTGCGCATGTGCGGCGTGGTGGGAACTGCGCATGTGCGGCGTGGTGGGAACTGCGCATGTGCGGCATGCATTAGGAACTGCGCATGTGCAGCATGCATTAGGAACTGCGCACGTGTGGCGTGGTGGGAACTGCGCATGTGCGGCGTGGTGGGAACTGCGCATGTGCGGCGTGGTGGGAACTGCGCATGTGCAGCACACGTTAGGAACTGTGTATGTGCGGCGTGGTGGGAACTGCGCATGTGCGGCATGCATTAGGAACTGCACATGTGCAGCATGCATTAGGAACTGCGCATGTGTGGCGTGGTGGGAACTGCGCATGTGTGGCATGGTGGGAACTGTGCATGTGCGGCGTGGTGGGAACTACGCATGTGCAGCACGCGTTAGGAACTGCGCATGTGCGGCATTGTGGGAACTGCGCATGTGCAGCACGCGTTAAGAATTGCGAATGTGCGGCACGCATTAGGAACTGCGCATATGCGACATACGTTAGGAACAGCGCATGTGCGGCGTTGTGGGAACTGCGCATGTGCAGCACGCGTTAAGAATTGCAAATGTGCGGCCGCATTAGGAACTGCGCATGTGCGGCACGCGTTAGGAACTGCGCATGTGCGGCATGGTGGGAACTGCGCATGTGCAGCACGCGTTAAGAATTGCGAATGTGCGGCACGCATTAGGAACTGCGCATATGCGACATGCGTTAGGAACAGCGCATGTGGGCAGAACGGTGGCGCAGTGGTTAGCACTGATGCCTCACGGCGCCGAAGTCCCAGATTCGATCCCGGCTCTGGGTCACTGTCAGTGTGGAGTTTGCACATTCTCCCCGTGTCTGCATGGGTCTCACCCCCACAACCTAAAGATGTGCAGGGTAGGTGGATTGGCCACGATAAATTGCCCCTTAATTGGGAAAAAATTAATTGGGTACTTTAATTTTTTTTAAAAAGGAACTGCGCATGTGCAGTGCATTGCGAACTGCGCATCTACGGCACACTTTGGGAACTGCGCATGTGCAGCACGCATTGGGAACTGCGCATGTGCGGCGTGCTGGGAACAGTGCATGTACGGTGTGTTGGGCACTGCGCATAGCCTAGGACCTCGTGACCAGCGCTTGAAAATAAATGCGTATTTCGGAACTTTTCAGTTTTCAGAAGCATAGAATCATAAAATTTACAGTGCAGAAGGAGGCCATTTGGCCCATCGAGTCTGCACCGGTCCTTGGAAAGAGCACTCTACTTAAGCCCACGCCTCCAACCTATCCCCGAAATCCAGTAACCTAACCTTAGTGTCCACTAAGGGGCAATTTGGCATGGCAATCTACCAAACCTGCACATCTTTGGACTGTGGGAGGAAACCGGAGCACCCGAAGGAAACCCACGCAGACACGGGGAGAAAGTGCAAACCACGCACAGACGGTCACCCGAGGCCGGAATTGAACCGGAGACCCTGGAGCTGTGAGACAGCAGTGCTAACCATAAGATATGCTCAACCTGAAATGATTAAGGGTGTTGTATTTACTTTATTTAGTAGTATTGTTTAATGGGTAAGCTATTTTTGAGTGTGATGTTAAAGAGTTTAATATTGTGTTAATAATAAAGTTTTGTTTTAAAATACCAAAACCCTATTTCTTCGTGCAATCACTCCTGGAGCAATGTACTCTTTCTGCACAATCTTACAATTAAACTAAAATATTGAGGTTTCGGTCCAGTATCCTAGCCACTGTTAGGGTCTGGTCCAGGATCGTGTTACACCCACATCCATGGACTGGCATCACACCCACATCCAATCCTCCTGTCACCCAGCCTCCAAACCTGCAATGTCTAAAAGGGGTCACTGGATATAGAGACTCACTACATGTTTCCAACTCTAGAGTCAGCATAACCATTTGGAGACAGAAAATATACATCTGGAAACAACACTGGAGCTTTTGGAGGGCAGTTTGAGTGGGAGAGAGTGAGAACATAGAGCAGTGCTTGTATTCTATTATAAAGCTAGCAATAGTGGTAGTACAAATTAAAGGGTCTTTTATAATATAGGTTAAATAGCTATAAATATGGAACAACGGCATAGTAACATTTGTATTTATTAATGATTAAAGCATGTTTTCAATTTTTACAAACAGTTAATCTTTGTTGCAACAAATAATTGGAGGTTTGTGTTTTTAAATTGATGCTCAGGTCATATTCCTTGATTGATTTTAAAAGAACTTATTTGATTAACTCCCACCCGACTACCAGGGTTAGTGTACAGAATACCAGATACACATCAGTAGACATCAGCACAAGGAACATAAACAGAACATTCAGAAGGAAACTCCTCAGCTAGAATTGGAAAATGTGCAACCGTTGCAGGCTCTAGATTTAAGTGTAGTTTTGCGAATTGGATGGCTATCATTCCTGCAGAGTCAACCATACAGCACAAACGAAGGAAATTCAGCCCAACATTGAATCTGTCAGTCAGAGAAATGGTGCTCCCCAGGAAATGCCTATTGGGAGGGGATTATTTTTTTCTGCTAACTTGTCCTTTTATCTTCCCCAGAGGGATTGGGAGTTTTCGGCAATGTGAGGAAGCAGGCACTGAAAAGGTCATTAACCAGCAAGGGGAGCAGATTCCAGTACAGATGGTGCTACTCACCAGAGTCCATCATCCAGTCGATTCCCATCCACCCAATCACTGGCGGTTGTCCAATGGGAGACCACTGGGGCGGATTCTCCATCGGCCGAAGCCGAAATCCGTAAATGTGATTGGGTGGAGAATCGGTTCTGACGCCAAAATCGCGGTGGGCGCCGATTTGATGCCAAATCGTAATTTTCCATGGTCTCGACAGTGGTGTCAATGTGTCTGGGAAGCACGTACAATAAACACCATTTGCATGTCATTAGCAAACCCTGTCATGATATTCAGATAAACATATCATGGTGCAAACACACACACACACTGATGGACAGATCAACGGACCAATCAACACACACACAACATCACAGCCAATCACCAGTGAGAGCACACGCACTATATGGGGAACACCACAGTTCCCGCTCATTCCAGCAGGAGACAGCTCAGGGCGCAGAGCTCACAGCGTGCCACTCAGACATACACTGTGTGCTGAGTGCCTCTCTAGGATAGTGCAAGGGCTGGGTCCACAGGTTAACTGGTGAAGTACGAACCACAGCCATGAGTTAACAGTTGTTACTGTACAGAATAATATAACAGAGTTGTACCATCTACCACCGTGTTGGTTCATTTGTATAGCGGAACACCCAACACGACAGGCCCGACCCGGTATTCTCCGGGGCCTCCACGAATCTCCACCTCCGATGGGCCGAATTCCCGCTGGCGAGGTTTACTTGTGCTTTTAAAAAACGTGAAACCGGCATCTTGGCTGCTGAGGGAGAGAGAGGAGGTAGGACACGGAAAGGCACGATTGTGGGCTGCCAGACCGGATACTGGCCTGACTTGCTGGGGTTGGGGGGCCCTGTCAGGGACGGGGGGGGGGGGGGACTGAAGGGGGAACGGGACCGCGTAGCCGGGGTGACCAGGGACTCGGGCGGTGTCCAGGCACGTACCACCATTACCGTGCACCAAAGCCAGCTTTGTGCGCACCGCACAGACCACCCACCTTGGCCCCTGTTTCTGCAGTGACACTGGCCATGTGGGTGCCCCCCCCCCCCCCCCCCCCCCCCCCCCCCCGCCATAACCCCCACCACCTAATCGGCCGGCACTCGCTGGCGGCTCACCCAGGCAACCTAATGTAGCCCCTACGGGGGCACCGGGCAGAGGCTGCAGAGCATACCGCTGGCAAGGGCAGTGCCAGCCGACGGTACCCTGGCAGCAGGCACAGGTGCTAGGGCCAGTGTCCCCATGGTGCTGGACACCGAAAGGGCCAGGGGTGCGGGGATGGGGAAGGGGGTGCAGGTGGGGGGGACCCATAGTGCCAACCGGGGCCACAGTGTAGCCTGGTGGACCTGGTTGGGCACTGGGAATGCACCATGCTAAATGTCAGCCTTTCACCCTCAGCAGACAATGGATATTGGAATACAACCAGCAATGGTGGCCTTCGTCCTAGTCGCCGCAGCCCTGGGGAAGCTCTGCGGCTGTACGAGCTGGAGTTGCTCGAGGAGGAGGAAGCTGCAGCAGTGGAAATACTCCATGGGACAAGGGTGCGAGTGGAGATATCCCCTGAGGCTCCCCTGTCATCTGGCACTGCCAGTCCTGGATGCCCTCTCTGGTCTCGGCCAGGGTTTGCATGCTCGTGTCCATGGAGCACAGGGAGTGGACCATTACTGTCTCGGACTGCGCCACATCACGCTGCGACTGTGCCACCAGCTTCTGGATCTGTTTCACATCAGCCAGTGACTGCGCCATTTCCCTCAGCCATGGCCTGCTGTGACTGGGTCACGCTCAGAGGCTCCGTTGCGATTTCCAGTTGGCTCCAGTTGACTCTGGGACATGTTCGCCTGTGAGGCAGCAACCCTGTCCTGGGCCTCGGCCAGCGCCTGCACAGAATACCCCAGGCCTGGAAATGCTGATCCATGGCCATGACCGTCGTCCTCAATGCCTCCACCACGGATGCCACCTATGGGATGTTGGCCTGGGTGGCACGCATGGTCTGGATGCCCGCCGACCATCCATCCCCTCGGGGGTTTCTACCTCCACCTGCTGTACCAGAGCAGCTGTGTGCTGCGCACCAGAGAGTGCCCCAGGAGTCTCTTCATTAAACTGCCCAACCAAGGTGAGCATCTCTGGGATGGTGGAGGTGTTGGAGACAGCTGTGACAGGAAATCCGTGTCAACCTCGGACTCGAGCTCCAGGGTGTTTTAGGTCTCTTGTCTTGTTCTCCTCATCGCTGGTCGGCACACTGTGGGTGGGGGGGCTTCAGTGGTGGCACTGGATGGTGGCGGGGGACACCAGATGGACCTGCCCCAGCAAGACACAAGACAAGATGCATGATTAGTCCTCTGGGCCAGCGACCAGGTCCAGGGTCCTCTGCTCAGCCATGGTGAGGGGCCGCAGGTCCGGCGATCCCCTTCCTCTCTTTTCCCCCTCCCGGCGGTTATGAGCGGCCTTCTCCTGGTGGGGGTGAAACAGAAAACAACAGTTTTAGACAGTCCGACGCACGCAGCCCAGGGGGTGGGTAACTGGTCGCCTTCGTGGTCAGGGCACCCGGCCATGGCGGCCGGTATGGGTGCCGGCGAGTGGTGCAGCGTGGGGGTTGGCCACTCTCTGGGTGGGGGGGGGGGGTGAGTTATGGGTGTGTGGGACGGGTGTTAGTACTAGGGGCACAGTGGTGCCTCCTCACCCTGGCTGCCCTGAGGAGGTTGTACAGTTTTTTCATGGCCGGTCTGTACGGTGTTGCTCACAGCGCTGACTACGTCTGCCACCTGACCCCAGGCACGGTGAACGGCAATGGCTGACAACCTCCTTCCCGGGCAGGGGTAAAGGATGGCCCGCTTTTCCTCCACCGCGTACAGCAGGGTCTCCAGCTCATCGTCCGTGAAACGGGGTGGCGCTCTCCTCGCTGTCAACTTGTTGGCTGGGATGATGTGTGTGGGGAGTGCAGTGTGTATATGG
The DNA here is from genome assembly GCF_047496885.1 of Scyliorhinus torazame. NCBI lineage: Eukaryota > Metazoa > Chordata > Chondrichthyes > Carcharhiniformes > Scyliorhinidae > Scyliorhinus > Scyliorhinus torazame. Next base: position 115,116,030 of record NC_092719.1, read on the forward strand.
GGATGCAGCTTGTCAGCCTCCTGAGTGTCATAATATACACCAGTATATTATGGTGCAGGCACACACACACACACACACACACACACACACACACTGATTGACATGCAGTGGGACCAATCAGCATACACACCACCGCAGCCAATCACCAGTGAGAGCACACGCACTATAAAGACGGGACAGGAGAGTTCCCGCTCACTCTAGTAGCAGCCAGCTCGGAGCACAGAGCTCACAGCCTGCAACACAGACATTCACCATGTGCTGAGTGCATCACCTGGTTAGGACTAGGCAAGGGTCAACAATTAAAGCTGGTATTGCATTTACCCACAGTTCAAGTATGTTAATATAGTTAACCTTATAATAAAATGGAGTTGCACCACTTCCAGTGTTGGTGACCTGTTTGTGATCCAGAACACCCAACACATCATGGTACAAGGAGTGGTTGCATACTAGCACCTCTGAGACCCACCTGCAACTAATCAGCATTCCGGCATCCTGAAGTATGGAGGACATCAACCCGCCGCCGCCGCTCCGCATCGCCGGCAATCTCGGGGTCAATTGGAAGATTTTTAAACAGCCCTTCCAGCTCTTCCTCAAAGCCATGGACAGGGAGAATGCCTCGGACACCAGGAAGATTGCTCTGCTCCTCTCCACGGCCGGGCAACACGCCATCCACATCTTCAACTCCCTCACATTCGCAGACGACGAGGACAAGACCAAGTACAAGACGGTTCTCCTCAAATTCGATACCCACTTCAGCATAGAGGTCAATGAAAGCTTCGAAAGATACCTGTTCCAACAGCGCTTGCAGGGTAAGGACGAGCCTTTCCAATCCTTTTTAACACACCTACGCATCCTTGCGCAGTCCTGCTGCTACGGACCCACCTCCGACTCCATGATACGCGACCAGATCGTATTTGGTATTCTGTCGGACCCCCTGCGTCAGCAGCTCCTCAAAATTAAGCAACCCACCCTAGCGACTGCCATCGAGACCTGTGTCTTGCATGAAAATGCCACCAGCCGGTACTCCCACATACAGGCGGCTGAAACGGCGCGGCAAGGTCCCCACGAGGCGGAACGGGTCCAAACAATTGAACACCTCCAAGGCTGCAGCCTGGATGAGGGCGGCCATTTCGCGCGCTTTTCGCAGCCTCCCGCGCTTGTACGCGCCAAACGAGGGGACGGTGACGTGGAGGAACGTGATGTGCAGGCGCGCACCATGCAGGACCGCACCACGCATGCGCGGTGGCGCAACGAGCGTACTGACGTCACAACGTGCGGAAACTGTGGATCCGCCCATTTAAAGCGGCAATGTCCTGCAAAATCGCGACAATGCCTACGATGTGGCAGACTTGGCCACTATGCTGCCTGCTGTCGAGCCGCTCAGCCTGCCAATTCGCATCGCTTCAGCCAGCCTCACAGGAACGTTCGGGCAATTCAACCCACGTTCCCCGAGTCCGATTCCGACTTCCCGCAGATCAGTGACACCGAGGACCCGAGGGAGCCTTTTCGAGTCGCTGTTATAACAAAGAACAGGCTGTCCCCGAATCAAAACCACCAGCCGCTGTCGGTGCACAGCATTGATCCAGACGACGAGTGGTGTGCCACCCTGACGGTCAACCGATCCCAGATACGATTCCGCCTGGACACTGGTGCTTCCGCTAATCTCCTAGCGTGGTCAGACTTTCAGACCCTTGGGGTTAAACCAACCATTCTTCCGTCGACCTGCCAACTAGTGGACTACAATGGCAACGTCATTCCTGCTACCGGTTCATGCCAACTCGAAGTGACACACAACTCGCGAAAAGCCATCCTTCCCTTCAAGATCGTGGGCTCCTCGAAGGACTCTCTGCTAGGCGCACAGGCGTGCAAACTCCTAAACCTCGTTCAATGAGTACACTCTCTCTCTCCAGAGGAGACGTCTGCCTTCCAGGATGCGGACTTCAGGGCGCAACTCAATGCCATCATCGACCAGCACCGCAACGTTTTCGAAGGCATGGGCACGCTTCCATACACTTACAAAATCCTGCTCAAACAAGACGGCACGCCTGTGGTTCATGCACCTCGCAGAGTCCCAGCACCCCTCAAGGACCGCCTCAAGCAGCAGCTGCAGGACCTCCAGGACCAAGGAGTGCTCTCCAGAGTGACGGAACCAACCGACTGGATCAGTTCCATGTTTGTGTAAAGAAGCCCTCCGGCGAGCTCCGGATCTGCATTGACCCAAAGGATCTGAATTGCAACATAATGAGGGAGCATTACCCTGTCCCCAAGCGCGAGGAGATCACATGCGAGATGGCTCGGGCCAACATCTTCACCAAACTTGCCGCCTCGAAATGATTCTGGCAAATTCAACTAGACAGGTCCAGCAGAAAGCTGTGTACCTTTAATACCCCGTTTGGCAGATACTGCTACAACAGTATGCCGTTTGGGATTATATCGGCATCAGAAGTATCCCACTGGATCATGGAGCAAATGATGGAGGGCATTGAGGGTGTGCGCATCTATGTTGACGACATCATCATTTGGTCCACCACCCGCAGGAGCATATCTGTGATGAACGGTTACTGCCTTGTCATCATGTAAAGTGATGTCCCCTTTAAGACCGGGCTTGGAACCCTGGGGACTCTGCCTCTGGCTCCGCCCATCTGTGAGCCATATATAAGGGGCTGCCTTGTGGGCTGTGCAGCAGTTAGCACACGTCTCGGCTCTAGCATAGTTATTAGTCTATTAAAGCCTTCTTTACCGTTGACACTCTAAGCGTCGTTATTGAGGGTACCTCAATTTAATAGACTAAACTAGATCAGGATGGACGCAGGCCTAAAACCAGAGAAGCTCAACCTGGAAGCACAGACCTTAAACCGATTCACGCAGCTTGATGCGAACCCCCTTCCTCGCATCGCGGAAATGGTAAATCGGATCGCCCAATACCAAGTCTTTTCCATGGTCGACCTCAAATCCGCCTACCACCAGCTCCCCATCCGACCAAAAGACCGCCCCTATACTGCCTTCGAAGCAGCCGGCCGGCTCTTCCACTTCCTCAGGGTCCCCTTTGGTGTCACAAATGGGGTCTCTGTCTTTCAAAGGGCGATGGACTAAATGGTGGACCAGTAGGGTTACATACCCGTACTTGGACAATGTCACCATCTGCGGCCATGATCAGCAGGACCATGACGCTCACCTCAACAAGTTCCTCCAGACCGCCCGAGCCCTTAACCTGACCTATAACGAGGAAAAATGCGTTTTCCACACCACCCGGCTGGCCATCCTCGGCTATGACGTGGAAGACGGGGTCCTAGGTCCCGACCCCGACTGCATGCGCCCCCTTAAGGAACTCCCTCTCCCCCGCAGTCTCAAGGCCCTCAAACGGTGCTTGGGGCTTTTCTCTTATTACGCCCAGTGGGTCCCCAAGTATGCGGACAAAGCCCGCCCACTCCTAAAGACCACCACTTTTCCCCTCTCGGCTGAGGCTCAATTGGCCTTCAACCGCATCAAGGCCGACATCATCAAGGCCGCTATGCACGCGGTGGATGAAACCATTACTTTCCAGGTAGAGAGCGATGCATCAGACATCGCCCTGGCTGCTACCCTCAATCAGGCAGGCAGACCAGTAGCGTTCTTCTCCCGAACCCTCACCTCCTCTGAGGTTCGACACTCTGCAGTCGAAAAGGAGGCACAAGCCATTGTGGAGGCTGTGCGGCGCTGGAGACACTCCCTAGCCGGTAGGAGGTTTACCCTCGTCACCGACCAACGGTCAGTCGCCTATATGTTCGATAACACGCAACGGGGCAAAATAAAAAATGCTAAACCTTTGAGGTGGAGGATCAAACTCGCCACCTACTCGTACGATATCAAGTACCGTCCAGGGGAGCTCAACGAGCCCCCAGATGCCCTGTCCTGCGGCACATGTGCCAACGACCGCCTGCAAGCCAACCACAATGACCTCTGCCACCCGGGAGTTACCCGGCTCGTCCATTTTATCAAGTCCCGCAACCTACCTTACTCAACCAAGGAGGTCAAGGCCATGGTCAGGGCCTGCCAGATCTGTGCGGAGTGCAAACCGCACTTCTATCGGCCAGACAAGGTTCGGCTCGTGAAGGCCTCGGGCCCCTTTGAGCGACTGAGCGTGGACTTCAAGGGGTCCCTCCCGTCCACCAATCGTTATGCCTATTTCCTCACCATTATCGATGAGTTCTCCCGTTTCCCATTCGCCATTCCCTGCCCCGACATGACCTCGGCCACCGTGATAAAGGCACTGCACAGCATCTTCACTCTGTTCGGTTTCCCCGCTTATATCCACAGCGGCCGGGGCACATTGTTCATGAGCGATGAACTGCGTCAGTATCTGCTCAGCAAAGGCATCGCCTTGAGCAGAACGACCAGTTAAAACCCGCGGGGAAACGGGCAGGTGGAGAGGGAGAACGCGACAGTGTGGAAGGCTGACCTTCTGGCCCTGCGGTCGAGAGGTCTCCCAACTACCTGCTGGCAGGAGGTCCTACCCGATGCCCTACACTCCATTATGTCACTCTTCTGCACGGCCACGAATGAGACCCCTCACGACCGATTGTTTGTCTTCCCCAGAAAGTCTACCTCCGGGGTCTTGCTTCCACCTTGGCTGATGGCTCCGGGACCTGTTTGTCTCCGGCAGCACACGAAGAGCCATAAAACGGACCCCCTGGTTGAAAAGGTCCGACTGCTCCACGCCAACCCCAGTTATGCCTATGTTGAGTACCCCGACGGAAGGCAAGATACGGTTTCCCTCAGGGATCTGGCACCCGCTGGATCCCCCACTACAGACGCCCCTTCCCGCGCCGATCCCCTGCAGGACCCGGCGCCCCCTACAACACATCACCTTCCAGCCCTACCTCCCGTTGGTGAGCACCTACCGCACGCCCCCCCTTGCGCCCCCCCCTTTACACACCCCGCCGGCGCTGGCACCGCTATCCCCGGCCCTGCCTAGTCCCCCTGCCCCCACCCAGACCGAAGCTCCGACCGCTGTGCTCCCGGATGTACCCTCAACCGGGACGTCCGTGCCCGCTGCACCACCGCCCGAACTGAGGAGGTCGATGAGGACGATCCGGCCACCGAGACGGATGGACCTATCACCCCCGCCGGACTCTCTTTTAAACAGGGGATGAATGTGATGAACGGTTACTGCCTTGTCATCATGTAAGGTGATGTCCCCTTTAAGACCGGGCTTGGAACCCTGGGGACTCCGCCTCTGGCTCCGCCCATCTGTGAGCCATATATAAGGGGCTGCCTTGTGGGCTGTGCAGCAGTTAGCACACGTCTCGGCTCTAGCATAGTTCTTAGTCTATTAAAGCCTTCTTTACCGTTTACACTCTAATCGTCGTTATTGAGGGTACCTCAATGTCAGTCGCCTCCAGTGCGTTTTCAAACAAATACAGGACCGAGGCCTTCGCCTCAACGGAACCAAATGTTCCTTCGGCCAGACGGAAGTCAAGTTCCTGGGGGACCACATCTCCCGGTTGGGTGTGCGGCCGGATGTGGGCAAGGTGGCAGCCATCACGGCCATGCAGAAGCCAGCGGATAAGAAGGCGGTCCTCCGATTTTTGGGCATGGTCAACTTCCTGGGGAAGTTCATCCCCAACCTCGCCTCCCATACCACAGCTCTCCGGAACCTGTTCAGGAAGACGACAGACTTCCAATGACTTCCTGCCCACGAGCGTGAATGGAAGGAGCTTAAGTCCAAGCTTACCACGGCCCCTGTATTGGCATTTTTTGATCCCACGAAGGAAACAGAAATTTCAACGGATGCCAGCCAATCCGGCATTGGGGCAGTGCTCCTGCAACGCGATGAGGCCTCATCATGGGCCCCCGTTGCATATGCGTCACGTGCCATGACCCCCACAGAACAGCGCTACGCGCAGATCGAAAAGGAGTGTCTGGGCCTGTTTACTGGAGTCGACAAATTTCATGATTACGTGTACGGCCTCCCCCAATTCACTGTCGAGACCGACCATCGCCCGCTGGTCAACATTATACAAAAAGACCTGAATGATATGACCCCTCGCCTCCAGCGCATTCTGCTTAAACTACGGCGGTACGATTTCCAGCTCCTATACACCCCGGGCAAGGACCTGATCATAGCCGACGCTCTGTCCAGGGCAGTCAACACCCCGTGTGACCCAGAGGGGTTCGTCTGCCAGGTTGACACCCATGTGGCCTTCACGGCCTCCAATCTGCCGGCCACGGATGAATGCCTTATCCACATTCGCCGCGAGACTGCGGCTGACCCCCTACTGCAGCGTGTCATGCGCCACATGACGGACGGGTGGCTCAAGGGCCAATGCCCGCAGTTCTACAATATCAGAGACGATCTGGCAGTGTCTTCCTGAAGCTGGACCCAATCGTGATCCCGCACAGCATGCGCCAGCTCGTTTTGGAACAGCTACATGAGGGCCATCTTGGCGTGGAGAAGTGCCGACGGAGGGCCCGAGAGGCTGTGTACTGGCCCGGCATCAATGAGGACATCGCCAACACAGTGCTCAACTGCCCCACCTGTCAGCGATTCCAGCCGGCCCAACCACGTGAGACCCTACAGCCCCATGAGTTGGTCACGTCCCCTTGGTCTAAGGTAGGCGTTGACCTGATTCCATGCGCTCGGCAGGGACTATGTTCTGATTGTAGACTATTTTTCGGACTACCCGGAGGTCGTACGCCTGCACGACATCACATCATCGGCGGTCATCCATGCCTGCAAGGAGACCTTTGCTCATCACGGCATCCCACTCACTGTGATGATGGACAATGGCCCCTGCTTCGCGAGCCAGGGATGGTCCAACTTTGCCAGCAGGTACAACTTTGTGCATGTGACATCCAGTCCCCTGCACCCCCAATCCAATGGCAAAGCGGAAAAGGGCGTCCACATCGTCAAACGGCTCCTCTGCAAGGCTGCCGATGCAGGATCCGACTTCTACCTCGCCTTGCTGGCCTATCGTTCGGCCCCACTCTCCACGGGCCTGTCGCCAGCCCAGCTGCTCATGGGTCGCACCCTCAGGACCACGGTGCAGTCCATTCATGTCCCAGACCTCGACCACGTTCCGGTCCTTCAGCGGATGCAACAGTCTCGTGCACAACACAAGGCGGCGCATGACGCTCGGGCGACTGATCTCCCTGCTCTGGTGCCGGATGACAACGTCCGCATCCATCTTCCGGAGGGTGGCTGGTCTGCAACTGCTGTGGTTCTTCGGCAGGTGTCTCTCCGCTCGTTCCTGGTTTGTCTGCCAGATGGTTCCATTCGCCGCCGCGATCGGCGTGCCCTTCGTCTCGTTCCACGCTCGCTACGTGATCCTCCACCGGTGCCACGCCCTCCTGTTGTCCCCAACCTGGACTATGTGGAGATTCCGAATACTCTGCATCCTCCTCACTCTGCCGCGGCCCAGCCCGTTCCTCAGCCGGTGGCTCCTGACCCACCCTTGAGGCGGTCAACCAGAATTTGTCACCCACCTCAGAGACTTGACTTATGAGTTTTACGATGTTGGACTCTTTGATCTGTTCTGTTATCCTGTTTCATCGTTCCAGTAGTTTGTATATAATGTTCATTTCGTTGTTGGTATGACACCCTATTTCTCTGCACCAGGCACCTTCCCGTGTAAATAGATTAGCCTCATGTACATAGTCATGTAAATAACACGCACACACATAGTCAGATACATTCACTGCACGATATTTATTGTCATGCAGGCACATGTTCTTTATATAAAAGGGGGGATGTCATAATATACACCAGTATATTATGGTGCAGACACACACACTGATGGACATGCAGTGGGACCAATCAGCAAACACAACACCGCAGCCAATCACCAGTGAGAGCACACGCACTATAAAGACAGGGGACAGGAGAGTTCCCGCTCATTCTAGTAGCAGCCAGCTCAGAGCACAGAGCTCACAGCCTGCAACACAGACATCCACCATGTGCTGAGTGCATCACCTGGTTAGGACTAGGCAAGGGTCAACAGTTAAAGCTGGTATTGCATTTACCCACAGTTAATATAGTTAACCTTATAATAAAATAGAGTTGCACCACTTCCAGTGTTGGTGACCTGTTTGTGATCCAGAACACCCAACACATCACTGAGTGTCAATCGTGAATCCAGCAAATCCGGCACCGTTTCTCATTGGAATCGATTGTGTTCCACGTGGCGCCGGCGCTATCCCCTTAACAGCCGCAGAATTGGTCCAGATTCGGCGCCTGTTTTGCTGTCGTGGTCATCCACGAATCCTGTCCCGGCGTCAACACTTAGTCTCAGGAACGGAGAATCCCACCCCTGACCTTTCCCGGGAATCCTGCTGGGATTGGTGGTGAGGTTTTGATTTTATTTGATTTATTATTGTCACATGTATTAGTATACAGTGAAAAGTGTTGTTTCTTGCATGCTGTACAAACAACGCATACCGTTCATAGGGAAGGAAGGAGAGACTACAGAATGTAATGTTACAGTCATAACTGGGATGTAGGGAAAAGATCAACTTAATATAAGGAATAATTGAATTAGAACATTGTTAGAGAGTTTAAAACGGAATGAAGTTTTTAGAAGCATAGAACGAGAGTAAAAGGCAGAATTAGAGGGTATGCTGGGCACAGCTTACAAGAAGTCGCTTCGCTCCGGCGCCATCTTGGAAAATCAAAATTTTCCAGCCAAGGTCAAGCAACCAAAAGTGCAGCCCTCTGTCAGCACTGAACTCCGTGACTTGTAATGGTGACACAAGCTTGAAATATCAGTTCACTCAGGATATCAATTAAACACTAAAAATACCTCCACAGATTAACAACCAACAACCAGATTGGAGTTAGACTCGGTGACAATGATTAAGAGACTTGGCTCTGAACAACTCAGCAGAAAAGTATTAAGTGTGAGATTTAACTGATGCACAATTACTGCTGATGCCAGGGCTGCTTTTTCACTGATTGCGAGGCCTGGGTTTAAAAAGGCTCACATTATGTAGTGTGTGCAGGGCAGTGACAATGGATTGTGGAAGCAAGAGCGTCGGGCTGGTAGGTTACCCACTGGGGTTACCCAAACCCCTAATGCCCACGTTGGCCTCAGGCCAAGCCCAGGCTCCTCCATGTAGGGAGAGAAAGGTAGATTGGTGGAAGAGTGATTGCCAAACACCGTGTCTGAAGATTTCCACGCTAGCATTGGAATGCATTTAGTCACGGTTGGCAACCCTAGCCCGCAGACACCAAGCTGAGGGGCCAATGCTGATGTGGAGGTGCTTCATATCAACATACACAATGGGAAATCAGCACCTGACTGATCAGAGGCTCAGAGATAGTCCTCCCCGAATGTTGAAGATAGCTACAAGATGCTGGAAATCTAAAATGAAAACAGGATGCACAGGGAATACTCAGCAGGTCCGGTTGGATATGTATGTGTAGTACAGATTTGCCAGAATGACACCGAGGCTTAAAGGGTTAAATTATGAGGGCAGGTTCCGTGAACCTATTGTTACCCTCCCGCAGCTGTGGAACCTTCCCTGATCGCTGTGCCCCTTCAGTTCTGGGGCACTGTACTCGAGCAGGAAAGATGGGGGAAGCTAAGGCCTAGCAGCAAAGTAAAGGTTCAGCTGCAATACAGGGAAAGCTATGAGGGCAGGGGAAACGTTTGATGGGGAGCTTGTAATTGACAAAGACATCTGGTACAAGGCGGCCTCTTGTGCCCATTAAATCAGTTAATTAAGGATCCAAGAAAGACACAGCTTAATTCCTTCTGTTCCAGATGTTCCTGCTCTCCACACTGCTTTTCAAAACTCCCTTCATTACCTCTGATTAGCCCCAGGCGTGGGCATTGTGATGTTTGGCCCAGATCCTGTGGTAACTGAACAGAAAAACAGTCAACTAAACCATCACAATTTATCCAACAAATGAACCATCTTGTACGCTCTTTCTTTTACCAGAGCCAGTGGTATTTTACAGGACCCGTCCGGCACGTTATTGTATTCACTGTTTTACCCTCAGCTGAAGGAGTTGGTGACAGCTGTTTTGTTAAGGTGTTGTCCCACCACACAACACATTGAGGTTATCAGCAAATTTAAAGACCCCAGCTGTTTGTCCCAGTAAGGTAGGTGTCAACTCATTACCGTTTTTGATTCAACACCCAACACATTTATGGGTTTTAATATAAACCACTACATTGTTGAATAAAATCTGATCATCTCCAGCGAATAAGCGTTACCCTGCTCAATCCACACAGTGAGTAGCTCTGCTGAATAACTGTTGCTCCTATAATGAGTAAGCTGCTGAATAAACTGCAATTCCATGAGTAATCCTTACCCTACTCAACAAACTGTAACTCCATAGGGAGGGAGGTAAAAGAGGAGGTGGAGTGGCACTGTTAATTAGAGAGTGCATCACAGCTGCAGAAAAGGAGGTAGTCGAGGAGGGGTTGTCTTCTGAATCACTGTGGGTGGAAGTCAGAAACAAGAAAGGAACAGTCACTTTATTGGGAGTTTTCTATAGAACCCCCAAAAGCAGCAGAGAGATGGAGGAACAGATTGGATGGCAGATCTTGGAAAGTTGCAGAAGTAACAGAGTTGTCATGGGTGACTTCAACTTCCCTAATATTGACTGGAACCTCCTTAGTGCTTAGGTTTACGTGGAGCAGATTTTGTCAGGTGTGTCCAGGAAGGATTCCTGACTCAATTATATAGATAGGCCGACTAGCGGGGAGGCCATATTGGGCTTGGTGCTTGGCAACGAATCAGGCCAGGTGTCAGGTGTCTCGGTGGGAGAGCATTTTGGTGATAGTGACCACAACTCCTTGACCTTTACCCCAGTCATGGAGAGGGATAGGAACAGATAGTATGGGAAGGTATTTAATTGTGGGAGGAGAAATTATACTGCTATTAGACAGGAGCTGGGGAGCATAAATTAGGAACAGATGTTAGAACATAGAACATAGAACAATACAGCGCAGTACAGGCCCTTCGGCCCACGATGTTGCACCGAAACAAAAGCCATCTAACCTACACTATGCCATTATCATCCATATGTTTATCCAATAAACTTTTAAATGCCCTCAATGTTGGCGAGTTCACTACTGTAGCAGGTAGGGCATTCCACGGCCTCACTACTCTTTGCGTAAAGAACCTACCTCTGACCTCTGTCCTATATCTATTACCCCTCAGTTTAAAGTTATGTCCCCTCGTGCCAGCCATATTCATCCGCGGGAGAAGGCTCTCACTGTCCACCCTATCCAACCCCCTGATCATTTTGTATGCCTCTATTAAGTCTCCTCTTAACCTTCTTCTCTCCAACGAAAACAACCTCAAGTCCATCAGCCTTTCCTCATAAGATTTTCCCTCCATACCAGGCAACATCCTGGTAAATCTCCTCTGCACCCGCTCCAAAGCCTCCACGTCCTTCCTATAATGCGGTGACCAGAACTGTACGCAATACTCCAAATGCGGCCGTACCAGAGTTCTGTACAGCTGCAACATGACCTCCCGACTCCGGAACTCAATCCCTCTACCAATAAAGGCCAACACTCCATAGGCCTTCTTCACAACCCTATCAACCTGGGTGGCAACTTTCAGGGATCTATGTACATGGACACCTAGATCCCTCTGCTCATCCACACTTTCAAGAACTTTACCATTAGCCAAATATTCCGCATTCCTGTTATTCCTTCCAAAGTGAATCACCTCACACTTCTCTACATTAAACTCCATTTGCCACCTCTCAGCCCAGCTGTGCAGCTTATCTATATCCCTCTGTAACCTGCTACATCCTTCCACACTATCGACAACACCACCGACTTTAGTATCGTCTGCAAATTTACTCACCCACCCTTTTGCGCCTTCCTCTAGGTCATTGATAAAAATGACAAACAGCAACGGCCCCAGAACAGATCCTTGTGGTACTCCACTTGTGACTGTACTCCATTCTGAACATTTCCCTGAACTGTTCTCAGAGAAATGCACAACAGTAATGTGGGGGTTGTTTAAGAGCCACTTGCTGTGAGTGCTCGATAGTTTTGTCCCACTGAGACAAGGAAGGAATGGTAAGGTGAAGGAGCCTTGGATGACAAGAGAAGTGGAGCTTCTAATCAAGAGGAAGAAGGAAGCTTACGTAAGGTTGAGGAAGCAAGGATCTGGCACGGCTCTAGAGGGTTACAAGATAGCCAGGAAGGAACTCAAAAATGGACTGAGGAGAGCTGGAAGATGGCATGAAAAAGCCCTGGTGGGAAGGATTAGGGAAATCCCAAGGCGTTCCACACTTACGTGAGAAATAAGAGGATGATCAAAGTGAGAGTAGGGCTGATCAGGGATAGTGGAGGGAACTTGTGCCTGGAGCCTGAGGACGTAGGGGAGGCCCTAAATGAAAATTTTGCAATAGAGAGAGGGACCTTGTTGCTTGTGAGAACAGCGTGCCCCAGATTAATAGACTCGAACAGGTTGATATTAAGAAGGAGGATGTGCTGGAAACTTTGAAAAGCATCAGGATAGATAAGTTCCCTGGGCCAGACGGGATATAACCAAGGTTTCTACGGGAAGCAAGGGAGGAGATTGCTGCGCCGTTGGCAATGATGTTTGCATCCTCACTCTCCACTGGAGTAGTACCAGATGATTGGAGGGAGGTGAATGTTGTTCCCCTGTTCAAGAAAGGGAATAGGGAAATCCCTGGGAATTACAGACCAGTCAGTCTTACGTCTGAGGTGAGCAAAATACTGGAAAGGATTCTGAGAGATAGGATTTATGATTATTTAGAAAAACATAGTTTGATTAAAGAAAGTCAGCATGGCTTTGTGAGGGGCAGGTCGTGCCTCACAAGCCTCGTTGAATTCTTTGAGTATGTGATGAGACACATTGATGAAGGTCGGGCAGTGGATGTGGTGTATATGGATTTCAGTGAGGCATTTAATAAGGTTCCCCATGGTAGGCTCATTCAGAAAGTTAGGCGGCATGGGATACAGGGAAATTTGGCTGTAAGGATACACAATTGGCTGGCCGAAAGGAGACAGCGAGTGGTAGTGGATGGAAAGTATTCCGCCTGGAGGTCGGTGACCAGTGGTGTCCTGCAGGGATCTGTTCTGGGACCTCTGCTCTTTGTGGTTTTTATAAATGAGTTGGATGAGGAAGTAGAAGGGTGGGTTAGTACGTTTGCCGATGACATGAAAGTTGGTGGAGTTGTAGATAGTGTCGAGGGCTGTTGTAGGTTACAACAGGATATTGACAGGATGCAGAGCTGGGCTAAGAAGTGGCAGATGGAGTTCAACCTCGATAAATGTGAAGTGATTCATTTTGGAAGGTCGAATTTGAATGCTGAATACAGGGTAAAATGCAGGATTCTTGGAAGTGTGGAGGAACAGATAGATCTTTGGGTCCACGTACATAGATCCCTCAAAGTTGCTCCCAGGTTGATAGGGTTGTTAAGAAAGTGTATGGTGTGTTGGCTTTCATTAACAGGCGGATTGAGTTTAAAAGCCGTGAGGTTTTGCTGCAGCTTTATTAAACCCTGGTTAGACCACACTTGGAATATTGTGTCCAGTTCTAGTCACCTCATTATAGGAAGGATGTGGATGCTTTGGAGAGGGTACAGAGGAGATTTACCAGGATGCTGCCTGGACTGGAGGGCATGTCTTATGAAGAAAGGTTGAGGGAGCTAGGGCTTTTCTCACTGGAGCGAATAAGGAAGAGAGGTGACTTGATAGAGGTGTACAAGGTGATGAGAGACATGGATAGAGTGGATAGCCAGATATTTTTCCCCAAGGCGGAAATGGCTGTCACGAGTGGACATAATTTTAAGGTGATTGGAGGAAGGTATAGGGGAGATGTCAGAGGTAGGCTCTTTACACAGAGAGAGGTGCGTGTGTGGAATGCACTGCCAGCAGAAGTGGTGGAGTCAGAGTCATGAGGGACATTTAAGTGACTCTTGGGCCGGCACATGGACAGGAGTAAATAGAAAGGGTGTAGGTTAGGTTGATCTTAGATTAGGATAAGTGGTCGGCACAGCATTGTGGGCCAAAGGGCCTGTACTGTGCAGTACTGTTCTATGTTCCATGTCCCATGAGTAATCCTGCTCAACTTTTACCTCAAGCTTACCCTGCGCAACAAACTGTAACTCCATCAGTGATCCTTACCCTGCTGAATAAACGGTACCTCCACGAGCCATCTTTACCCTACGGGGATTGGTGGGGGGGGGGGGGGGGGTGGTGAGGGGCTTTGTGCCTGTGAGGCCTTCAAGCCAGCTTTATATATTGCCATCACTGGATGGCTCTCTGAGAGAAGGCGGGCTACACAAGTGTGGCGGAGGCTTTAGGAATTTGAGGATCCTGGGGTGGAAGTCCTAACTGATTGTCAATCTCTCTCCATAAGCTCAACCCCCCACATTGCCACCTCCCCCCATCCCCTTCCCCCATTTATCCCCTCCCCTATTTTCCCCCATTTCCCCCTCTCCCAATACCCCCTATTTCTACCCGATGCGGGAAGCCTGGACACTGTGCAGCTTTGTGCAGGTCTACACCACCAGTCAGGCTTCAATCCCGCCATCAAGGCGCTGTCGTCCCCACCACCACCTCTCCGGCGGTCGACCAGGATCAGACGCAAGCCACAGAGACTGGACTTATGAACATTTGTTCTGTTTGCTATGTTCTATGTTCTCGCATTAGACAGCTGTTTTCATATGTACATATGTTCACATCCACTGCATGTATATATGTTAATATTGGCCTATTCTTGTAAAGATGTTCACATATGTCATCCAAACATTGAAAAAAAAGGGGAGATGTCATGATATGCAGATACACAGATAATAATATACAGACAAGCAGCTAATGGACACAGAGAACAGGACATGACCAATAAGCAGGCAGGACACTCAGGGATGGGATCTGACGATAAGACACGAGGCACTCACACTCCGCCTCTTTCCACTATTGAACATCTACAGAGTCAGTCAAGAGTGTTGTTACAATCCCACACCTCCACCACGTGGCTAAGAGCTATCACCCCCAACTTTCACCAACACAGAGACACATATCTTGGTGAGTGATATTAATGGACAGGCTTTTGGGTCACAATCTGGTGAGCATCACACAGTTGTTGATGCCCATCAGGTGGAGGCGAGAATATCTAAGAGAGACAGCACTTGGAGGTCTGCTGGATCCCAGGACTCAGCTGGTCAGCCTTTGGATAAGGTTCTCCCAGTGTTGCTGCAGATCATAGGACACAGCCGTGGCATTCAGGAGAGGATGTCAGCGACATTCCAGTGACTGCATAGCCGATGGAGGAGTCCCAAAGGCTTTGGGCACAGGAGATGGTGGCGACAATGCGCGGCACCAAGGCCAACACTGCTAGGGAGGTGACCGCAGTGGATGATGTTGCCCAAGGCATGGCTCAGTCTGTGAATACCATGGCTGAGGGCCTCGACATCATGTCCCAATCACTGAGGGACGTATCCCAGACTCAGGTGAACATTGCAATAATAATAATAATCTTTATTAGTGTCACAAGTAGGCTTACATTAACACTGCAATGAAGTCACTGCAATGCAGTGAAAATCCTCTAGTCGCCACACTCCAGCGTCTGTTTGGGTAAACTGAGCGAGAATTCAGAATGTCCAAGTAACCTAACAAGCACGTCTTTCGGGACTCGTGGGAGGAAACCGGACACCTGGAGGAAACCATGGAAACACTGGGAGAACGTGTAGATTCTGCACAGACAGTGACCCAAGCCGGGAATCGAACCCAGTGCTAACCACTGTGCTAACGTGCACCAAGGCACATCAGAGCGTGGCTCAGTCACGGAGGACCATCATTGAGGACGTCAACATCATGGTGCAGACAATGGGGAGCCACCAGGACTGGCAGAGCCAGATGCAGAGGCCCCTGGAGCTCACTCCAGCTGCCCTATCTGTCACACGGAGTCCCCTAGGGCCCATGGGCACCGTCAAGGAGGAGGAAACGCTGGAGGCCAACCGGGGGCTGGCCACGAAGGAGACGATGGCCATCTCCATTCCTTCTGAATTCCCCACCTTCTGACACTGTTTTGTATCTCAAGAGTAGAACAGGGTGGCATGATAATGCCTATGACACTGGATGTCGGCCGGGGCCCTCTGGCCCCAGGCCCTCCAGAGGATGTCTGCCAAGGGCATCAACGGCCACAGAGAACGGAATGCAGCAGACTGCCTCCACCTCTGACATGCATTCTGGGGACACGCTTAATGTAACAATAGAGCATGAAAGGTGAATGGAGGGGATCATTGAGAGGGCACGGGGTGGGGAGGGGTGGGGGGGGTGCAGGTTCGAACCCGGCTCTGGGACACTGTCCGTGTGGAGTTTGCACATTCTCCCTGTGTTTACGTGGGTTTCGCCCCCACAACCCAAAGATGTGCAGGGTAGGTGATTGGCCACGCTAAATTGCCCCTTAATTGGAAAAAATGAATTGGGTACTCTAAATTTAAAAGAAAAAGAAAAACCCCGCCAATCATGCCCAAAATGATACTTAGAAATGTTTCTGTTGAATCGCGCCCATTGTGTTTGTTTCTCTTCCTGCACCTAGTGGAGTAGGAGGCAGGCTTTCATCTATTCCTGAGGTGAGGTTTCTCCTGGTACAGGTCACTGGCCTGTCACCAGAGGCTTATGGCTTGAGTTGTGCCACTCCACATGAAGCAGGACTGAGCGTCTGTGCTGCTCTTACCCCTTCCACTTGGAAGGATTTTGCAGGTTGATAGTCAACCTATTTTTGCCACTTTATGATCGCACCTTCCTCGGCCATCAAGTCCTGGGGTGGGACTTAGAATCAAAAGATTCCCTGCAGTGCAGAAGGAGGCCATTCGGCCCAGCGTGTCTGCACCGACCCTCCGAAAGAGCTTCCTATTCATGCCCACATCCCCGCCCTATCTCTGCAACCGACATATTGATCACGTCCAACCCACCTAACCGGCACATCTTTGGACTGTGGGAGGAAACCGGAGCACCCGGAGGAAACCCACACACACACAAGGAAAAAGCGCAAACTCCACAAAGACAGTTAACCAAGAATGGAATCGACCTCAGGTCCCTGGCGCTGTGAAGCAGCAGTGCTAACCACTGTGCCACCATGCCGCCCGTTGGACTTGAACCAAGAGCTTCTGGCTCGGAGGCAGGGACACTACCCACTTCTCAACATTACCTCCTATTTTAAACATATTAGCTGCCCCAAATATTTGCTTGTATAGAAAATGTCTATTTTCTCACTCTTAACCCACCCTAGATCATTTGCTTCCAAGTTAATTCTCTTGGAATTTGCTAATTCTCTGAATTTGTCAATCATTTCATTACTGAGAGGTGACCTCACTGGGTCAAACACAGATTTGTAAATTTGCCTTTATACAAGGCTATCTGGATCACTTAAAATTGCAGGAATATTTCTTTAATTAAGTTGTGTTTGACAGCGCAGATAGGATCAGCTGGTAGTCTAACCTCAAAGCTGCAGGGTGAGCGATATCAAAACAAATGGACAGACGCTTGTGGTGTGCGTGACCCGGCCTAAGGAGAGAGTTCTCACATTAAAGTCGCTCGAGTGGAGACAGCTGCTGATTTGCACCTGTGAGGAAAGCAACGCATACCAGTTGTTGGCCTCTTCCTGACCTGATTGCCTCCCCTTCCCGGTCTTCCCAGCTTCCCGATACAATGGAACCTCATTCCCAAAATGATCACTCACTTCCTTGTTGCAACTACTTTACTGACTCAATCTCCTCATTTCCTGGTATCTCCCTTACTCCTCACCCTCCCATTTGTCACTTACCGGAGGGTTATGGCAAGTGTCACAGAGGCTGGATTCTCTATACCACTTTGCTGGTGAGCCCTGCCTCTTACAATCCACAGTTCACCAGCTCGGGAAACTCCTCTTCCTCTTGCTCAGGTGAAAATTGCACCATTTTCTACCTCCCAATTCACACCCTCTGCTTCATTTCACGCTGCCGTTCTTCGTGCCCCTTTTGCTTTATGTAGAATACAGAATTTACAACATGGAAGAAGGCCATTCGGCCCATTGTTCCTCTCCCACTCCCCACTCCTTCTCTGTAGCCATGTATTTTTTCTTTTTTTTAAAGTATTTATCAGTTCCCTTTTGAAAGTTATTGAACCTGCTACCACCCCTTTCAGACAGTCATATCAGATCATAACAAATTTTTCTTACTCTTTCATGGAATTTGGGCATTGTTGGCTGAGCCAGCATTTATTACCCATCATTAATTGCCTTTCAGAAGTTAGTGGTGAGCTGCCTTGTTGAACCGCTGCAGTCCACGTGGCATAGGTACACCTCAGTGCTGTTAGGGGGGGAATTCCAGGATTTTATCCCAGCGACAGTGCAGGAACGGCACTATGTTTCCAAGTCAGGATAGTATATGATTTGGAGGAGAACTTCCAGGTGATAATGTTCCCACACATCTGCTGCCCTTGCCCTATGAGATGATAGTGGTCGTGGGTTTGGAATATTCGCCAAAGGGGCTTTAATGAGTGCCTGCAGTCATATTCAAATGCTCATTGGATAGACATATGGACAATAAGGGAATAGTGTAGATGGACTTTAGAGTGGTTTCACAGGTCGGCGCAACATCGAGGGCTGAAGGGCCTGTACTGCGCTGTAATGTTCTATGTTCTATATTGTGGATGGTACACACGGCTGCCACTGTGTGTCGGTAGTGGAGGGAGTGAATGTGAGGGATGGTGGAGGGGGGGGGGGCGGGGCAATCAATTGGACTGCTTTGTCCTGGATGGTGTCAAGCTTTTTCAGTGCTTTTGGAGCTGCGTTCACCCAGGCAAAGGAGAGTATTCTATCACACTTCTGACTTGGGCCTTGTAGATGATGACAGGCTTTGGGGAGTCAGGAGGTGAGTTACTCGCCGCAGGATTCCTAGCCTCTGATCTGCTCTTGTAGCCACAGTATTTACATGGCAAGTCCAGTTCAGTTTCTGGGGAATGGTAACCTTCAGAATGTAGATAGTGGGGGATTCAACTGTGGTAATACCATTGTCCGCATCCAGGACAAAGTAGCCTACTTGATTGGAAGCCTATCCGTTACCTTACACATTCACTCCCACCAGCACTGATGCACAGTTGCAGTATTGTCTACCATCCACAAGATGCACTGCAGCAACTCAACAAACTTCTTCAACAGCACCTTCCAAACCCACATCCACTACCACCAAAGAAGAACAAGGAAGGGCAGCAAACATACAGGAACACCACCATCTGAAAGTCCCCATCCAAGCTGCACACCATCCTGACTTGGAAATATATCACTGTTCTTTCACTGTTCCCGGGCCAAATGCCTGGAATTCCTTCCCTAATAGCACTGTGGGTGTACATGCATCACATGGACTGCAGCGGTTCACCACTGTGGTACCCTCAATAATGACGCTTAGAGTGTAAACAGTAAAGAAGGCTTTAATAAACTAAGAACTAGCCTAGAGCTGAGACATGTGCTAACTGCTGCACTGCCCACAAAGCGGCTCCTTATATACGGCTCCCAGAGGGCGGAGCCGGAGGTGGAGTTCCCCAGGGTTCCAAGCCCGGTCTTAAAGGGGACATCACCTTACACGATGACAAGGGTACAGGGTAACAGTAACCGTCCATCACAACCACCAACTTCTTAAGGGCAATTAGGGATAGATAGTAAATGCTGGGCCTAGCCAGAAAAACCCACATCCGGTGAAGGAATTAAAAAGATGCTTTCAGCCAGAGTTGGCAACCGCGGCTAATAAGGGTAGTTTGAAAGCGCCTCAGCGCCTGAGTGGGGTGCGAGTCCCTTATTCAAGTGACTCACGTGCAGGGACTCACGTGCAGGAACCTTTATCCAGCAGTGAGGAAAATACAACCAGCTCGATCCTGACAACTAAGCAGGCAGATTGGCATCTGCTCTCCTCTGGGAGGTCAACTGACAGCAGAGGAGGCGAGCTTTAATACACTTTTGGGATCTCTGCACTTCTCCGGTGTCAGCTACCAGCTCACACAACATAGGCCAAGTTACTAAAATTAAAGAAAAGGCCAGTGCCCAGCTCTTTAAAATGGGCTTGAAGGCAGCGAGTGATTTGAATTCTGTAACAAGAGCAGGAGGTTCAGGTGTCACACTCCCCATTGACTCTTGCCCTATAAAACAAATCAGTTCCTTGCACTTCAAAACTGCGATTGCCAGTCATCAACTCCATTCAAATGTGTTAATATTTATGTCACCTATGGCTCTTAAATAATAATCCTTTTGAATTAACCGTCCCTCAACAGACAACCCGATCAAAAACCAAAGAAAAAGATGCTTATCTCTCACCTCTGGCTGCAAAGATCAGCAGAAGCAGTGTAATCTAATACTGTACTTAATAATAGCCAGCAGCAGGAGGGAGGGAAGTGCCATCATGTCTACACTCCTTAAATCTCAAACTCCAGACAGGTGGCTTATCTACACACCGCCTCTGTGGATCTGGGGCTGATCTCCAGTATGTATTGTGGTAGATAATCTGAATCGGAGGTTGCAGGAGGGGGGTGAGGAGAGAGACATTGGGTAGATTGGGGAGAGGTTGGATGGTGTAAGTGATTAAGGCAAAGGGGCAACATCCATCGGGTCATTACTGCTGAAGCATGTTCCAAGGTGTTTCACTGAAGTGCCATCTGGATGTGGAGTCAAAGATCAGACACGCTAGGTTGGGTGGCCAGAGCTTTAGTCAAAGGAAGGGAGTGGTAAATTGATATCTGTGGCAGTACTGGAGGTGAGCACTACCTCACCAGCTGCTTCCAGCATGGCCTTCACATGGCTGACCCCTACAGGTGCCAGAATTGCCTGAACAGCTATCCTGATATCACCCCACTCTATCGTTTGATGTGATGCCATTTTCCTAATTTGCGCCCTTTAGCTCCATTGAATGAATTTGAACATCATTCACTGAGGATAAAATGTATCCCTGCAATGTGGTGGGGTGGCTGGGGGAGGGGGTGGTTTACTAACATTGGGGTCATTTAAAGGACCAATTGCAGATTTGGTGAATTTGAAGAATATCTTCAGGTGCTAAGCTTCTGGAAGTCCCCTGGTGTGTTTCTGGAGGTGTTCTGGTGAGTTCCTGAATTTCTCAGGGATTGTTACTGCATCCTCACAGGACAGCAGAGGAATATTTGTCCTGTTCATACAAAGACTGCACCAGGTAAGGAAGGTTGCAGCTGCAGTGCATCTGGGTGTGCAGCATCACAGGTATGTGCAGTGCCCTCTGCAGCTGGCATCATTAGCCTATGTGTGAGGGTGAGATGGAGAATGTGGATGTTCAGTGTGAGTTCTGAGTGCCAGGCAGCGTTGAAGAGTGAGTGAAGGGGATGTGATGCATTGAGGAGTGTGAAACGTTCGTGTATCTTGTGAAGGTTCATTCACAGGTGTAAACAACCCAGACGTAGTCATTAAAACTCTTGTGACATTGCTACCAAATCCTGACATCCAGACACCAGGTATTGACGCTCCTGGTCACCTACCGAAGGTATTCCTTTAGCATCTCCCGTGGAATCATGGGGTGTCTCCTCCTCTCCACTAAAGCCACTAAAGCTTTCAGCATTGCTTCTATGATCTGGGGCCCTCTCTGTGGCCTGGCCTTCCATTATCCTTGATTACATTTGCAGTAATATTCTCCAGCAGCAGCCTCTTGTAAATCAGTACAGCTTTCCCTTAAGAGGGACAGGCTGCCTTTAAGAACAGACACCTGGCTGCACTATGTGCTATCAGCAGAACACTACTCAGCTGCTTGTTGAGCGCAGAGACAGCCAGCCATGTAGGAGCCTCTCGCCCACACTACTATCAGGTAAAAGGTGTGGCAGTGCGAATTAGGTGTTGCCTACCCACCTCCACCACACACCCCACCCCCCCCTGCCCCCAACCACCCCTGCCGCAAAAAAATAGCAAAGCAAGGTTTTAGGCCACGGTGCTATGAGGATCTAAAAGAGGAAGAAGGGGTAGAATGGTGTTGGGAGGAAATTCCAGAATGTGGGGCCAAAGCGATTGAAAGTAAGTTTGCCAATGGTGGGCCGAAGGAGGCAGACATTTGGAGTAAATTATAGGGCTGGAGGAGATTACAGAGACAGCAAGATAATGAGTTTATAAGAGTGGACCCAAGCAAGTCCAATCACAGTTGCTGAAGGAGAGTGGATGGAGGAGGGTACTGCAGCCAATTGGGTCAAAGACTGAAGGCAGATCAACAACAATGAGCAGAGCTAGTTTGTCTTGGTCATATCAGAAGTAATTTGTGGGGCAGCACGGTGGGGCAGTGGGTTAGCCCTGCAGCCTCACGGCGCCGAGATCCCAGGTTGGAACCCGGCTCTGGGACACTCTCCGTGTGGAGTTTGCACATTCTCCCTGTGCTTGCGTGGGTTTTGCCTCCACAACCCAAAGATGTGCAGGGTAGGTGGGTTGGCCACGCTAAATTGCCCCTTAATTGGAAAAATGAATTGGGTACTCTAAATTTATTTTTTTAAAAGAAGTAATTTGTGACTTTGAGAAGAGTCACTTCAGCACAGTGGCAGGCCCTTTGCCTGATTGGAGAGACTCAGGCATGAATCGACTAGAAAAATATTCATGCATTGGACCACTGCTTTTGGCATAGCAAGGTCGCACAAACAGCAGTGCGATAATGACCAGATAATATGTTTTTATGGGTTGTTGAGGAGTAAATACTGGCCGTGACACTGAGGTGCACTTCCTGACTCTTTTTTGAAACAGTACCACCGTGGAATCTTTTTCACGCAACTGAGAATCCCCACAGAGCAGGAAGAGGCCATTCAGCCCATCGGGTCCCCACTGACCCCTGAAAGAGCACCCGACCTAGACCTAGGCCCACTTCCTCGCCCTATTCCCCTAACCCCACCTAACCTGCACATCTTTGGACTGAGGGGGCCAATGAAGTCTTGACTTAATGTCTCATCTAAAAGATGGCACATCTTCACAGAGCAACAGGGCAGCACAGTGGCGCAATGGTATCACTGCCTCACGGCACCAAGGCCCCAGGTTCGATCTTCACAGAGCAACACTCCCGTGTTAGCCAGTTCCTTCACTTAAGGTGAAGGAACCGTTAGGGCACAGTGACCACAATGTGCTAGAATTCACCTTGCAGTTTGAGAGGGAGAAGCTCGAATCAGATGTAACGATATTACAATTAAATAAAAGTAACTACAAAGACATGAGAGAGGAGCTGGCCAGAGTTAATTGGAAGGGGAGTCTAGCAGGGAAGACAGTGGAACAGCAATGGCAGGTGTTTTTCAGAGTTATTCGGGAAGCACAACAGAAATACATCCTAAGGAGGAGGAAACCTGCTAAAAGGAGGACAAGGTATCCATGGCTGGCGAGGGAAGTCAAGGACAGCATAAAAGAAAAAGAAAAAAGGTGGCGACGATTAGTGGGAACCCAGAGGATAGGGTAGTCTTTAAAAGCGAGCAGCGAGCAACTAAAAAGCAATAAGGGGGTGAAGATGAAATATGGGTGTAAGCTAGCTAATGATATAAAAAAAATAGCAAGAGCTTTTCATCAAGATATAAAAGGTAAGAGAGGGGCAAGAATAGATATTGGACCACTGGAAAATGCGGCTGGAGGAGTAATAATAGGAAACAAAGAAATGGCAGAGGAACTGAATTGGTACTTTCTATCAGTCTTCATGGTGGAAGACACCAGTGGGATGCCAGAACTTCAGGAGAATCGGGGGCAGAGGTGAGTGCAGTGGTCATCACTAAGGAGAAGACTCTGGGGAAACTGAAAGGTCTGAAGGTGGATAAATCACCTGGACCGGATGGACTACACCCCAGGGTTCTAAAGGAGATAGCTGAGAAGATTGTAGAGGCATTGGTGGTGATCTTTCAGGAATCACTGGAGGCAGTAGGGTCTCAGAGGGCTGTAAAGTGGCTAATGTAACACCCCTGTTTAATAAGGGAGGGAGGCAGAAAATGGGAAATTACAGGCCAGTTAGCCTGACTTCGGTCATTGGTAAGATTTTAGAGTCCATTATTAAAGATGAGATTGCGGTGTACTTGGAAGCGCATGATAAAATAGGACAAAGCCAGCACAACTTCGTCAAGGGGAGGTCATGTCTGACGAATCTATTAGAGTTCTTTGAGGAAGTAACAAGGAAGTTGGACAAAGGAGAACTTGTGGACGTGATCTAGTTAGATTTCCAGAAGGCCTTTGATAAGGTGCCATATAGGAGGCTGTTAAATAAGTTAAGAGCCCATGGTGTTAAGGGTAAGATACTGGCATGGATAGAGGATTGCCTGACTGGCAGAAGGCAGAGAGTGAGCATAAAGGGGCCTTTTTCAGGATGGCAGCCGGTGACTAGTGGTGTGCCTCAGGGGTCGGTGCTGGGACCACAACTTTTCACAATATACATTAATGATCTGGAAAAAGAATCTGAGGGCACTTTTGCTCAGATATGCAGAGGGACAGATAGTATTGAGGAAGCAAGGGGGCTGCAGAAGGACTTGGACAAGCTGGGAGAGTGTGCCAAGAAATGGCAGATGGAATACAATGTGGAAAAGTGTGAGGTTATGCACTTTGGTTGGAAGAATGGATGCATAGACTATTTTCCAAATGGGAAAATGCTTAGGAAATCAGAAGCACAAAGGGACTTAGGAGTCCTAGTTCAAGATTCTCTTAAGCTTAATATGCAGATTCAGACGGCAGTTAGGAAGGCAAATGCAATGTCAGCATTCATGTTGAGAGAGCTAGAATACAAGACTAGGGATGTACTTCTGAGGCTGTATAATGCTCTGGTCAGACCCCATTTGGAGTATTGTGAGTAGCTTTGGCCCCCATATCTAAGGAAGGATGTGCTGGCCTTGGAAAGGGTCCAGAGGAGGTTCACAAGGATTATCCTGGAAATTAAGGTCTTGTTGTATCAGGAACGGTTGAGGACTCTGGGTCTGAACTCGATGGAATTTAGAAAGATATTGGGGGATCTTATGGAAACTTACAGGATACTGCGAGGCCTGGATTGAGTGGACGTGGAGAGGATGTTTCCACTTGTAGGAAAAACTAGAACCCGAGGGCACAGCCTCAGATTGAAGGGACAATCCTTTAAAATTGAGATGAGGAGGAATTTCTTCAGCCAGAGGGTGGTGAATCTGTGGAACTCATCGCCACAGAAGGTTGTGGAGGCCAAATCACTGAGTGTCTTTAAGACAGAGGTAGACAGGTTCTTGATTAATAAGGGGATCAGGGGTTACGGGGAGAAGGCAGGAAAATATTAGCCATGATTGAATGGCGGAGCAGACTCGATGGGCCGAGTGGGCTAATTCTGCTCCTATATATTATGGTCTTGTGGGATTTTGTGCTCAAGTCTCCGGACTGGGTTTGAACCCACCAACCTCTGATTCAAGAGGCGAAAGGACGACCAACTGAGCTTCGCAAACAAAGTAGCAATCACCTCATCAAACACCTTGCACCACTTTCTGCCTGAGCCTCTGGTGTACACCCAGCTGCAGCCAGCGAAGGAACAAAGAATTGAATCCCCTGTGTTGCCCCGAGTGATCCTGCTTTTGTTTCTGTTCCAACCCCTTGCAGAAAAGCAGCTGCCGTGATCAGTCTGCCTGTGATTGATGCCCTGGACACTCCCTAAGTACTGAGCTGTTTCCTTCATTTGCTGTGAAACACTATACAGGACCTGTCTGCCGCCACCTGCCAGGCCCCTCACATTGCTTCAGGCACGAGGCATCGGTCAATAAAAGCTGCTGCCCTTTAACCAGCTAAAGAGAGCTTGTTAAACTTTTGCAGGTGATCCGATGTTTTTTTCCTCTCCATTCATTCCAATACCCTCCCCTTCCCTGCCCCCTCTACTAAAGATACAGAGGTTGGAATTCCATATCTGTCACTGCTGCTTTCTGGGTCGGTGGGGGGCGGGGAGGGGATTCATAAATTGTGGACATGTATTTCGTAACCCCATCAATGAAAGACTATTTTATGAGCCACATTGCCCTTCATTCGCCCTCTAGTGTCCCTGGCAACCAGTGTTGAGAAGGACCTGGGGGGGGGGGGGGGGGGTGAGGATTTAGTTTAGCACAGTAGGCCACAGAGCCCTCTTTGTCTGCTGCAGGGATGTGAACTCCAGATGTTCTAATGATTCCTACCGCAGCATCTGGAGCAAGGTCAGGGTATCTGCAATGGGGTGAGGCCCACCCCTGGTAAAGCCCAACCGAAGACCCCCAGAAATCTTGATGTCAGCTGCAGTCCCTCGCCAGCGCATACCACTCACCATTGCCCTGCCCAATCAGTTCTTCTTCACCCACATCCCTTGGTAAATTGTTGGATCACGGCATGTAACGATCAGCCATGAATCCAATCCTCACAACGTCCACTTGGATGTGAGACTAGAAACTAGATGGTGTTTAGAAACATAGAATTCCTCCCGTGCAGAAAGGTGACCATTCGCCCCATCATGTCAGCACTGACCCTCTGAAAGAGCAGCCTATCCCCGTAACCCCATAACCCCATTTAACCTGCACATCTTTGGATGCGAAGGGGAAATTTAGCATGAACAATCCACCCAACCTGCACACCTTTAGTCTTGGTCTCTGAAACAGTGTGTGATATTGAGGCTGTGGAAAGGGTACAGGGGTGGTGGAGCGCTACTAGATTAATTCCCAGCATTTTAGTTATCAAGCTGGGCTAAAAGGACTGGGACTCTTCCCTTTCGGGAAGCTTTGATTAGGGATATGGGGGGCTGGTTAGCTCAGTTGGCTACCTTATGGTTTTGAATGACGACTGTGCAGGTTCGATCCAATTCTGGATGAGGTAGACTTTTGGGACCTGCCTTTCTTACCCTGCCCCTGACAATGGGCGGCATCGGCAAACCCTCATTACCAAAAACTGACAAGAAAATAGCTCAGGATAAAACATCAGCAAACAATGAGCCAAGAATCTTCCTTCAGGCAGAACATATATGAATGAATGAAAGATTAGAGCTAACTTGATTGAAGTTTATAAGATGATGAAGAGAATTTATTGTGTTCAAGGTGACAATTTCTTCCAGTTAAATAGATTGAGGAGGAGCAGGGATCATAAACATAATTTGTATTTGGCTACATCTAGATTAGACATCAGGAGGTGGTTCTTTCCCAGGAAATAGTGAAAACTGTTTCTGGCTTGCGAGGAGATCACCTTGTTTAGGAAGTGGGTTTTGCAGGGAATTATCAGTGATCTGGGCGAATTTCAATTACTGGAGTGGGTGGGGGGGGGGGGGTTTGCTGATCGTCAGAGAGGAATTTTCCAGATATTGTTCCCTCAAAATTGGCTTGGGTATAATTTGATTCTCGCATCTTCCAGGAGTTATATGGCTTTGAGTATGATGGGGGAATCACAATTGTGTGCGACAAATTAGATAGAATCCCGGAAAGGCCATTTCCTCTCTGTCATTGTATCAGTAACTCT
This sequence comes from Scyliorhinus torazame, assembly GCF_047496885.1. Taxonomy (NCBI): domain Eukaryota; kingdom Metazoa; phylum Chordata; class Chondrichthyes; order Carcharhiniformes; family Scyliorhinidae; genus Scyliorhinus; species Scyliorhinus torazame. Next base: position 115,143,408 of record NC_092719.1, read on the forward strand.
GGATAGTAGGTCAAATGCATCAGCCAGGGCTCCTGTTGCTGACCACAGTCCATTGACCTCTCCTGGCCCGGTCTCAGCATATTTACTGAATAGTTACAGCACAGAAAAAGACTGTTTAGCCCAGTGTTCTACAAACTTTTTTTCCGGGGACCCATTTTTACCAACCGGCCAACCTTCGGGAGCCAACCCGGCCGACCTTCGGGAGCCAACCCGGCCGACCTTCAGGACCCACGGCAGCCGACCTTCGCGACCCACGGCAGCCGACCTTCGCGACCCACGCCAGCCGACCTGAGCGACCCACCATTTTCTCTTACCTTGTTTGCTGCTGATAAAAATGGAGGAAATGGTTTTGGGTCCCTTTGGCCCTCGTACACGCTCCTCCAATGGAACCTGTTGGATGAAGGTGAAGCCTTCCGGTGTCGGAAAGTATGGAGTCTCCATCTGTCCAAAGTTCTGCATTTTTTTCAGTCAAATTTTATTAAATAAAACCCCCCCGAACTTGTAAAGAAATAGAATAAAATAAATGAAAAAAAAATTAAATGAATAAAATAAATGAATAAAATGAATAAAATAGCCCCAAACTTGTAAAACAAAAAGCTGCGACCGTTTAAAAAAATAGCGGGCAATGATCGTGCGCGCATGCGCAATGCAGCCGATTTTTTTTTACATGTTTGCGGCCATTTTAAAGGCTGCTGCGCGGAGATTTGCGCGATCAGGAACGCTGCAAAGGACGGCTCTGCGACCCTCCTGACACCCGCCTGCGAACCACCCGCGGGTTGCGCTCCCGAGTTTGAAGAACACTGGTTTAGCCCATCATGTCTGTTCTGGATCTCGGCAAGAGCAACTCAATCAGTCCCACTCCCCTGTCCTTTCACTGAGGCCTAACCAGTGTTCAATGAAGATTCATCATAGTTTCCTTACGTTCGGTTTTTCTAGGCCTCTATTGATGAAGCCCAGGGTCCTGATGCCTTCTGAACCCCGTTTTTAACCTTGGCTTCCACCTTCAATGATTTGTGCACATATACTCTTAGACCCCTCTGCCCTTTCAGAATTATCCTCTGTATTTTATTCTGGGCTTGATTCTCCAGTCCCCCAGCCGTGTGTTTCTTGGCAGTGTGCCATTCACTGGCAGCAGGAGTCTCTACTCCCGCCGCTTGCAAATGGGATTTCCCATTGAAGACACCACATGCTGTCAGGAAACCTGTAAGCGGGGGGGGGGGGGGGGGGCTGCCGACGGGAACAGCGAATCCCAAAGGCCGGAGAATTCCGACCTCTGTCTCTCCTCATTCTTCCGAGCAAGATGATCACTTTTCACCTCTTTGGCTGTCCTTAACCTCTGGTCTCCTCCTCACAGTTCACAATACTTCCAAGATTTGGGTCATCTGCAAATTTGGAAATTACTTGCATTGGTATAGCACCTGTCATTGTCCACAAGATGTCCCAAAGCACTATGCAAAAGTTTAGTCGTTTTTGTAATGTGTGAAATGTGGCAGTCAATTTGCGCACACCAAGCTCCCACACACAAGAACATGGTAATGACCAGATACTGCACTGAAGTGTTAACTCCGATTTTCTACAGACATCTCTAGAGTGGGGGCTTGGACATAAAACCTTCTGGCACATAGGTGAGAGCGCTACCGTTCTCAGAAGTCAGAGGGGTACCTTTCTCAGAGGCCAGTGGCGTACTTTTCTTAGAGGTGAGAGCAATACCTTTCTCAGAGGCGAGATCTGTCCTTTTTTTAGAGGTGAGAGGGGTACCTTTCTCAGAGGCGAGAGGGGTCCCTTTCTCAGAGGTGAGTGGGGTCCCTTTCTCAGAGGCGAGAGGGGTCCCTTTCTCAGAGGTGAGTGAGGTCCCTTTCTCTGAGGTGAGAGGGATATGTTTCTCAGAGGTCAGAGGGGTATTTTTCTCAGTGGCTGTTATACCGTCAATTCACTGTGAGACCGTGAGAACGAGCGAACATTAGGCTTTAATATCCATGAACTCGCCTGCCAGAGTCGGCTGTACAAATGAGTGCCACCCACAGGTGGCCGGACTATATATGACCCTGGTGAGGGCGGAGTCAGAGGCGGAGCCCACCGGGGTTCCAGTGCAGTACCTGGAAGTAGTCCGTATTGATTTGTTATGTTGTAGGTGTAACATAAGCGGCTTCCTTGTGGTGCACTTGACAAAGGAAGGTTCAGACGTGGCGATAACTTCAACACGTTTATTAAACTATTTACACTTCTATTACTCGGGTTCGACACTACTGCTAATCCTACTATAGCTACCCAGACTGACTAACCAGTTGCTGCAATCCACGTGGTGGGTGTAATATTGAATCAACCCTGTGTCTGTACTCACTGACTGTCTCCACTGGAAAGAGGCTGACCATGTGTGTGGTGTCCTTTATATATGGGTTGGTGTAATGCCCCCCTGTGGTTGTGTCACCTCCTTGTGTATCGTGAATGTCTATTGGCCGTGTCCTATCTATCTGATCTATTGGTTGAGTGTGTGTGTGTGATGTTTCTGGTGCTCCCTCTAGTGTCTAGCAAGCCTACATGCATTTACATTAATGCACATCACCACATCCCCCCTTTTTTATATGTTCATATTTTCTGTACACTTTAAGAAAATTGAACAAAGAACAGGTAGCTAAGGTAAGGTATATACAAGTCATGGGAACAGTGATTAAACAATAAGTCCAAATCATTCGTGCGAGTGCAAATACCATCAATCGTCATGGTCAAATGTCTCTCTTGGTTATGAACGCCATCAACGTCCCTGTGCCACAGAAACCAAGAAGTGGTCAAATCACTTCGCTGTCTGATTTGGTGTCCCTTTCTTTTTTCGATGTTTGCGATGGTGCTGTCGAATGGCATCTTGTAGCTGATAAGGTGTTGACGTTGAAGAGGTACCATCAACAGTATCATTCCAGGTCATGGATGTGCCAGATGTTGAAGTCGGATGAGACTGTGCATACTGGTTCTGGCCACATGCTGTGCTGGAAGGGTGATTCTGCTGAGAACCGTTGAAGCGTGTCGATCTGGAGACAGAATTGCTGCTCGCATCAATGTCTGGTGATGGTGTGAAACTAGAACCTTGCATCTGATAGGAATATGCCATCTGGCCAGGCTGTGGTGCAGCAAATCCTGGGCTGTAACTAAGGCATCCAGTCTGTAGTGCAGATTGCGCTTGCGGTAGTCCTCCTTCGGTCTTGATTCCATTAGTGGGCAATCCGTAGTGCTGGCCTGTTTGAGAATATGCTGCATAGACTGCTGGCTGCTGCAGGCTTGAATACTGGGTCTGTCCAGCATGAGCTGTCATTGGCTGCACTGCTGGTGTGGACAAAATGTGTGGATATTGCTGTGGTGAATACTGGTGTATTCCTCTTGGACTGTAGCCGCTGCTTGTTATTACTGACCCAGTGTAATTGTTAAGTGATCCATCTCCTGTCATTGTGACATCTGCTGTCACCCTGAGCGTGCCATCACTGAGGTTGCGGAACTCCCTGTCTGGAGTAAAGTCCGGCTTACGTGAATCAGAGTCGGTGTTTGGTTGCTCCCCATCTGGAGTCTGGTCTGTTTTAATTGAGTCAGTGTTGGTTTGTTGATGCTCCCCGTCCAGAGTCTTAGCAGGTTCACTGGAGTCAGCTGAGATTTCTTGAAGCTGCATGTCTGGAGTCGGAACATGTAGGAATGCATTAACTTGGTTTAGCACACTAGGCTAAATCGCTGGCTTTGAAAGCAGACCAAGGCAGGCCAGCAGCACGGTTCAATTCCCGTCCCAGCCTCCCCGAACAGGTGCCGGAATGTGGCGACTAGGGGTTTTTCACAGTAACTTCATTTGAAGTCTACTTGTGACAATACGTGATTTTCATTTTCATTTCATTCACTTGTGGAGAGGTTCGAGCGAATGAGGGTGGAAGTATCATGGTGTCAGCGGAGTCACCAGTGGTCTCACAGTGATCGTCGAGTGCCTCTGTACACACTAGCTGAGGTCTGTCACTTTGCACATCTTGCATGGGAAGTGGAATGCTGTCATCACCCGTCTCACATACTGTGGGTAGATCCTCAGTAGCTGCTTGTTGTTCACTTGGGTTGGGTGAATTGTCAGAGTCTTCAGCTGGTGGTGCAAACAATGTGGGTGGACTGTCATTGTCTTGCTGTTGTCCTTCATGTGGGCTTGGACTGTCATCGTCGCTTTGTTCTTCACTGTAGCACGATAGACCGTTATGGTCGTCCTGCTGTGCACGGGAGCATGGTAGACTGTCATAGTCTTCTTGCTGTTTGCTTGAGCATGGCAGAATCGCATCGTCTGCTGCTAGTTGGTTAGAGGAGGTTGCTAGACCCTCATGGTCTTGTTCCTGCAAGGACTGCGCGTCGGAGTCTTGCATTGCTCCTACCGTGGAGGCTGTCCATGAGCTCGCTGCGGAGGCTTGTGACACAGGAGTCACTTCTTGTGTGTGTAAGGACTGCGCTCTGGAGTCTTGTGTTTCTTCTATCGTAGAGTCGGGAACCCAGAGTGGTGCGTGGACCACGCTCTGTGTGGCAGCAGGCCGCTCTCTGTGGGCTTGTACCGCTCTCTGTCTCTTGGTTTCAGGCTGCAGCATCATCCTGCACTCACGAGTTGGGATGTCATATCTGCTGGGCTGAAGATCTCCAAATCCGAAGAATGAATCCGCGTCTGCGTCGGATTCAGTACGGGGGTCGCCAATGTGCAACACGTCTAGTTGCGGTTCGGGTTTGGTACTGGGGAAGCCTCCCAAGGTGAAAGGTTTGTCTGTGTCGTTGTCCTCTAGGACCATATCATCACTGTTTGCGTCGGAGCTGGCATTGGGCTCGCGAGGTCCAGAGAAAATGTAAAGGTCAGTATCGAAGTATTCAAGGTCAGAATCATCGGTTTGGGCGTAGGTAACTGCTTGTTGCAGGGTTCTTCAGAGGTTCATTTCATTTCCTGGTTCAATGTGAGTAATTGTGCTGTCATTCCAGGTGAAGGAAGGTTGTTTTACGGCTTTAAAAGGTTTTTTCTTTGATTTGGGACGTTTCCCCTTTAAATGGGCGTGGTCCGGGGCCTCTGACATCATGACGCGCATGATGTAGCACGTAGGAAGCGATTGTGCATGCGCAGATCGTTGTTCCTTTACCGATGGCCGTTTTCGTGATTGCGCATGCGCGGCGTCTTGCGCATACACAAACGGACCTACCCGTTCTGCGCGCTTCTCGCGCAACTGTGCAAGTGCAGACACTTTAGAAAGATAGCCGCCGATCAAAATTGTTCTGTGCTCCGGGATTTCGGCCTCGAGGTGAGTACTGGTGCTTCTCTTACCTTTTCTTGCTGGTTGGAGTGGGTTTTCCTCACAGTATTTGCCGAATTTGTCCAGGACTGCCTGGAAGTCGCTCCTGTTTTTCCCTTTGGAGAACTTGAATTTTTAAAAGATTTTTTCACCGGCGATGGTGAGGAGAAGTTCTGTCCTTTCAGCATCGGCCAGGTCTTCTAGTTCGGCTGCCACCAGGAAGATTTCAAACTTTTGCCGGAATGCCCGCCAGTTTTTGCGGAGATCGCCGTGGCACTGGAGCTGCTGCGGAACCCGGATCTCAAACATCTTGCCTGGCTATCGTTGCTGGTTGTCACTGTACGCTGAGGTATGGCTATCTGGATTGAAACAGTTCGCTGCTGGTACCATGATTTGTTATGTTGTAGGTGTAACATAAGCGGCTTCCTTGAGGTGCACTTGACAAAGGAAGGTTCAGACGTGGCGATAACTTCAACACGTTTATTAAACTATTTACACTTCTATTACTCGGGTTCGACACTACTGCTAATCCTACTATAGCTACCCAGACTGACTAACCAGCTGCTGCAATCCACGTGGTGGGTGTAATATTGAATCAACCCTGTGTCTGTACTCACTGACTGTCTCCACTGGAAAGAGGCTGATCATGTGTGTGGTGTCCTTTATATATGGGTTAGTGTAATGCCCCCCTGTGGTCGTGTCACCTCCTTGTGTATCGTGAATGTCTATTGGTCGTGTCCTATCTATCTGATCTATTGGTTGAGTGTGTGTGTGTGATGTTTCTGGTGCTCCCTCTAGTGTCTAGCTAGCCTACATGCATTTACATTGATGCACATCACCACACGTATCATCACTTCCAGGTCATGGGTCACATCATTATACAGACAGTACAGACAGCTCATGCATTAGGTGAAATACATTCACCACATTCCCCCCCTGTTAAAAAAAATCAAGTCCAGTGAGGTCATTAGAGATTCAGTCTGTCTGGAGGCCGGATTGTTCTTTTAGACCTCCTCAGCTCTGGCGATGCGTCGGGCACGGTCATTGTCGATGGTGACTCCGGGACGTCGTGTCTGGAGCTTGAGCCTCAGTCCGGCGTGTTGGAGACGATTGGGGGGTGGGGGTAGGCAAGGGGGTGGTGGGTGGCGGCAGTGCCGGCGCGGGCCAAGACAGGAGACCCAGGGGGGCTGTAGGCAGCAGGGAGGGGGGCGCGTTGGCAGGGGAACCAGCTGCCGCCAGATCTCGTAGGTTTGATCTGGTTGACCATATCGTGCCGTCCGTCCTGGTGCGTGATGTAGGCGTACTGGGGGTTGGCGTGCAGCAGCTGGATCCTCTCAACCAGGGGGTTGGTCTTATGGCTCCTCATGTGCCTCCGGAGAAGGACAGGTCCCAGAGTTGTCAGCTAGGATGGAATTGAGACCCCGGGGATGGACTTCCTCGGGAAGGGAAACAAACGGTCGTGAGGGGTCTCGTTCGTGGCTGTGTAGAGGACCGATCTAATGGAGTGGAGGGCTTCGGGGAGGACCGCCTGCAAGCGGGGGTTCGGGATACTTCTAGACCGGCGGGCCAGAAGGACGGCCTTCCATACCGTTGCGTTCTCCCTCTCCACCTGCCCGTTTCCCTGCGGGTTATAGCTCGTGGTCCTGCTCGAGGTGATGCTTTTGCTGAGCAGGTACTGACGCAGCTCATTGCTCATGAACGATGTGCCCCGGTCGCTGTGGACGTATGCAGGGAAACCGAACAGTGTGAAGATGCTGTGCAGTGCCTTTATCACAGTGGCCGAGGTCATGTCGGGGCAGGGGACTGCGAAGGGGAAGCGGGAGTACTCGTCGACGATGGTTAGAAGGTATATATTACGGTTGGTGGCGGGGAGGGGCCCTTTGAAGTCGATACTGAGGCGCTCAAAGGGCCGGGAGGCCTTTACCAGACGGGTTTTGTCTGGCCGGTAGAAGTGCGGTTTGCACTCCGCGCATACCTGGCAGTCCCTGGTCATGGCCTTGGCCTTCTCGGTGGAGAAGGGCAGGTTGCGGGCCTTAATAAAGTGGATAAGCCGGGTGACCCCCGGGTGGCAGAGGTCATCATGGATAGCCCGAAGTCGGTCATCTTGGGCGCTGGCGCATGTGCCGCAGGACAGGACGTCTGGGGGCTTGTTGAGCTTCCCAGGACGATATTTGATATCGTAATTGTAGGTGGAGAGTTCGATCCTCACCTCAGGATTTTGTCATTTTTTTATTGTGCCCCATTGTGCGTTGTCAAACATGAAGGCGGCCGACTGCTGGTCGGTGACGAGGGTGAACCTCCTACCGGCTAGGTAGTACCTCCAGTGCCGCACGGCTTCCACTATGGCTTGTGCTTCCTTCTCGACAGAGGGGTGTTGAATTTCGGAAGCGTGGAGGGTTCCAGAGCAGAATGCTACTGGCCTGCATGCCTGGTTGAGTGTGGCGGCCAGTGTGACGTCTGACGCATCGTTCTCTCCCTGAAAGGGGGCGGACTCGTCCACCGCGTGCATAGCGGCCTTGGTGATGTCGGCCTTGATGCGGCTGAGCGGGCCTCAGCCGTCAGGGGAAAAGTGGTGTTTTGAATAAGTGGGCGGGCTTTGTCTGCATTCTTGGACCCACTGGGCGCAGTATGAGAACAGCCCCAGGCATCGTTTGAGGGCCTTGAGGATGTGGGGAGGGGGAGTTCCATGAGGGGGCGCATTCGGTCGGGGTCGGGCCACAGGACTCCGTTCTCTACGAAGTAGCCGAGGATGGCCAGTTGTGTAGTGCGGAAAACGCACTTCTCTTTGTTGTACGTGAGGTTGAGGGATTGGACGGCCTGGAGGAACCTCTGAAGGTTGGCGTCATGGTCCTGCTGATCATGGCCGCAGATGGTGGTATTGTCCAAGTACGGGTATGTAGCCCGCAAACCGTACTGGTCCACCATTCAGTCCATCATTCTCTGAAAGACCGAGACTCCGTTAGTGACGCCGAAGGGGACCCTGAGGAAGTGGAAGAGTCGGCCGGCTGCTTCAAAGGCAGTGTAGTGGCGCTCTTCCAGGCGGATTGGGAGCTGGTGGTAGGCCGACTTCAGATCGACCGTTGAGAACACACGGTACTGTGCGATCTGTTTGACCATCTCCGCTATGCGGGGGAGGGGGTACCCATCCAGTTGCATGAACCGGTTAATAGTCTGGCTGTAGTCTACAACCGGTTCTTTTCCCCGGTCCGGACGACCATTACTTGCGCTCTCCAGGGGCTGTTGCTGGCCTCTATGATCCCTTCACTCAACAGTCGCTGGACCTCCGACTTGATAAAAGCCATATCTTGGGAACTGTACCGCCTGCTCCTGGTGGCGATGGGCTTACAGTCAGGAGTGAGGTTCGCAAAGAGCGAAAGGAGGGGAGACCTTGAGGGTCGCGAGGCTGCACACCGTGAGGGGGGCAAGGGCCTGCCGAACTGTAGGGTCAGGCTTCGGTGACTGCATTGGAAGTCTAATCCAAGCAGTAGGGGGGCGCAGAGGTGAGGGAGGACGTCCAACTTAAAACGGGTGTACTCGGTGCCCTGCATCACGAGGTTAGCGATACAGTACCCGCAGATCTGGACCGAATGGGATCCGGAGGCAAGGGAGATGGTTTGGGATGTGGGGTATATGGGAAGGGAGCAGCGCCTTACCGTGGCAGGGTGAACAAAGCTCTCCGTGCTCCCGGAGTCGAAAAGGCAGGGGGGCCCGTTGACCCGGACGACCATCATTGAGTTTTTCAAGTCCTTCGGCTGCAACTGGTAGAGGGTGACTGCGCCCAGCTGTGGGTAGCCAGCGTGGTCGGCGGTGTCGTGGTCACAAAATGGCGGCCCCCATGAGTCGCACGTGTCGGGCTGGGTCGAAGATGGCGACCAAGATGGCCGCCCCCACGAGTCGCACGTGTCAGTCGGTGTTGGAGCCGGCGGGCAAGATGGTGGCACCCACGAGTCGCACAAGGCTGACGACGCGTCTGAAGGGGGCGTTCCGGGCAGGCACGTAGCCACGTTGCGGGGTCTGCGGGCCTGTGAGTGCACGGGTCGGGCCTGGTGATTGTTTGATTTCTGGGCTTTAGGTCGGCCCAGACAGACTCTGGCGAAGTGTCCCTTTTTTCCACAGTCGCTGCACATCGCTATACGGGCTGGGCAATGCTGCCGGGGGTGTTGACCCTGACCACAGAAGTAGCACTGCGGTTCCCCGGTAGCTGAAGTTCCTCGCGAGTAGGGTCAGTTTTTCCAGGTACTCATCTAGCGACTCCCCAGCGTGTTGACGGCGAGTCGTGAGGAGATGTCGGGCGTACACCTCGTTTACAGGCTTCACGAAATGCGCCTTGAGGATTGCGACCGCCGCCTCGTACGTGGCCGCTTTCTCGATCAGCATGGAGATTCGATGGCTCACCCGAGCGTGGAGGAGTCGTAGCTTGAGGGTTTCAGTGGGAGGCGTTGTGGAGGAGTCGAGGTAGGCCTCAAAGCAGCAAAGCCAATGTTCGAAGATCTCCTTGGCTTCCGACGCGCACGCGTCGAGTTCGAGCTTATCTGGCTTGAGAGCGGCTTCCACGATGCTGTTTATGGATATTAAATAGTTATGCCATCAATTCACTGTGAGACCGTGAGAACGATTGAACATTAGGCTTTAATACCCATGAACTCGCCTGCCAGAGTCGGCTGTACAAATGAGTGCCACCCACAGGTGGACGGACTATATATGGCCCGGTGAGGGCGGAGCCAGAGGCGGAGCCCACCGGGGTTCCAGTACAGTACCTGGAAGTAGTCCGTATCATCACTTCCAGGTCTTGGGTCACATCATTATACAAGCAGTTCAAACAGCTCATGCATTAGGTGAAATACATTCACCACAGTGGCGAAAGGGGTACCTTTCTCAGAGGTCAGACGGGTATTTTTCTCAGTGGCGAAAGGGGTACCTTTCTCAGAGGTCAGAGGGGTACGTTTCTCAGAGGTGAAAGGAGTAACTTTCTCAGTGGCGAGAGAGGTACTCTGGAACACTCGTAGGATGCCGAGAGCTTTGATGGTTACTTGAGCCACCCTGGTCAGACAGGTCAAAGGTTAAGAGAAAAACTGAAAACACAAGGATATGGGACCGACTAACCAACTATTCAGGTACCAAAAATACCCTTTAATACAGGAAGTGGGACAGGATGGGTCTGTTGCAGCCTTTCAAAAGTAAACATTAAGTGTGGAAAACTGGGATCTGCTGGATCCAAGGCCAATCAAAGGTTCGATTGGAGCCAAATATTCTGTTCTTTAAAGGATTGGGCACATGGGAAAACTATCTCGCATTGTAGGATTGGGGTGCATTGGGGAATCTCAAATAGGCACTGGGTCCCTTATATGCAAATGGACGAGGCCAAATGCCCAATACAGCCGTGGTCCATGGACATGCATTTCTTCTCTTCGCCAAATGCAGGTGCCGCACTTCCAGCCAGAAATGTGCGCCATATCCTGTCTGCCACCTTTGTGAGACCAGGTAGCACCCAAAACAAAATTGAGTGCTGTGCAGCTGAATTTACAGGCTCTTGTCTGTCTTGCCACAGTTTGTAACCCAGGCTTCACTTCAATCAGACAGTTCAACATGTTTCAGTCGGCCCAGCCTGGGACTGCGTATCCTGCCAGTCATCGGCAATGAAGCTGTCCCTGGGCCCTTCAGCTGTCTGTAACTTCAACCACTCAGTGAAGTGTCAGGGACCGAGGCCCAGTGAACATACCTGACATTCCTCTCGGTATTAATAGACTGGTCACCAAAAACAGCAGCTTGAGAGAGAATCTTGTGCAAGACTAAATTACAAAGTATTTCATGGTTGTGAAAGTGTCTAATTGGAGGAAATGTTAGAATTGTCAAATAGTTTAACATAGTCGGTAATTAACCCTCCTACCCCTCCTAATTCCCCACAGCAACACTTAATCAGCAGTGTTATTGAGTGAGCAACTGACCACTAACCCCAGCTCTTTATCCAATCTGTCAAAGAAAAGTTTGCACTTATAGGGCAGGATTTTCTCAGTCACATGGAATGGACTGGGAGGGGTGGGAATGAGGGATAGCCTGAAAATGGCAGGGGAAGGCAGATGAGGGATAGGATGGCCTTGGCCTTCTTGTTTCCATTGGCATTTTACCAGCGGCGGGTAAGGTGAAGATGCGCCTTCCATCCAGAGGTCAATTAGGTTACTAAAGTAGCCAATTAAAGACCTCTTCCGGCTGTTGTTGGCATTTCACCAGAGCCAGTGGGTCCGCCGCCACGTGGGGATGCCACCTGGCACTACAGCTTTCCTTTGGCATTGGCCCAAGGTGTGGCGTCAAGGTAACGATGGCCGCCCCTGCTGCAACTCCTCATCTATTCTCTCACCAATGGATCCTCCCGCCCAAATCGCCCTGCACCATCAACCCCTCTCCTGGGGCCTGCCGGACCATACCTGGCAATCGCTGACCACACTTATTTGGTCAGAGACATGCTCCCATGCGTCCTCTCAGCTAGGCCCAATCCCAGCAGTGGCCACTGCTCCCGGGGGCACTGCTGAAAAAGCTGAGCTGCCGGCCCTCTGATTGGCCATCAATTCTTGGAGGTGGGCTCTCGTTTGAAACGTCAGGAACCCCAATACCTAATTGGTTGCCGGACAGCTGAGAAATATGGCCAAAGGTCCCATAAATGGTCACAGTGGTGTACTCCCAGGCTTTTGGTCCAATCATCTGGGCCCCTACTGCACCAACAAACATCCAGCCACTTAGGGCCTTTGATAACCTTAGGATGTCCCAAAATGCTTCAGAGCTTATAAAGTACTTGTGAGAAATGCAGGCAGTGTTGGAATGCAGGAAACAAGACAGCCAATTTGTGTACAGCAAGGTGCCACAAACAGCAATATGATAATGATCAGATTACCTTTTTTAAGGGTGATGGCTAAAGAATAAGTAATAATGGAGGAGCAGGGCGACCGCCCCAGATAGTCTTCAAAATAATGGAGGTCCGACTGAGCGGGCAGGTGGGGCCTCACCTCAACATCGCAATGGAAAGATGACAGGCGGCTTTCTCCATTTCTGAGCCAATGGGCTGGATTCTCCGATTTTGTGGCTATGTCCGGAGGAAGCATCTGGTCTTACGACCAAAAGGTCGGTGCCGCCCCCGCACCGATGCTCCGCCCAGTGGGGGGCGAGCAGCCGTGCCACGTAAAGCCCGGCTTTACCTGAAGACACAGATGGAGAATGGCCGGGTCTGTGGCCGCACATACGCACGGCGGTGACCTGTGGCGGCTCCGCCGCACATGGCGCCAGCCGCGCGTGGTCCCGGCCTGCCAGATAGTGCCCCCCTGTAACCCCCCTCACCACCCCTGGACCACCCCCACCAGTCCCCCCCAGACCCTGCCAGGGCCCCCCCACCAGCAGAATGACACCCCCCCCTTGACGGTGACGACGCTGTACACAGTCGGCAGCCGACACGCGAGGTCCCCGAAAACTGAGAGGACAAGGCGGCTGGTGCCGTTGGGAAGTCGGCTCACCCGGGTCGGAGCACCGAGGGAGGGCCTCAGGTGACGTCCTGGGCGACATACTCAGCGATTAAGCTGTTTTTGAGAGGGCGGAGCGTCCAAAAAACGGCGCCTCCCCCAATGCTGGTGTAAAAGCGGATTCTCCGGCCAATTGCCGAATGCGATTTCGGCTTCGGTGTCGGCAGTCGGAGAATCCAGCCCAATAAGTGTTGATGCCAAAGGAGAATCCGTGAACGTTTACGACAGAAAAGCCGGCGTTGCACCTGGACCGATTCCGCTGCCGTTGAGGGGCTAGCACCGGGGCAACACAATCCATTCCAATGAAAAACGGTGCGAGATTTGCCGGATCTGTGATCAACACTTGGGAGGCTCCCACAATATAAACGGCCGGAGAATGGCCGGGTCTGTGGCCGCGCACACGCATGCCGACCACCTGCAGCGGTCGTGCCATAAAACATATGCCGGCCGTGCGCAGACTCGACCTGCCAGATCGTGGCCCCCTGACCACCTCCTGGCCACCCCGGACACCCTCCACCAGCCCCCCGAGCGCTCGGGGAAGCCCCCCCTCCCGGCCAGCCGCACGGCTCCTGCCTGACTGTGGCGGCGCTGGACACAGTCCGCAGCCATTACGCGGGTTCCTGACCGCTGAGACCACACGGGCAGACGGGAACTCGGCACATCGGGGGCGGAGCATCGGGGGAGGACATTCAGGTGACGTGCAACGCCGTTCCAATGGCGCGCGGTGTGATGACGCCACTTCGGAGGGGGCGGAGCATACAAAACTTAGGTCAAACCGGCACCGCCCCCGATTTCGGCATCAGAAGGGATTCTCTGCCCGATCACCAATTACGAAATCGGTACTGGGCAACGGTGAATGCCGCCCTAAATGTTGGACTTTCACGACAGTGAAACTGGTGCCATATCTGAACTGATTCCCCTACTGTTCAGGGATAGCGGCGGTGCCACGTGCAACACAATCGATTCCAATGAGCAACGGTGCCGGATTCACCATTTCACGATTGACACTCAGGAGGCTGACAAGCTGCAGCCGCATAGGCACACTGCACTCCCCACCCACACACTGCACTCCCCACCCACACACTGCACTCCCCGCCCACACACTGCACTCCCCGCCCACACACTGCACTCCCCGCCCACACACTGCACTCCCCGCCCACACACTGCACTCCCCGCCCACACACTGCTCTCCCCACACACACACTGCACTCCCCACCCACACACTGCACTCCCCGCCCACACACTGCACTCCCCGCCCACACACTGCACTCCCCGCCCACACACTGCTCTCCCCACCCACACACTGCACTCCCCACCCACACACTGCACTCCCCACCCACACACTGCACTCCCCGCCCACACACTGCTCTCCCCACCCACACACTGCACTCCCCGCCCACACACTGCTCTCCCCACCCACACACTGCACTCCCCACCCACACACTGCACTCCCCGCCCACACACTGCACTCCCCGCCCACACACTGCTCTCCCCACCCACACACTGCACTCCCCACCCACACACTGCTCTCCCCACCCACACACTGCTCTCCCCACCCACACACTGCACTCCCCGCCCACACACACTGCACTCCCCACCCACACACTGCTCTCCCCACACACACACTGCACTCCCCACCCACACACCGCACTCCCCGCCCACACACACTGCACTCCCCACACACACACACTGCACTCCCCGCACACACACTGCACTCCCCACACACACACACACTGCACTCCCCACCCACACACTGCACTCCCCACCCACACACTGCTCTCCCCACCCACACACTGCACTCCCCGCCCACACACACTGCACTCCCCACCCACACACTGCTCTCCCCACACACACACTGCACTCCCCACCCACACACTGCTCTCCCCACCCACACACTGCTCTCCCCACCCACACACTGCACTCCCCACCCACACACTGCACTCCCCGCCCACACACACTGCACTCCCCACCCACACACTGCACTCCCCACCCACACACTGCTCTCCCCACCCACACACTGCTCTCCCCACCCACACACTGCACTCCCCGCCCACACACACTGCACTCCCCACCCACACACTGCTCTCCCCACACACACACTCCACTCCCCACCCACACACTGCTCTCCCCACACACACACTACACTCCCCACACACACTGCACTCCCCACCCACACACTCCACTCCCCACCCACACACTGCTCTCCCCACACACACACTGCACTCCCCGCACACACACTGCACTCCCCACCCACACACTCCACTCCCCACCCACACACTGCTCTCCCCACACACACACTGCACTCCCCACACACACACTGCACTCCCCACCCACACACTGCTCTCCCCACCCACACACTCCACTCCCCACCCACACACTGCTCTCCCCACCCACACACTCCACTCCCCACCCACACACTGCACTCCCCACCCACACACTCCACTCCCCACCCACACACTGCACTCCCCACCCACACACTCCACTCCCCACCCACACACTGCACTCCCCACCCACACACTGCACTCCCCACCCACACGCTGCACTCTCCACACACACACTCCACTCCCCACCCACACACTGCTCTCCCCACCCACACGCTGCACTCCCCACCCACACACTCCACTCCCCACCCACACACTGCACTCCCCACCCACACACTGCACTCCCCACCCACACGCTGCACTCCCCACACACACACTCCACTCCCCACCCACACACTGCTCTCCCCACCCACACGCTGCACTCCCCACCCACACACTGCACTCCCCACACACACACTCCACTCCCCACCCACACACTCCACTCCCCACCCACACACTCCACTCCCCACACACACACTGCACTCCCCACACACACACACTGCACTCCCCACACACACACTGCACTCCCCACACACACACACTGCACTCCCCACCCACACACTGCACTTCCCACCCACACGCTGCACTCCCCACACACACACTCCACTCCCCACCCACACACTGCTCTCCCCACCCACACACTGCTCTCCCCACCCACACGCTGCACTCCCCACCCACACGCTGCACTCCCCACACACACACTCCACTCCCCACCCACACACTCCACTCCCCACCCACACACTGCACTCCCCACACACACACTCCACTCCCCACACACACACTCCACTCCCCACACACACGCTGCACTCCCCACCCACACACTGCTCTCCCCGCCCACACACTGCTCTCCCCGCCCACACACTGCTCTCCCCGCCCACACACTGCACTCCCCACCCACACACTGCACTCCCCACCCACACGCTGCACTCCCCGCCCACACACTGCTCTCCCCACCCACACACTGCACTCCCCACCCACACGCTGCACTCCCCACCCACACGCTGCACTCCCCGCCCACACGCTGCACTCCCCGCCCACACACTGCTCTCCCCACCCACACGCTGCACTCCCCACCCACACGCTGCACTCCCCGCCCACACGCTGCACTCCCCGCCCACACGCTGCACTCCCCGCCCACACGCTGCACTCCCCGCCCACACGCTGCTCTCCCCACCCACACGCTGCACTCCCCACCCACACACTGCACTCCCCACCCACACGCTGCACTCCCCCGCCCACACGCTGCACTCCCCGCCCACACGCTGCTCTCCCCATCCACACACTGCACTCCCCACCCACACGCTGCACTCCCCACCCACACACTGCTCTCCCCACCCACACACTCCACTCCCCACCCACACACTGCTCTCCCCACCCACACACTCCACTCCCCACCCACACACTGCACTCCCCACCCACACACTCCACTCCCCACCCACACACTGCACTCCCCACCCACACACTCCACTCCCCACCCACACACTGCACTCCCCACCCACACACTGCACTTCCCACCCACACGCTGCACTCCCCACACACACACTCCACTCCCCACCCACACACTGCTCTCCCCACCCACACACTGCTCTCCCCACCCACACGCTCCACTCCCCACCCACACGCTGCACTCCCCACACACACACTCCACTCCCCACCCACACACTCCACTCCCCACCCACACACTGCACTCCCCACACACACACTCCACTCCCCACACACACACTCCACTCCCCACACACACGCTGCACTCCCCACCCACACACTGCTCTCCCCGCCCACACACTGCTCTCCCCGCCCACACACTGCTCTCCCCGCCCACACACTGCACTCCCCACCCACACACTGCACTCCCCACCCACACGCTGCACTCCCCGCCCACACACTGCTCTCCCCACCCACACACTGCACTCCCCACCCACACGCTGCACTCCCCACCCACACGCTGCACTCCCCGCCCACACGCTGCACTCCCCGCCCACACACTGCTCTCCCCACCCACACGCTGCACTCCCCACCCACACGCTGCACTCCCCGCCCACACGCTGCACTCCCCGCCCACACGCTGCACTCCCCGCCCACACGCTGCACTCCCCGCCCACACGCTGCTCTCCCCACCCACACGCTGCACTCCCCACCCACACACTGCACTCCCCACCCACACGCTGCACTCCCCCGCCCACACGCTGCACTCCCCGCCCACACGCTGCTCTCCCCATCCACACACTGCACTCCCCACCCACACACTGCACTCCCCGCCCACACACTGCTCTCCCCACCCACACACTGCACTCCCCACCCACACACTGCACTCCCCACCCACACACTGCACTCCCCGCCCACACACTGCTCTCCCCACCCACACACTGCACTCCCCGCCCACACACTGCTCTCCCCACCCACACACTGCACTCCCCACCCACACACTGCACTCCCCGCCCACACACTGCACTCCCCGCCCACACACTGCTCTCCCCACCCACACACTGCACTCCCCACCCACACACTGCTCTCCCCACCCACACACTGCTCTCCCCACCCACACACTGCACTCCCCGCCCACACACACTGCACTCCCCACCCACACACTGCTCTCCCCACACACACACTGCACTCCCCACCCACACACCGCACTCCCCGCCCACACACACTGCACTCCCCACACACACACACTGCACTCCCCGCACACACACTGCACTCCCCACACACACACACACTGCACTCCCCACCCACACACTGCACTCCCCACCCACACACTGCTCTCCCCACCCACACACTGCACTCCCCGCCCACACACACTGCACTCCCCACCCACACACTGCTCTCCCCACACACACACTGCACTCCCCACCCACACACTGCTCTCCCCACCCACACACTGCTCTCCCCACCCACACACTGCACTCCCCACCCACACACTGCACTCCCCGCCCACACACACTGCACTCCCCACCCACACACTGCACTCCCCACCCACACACTGCTCTCCCCACCCACACACTGCTCTCCCCACCCACACACTGCACTCCCCGCCCACACACACTGCACTCCCCACCCACACACTGCTCTCCCCACACACACACTCCACTCCCCACCCACACACTGCTCTCCCCACACACACACTACACTCCCCACACACACTGCACTCCCCACCCACACACTCCACTCCCCACCCACACACTGCTCTCCCCACACACACACTGCACTCCCCGCACACACACTGCACTCCCCACCCACACACTCCACTCCCCACCCACACACTGCTCTCCCCACACACACACTGCACTCCCCACACACACACTGCACTCCCCACCCACACACTGCTCTCCCCACCCACACACTCCACTCCCCACCCACACACTGCTCTCCCCACCCACACACTCCACTCCCCACCCACACACTGCACTCCCCACCCACACACTCCACTCCCCACCCACACACTGCACTCCCCACCCACACACTCCACTCCCCACCCACACACTGCACTCCCCACCCACACACTGCACTCCCCACCCACACGCTGCACTCTCCACACACACACTCCACTCCCCACCCACACACTGCTCTCCCCACCCACACGCTGCACTCCCCACCCACACACTCCACTCCCCACCCACACACTGCACTCCCCACCCACACACTGCACTCCCCACCCACACGCTGCACTCCCCACACACACACTCCACTCCCCACCCACACACTGCTCTCCCCACCCACACGCTGCACTCCCCACCCACACACTGCACTCCCCACACACACACTCCACTCCCCACCCACACACTCCACTCCCCACCCACACACTCCACTCCCCACACACACACTGCACTCCCCACACACACACTGCACTCCCCACACACACACTGCACTCCCCACACACACACACTGCACTCCCCACCCACACACTGCACTTCCCACCCACACGCTGCACTCCCCACACACACACTCCACTCCCCACCCACACACTGCTCTCCCCACCCACACACTGCTCTCCCCACCCACACGCTGCACTCCCCACCCACACGCTGCACTCCCCACACACACACTCCACTCCCCACCCACACACTCCACTCCCCACCCACACACTGCACTCCCCACACACACACTCCACTCCCCACACACACACTCCACTCCCCACACACACGCTGCACTCCCCACCCACACACTGCTCTCCCCGCCCACACACTGCTCTCCCCGCCCACACACTGCTCTCCCCGCCCACACACTGCACTCCCCACCCACACACTGCACTCCCCACCCACACGCTGCACTCCCCGCCCACACACTGCTCTCCCCACCCACACACTGCACTCCCCACCCACACGCTGCACTCCCCACCCACACGCTGCACTCCCCGCCCACACGCTGCACTCCCCGCCCACACACTGCTCTCCCCACCCACACGCTGCACTCCCCACCCACACGCTGCACTCCCCGCCCACACGCTGCACTCCCCGCCCACACGCTGCACTCCCCGCCCACACGCTGCACTCCCCGCCCACACGCTGCTCTCCCCACCCACACGCTGCACTCCCCACCCACACACTGCACTCCCCACCCACACGCTGCACTCCCCCGCCCACACGCTGCACTCCCCGCCCACACGCTGCTCTCCCCATCCACACACTGCACTCCCCACCCACACGCTGCACTCCCCACCCACACACTGCTCTCCCCACCCACACACTCCACTCCCCACCCACACACTGCTCTCCCCACCCACACACTCCACTCCCCACCCACACACTGCACTCCCCACCCACACACTCCACTCCCCACCCACACACTGCACTCCCCACCCACACACTCCACTCCCCACCCACACACTGCACTCCCCACCCACACACTGCACTTCCCACCCACACGCTGCACTCCCCACACACACACTCCACTCCCCACCCACACACTGCTCTCCCCACCCACACACTGCTCTCCCCACCCACACGCTCCACTCCCCACCCACACGCTGCACTCCCCACACACACACTCCACTCCCCACCCACACACTCCACTCCCCACCCACACACTGCACTCCCCACACACACACTCCACTCCCCACACACACACTCCACTCCCCACACACACGCTGCACTCCCCACCCACACACTGCTCTCCCCGCCCACACACTGCTCTCCCCGCCCACACACTGCTCTCCCCGCCCACACACTGCACTCCCCACCCACACACTGCACTCCCCACCCACACGCTGCACTCCCCGCCCACACACTGCTCTCCCCACCCACACACTGCACTCCCCACCCACACGCTGCACTCCCCACCCACACGCTGCACTCCCCGCCCACACGCTGCACTCCCCGCCCACACACTGCTCTCCCCACCCACACGCTGCACTCCCCGCCCACACGCTGCACTCCCCGCCCACACGCTGCACTCCCCGCCCACACGCTGCACTCCCCGCCCACACGCTGCACTCCCCGCCCACACGCTGCTCTCCCCACCCACACGCTGCACTCCCCACCCACACACTGCACTCCCCACCCACACGCTGCACTCCCCCGCCCACACGCTGCACTCCCCGCCCACACGCTGCTCTCCCCATCCACACACTGCACTCCCCACCCACACGCTGCACTCCCCACCCACACACTGCTCTCCCCACCCACACACTCCACTCCCCACCCACACACTGCTCTCCCCACCCACACACTCCACTCCCCACCCACACACTGCACTCCCCACCCACACACTCCACTCCCCACCCACACACTGCACTCCCCACCCACACACTCCACTCCCCACCCACACACTGCACTCCCCACCCACACACTGCACTTCCCACCCACACGCTGCACTCCCCACACACACACTCCACTCCCCACCCACACACTGCTCTCCCCACCCACACACTGCTCTCCCCACCCACACACTCCACTCCCCACCCACACGCTGCACTCCCCACACACACACTCCACTCCCCACCCACACACTCCACTCCCCACCCACACACTGCACTCCCCACACACACACTCCACTCCCCACACACACGCTCCACTCCCCACACACACGCTGCACTCCCCACCCACACACTGCTCTCCCCGCCCACACACTGCTCTCCCCGCCCACACACTGCTCTCCCCGCCCACACACTGCACTCCCCACCCACACACTGCACTCCCCACCCACACGCTGCACTCCCCGCCCACACACTGCTCTCCCCACCCACACACTGCACTCCCCACCCACACGCTGCACTCCCCACCCACACGCTGCACTCCCCGCCCACACGCTGCACTCCCCGCCCACACACTGCTCTCCCCACCCACACGCTGCACTCCCCACCCACACGCTGCACTCCCCGCCCACACGCTGCACTCCCCGCCCACACGCTGCACTCCCCGCCCACACGCTGCACTCCCCGCCCACACGCTGCTCTCCCCACCCACACGCTGCACTCCCCACCCACACGCTGCACTCCCCCGCCCACACGCTGCACTCCCCGCCCACACGCTGCTCTCCCCATCCACACACTGCACTCCCCACCCACACGCTGCACTCCCCACCCACACACTGCTCTCCCCACCCACACACTCCACTCCCCACCCACACACTGCTCTCCCCACCCACACACTCCACTCCCCACCCACACACTGCACTCCCCACCCACACACTCCACTCCCCACCCACACACTGCACTCCCCACCCACACACTCCACTCCCCACCCACACACTGCACTCCCCACCCACACACTGCACTCCCCACCCACACGCTGCACTCCCCACACACACACTCCACTCCCCACCCACACACTGCTCTCCCCACCCACACGCTGCACTCCCCACCCACACACTCCACTCCCCACCCACACACTGCACTCCCCACCCACACGCTGCACTCCCCACCCACACGCTGCACTCCCCACACACACACTCCACTCCCCACCCACACGCTGCACTCCCCACCCACACGCTGCACTCCCCACACACACACTCCACTCCCCACCCACACACTCCACTCCCCACCCACACACTGCACTCCCCACACACACACTCCACTCCCCACACACACACTCCACTCCCCACCCACACACTGCACTCCCCACACACACACACTGCACTCCCCACACACACACTGCACTCCCCACACACACACACTGCACTCCCCACCCACACACTGCACTCCCCACCCACACGCTGCACTCCCCACACACACACTCCACTCCCCACCCACACGCTGCACTCCCCACCCACACGCTGCACTCCCCACCCACACGCTGCACTCCCCACCCACACACTCCACTCCCCACCCACACACTCCACTCCCCACCCACACACTGCACTCCCCACACACACACTCCACTCCCCACACACACACTCCACTCCCCACCCACACACTGCACTCCCCACCCACACGCTGCACTCCCCACCCACACACTGCTCTCCCCACCCACACACTGCTCTCCCCGCCCACACACTGCTCTCCCCGCCCACACACTGCACTCCCCACCCACACACTGCACTCCCCACCCACACGCTGCACTCCCCGCCCACACACTGCTCTCCCCACCCACACACTGCACTCCCCACCCACACGCTGCACTCCCCACCCACACGCTGCACTCCCCGCCCACACGCTGCACTCCCCGCCCACACACTGCTCTCCCCACCCACACGCTGCACTCCCCACCCACACGCTGCACTCCCCACCCACACGCTGCACTCCCCACCCACACGCTGCACTCCCCGCCCACACGCTGCACTCCCCGCCCACACGCTGCACTCCCCGCCCACACGCTGCACTCCCCGCCCACACGCTGCTCTCCCCACCCACACACTGCTCTCCCCACCCACACGCTGCACTCCCCACCCACACACTGCACTCCCCACCCACACGCTGCACTCCCCCGCCCACACGCTGCACTCCCCGCCCACACGCTGCTCTCCCCACCCACACACTGCACTCCCCACCCACACGCTGCACTCCCCGCCCACACACTGCTCTCCCCGCCCACACGCTGCACTCCCCACCCACACGCTGCACTCCCCATCCACACGCTGCACTCCCCGCCCACACGCTGCTCTCCCCACCCACACACTGCACTCCCCACCCACACGCTGCACTCCCCACCCACACGCTGCACTCCCCACCCACACGCTGCACTCCCCACCCACACGCTGCACTCCCCACCCACACACTGCACTCCCCACCCACACACTGCACTCCCCACCCACACACTGTACTCCCCACCCACACACTGCACTCCCCGCCCACACACTGCTCTCCGCGCCCACACACTGCACTCCCCGCCCACACACTGCTCTCCCCACCCACACACTGCACTCCCCACACACACACTGCACTCCCCACACACACACTGCACTCTCCACACACACTCTGCTCTCCCCACCCACACACTGCACTCCCCACACACACACTCCACTCCCCCCACACACACACTCCACTCCCCACACACACACACTCCACTCCCCACACACACACACTCCGCTCCCCACACACACACACTCCACTCCCCACACACACACACTCCACTCCCCACACACACACACTCCACTCCCCACACACACACACTCCACTCCCCACACACACACACTCCACTCCCCACACACACACATTCCACTCCCCACACACACACACTCCACTCCCCACACACACACACTGCACTTCCCACACACACACTGCACTCCCCACACACACACACTGCACTCCCCACACACACACACTGCACTCCCCACACAGACACACTGCACTCCCCACACACACACACTGCACTCCCCACACACACACACTGCACTCCCCACACACACACACACTGCACTCCCCGCACACACACACTGCACTCCCTGCACACACACACTGCACTCCCCGCACACACACACTGCACTCCCCGCACACACACACTGCACTCCCCGCACACACACACTGCACTCCCCACACACACACACTGCACTCCCCACACACACTGTAGCGCACAAAGACTCCATGAGACGAATATAGTGAAGTCGATGAGGCTTTATTAAGCGTGTTTGTTCCCCAGCAGCCCGATAGTAAACTGGCCTGTGGGGGAAGACACCGGCTTCTTATACTTCGCCTTCAGGGCGGAGCTTGAGGTCAACGGCCAACCAGGACCCGGGATCTGTCAGCCAATGACATTAGGGCTTCCAGTCCCACATGACCCCCAATACATACTACCACATTCACCCCTTGTCAAAAATGAACCCGGCGGGGTGATGCTTCGTATGGTGGTAAGGGTTTACAGGGCTGGTCCTGGGAGGATAGAACATTCACATGGTAGTACAGTATTGGACAGTTTCGTCCTGTTGCAACTATTTACAGAGGGTATAGGAAAAAACAAAATGTTCTTTGAACAGTCCATCTTTGTTTTACATCGACGCCACGAGTCGGTCGGGCGGTCTGGTCGTCCGTGTCGATCGCCTCAGCCCCGGCGGTGGTGGTGGTGCTTGTACCAGTGTTGTCGCCTCCAGGAGCCGTACGGTTTCAGCTGTAGGTGCAAAGGGGAGGGGGACTGATCCTCCTGGGAAGGGGGCGGTCGCGGGGTGCGGCGGTGGCAGGAAGGGGGGCGGTTGGGTTGATGGTGTCGGGGGGGGTGTGCGTGGTGCCAGCGGGCGCCAGATCCCGCAGGGAGACCGTGTCCTGTCGGCCGTCGGGGTACTCCACGTAGGCGTACTGGGGGTTTGCGTGGAGGAGGTGAACCCTTTCGACCAACGGGTCCGCCTTATGTGCCCGCACATGGATGGGTCCTGGGGCCGCCAGCCAGGTCGGCAGCGACGTTCCAGAGGAGGACCTCCCAGGGAAGACAAGGAGACGCTCGTGCAGCGTTTGATTAGTGCTTGTACATAATAACGACCGGATGGAATGGAGAGCGTCCGGGAGGACCTCCTGCCACCGTGAAACTGGGAGATCCCTGGACCGTAGGGCCAGTAGGACGGCCTTCCAGACCGTGCCGTTCTCCCTTTCTACTTTCCCGTTCCCCCGGGGGTTGTAGCTGGTCGTCCTGCTTGAGGCTATGCCCTTGCTGAGCAGGAACTGGCGCAGCTCGTCACTCATGAAAGAGGACCCCCTGTCGCTGTGGACGTATGCGGGGTAACCGAACAGTGTAAAGATGCTGTTCAGGGCTTTAATGACTGTGGCCGCGGTCATGTCGGAGCAGGGAATGGCAAAAGGGAAGCGGGAGTATTCGTCCACTACATTAAGAAAATATGCGTTGCGGTCGGTGGAGGGGAGGGGCCCTTTGAAATCCAGACTGAGGCGTTCAAAGGGGCGGGAAGCCTTAATCAGGTGCGCTCCATCTGGCCTGAAAAAATGCGGCTTGCATTCCGCGCAGATGTGGCAGTCCCTTGTGACTGTACGGACCTCTTCTAAAGAGTATGGGAGATTGCGGGACTTAATGAAGTGGTAAAACCGAGTGACCCCCGGGTGGCAGAGGTCCTCGTGGAGGGTTTGGAGGCGGTCAATTTGTGCGTTGGCACATGTGCCGCGGGATAGGGCATCGGACGGCTCGTTCAGCTTTCCGGGCCGGTACAAGATCTCATAGTTGAAGGTGGAGAGCTCGATCCTCCACCTTAAGATCTTGTCATTTTTAATTTTGCCCCGGTGTGCATTATCGAACATGAAAGCTACCGACCGTTGGTCAGTGAGGAGAGTGAATCTCCTGCCGGCCAGGTAATGCCTCCAATGTCGCACAGCTTCCACTATGGCTTGGGCTTCCTTTTCCACTGAGGAGTGGCGGATTTCTGAGGCGTGGAGGGTTCGGGAGAAAAAGGCCACGGGTCTGCCCGCTTGGTTAAGGGTGGCCGCTAGAGCTACGTCGGAGGCGTCGCTCTCGACCTGGAAGGGGAGGGACTCGTCGATGGCGCGCATCGTGGCCTTTGCGATGTCCGCTTTGATGCGGCTGAAGGCCTGGCAAGCCTCTGTTGACAGAGGGAAGGTCGTGGTCTGTATTAGGGGGCGGGCCTTGTCTGCGTACTGGGGGACCCACTGGGCGTAGTACGAAAAGAACCCCAGGCAGCGTTTCAGGGCTTTTGGGCAGTGCGGGAGGGGAAATTCCATGAGTGCGCGCATACGTTCGGGGTCGGGGCCTATTATCCCATTGCGTACTATGTAGCCCAGAATGGCTAGCCGGTCGGTGCTAAAAACGCACTTGTCCTCGTTGTACGTGAGGTTCAAGGCTTTGGCGGTCTGGAGGAATTTTTGGAGGTTGGCGTCGTGGTCCTGCTGATCGTGGCCGCAGATGGTTACATTGTCGAGATACGGGAACGTGGCCCGTAACCCATGTTGATCAACCATCCGCTCCATCTCCCGTTGGAAGACCGAGACCCCGTTTGTGACGCCAAAAGGGACCCGTAGGAAATGGTATAATCGCCCGTCTGCCTCGAAGGCTGTGTACTTGCGGTCACTTGGGCGGATGGGGAGCTGATGGTAGGCGGACTTGAGGTCCACGGTGGAGAAGACTTTATACTGGGCAATCCGATTGACCATGTCGGATATGCGGGGGAGAGGGTACGCGTCTAGTTGTGTGTACCTGTTGATGGTCTGGCTATAGTCAATGACCATCCTTTGTTTCTCCCCTGTCTTCACTACTACCACCTGTGCTCTCCAGGGACTATTGCTGGCCTGGATTATGCCCTCCTTTTGTAGCCGCTGGACTTCAGACCGAATGAAGGTCTGGTCCTGGGCGCTGTACCGTCTGCTCCTAGTGGCGACGGGTTTGCAACCGGGGTGAGGTTCGCAAACAAGGACGGGGGTTGCACCTTGAGGGTAGCGAGGCCGCAGATAGTGAGTGGGGGTATGGAGCCGCCGAATTTAAACGTAAGGCTCTGTAGATTACATTGGAAATCTAATCCCAGCAAGGTGGGGGCACAGAGTTGGGGAAGGACGTTAAGTTTGTAGTTTTTGAACTCCCTTCCCTGCACCGTTAGAGTAACTATGCAGAATCCTTGGATCTGTACGGAGTGGGATCCTGCAGCTAGGCAAATCTTTTGTGCGCTGGGATAGGTGGTCAAGGAACAGCGTCTTACCGTGTCGGGGTGTATAAAGCTTTCCGTGCTCCCGGAGTCGACTAGGCATGGCGTCTCGTGGCTGTTAATTAGGACCTTTGTCGTCGTCGTCTGGAGTGTCCGGGGTCGAGCCTGATCGAGCGTAACCGAAGCGAGCCGTGGTTGTAGTAGTGGGGTGGGGTCCGTTGTTGCCGTCCAAGATGGCGTCGGGGATGGACAAAATGGCCGCCCCCATACATC
Organism: Scyliorhinus torazame; assembly: GCF_047496885.1. Lineage (NCBI taxonomy): Eukaryota > Metazoa > Chordata > Chondrichthyes > Carcharhiniformes > Scyliorhinidae > Scyliorhinus > Scyliorhinus torazame. Next base: position 115,170,774 of record NC_092719.1, read on the forward strand.
GCACGTGGCTGGGGGGTCACAAGATGGCGGCGGGGTGGACAAAATGGCCGCCCCCATGTGTCGTACAGGTCTGGGGTGGTCCAAGATGGCGGCGCCCTTCCTCCCCTCGTGGTGGCCGGGACCCAAAATGGCGGCGTCTGCGGGTCGCACATGGTATGCTGGGGGGTCTGGGGAGCGCTAGGACCGCGAGCGCTAGGACCGCGCGGAGCTCCCTCACCGCGAGCGCTAGGACCGCGAGCGCTAGGACCGCGCGGAGCTCCCTCACCGGGGACAGTGGTGGTCGGGGCCCAAGTCGGCGGCGCCGGCGGGTCAGGCGTGGGGCCGCGAGCGCTGGGACCGTGCAGAGCTCCCTTGCCGGGGACAGCGGTGGTCGGGGCCCAAATCGGCGGCGCCGGCGGGTCAGGCGTGGGGCCGCGAGCGCAAGGAGCGCGAGGAGCTCCCTCACCGGGGACAGCGGTGGTCGGGGTCCAAGTAGGTGGCGCCGGCGGGTCAGGCGTGGGGCGCGGGACGGGAGTTAGGGTGGCGTTAGGGACGCGAAAAACCCCCTCCTCTCCGTGGGGAGTGTTGGCCGGGACCCAAAGCGGTAGCGCCGGCGGCGGGTCATACATGGGCTGCGGGGAGGGGGGTTGGGGAGCGTAGGCGGCGTGCAGGGCTCCCAGTTCTCCCGGGACCGCGGTGGTCGGGACCCAGAGCGGCTGCGCCTGCGGGTCGCACATGGCGTGCTGGGGGGGTTGGGACGCATAGACTGCTTGCAGGGCTCCCTGTGCTCCCGGGACGGATGCGACCACGCGGGATCGGCACACCACCGCACAATGGCCCTTTTTCCAGCAGCTTTTGCAGATGGCTGCGCGGGCCGGGCAGCGCTGTCGGGGGTGTTTCGCCTGGCCGCAGAAATAACAGCGGGTGCCCCCGGTGCGACCCGGCGTTTGGACTGCGCAAGCCTGTGGGGTGTCCGGGGGGGGGGGGGGGGGGTAGGGGGTTTGCCGCGACGGGTACGTACGGGGCCCAATGGCCTGCCGCGCGGTCGGGGCCGTAGGCGCGGGTATTACGCGCGGCCACGTCTAGGGAGGCTGCTAGGGCCCGTGCCTCTGAGAGTCCTAGCGACTCTTTTTCTAGAAGTCTTTGGCGGATTTGGGCGGATTGCATACCTGCCACAAAAGCGTCGCGCATTAACATGTCCGTGTGTTCGTTTGCGTTCACCGACGGGCAGCTGCAGGCTCGTCCCAAAATCAGCAGCGCGGCGTAGAACTCGTCCATCGATTCTCCGGGAGCTTGCCGTCTTGTCGCGAGCTGGTAGCGAGCGTAGATTTGGTTAACTGGGCGAACGTAGAGACTTCTGATTGCTGCGAACGCCGTCTGGAAATCGTCGGTGTCTTCAATGAGGGTGAAAATCTCCGTGCTCACCCTCGAGTGCAGGACCTGCAGTTTTTGTTCATCTGAGACTCAGCCGGTGGTCGTTCTGAGGTAGGACTCGAAGCAAGTCTGCCAGTGTTTGAAGGCTGCTGCCGCATTCACTGCGTGGGGGCTGATCCTCAGGCATTCTGGAATGATCCTGAGCTCCATAGTCCTTTTTAGGCACGCTTAATAAATTGTAGCGCACAAAGACTCCATGAGACGAATAGAGTGAAGTCAATGAGGCTTTATTAAGCGTGTCTGTTCCCCAGCAGCCCGATAGTAAACTGGCCCGCGGGGGAAGACACCGGCTTCTTATACTTCGCCTTCAGGGCGGAGCTTGAGGTCAACGGCCAACAAGGACCCGGGATCTGTCAGCCAATGACATTAGGGCTTCCAGTCCCACATGACCCCCAATACATACTACCACACACACACACTGCACTCCCCACACACACACTGCACTCCCCACACACACACACTGCACTCCCCGCCGGCACACACTGCACTCCCCGCCCACACACACTGCACTCCCCACACACACACACTGCACTCCCCACACACACACTGCACTCCCCCCACACACTGCACTCCCCACACACACACACTGCACTCCCCACACACACACTGCACTCCCCACACACACACACTGCACTCCACACACACACACACTCCACTCCCCACACACACACACTGCACTCCCCGCACACACACTGCACTCCCCACACACACACACTGCACTCCCCGCACACACACTGCACTCCCCACACACACACTGCACTCCCCACACACACACTGCACTCCCCACACACACACTGCACTCCCCACACACACACTGCACTCCCCACACACACACACTGCACTCCCCGCCCACACACACTGCACTCCCCACACACACACTGCACTCCCCACACACACACACTGCACTCCCCACACACACACACTGCACTCCCCACACACACACTGCACTCCCCCCACACACTGCACTCCCCACACACTGCACTCCCCACACACACACTGCACTCCCCACACATACACACTGCACTCCCCACACACACACACTGCACTCCCCGCACACACACTGCACTCCCCACACACACAAACTGCACTCCCCGCACACACACTGCACCCCCCACACACACACTGCACTCCCCACACAGACACACTGCACTCCCCACACAGACACACTGCACTCCCCACACAGACACACTGCACTCCCCACACACGCACACTGCACTCGCCACACACACACACTGCACTCCCCACACACACACTGCACTCCCCACACACACACACTGCACTCCCCCCACACACACTGCACTCCCCACACACACACTGCACTCCCACACACACACACTGCACTCCCCACACACACTGCACTCCCCACACACACTGCACTCCCCCCACACACACACTGCACTCCCCACACACACACTGCACTCCCCACACACACACTGCACTCCCCACACACACACACTGCACTCCCCACACACACACACTGCACTCCCCACACACACACACTGCACTCGCCACACACACTGCACTCCCCATACACACACACTGCACTCCCCACACACACACTGCACTCCCCACACACACACTGCACTCCCCACACACACACACTGCACTCCCCACACACACACTGCACTCCCCACACACGCACCGCACTCCCCACACACACACACTGCACTCCCCACACACACACACTGCACTCCCCACACACACACACTGCACTCCCCACACCCACACTGCACTCCCCACACACACACTGCACTCCCCACACACACACTACACTCCCCACACACACACACTGCACTCCCCACACACACACTGCGATCCCCACACACACGCACCGCACTCCCCACACACACACACTGCACTCCCCGCCCACACACACTGCACTCCCCACACACACACACTGCACTCCCCACACACACACACTGCACTCCCCACACACGCACCGCACTCCCCACACACACACACTGCACTCCCCACACACACACACTGCACTCCCCACACACACACACTGCACTCCCCACACACACACACTGCACTCCCCACACACACACACTGCACTCCCCACACACGCACCGCACTCCCCACACACACACACTGCACTCCCCACACACACACACTGCACTCCCCACACACACACACTGCACTCCCCACACACACACACTGCACTCCCCGCCCACACACACTGCACTCCCCACACACACACACTGCACTCCCCACACACACACACTGCACTCCCCACACACGCACCGCACTCCCCACACACACACACTGCACTCCCCACACACACACACACTGCACTCCCCACACACACACACTGCACTCCCCACACACACACACTGCACTCCCCACACACACACACTGCACTCCCCACACACGCACCGCACTCCCCACACACACACACTGCACTCCCCACACACACACACTGCACTCCCCACACACAGACACACTGCACTCCCGACACACGCACACTGCACTCGCCACACACACACACTGCACTCCCCACACACGCACCGCACTCCCCACACACACACACTGCACTCCCCACACACACACACTGCACTCCCCACACACACACACTGCACTCCCCACACACACACTGCGATCCCCACACACACGCACCGCACTCCCCACACACACACACTGCACTCCCCGCCCACACACACTGCACTCCCCACACACACACTACTCCCCACACACACACTGCACTCCCCGCACACACGCACTGCATTCCCCACACACACAAACTGCACTCCCCACACACACACACTGCACTCGCCACACACACACACTGCACTCCCCACACACACACACTGCACTCCCCACACACACACACTGCACTCCCCACACACACACTGCGATCCCCACACACACGCACCGCACTCCCCACACACACATACTGCACTCCCCACACACACACACTGCACTCCCCACACACACACACTGCACTCCCCACACACACACACTGCACTCCCCACACACACACACTGCACTCCCCACACACACTGCACTCTCCACACACACTGCACTCTCCACACACACACTGCACTCCCCCCACACACACTGCACTCCCCACACACACACACTGCACTCCCCACACACACACTGCACTCCCCACACACACACTGCACTCCCCACACATGCACACTGCACTCCCAACACACACACTGCTCTCCCCCCACACACGCACTGCACTCCCCACACACACACACTGCACTCCCCACACACACACACTGCACTCCCCCCACGCACACACTGCACTCCCCACACACACACTGCACTCCCCCACACACACACTGCACTCCCCACACACACACACTGCACTCCCCACACACACACTGCACTCCCCTCACACACACTGCACTCCCCGCCAACACACACTGTACTCCCCACACACACACACTGCACTCCCCACACACACTATGCACTCCCCACACACACACACTGCACTCCCCACACACACACCGCACTCCCCACACACAGACACTGCACTCCCCACACACACACACTGCACTCCCCACACACACACTGCACTCCCCACACACACACACTGCACTCCCCACACACACTATGCACTCACCACACACACGCACCGCACTCCCCACACACACACACTGCACTCCCCCCACACACACACTGCACTCCCCACACACACTATGCACTCCCCACACACACGCACTGCACTCCCCACACACACACACTGCACTCCCCACACACACTATGCACTCCCCACACACACACACTGCACTCCCCACACACATACACTGCGCTCCCCACACACACACACTGCACTCCCCCCACACACACACCGCACTCCCCACACACACACACTGCACTCGCCGCCCACACACACTGCACTCCCCATTCACACACTGCACTCCCCACACACACTGCACTCCCCGCACACACACACTGCACTCCCCACACACACACCGCAATCCCCACACACACACACTGCACTCCCCACACACACTATGCACTCCTCACACACACACACTGCACTCCCCACACACATACACTGCACTCCCCACACACACACACTGCACTCCCCCCACACACACACCGCACTCCCCACACACACGCACCGCACTCCCCACACACACACACCGCACTCCCCGCCCACACACACTGCACTCCCCACACACACACTGCACTCCCCACACACACACTGCACTCCCCCCCCGCACACACCGCACTCCCCACACACACGCACCGCACTCCCCACACACACGCACCGCACTCCCCACACACACACACTGCACTCCCCACACACACACTGCACTCCCCACACACACGCTGCACTCCCCGCCCACACACACTGCACTCCCCACACACACACTGCACTCCCCACACACACACTGCACTCCCCGCACACACACACTGCACTCCCCACACACACACTGCACTCCCCGCACACACACACTGCAATCCCCACACACACACACACTGCACTCCCCACACACACACACTGCACTCCCCACACACACACTGCACTCCCACACACACACAGTGCACTCCCCACACACACACTGCACTCCCCGCACACACACACTGCACTCCCCGCCCACACACACTGCACTCCCCACACACACACACTGCACTCCCCACACACACACTGCACTCCCCACACACACACACTGCACTCCCCACACACACACACTGCACTCCCCACACACACACTGCACTCCCCACACACACACTGCACTCCCCGCACACACACAGTGCACTCCCCACACACACACACTGCACTCCCCACACACACACACTGCACTCCCCACACACACACTGCACTCCCCACACACACACACTGCACTCCCCACACACACACTGCACTCCCCACACACACACTGCACTCCCCACACACACACACTGCACTCCCCACACACTGCACTCCCCACACACACACTGCACTCCCCACACAGACAAACTGCACTCCCCACACACACACACTGCACTCCCCACACACACACACTGCACTCCCTGCACACACACACTGCACTCCCCACACACACACACTGCACTCCCCACACACACACTGCACTCGCCGCCCACACACACTGCACTCCCCATTCACACACTGCACTCCCCACACACACACTGCACTCCCCGCACACACACACTGCACTCCCCACACACACACCGCAATCCCCACACACACACACTGCACTCCCCACACACACTATGCACTCCTCACACACACACACTGCACTCCCCACACACATACACTGCACTCCCCACACACACACACTGCACAACCCCCACACACACACCGCACTCCCCACACACACGCACCGCACTCCCCACACACACACACTGCACTCCCCGCCCACACACACTGCACTCCCCACACACACACTGCACTCCCCACACACACACTGCACTCCCCCCCACACACACCACACTCCCCACACACACGCACCGCACTCCCCACACACACACACTGCACTCCCCACACACACACTGCACTCCCCACACACACACTGCACTCCCCGCCCACACACACTGCACTCCCCACACACACACTGCACTCCCCACACACACACTGCACTCCCCGCACACACACACTGCACTCCCCCCACACACACACCGCACTCCCCACACACACACACTGCACTCCCCGCACACACACACTGCACTCCCCACACACACACTGCACTCCCCACACACACGCACTGCACTCCCCACACACACACACTGCACTCCCCACACACACACACTGCACTCCCCACACACACACTGCACTCCCACACACACACAGTGCACTCCCCACACACACACTGCACTCCCCCCACACACACACTGCACTCCCCACACACACACACACTGCACTCCCCACACACACACTGCACTCCCCACACACACACACTGCACTCCCCCCACACACACACTGCACTCCCAACACACACTGCACTCCCCACACACACACTGCACTCCCCGCACACACACACTGCACTCCCCGCCCACACACACTGCACTCCCCACACACACACACTGCACTCCCCACACACACACTGCACTCCCCACACACACACACTGCACTCCCCACACACACACACTGCACTCCCCACACACACACACTGCACTCCCCACACACACACACTGCACTCCCCACCCACACACTGCACTCCCCACACACACACTGCACTCCCCACAGACACACTGCACTCCCCACACACACACACTGCTCTCCCCGCCCACACACACACTGCACTCCCCACACACACACTGCACTCCCCACACACACACTGCACTCCCCACACACACACTGCACTCCCCACACACACACTGCACTCCCCACACACACACACTGCACTCCCCACACACACACACTCCACTCCCCACACACACACACTGCACTCCCCGCACACACACTGCACTCCCCACACACACACACTGCACTCCCCACACACACACTGCACTCCCCACCCACACACTGCACTCCCCACACACACACTGCACTCCCCACAGACACACTGCACTCCCCACACACACACACTGCACTCCCCGCCCACACACACTGCACTCCCCACACACACACACACTGCACTCCCCACACACACACACTGCACTCCCCACACACACACACTGCACTCCCCACACAGACACACTGCACTCCCCGCCCACACACACACTGCACTCCCCACACACACACTGCACTCCCCACACACACACACTGCACTCCCCGCACACACACTGCACTCCCCACACACACACTGCACTCCCCGCACACACACAGTGCACTCCCCACACACACACACTGCACTCCCCACACACACACACTGCACTCCCCACACACACACACTGCACTCCCCGCCCACACACACACTGCACTCCCCACACACACACTGCACTCCCCACACACACACTGCACTCCCCACACAGACAAACTGCACTCCCCACACACACACACTGCACTCCCCACACACACACACTGCACTCCCTGCACACACACACTGCACTCCCCACACACACACACTGCACTCCCCACACACACACACTGCACTCCCCACACACACACACTGCACTCCCCACACACACACTGCACTCCCCACACACACACACTGCACTCCCCACACACACACACTGCACTCCCCACACACACACACTGCACTCCCCACACACACACACTGCACTCCCCACCCACACACTGCACTCCCCACACACACACTGCACTCCCCACAGACACACTGCACTCCCCACACACACACACTGCTCTCCCCGCCCACACACACACTGCACTCCCCACACACACACTGCACTCCCCACACACACACACTGCACTCCCCACACACACACTGCACTCCCCCACACACACACTGCACTCCCCACACACACACTGCACTCCCCACACACACACTGCACTCCCCACACACACACACTCCACTCCCCACACACACACACTGCACTCCCCGCACACACACTGCACTCCCCACACACACACACTGCACTCCCCACACACGCACTGCACTCCCCACCCACACACTGCACTCCCCACACACACACTGCACTCCCCACAGACACACTGCACTCCCCACACACACACACTGCACTCCCCGCCCACACACACTGCCCTCCCCACACACACACACACTGCACTCCCCACACACACACACTGCACTCCCCACACACACACACTGCACTCCCCACACAGACACACTGCACTCCCCGCCCACACACACACTGCACTCCCCACACACACACTGCACTCCCCACACACACACACTGCACTCCCCGCACACACACTGCACTCCCCACACACACACTGCACTCCCCGCACACACACAGTGCACTCCCCACACACACACACTGCACTCCCCACACACACACACTGCACTCCCCACACACACACACTGCACTCCCCGCCCACACACACACTGCACTCCCCACACACACACTGCACTCCCCACACACACACACTGCACTCCCCACACACACACTGCACTCCCCACACACACACTGCACTCCCCACACACACACTGCACTCCCCACACACACACTGCACTCCCCACACACACACTGCACTCCCCGCCCACACACACTGCACTCCCCCCACACACACACTGTACTCCCCACACACACGCCATCCCAGCCAACAAGATGACAGGGAGGAGAGCAGCCCAAAGGTTCACGGATGCCGAGATGGAGACCCTCCTGGGCACGGAGGAGGATGGGTCAGTACCCAGTCCTGGAAGGAGGCTGCCAGCCTCCGCCATTTGCCATGCCTGAGCGCAGGTGGCAGAGGTGGTGAGCGCCGTGGGCAATGTCATCCGGACCAGCCGGCAGTGCCGCAAATAACTGCACAACCTCCGCAGGGTGGCCAGGGTGAGTAGGCAGCAACTGTGCCCCTGACACCAACTCCCATCCCACACCCCGTAACCCTAACCACCCCCACCCGGTGGGCGGGCGAACCGACACTCTGCCCCACTGGCCGCTACCCATAACGGCCGCCATGACCGTGTGCCCACCCCCTGGGCTGCATGCATCTGCCGGTCTAACGCGATTGCTTTCATCCCCCCTGTAGCGCACAATGACCTACGCGAGACGAGAAGCGATGAAGTCGATCGAGGCTTTATTAAGCGAGACTTGTCCCCAGCAGCTCAGCAACAGAATAAGGCTGCGGGGATAAGCTCCGGCTCTTATACTCCGCCTTCAGGGCGGAGCCAGAAGTCGGCAGATCCAACCAGGACCCGGGACCTCTCGGCTTCACAGGTACCACATTACCCCTAATACACACCACCGCATTCACCCCTTGTTAAAAAAGAACCCGGCGGGGTGGTGGTTTGCATGGTGGTAAGGGTTTTCAAGTCTGGCCCTGGAACAAATTTCGGACTGTTAATACAGCTTTAACCCTACACTGGGCTATGTACAAGTTTGTGAGAACTATTTACAATACGAGCAAAAAAGGTTTTGTTACAACAACATTCTTGCTCTTCTTGGTGTCATGCGGATTCCACGAGTCGAGCGGGCGGTCTGGTATTTCTCGTCGATCGCCTCAGCCCCGGTGGTGGTGCAGGTGCTTGTTCAGGCGTTGTCGTCTCCGGGAGCGTTTCGCTGTTTGTTCCTGTTTTACTCCTTGCCGGGCACGGGAGGAGGACCGATTCCCCCGGGAAGGGGGCGGTCGCGGGGTGCGCCGGTGGCAGGGAGGGGTTGATCGGTGTCGGGGGTGTGTGTGTGTTGCCGGCGGGCGCCAGGTCCCGCAGGGAGACCGTGTCCTGTCGGCCGTCGGGGTACGCCACGTAGGCGTACTGCGGGTTTGCGTGGAGAAGGTGAACCCTCTCGACCAACGGGTCCGATTTGTGCGCCCGCACATGGTTCCGGAGCAAGATGGGTCCTGGGGCCGCCAGCAAGGTCTTCCTGGGGAAGACAAGGAGGCGCTCATGAGGCGTTTGGTTAGTGGTGGTACACAGCAGCGACCGAATGGAGTGGAGAGCGTCCGGGAGGACCTCCTGCCACCGGGAAACTGGGAGATCCCTGACCGTAGGGCCAGTAGGACGGTCTTCCAGACCGTGCCGTTCTCCCTCTCTACTTGCCCGTTCCCCCGGGGGTTGTAGCTGGTCGTCCTGCTCGAGGCTATACCATTGCTGAGCAGGAACTGGCGCAGCTCATCACTCATGAAGGAGGACACCCTGTCGCTATGGATATACGCGGGGAAACCGAACAGTGTGAATATGGTGCCAAGAGCTTTAATGACTGTGGCCGCTGTCATGTCAGGGCAGGGGATGGCGAAGGGGAAACGGGAGTACTCGTCCACCACATTCAGGAAGTACGCATTGCGGTCGGTGGAGGGGAGGGGCCCTTTGAAATCCAAACTGAGGCGTTCAAAGGGGCGGGAAGCCTTGATCAGGTGCGCTCTATCCGGCCTGAAAAAGTGCGGTTTGCACTCTGCGCAGATGTGGCAGTTCCTGGTGACTGTACGGACCTCCTCCACAGAGTAGGGGAGGTTGCGGGACTTTACGAAATGGTAGAATCGAGTGACCCCCGGGTGGCAGTGGTCCTCGTGGAGGGCTTGGGGGCGGTCTATTTGTGCGTTGGCACATGTGCCGCGGGATAGGGCATCGGACGGCTCGTTCAGCCTTCCGGGACGGTACAAGATCTCATAGTTAAAGGTGGAGAACTCGATCCTCCACCTTAAGATCTTGTCATTCTTAATTTTGCCCCACTGTGCATTATCGAACATAAAGGCTACCGACCATTGGTCGGTGAGGAGAGTGAATCTCCTGCCGGCCAGGTAATGCCTACAATGTCGCAGAGCTTCCACTGTGGCTTGGGCTTCCTTTTCCACTGAGGAGTGGCGGATTTCTGAGGTGTGGAGGGTCCGGGAGAAAAAAGCCACAGGTCTGCCCGCTTGGTTAAGGGTGGCTGCCAGAGCTACGTCGGATGCGTCGCTCTCGACCTGGAAAGGGAGGGACTCGTCGATGGCGCGCATCGTGGCCTTTGCGATATCCGCTTTGATGCGGCTGAAGGCCTGGCGAGCCTCTGTCGACAGGGGGAAGGTAGTGGACTGTATTAGCGGGCGGGCCTTGTCTGCATACTGGGGGACCCACTGGGTGTAGTATGAAAAGAAGCCCAGGCAACGTTTCAGGGCTTTGGAGCAGTGAGGGAGGGGAAATTCCATAAGGGGGCGCATGCGTTCAGGGTCGGGGCCTATTATTCCATTGCGCACTGCGTATCCCAGGATGGCCAAATGGTTTGTGCTAAAAACGCATTTTTCCTCGTTATATGTGAGGTTCAGGGCGTTAGCGGTCTGGAGGAACTTTTGGAGGTTGGCGTCGTGGTCCTGCTGATCGTGGCCACAGATGGTTACGTTGTCGAGATACGGGAACGTGGCCTGCAACCCGTGTGTGGTAGTATGTATTAGGGGTCATGTGGGACTGGCAGCCCTAATGTCATTGGCTGACAGATCCCGGGTCCTAGTTGGCCGTTGACCTCTAGCTCCGCCCTGAAAGCGGAGTATAAGAAGCCGGAGTCCTCCCCCACAGGCCATTCTACTATCGAGCTGCGGGGGAACAGACACGCTAAATAAAGCCTCATCGACTTCACTCTATTCGTCTCACGGAGTCTTTGTGCGCTACAATTTATTAAGCGTGCCTAAAAAGGACTATGGAGCTCAGGATCATCCCGGAATGCCTGAGGATCAGTCCCCACGCAGTGAACGCGGCAGCAGCCTTCAAGCACTGGCAGACTTGTTTCGAGGCCTACCTCAGAACGGCCACCGGCCGGGTCACAGAAGACCAAAAACTACAGGTCCTGCACTCGAGGTTAAGCACGGAGATTTTCTCCCTCATCGAAGACGCGGAGGATTTCCAGACGGCGTTCGCAGCACTGAAAAGTCTCTATGTCCGCCCAGTTAACCAAATCTACGCTCGCTACCAGCTCGCGACGAGACGGCAAAGTCCCGGAGAATCGATGGACGAATTCTACGCCGCGCTGCTGATTTTGGGACGAGCCTGCAGCTGCCCTTCGGTGAACGCAAATGAACACACGGACATGTTAATGCGCGATGCTTTTGTGGCAGGTATGAATTCCTCCCAAATCCGCCAAAGACTTCTAGAAAACGAGTCGCTAGGACTCTCAGAGGCACGGGCCCTAGCAGCCTCCCTAGACGTGGCCGCGCGTAATACCCGCGCCTACGGCCCCGACCGCGCGGCAGCCCATTGGGCTCCGTACGTACCCGTCGCGACAAACCCCCCCCCCCCCCCGGACACCCCACAGGCTTGCGCGGCCCAAATGCCAAGTCGCACCGGGGGCGCCCGCTGCTATTTCTGCGGCCAGGCGAAACACCCCCGGCAGCGCTGCCCGGCCCGCGCAGCAATCTGCAAGAGCTGCGGGAAAAAGGGCCATTTCGCGGTTGTGTGCCGGTCCCGCGAGGTCACCGCTGTCCCAGGAGAACAGGGAGCCCTGCACGCTGCTCACGCTCCCCAACCCCCCCCCCCCCGTCCCCACGTATGACCCGCCGGCGCTACCAATTTGGGTCCCGACCACCGCTGTCCCCAGAGGTGAGGGAGCCCCGCGCGGTCCTAACGCTCCCCAACCCCCCCAGCGCCCCATGTGCGACCCGCAGACGCCGCCATTTTGGGTTCCAGCCACCACGAGGGGAGGAAGGGCGCCGCCATCTTGGACCACCCCAGACCTGTACGACGCATGGGGGCGGCCATTTTGTCCACCCCTGCCGCCATCTTGTGACCCCCCAGCCATGTGCGATGTATGGGGGCAGCCATTTTGTTCATCCCCGACGCCATCTTGGACGACAACAACGGACCCCAGTGTCGACGGCTCCACGGGGTTCGAGGAAGACGCTCCACTACTACAACCACGTCTCGCTTCAATAACGCTCGATCAAGCTCGGCCCCGGACACTCCAGACGACGACGACAACGGTGCTAATAAACGGGCACGAGACACCATGCCTAGTCGACTCCGGGAGCACGGAGAGCTTTATCCACCCCGACACGGTAAGACGCTGTTCCTTGACCACCTATCCCAGCGCACAAAAGATTTCCCTAGCTGCAGGATCCCACTCCGTACAGATCAAAGGTTTCTGCATAGTTACCCTAACGGTGCAGGGGAGGGAGTTCAAAAACTACAAACTACACGTCCTTCCCCAACTCTGCCACCCCGCATTACTGGGATTAGATTTCCAGTGCAATCTACAGAGCCTTACGTTCAAATTCGGCGGCCCAATACCCCCACTCACTATCTGCGGCCTCGCAACCCTCAAGGTGCAACCCCCGTCCTTGTTTGCGAACCTCACCCCGGATTGCAAACCCGTCGCCACTAGGAGCAGACAGTACAGCGCCCAGGACCGGACCTTCATTCGGTCCGAAGTCCAACGGCTACTAAAGGAAGGCATAATCCAGGCCAGCAATAGTCCCTGGAGAGCACAGGTGGTAGCAGTGAAGACAGGGGAGAAACAAAGGATGGTCATAGACTATAGCCAGACCATCAACAGGTACACACAACTAGACGCGTACCCTCTCCCCCGCATATCCGACATGGTCAATCGGATTGCCCAGTATAAAGTCTTCTCCACCGTGGACCTCAAGTCCGCCTACCATCAGCTCCCCATCCGCCCAAGTGACCGCAAGTACACAGCCTTCGAGGCAGACGGGCGATTATACCATTTCCTAAGGGTCCCATTTGGCGTCACAAACGGGGTCTCGGTCTTCCAACGGGAGATGGACCGAATGGTTGATCAACATGTGTTACGGGCCACGTTCCTGTATCTCGACAATGTAACCATCTGCGGCCACGACCAGCAGGACCACGACGCAAACCTCCAAAAATTCCTCCAGACCGCCAAAGCCTTGAACCTCACGTACAACGAGGACAAGTGCGTTTTTAGCACCAACCGGCTAGCCATTCTGGGCTACGTAGTGCGCAATGGGATAATAGGCCCCGACCCCGAACGTATGCGCGCCCTCATGGAATTTCCCCTCCCGCACTGCTCAAAAGCCCTGAAACGCTGCCTGGGGTTTTTTTCATACTACGCCCAGTGGGTCCCCCAGTACGCAGACAAGGCCCGCCCCCTAATACAGACCACGACCTTCCCTCTGTCGACAGAGGCTTGCCAGGCCTTCAGCCGCATCAAAGCGGATATCGCAAAGGCCACGATGCACGCCATCGACGAGTCCCTCCCTTTCCAGGTCGAGAGCGACGCCTCCGATGTAGCTCTAGCGGCCACCCTTAACCAAGCGGGCAGACCCGTGGCCTTTTTCTCCCGAACCCTCCACGCTTCAGAAATCCGCCACTCCTCAGTGGAAAAGGAAGCCCAAGCCATAGTGGAAGCTGTGCGACATTGGAGGCATTACCTGGCCGGCAGGAGATTCACTCTCCTCACCGACCAACGGTCGGTAGCCTTCATGTTCGATAATACACAGCGGGGCAAAATCAAAAACGACAAGATCTTAAGGTGGAGGATCGAGCTCTCCACCTTCAACTACGAGATCTTGTATCGTCCCGGAAAGCTGATCGAGCCGTCCGATGCCCTATCCCGCGGCACATGTGCCAACGCACAAATTAACCGCCTCCAAACCCTCCACGAGGACCTCTGCCACCCGGGGGTCACTCGGTTTTTCCACTTTATCAAGTCCCGCAACCTCCCATACTCTTTAGAGGAGGTCCGTACAGTCACAAGGGACTGCCACATCTGCGCAGAATGCAAACCGCATTTTTTCAGGCCGGATGGTGCGCACCTGATTAAGGCTTCCTGCCCCTTTGAACGCCTTAGTCTGGATTTCAAAGGGCCCCTCCCCTCCACCGACCGCAACACATACTTCCTTAATGTGGTGGACGAATACTCCCGCTTCCCATTCGCCATCCCCTGCTCTGACATGACCGCGGCCACAGTCATTAAAGCCCTGAACACCATCTTCACACTGTTCGGTTGCCCCGCATACGTCCACAGCGACAGGGGGTCGGTCCTCTTTCATGAGTGACGAGCTGCGCCAGTTCCTGCTCAGCAAGGGCATAGCCTCAAGCAGGACGACCAGCTACAACCCCCGGGGGAATGGGCAAGTAGAGAGGGAGAACGGCACGGTCTGGAAGACCGTCCTACTGGCCCTACGGTCTAGGGACCTCCCAGTTTCACGGTGGCAGGAGGTCCTCCCGGACGCTCTCCACTCCATCCGGTCGCTATTGTGTACGAGCACTAATCAAACGCCTCATGAGCGTCTCCTTGTCTTCCCTAGGAGGTCCTCCTCTGGAACGTCGCTGCCGACCTGGCTGGCGGCCCCAGGACCCATCTTGCTCTGAAAGCATGTGCGGGCACACAAGGCGGACCCGTTGGTCGAAAGGGTTCACCTCCTCCACGCGAACCCGCAGTACGCTTACGTGGAGTACCCCGACGGCCGACAGGACACGGTCTCCCTGTGGGATCTGGCGCCCGCCGGCAACACACCCCCCCCCCCCCGACACCATTCACCCAACCCCCCCCCCCTTCCTGCCACTGCCGCACCCCGCGACCGCCCCCTTCCCAGGAGGATCGGTTCCCCTCCCCTCAGGCCCGACCAAGAATAAAGCCCGAGCTGAAACCGTAAGGCTCCTGGAGGCGACAACACCGGAACAAGCACCACCACCACCACCGGGGCCGAGGCGATCGACACGGACGACCAGACCGCCCGACCGACTCGTGGCGTCGATCTAAATCAATATATGGACTTTTCACAAGAACATTTTGCTTTTCTCCCGATACCTTCTGTAAATAGTTGAAACAGGACAAAATTGTACATACTGTATTGCCATATGAATGTTTTCCTACCAGGACCAGCCCTGTAAACCCTTACCACCATGCGAAGCATCACCCCGCCGGGTTCATTTTTGACAAGGGGTGAATGTGGTAGTATGTATTAGGGGTCATGTGGGACTGGAAGCCCTAATGTAATTGGCTGACAGATCCCGGGTCCTGGTTGGCCGTTGACCTCTAGCTCCGCCCTGAAGGCGGAGTATAAGAAGCCGGACTCCTCCCCCGCAGGCCATTCTACTATCGAGCTGCGGGGGAACAGACACGCTTAATAAAGCCTCATCGACTTCACTCTATTCGTCTCACGGAGTCTTTGTGCGCTACACCGTGCTTGTCAACCATTCGGTCCATCTCCCACTGGAAGACTGAGACCCCGTTCGTGACGCCAAATGGGACCCTTAGGAAGTGGTATAGCTGCCCGTCTGCCTCGAAGGCTGTGTACTTGCGGTCACCTGGGCGGATAGGGAGCTGGTGGTAGGCGGACTTGAGGTCCACGGTGGAGAAGACCTTATACTGAGCAATCCGATTGACCATGTCGGATATGCGGGGGAGAGGGTACGCATCTAGCTGCGTGTACCTCTTGATGGTCTGACTATAGTGTACGACCATCCTTTGCTTCTCCCCGGTCTTCACGACTACCACCTGGGCTCTCCAGGGACTATTGCTGGCCTGGATTATGCCTTCCTTCAGCAACCGCTGGACTTCAGACCGAATGAACGTCCGGTCCTGGGCGCTGTACCGTCTGCTCCTAGTGGCGACGGGTTTGCAATCCGGGGTGAGGTTTGCAAACAGGGACGGCAGTTCAACCTTGAGGGTTGCGAGGCCGCAGATAGTGAGTGGGGGTATTGGGCCGCCGAATTGGAATGTTAGGCTCTGAAGGTTACATTGGAAGTCTAATCCCAGTAATGTGGGCGCGCAGAGTTGGGGCAGGACGTAGAGCCTATAGTTCTTAAACTCCCTCCCTTGCACCGTTAGGTTTGCGATGCAGAACCCTTTGATCTCCACTGAGTGGGATCCTGCAGCTAGGGAAATCTTTTGCGTGCTTGGATGGATGGTCATAAAACAGCGTCTTACCGTGTCTGGGTGAATAAAACTTTCAGTTCTCCCGGAGTCGATCAGGCATGGCGTCTCGTATCCGTTGATTAGCACCGTTGTTGTCGTCGTCTGGAGCGTCCGGGGCCGCGATTGATGCAGCGTCACCGAATCCAGTCGTGGTAGTAGTGTCGCGGCGTCTTCGTCGGACCCTTTGGAGCCGTCGCTGCTGGGGTCCTTTGTTGTCAACCAAGATGGTGGCGTCCATGAATCGCACGCGGCCGGGGGTGGACAAAATGGCCGCCCCCATGGGTCGCACGTGGTCGGGGGTGGACAAAATGGCCACCCCCATGAATCGCACGCAGCCGGGGGTGGACAAAATGGCCGCCCCCATGGGTCGCACGTGGTCGGGGGTGGACAATATGGGCGCCGCCATGAATCGCACGTGGCTGGGGTGTCACAAGATGGCGGCGCCCACCCTCCCCTCATGATGCCCGGGACCCAAAATGGCGGCGCCTGCGGGTCGCACAGGGGGCGCTGGGGGGGTTGGGGGGTGTTCGGGATCTGTTGTCCTCGTTCTTCTCCGGGGATTGCGGCGACCCCCCGGGACCGGCACACTGCCGCAAAATGGCCCTTTTTGCCGCAGATTTTACAAGTAGCTGCGTGGGCCAGGCAGCGCTGCCGGGGGTGTTTCACTTGTCCGCAAAAATAGCAGCGGATCTCCCCGGGATGGTCTGGCGCTTTAACCGCGCAAGCTTGCGGGGGGGGGGGGGGGGGTGGGGGGGGGGGGGTGCCGGGGAGTTGGTCGCTACGGGGGTCCACGGAGCCCAAGGGGCTGCCGCGCGGTCGGGGCCGTAGGCGCGGACGTTTTGCGAGGCCACATTGGGAGGCTGCAAGGGCCCGTGCCTCTGAGAGTCCTAGCGACTCTCTTTCTAAAAGTCTCTGACGGATTTGGGGAGAGTTCATACCTGCCACGAATGCAACACAAATGAGCAGGTCCGTGTGTTCTATCGCGTTCACCGGCGGGCAGTTGCAGCCTCATCCCAAAATTAGCAGCGCGCCGTAGAATTCCTCTAGCGATTCTCCGGGAATTTGCCGTCGCGTCGCGAGTTGGTGGCGCGCGTAGACCTGGTTAACGGGCCGAACGTAGATGCCCTTCAGCAATGCGAGCGCCGTCGGGAAATCCTCTGCGTCTTCTATGAGAGGGTAAATTTCCGGGCTTACCCTCGAATGCAGGACCTGCATTTTCTGCTCTTCCGTGATCCGGCCGGGGGCCGTTCGGAGGTAGCCTTCAAAGCATGCTTGCCAGTGTTTAAATACTGCTGCCGAGTTTGCTGCATGGGGGCTGATCCACAGGCACTCCGGGGCGATCCGAAGCTCCATTGTCTTTTAAGCTTGCTTAATAAATTGTAGCGCACAATGACTTACGCGAGACGAGAAGCGATGAAGTCGATCTAGGCTTTATTAAGCGAGACTTGTCCCCAGCAGCTCAGCAACAGAATGAGGCTGCGGGGAGAAGCTCGGGCTCTTATACTCCGCCTTCAGGGCGGAGCCAGAAGTCGGCAGATCCAACCAGGACCCGGGACCTGACAGCCAATAGCCTCTCGGCTTCACAGGTACCACATTACCCCTAATACATACCACCACACACCCCTCCCCCACCCGACGTTCAGGAGAAGGCCGGCACAACCATTGGGAGCTGGAGACGCCAGGAGTGGGCCCGCCAGACCTGCGACCCCTCACTGTGTCTGAGCAGAGGGTCCTGGTCAGTGACCCTGAGGAAAAGGAGGTTGCCGAGGTGGTGTTCGGTCGCGGGCTGAGTTGCCGTTCCCCGTGACACGTGTGTCAACCCCCACTAACGCCATCCACAACCCCACCCCACCCTCACCCACCCTCACCCCATCCTCAGCCCCAGGCGGTCCAGCTGGCAGTCCCCCGCCCCCAGCCAGTGCCACAGCCGGAGCTGCCACATGAACTGAATAGCAACGCGAGCAGCTCGGACACCAGCCGTCCGCCCAACACTCAGGAGCTTGAGTCGGCGAATGACACAGATTTCTCCTCACTGCTGTCTCCAACGGTACAGCAGGTACTGGAACTCCCAGGGGGCGGACGATTGGAGGGCGGGCCGATCCCAGGGACTAGCTGCCATCCAGATGGATTTCGGGCTTCTGGAACGGACAGTCCCACCAATCGTAGAGATGCAGTGGCAGAGCCAGGGACTACATGAGGGGTTGTCGGCAAGCACCTGCAGGCACTGTTGGAGGAGTCCAACCACGTGCAACAGCAGGAGATGGTGGCGACCGTGCGTGCCACCCAGGCCAACACCGCATGTGTGACATCCGCGGTGGAGGCATTGGGGGCGACAGTTTCGGCCATGGATCAGCATACCCAGGGCCTGGGGCATTCTGTGCAGGCGCTGGCCGAGGCCCAGGACAGGGCTGCCGCCTCACAGGCAGCCATGTGCCAGAGCCACCTGGAAATCGCAGCTCCTGGGCACGGTCCAGTCACAGCGGGCCATGGCTGGGAACATCGGTGGCATTGACCAGGCGCAGACACAGAGGGAGGTGGCCCAGTCCCAGAGGGAGGTGGCGCAGTCACTGGCTGATGTGACACAAACCCAGAAGGTGGTGGCACAGTTAATGGGTGATGTGACACAGTCCCAGATGGAGATGGTCCACTCCCTGTGCTCCAGGGCCGCTAGCGTGCAGACCCTGGTCAAGATCAGAGCGGCCCTCCAGGACTGACAGCGGCAGGTGATGGGGGAACCTCAGAGGATAGCTCTGTTCGCACCCCCATCCCATGGAATAGCCCGGGGGCCATCAGGCACCTTGTGGGAGGAGGAGGTGATGGTGTCCATGCCAGTGACTCCCGCAGGGGAGCTGCCGGTACATTGCAGCACCTCGGACTCCAACCTCCTGTCTCTGGTGCAACAGGTGTGCAGTGGGTGAAACACAGTGGCACCACGGCACCTGAGATACCCGAGCAGCGGCCGGGCCCATCCAGACCCTGACGCCCCAGAAGATGCCCACCAGGTCGCAGGATGGAAATCACAGCAGGGCGCCGCCACTCCTGCTGTAACGTTTGGGGAACCACTTAGACATAGCGTTAGGGCCCATAAGGCCAGAAAGTTAGACACCAGTTAAGTTGGCACGGGTGCAGGGCAGTTTAGTTGTAGGGGCTAGGGCATAAATCTGTATGTACGTTATCACATTAAACACCTGTTACCACTGTTACAACCTGTCTCGGTGCTCTGTCAGATGGTTGTGAGGGGTGGGCTGGTCTGGGCTGGGAACGGAGGGGTGAAATGGGAGGATGTTGTGGGTGGTCCGGGCTCCTCCTGGGCATAAAGAGCCTCCGTGTAGGCCCGGATGCACATGTGCACCGAGGTCTGTGAAATCCCAAATAGATACCCATTCAGCACCTGGAAGGAATCCGTGGCGTAAATGTCCAGGGCAACCGTTAGCTTGATGGCCACTGGGAGCGTGTGCCCTCCCCCATACCCCCCGCAGTGCCAGGTGTGCCATCATCTGGCAGATATGTCGCACTGTCTCCCAGCTCAGCTGGACTTTTCGGCGGCATGCCCAGTCCGGCAGGCCCTCGAATGACAGGCGCTCCGGTACACGCGAGGCCAAATCTGATGCCTCTTTGTCGCTACCTCCTCCTCCTCGGCCTGTTGGATGGCTGGCTCTCCATCCTGAGCGGCTGGCTCCTGTTCCTCTGGGGCAGGCTCCGCTGCTGCAGCTTCCTCTTCCAGCTTCCTTCTTCTCGAGCAGCTCCAGCTCGTACAGCCGCAGGGCATCCCCCAGGGCTGCAGTGACTAGCAGGAAGGCCACCATTGCTGGTTGAATTCCAATATCCAATGTCTGCAGGGGGTAAAAGGCTGACATATTAGCATGGTGCATACCCCTGTGCCTAACCAGGTCCAACGGGCTACTTGGGGCCCTGGTTGGTACCGCGGGCTCAGCCCCTGCATGTACCCCAGCCTCCCACACCCCCCATCCCCACACCCCTGGCCCCGTCGGTGACTGGCACCGTAAGGGCCTCTGGCCCTGGTGCCCGTCTCTGATGTCAGGAGTACCATCGACTGGCACTGCCCTCGCCAGCGGTGCGTTCCGTGGCCCCTGCCCACTCCTCCATAGGCGTTATTGTGGTCGTTGTCCTGGGTGGGCTGCCGGCAGGTGGTGGCCGGGTTGGGGGGGGGGGGGGGGGGTGGCGGAGGGGGTGGTGGGGATGTGGGGGCACCCTAACGGCCGGTGTCATTTTGCAGAACCAGGGGCCAAGGTGGGTGGGCAGTGGGTGCCCAGCGAGATGGCTGCCTTGCAGGCAGCGAAAATGACTATCTGTTCCTGGGAACTGCCTCAGTCCCGTGGGGGGTCACGCCGGCCACTCGGCCTGTTTCCCCGTCAACCCCCCCTCCCCCGGCCCTGGCGGGGCCACCCCCACCGCCAACCCAGCCAGCCCGGCCAATATCCGGCCTGGCAGCTCCTCTCTGTATTCTACCTCCTATCTCTCCCTCATCAGCCGCAACGCCAGTTTCACTATTTTTAAAAGCACAAGTAAACTGCGCCGTCAGGAATTCGGCCCATCAGAGGAGGAGAATTGCGGCGGTCCCGGAGAATACCAGGTCGGGCCCGCTAATGATATGCAAATATGTTTACTGTACATGTGCTCTGGACCGCATTGACACCGCTGTCGAGGTGACAGAGAATTGCCATTTGGCGTCAAATCAGTGCCTGCCGCAATTTTGGTATCGCACAATCGCATTTCCCGATTTTGCTGTCGACCAATGAAGAATCCCGCCCCTGATCTCAAGCATTGATGCTTATTTGGGTTGAGTATCACTGCTTTAGGAAGGGGTAATGATTCAATGCTGCCCCTCCTGAACACAATCCAGTGTTCCCAACTCCTGAACACAATCCAGTGTTCCCAACTCCTGGTTACAATCCAGTGTTCCCAACTCCTGAACACAATCCAGTGTTCCCAACTCCTGGTTACAATCCAGTGTTCCCAACTCCTGAACACAATCCAGTGTTCCCAACTCCTGAACACAATCCAGTGTTCGCAACTCCTGAACACAATCCAGTGTTCCCAACTCCTGAACACAATCCAGTGTTCCCAACGCCTGATTACAATCCAGTGTTCCCAACGCCTGATTACAATCCAGTGTTCACAACTCCTGAACACAATCCAGTGTTCCCAACGCCTGATTACAATCCAGTGTTCACAACTCCTGAACACAATCCAGTGTTCACAACTCCTGAACACAATCCAGTGTTCACAACTCCTGAACACAATCCAGTGTTCACAAAAGACGGAACGGTAGCACAGTGGTTAGCAATGCTGCCTCACAGCACCAGGGACTCGGGTTCGACTCCGGTTTTGGGTCACTGTCTGTTTGCAGTCTGCACGTTCTCCCCGTGTCTGCGTGGGTTTCCTTCGGATGCTCCGGATTCCTCCCACAGTCCAAAGATGTGCAGGTTAGGTGGATTGGCCATGCTAACTTGCCCCTTAGTGTCCTAAGATGTGTAGGTTAGGTTAAGGGGTTATTGGGATAGGGAGAGGGAGTGGGCATGGGTGGAGTGCTCTTTCAGAGGGTCGGTGCAGACACAATGGGCTGAATGACCTCCTTCTGCAACTGTAGGGATTCTATAATATGATTCGATGATAACACCATCCAGTGCTGCCAACTCCTGAACAGCATCCTGTTCTCCCAGCACCAGAACATTTTGCAGTGCTACCATTCCTGAACATTATCCCATGCTCCAAACTTCAGAACACTAACCATTGCTAAACAGTACAATCCCGTGTTCCCAACACCTGAACACTCAGTACGGTCCCAGCGCAGACCCCAGCAGTGCCTAGGATACTGGACAGAAACCCCAATATTTTAATTTTGAAAGAGTGTGAAGAAAGGATACTTTGCCCCAGAAGTGATTGCATTAAGGAATAGAGATACGGTATATTAAACAAACTTTATTACTAACACAGTATGAAAATATCATTAACATCACACCAGAAAATATCTTATAATTATCCCTTAAACTGAATACAGCGAACACAA
Source organism: Scyliorhinus torazame (assembly GCF_047496885.1). NCBI lineage: Eukaryota > Metazoa > Chordata > Chondrichthyes > Carcharhiniformes > Scyliorhinidae > Scyliorhinus > Scyliorhinus torazame. The sequence continues at coordinate 115,194,511 of NC_092719.1, forward strand.
TACCCTTAACTGCTATCTTTATTCCCACTTAAACAAGGAAAAATTATCTCAGCTCTCAATCCCCTTTAACCTCCAATGGCACATAAGAATACTTGCTTTGGGGCAGCAAAGTAGCACAGTGGTTAGCACTGTTGCTTCACAGCGCGACGGACCCAGCTTTGATTCCTGGTTTGGGTCACTGTCTGTGCGGAGTCTGCACATTCTCCCCGTGTCTGCGTGGGTTTCCTCCCACAAGTCCCGAAAGACGCACTTGTTAGGTTAATTGGACATTCTGAATTCTCCCTCAGTGTACCCGAACAGGTGCCGGAGTGTGGCGACTAGGGGCTTTTCACACTAACTTCATTGCAGTGTTAATGTAAGCCTACTTGTGACACTAATAAAGATTATTACTATTATTTACAGCGATGTTCTTTGAGAGACACTGCCTCACTCCTGTCAGACCCATGCAGAAACTCTGGCTGTATTTCTTCAGAAGCTGTTTATCAGCTTGTTTCAGCTCCCTCTCGTTCTCAGACAAGTCGGCAGTGCTTTCAAGACTGTTAACCTCTTTTAACTGAACTGCAGAGAGCAAGATGCCTAACTTGTGATCACTGCTTCATCCCGCACTGCACTGACCTGCTTTTCCTACAAATGCCTGATACCTTAGCTCCATCTAGTAACAGAATCATCTTACCATGCTGAAATCGAAAAAACTCCACAGGAAATTCCCTTACTCACAACGACTTCTTTAGCCCAATATTTTTATGATGCTTAATTTCACCTCAGGCACCCAAACTTTCAAACCAGCCTTTATTTTGGAACATGAGTGCAGCAGTCAAACACACTCTCACCCAGGCTTTCAATCCTTACTGCACCAAATACCTGTAACATTCATCACACACTATCCAGTGCTCCCAGCTCCTGATCACTATCCAGTGCTCCCAACTCCTGAACACTATCCAGTGCTCCGAGCTCCTGAACACTATCCAGTGCTCCCAGCTCCTGAACACTATCCAGTGCTCCCAGCTCCTGAACACTATCCAGTGCTCCCAGCTCCTGAACACTATCCAGTGCTCCCAGCTCCTGAACACTATCCAGTGCTCCCTGCTCTTGAACACTATCCAGTTCTCCCAACACCTGAACACTATCCAGTGCTCCCAACTCCTGAACACTATACAGTGCTCCCAAATCCTGAACATTATCCAGTGCTCCCAGCACCTGAACACTATCCAGTGCTCCCAAATCCTGAACATTATCCAGTGCTCCCAGCACCTGAACACTATCCAGTTCTCCCAACACCTGAACACTATCCAGTGCTCCTAACTCCTGAACACTATCCAGTGCTCCCAGCTCCTGAACACTATCCAGTGCTCCCAACTCCTGAACACTATCCAGTGCTCCGAGCTCCTGAACACTATCCAGTGCTCCCAACACCTGAACACTATCCACTTCTCCCAACAACTGAACACTAAACAGTGCTTCCAAATCCTGAACATTATCCAGTGCTCCCAACTCATGAATACTCTCCAGTGCATCCAGCTCCTGAACACTATCCAGTGCTCCCAGCTCCTGAACACTATCCAGTGCTCCCAGCTCCTGAACACTATCCAGTGCTCCCAATTCCTGAACACTATCCAGTGCTCGCAGCTCCTGAACACGATCCAGTGCTCCCGGCTCCTCAACACTATCTAGTTCTCCCGAAACCTGAACACTATCCAGTGCACCCGGCTCCTGAAAGTAATCCAGTGCTCCCAGCTCCTGGACACTATCCAGTGCTCCTAGATACTGAACACTATCCAGTGCTCCCAGCTGCTGAACACTATCCAGTGCTCCCAACACCTGAACACTATCCAGTGCTCCCAACTCATGAATACTCTCCAGTGCACCCAGCTCCTGAACACTATCCAGTGCTCCCAGCTCCTGAACACTATCCAGTGCTCCCAGCTCCTGAACACTATCCAGTGCTCCCAATTCCTGAACACTATCCAGTGCTCGCAGCTCCTGAACACGATCCAGTGCTCCCGGCTCCTCAACACTATCTAGTTCTCCCGAAACCTGAACACTATCCAGTGCACCCGGCTCCTGAAAGTTATCCAGTGCTCCCAGCTGCTGAACACTATCCAGTGCTCCTAACTCCTGAACACTATCTAGTGCTCGTAGCCCCTGAACACTATCCAGTGCTCCCAACCGCTGAACACTATGCAGTGCACCCCGCTCCTGAACACCATCCAGTGTACTAGCTCCTGAACACTATCCAGTGCTTCCAGCTCCTGAACACTATCCAGTTCTCCCAGCTCCTGAACACTATCCAGTGCTCCCAGCTCCTGAACACTATCCAGTGCTCCCAACCAGTAAACACTATCCAGTGCTCCCAACCACTGAACACTGTCCAGTGCTCCCAACACCTGAACACTATCCAGTGCTCCCAACACCTGCACACTATCCAGTGCTCCCAGCTCCTGAACATGATCCAGTGCTCCCAACCACTGAACACGATCCAGTGCTCCCAACACCTGAACACTATCCAGTGCTCCCAGCTCCTGAACACTATCCAGTGCTCCTAACTCCTGAACACTATCCAGTGCTCCGAGCTCCTGAACACTATCCAGTGCTCCCAACACCTGAACACTATCCACTTCTCCCAACAACTGAACACTAAACAGTGCTTCCAAATCCTGAACATTATCCAGTGCTCCCAACACCTGAACGCTATCCAGTGCTCCCAACTCCTGAACACTATCCAGTGCTCCCAACTCCTGAACACTATCCAGTGCTCCCAACTCATGAATACTCTCCAGTGCACCCAGCTCCTGAACACTATCCAGTGCTCCCAGCTCCTGAACACTATCCAGTGCTCCCAGCTCCTGAACACTATCCAGTGCTCCCAACTCCTGAACACTATCCAGTGCTCGCAGCTCCTGAACACGATCCAGTGCTCCCGGCTCCTCAACACTATCTAGTTCTCCCGAAACCTGAACACTATCCAGTGCACCCGGCTCCTGAAAATTATCCAGTGCTCCCAGCTCCTGAACACTATCCAGTGCTCCTAGATCCTGAACACTATCCAGTGCTCCCAGCTGCTGAACACTATCCAGTGCTCCCAACACCTGAACAATATCCAGTGCTCCCAGCTCCTGAACGCTATCCAGTGTACTAGCTCCTGATCACTATCCAGTGCTTCCAGCTCCTGAACACTATCCAGTTCTCCCAGCTCCTGAACACTATCCAGTGCTCCCAGCGCCTGAACACTATCCAGTGCTCCCAACCAGTAAACACTATCCAGTGCTTCCAACCACTGAACACTGTCCAGTGCTCCCAACACCTGAACACTATCCAGTGCTCCCAACACCTGCACACTATCCAGTGCTCCCAGCTCCTGAACATGATCCAGTGCTCCCAACCACTGAACACTATCCAGTGCTCCCAACACCTGAACACTATCCAGTGCTCCCATACACGGAACATTATCCAGTGCACCCAGCTCCTGAAAGCTATCCAGTGCTCCCAACCAGTGAACACTATCCAGTGCTCCCAACCAGTGAACACTATCCAGTGCACCCAACCACTGAATACTGTCCAGTGCTCAAAACACCTAAACACTATCCAGTGCTCCCAGCTCCTGAACGCTATCCAGTGCTTCCAACCACTGAACACTATCCAGTGCTCCTAACTCCTGAACACTATCTAGTGCTCGTAGCCCCTGAACACTATCCAGTGCTCCCAGCTCCTGAACACTATCCAGTGCTCCCAGCTCCTGAACGCTATCCAGTTCTCCCAACACCTGAACACTATCCAGTGCTCCTAACTCCTGAACACTATCTAGTGCTCGTAGCCCCTGAACACTATCCAGTGCTCCCAGCTCCTGAACACTATCCAGTGCTCCCAGCTCCTGAACACTATCCAGTGCTCCCAACTCCTGAACACTATCCAGTGCTCGCAGCTCCTGAACACGATCCAGTGCTCCCGGCTCCACAACACTATCTAGTTCTCCCGAAACCTGAACACTATCCAGTGCACCCGGCTCCTGAAAATTATCCAGTGCTCCCAGCTCCTGAACACTATCCAGTGCTCCTAGATCCTGAACACTATCCAGTGCTCCCAGCTGCTGAACACTATCCAGTGCTCCCAACACCTGAACAATATCCAGTGCTCCCAGCTCCTGAACGCTATCCAGTGTACTAGCTCCTGATCACTATCCAGTGCTTCCAGCTCCTGAACACTATCCAGTTCTCCCAGCTCCTGAACACTATCCAGTGCTCCCAGCGCCTGAACACTATCCAGTGCTCCCAACCAGTAAACACTATCCAGTGCTTCCAACCACTGAACACTGTCCAGTGCTCCCAACACCTGAACACTATCCAGTGCTCCCAACACCTGCACACTATCCAGTGCTCCCAGCTCCTGAACATGATCCAGTGCTCCCAACACCTGAACACTATCCAGTGCTCCCATACACGGAACATTATCCAGTGCACCCAGCTCCTGAAAGCTATCCAGTGCTCCCAACCAGTGAACACTATCCAGTGCTCCCAACCAGTGAACACTATCCAGTGCACCCAACCACTGAAGACTGTCCAGTGCTCAAAACACCTAAACACTATCCAGTGCTCCCAGCTCCTGAACGCTATCCAGTGCTTCCAACCACTGAACACTATCCAGTTCTCCCAACACCTGAACACTATCCAGTGCTCCTAACTCCTGAACACTATCTAGTGCTCGTAGCCCCTGAACACTATCCAGTGCTCCCAACCGCTGAACACTATCCAGTGCTCCCAAACACTGAACATCGTCCAGTGCTCCCAACACCTGAACACTCTCCAGTCCTCCCAACACCTGCACACTATCCAGTGCTCCCAGCTCCTGAACATGATCCAGTGCTCCCAACCACTGAACACTATCCAGTGCTCCCAACACCTGAACACTATCCAGTGCTCCCAACCACGGAACATTATCCAGTGCTCCCAGCTCCTGAACACTATCCAGTGCTCCCAACCAGTGAACACTATCCTGTGCTCCCAACCAGTGAACACTATCCAGTGCTCCCAGCGACTGAATACTGTCCAGTGCTCCCAACACCTGACACTATCCAGTGCTCCCAGCTCCTGAACGCTATCCAGTGCTTCCAACCACTGAACACTATCCAGTGCTCCCAACACCTGAACACTATCCAGTGCTCCCAACCACGGAACATTATCCAGTGCTCCCAGCTCCTGAACACTATCCAGTGCTCCCAACCAGTGAACACTATCCTGTGCTCCCAACCAGTGAACACTATCCAGTGCTCCCAGCCACTGAATACTGTCCAGTGCTCCCAACACCTGACACTATCCAGTGCTTCCAACCACTGAACACTATCCAGTGCTCCCAACTCCTGAACACTATCCAGTGCTCCGAGCTCCTGAACACTATCCAGTGCTCCCAACACCTGAACACTATCCACTTCTCCCAATAACTGAACACTAAACAGTGCTTCCAAATCCTGAACATTATCCAGTGCTCCCAACACCTGAACACTATCCAGTGCTCCCAACTCATGAATACTCTCCAGTGCACCCAGCTCCTGAACACTATCCAGTGCTCCCAGCTCCTGAACACTATCCAGTGCTCCCAGCTCCTGAACACTATCCAGTGCTCCCAATTCCTGAACACTATCCAGTGCTCGCAGCTCCTGAACACGATCCAGTGCTCCCGGCTCCTCAACACTATCTAGTTCTCCCGAAACCTGAACACTATCCAGTGCACCCGGCTCCTGAAAGTTATCCAGTGCTCCCAGCTCCTGGACACTATCCAGTGCTCCTAGATCCTGAACACTATCCAGTGCTCCCAGCTGCTGAACACTATCCAGTGCTCCCAACACCTGAACACTATCCAGTGCTCCCAACTCATGAATACTCTCCAGTGCACCCAGCTCCTGAACACTATCCAGTGCTCCCAGCTCCTGAACACTATCCAGTGCTCCCAGCTGCTGAACACTATCCAGTGCTCCCAATTCCTGAACACTATCCAGTGCTCGCAGCTCCTGAACACGATCCAGTGCTCCCGGCTCCTCAACACTATCTAGTTCTCCCGAAACCTGAACACTATCCAGTGCACCCGGCTCCTGAAAGTTATCCAGTGCTCCCAGCTCCTGGACACTATCCAGTGCTCCTAGATCCTGAACACTATCCAGTGCTCCCAGCTGCTGAACACTATCCAGTGCTCCCAACACCTGAACAATATCCAGTGCTCCCAGCTCCTGAACACTATCCAGTGCTCCCAGATCCTGTATACTATCCAGTTCTCCCAGCTGCTGAACACTATCCAGTGCTCCTAACTCCTGAACACTATCTAGTGCTCGTAGCCCCTGAACACTATCCAGTGCTCCCAACCGCTGAACACTATGCAGTGCACCCCGCTCCTGAACACCATCCAGTGTACTAGCTCCTGAACACTATCCAGTGCTTCCAGCTCCTGAACACTATCCAGTTCTCCCAGCTCCTGAACACTATCCAGTGCTCCCAGCTCCTGAACACTATCCAGTGCTCCCAACCAGTAAACACTATCCAGTGCTCCCAACCACTGAACACTGTCCAGTGCTGCCAACACCTGAACACTATCCAGTGCTCCCAACACCTGCACACTATCCAGTGCTCCCAGCTCCTGAACATGATCCAGTGCTCCCAACCACTGAACACGATCCAGTGCTCCCAACACCTGAACACTATCCAGTGCTCCCAGCTCCTGAACACTATCCAGTGCTTCCAACTCCTGAACACTATCCAGTGCTCCGAGCTCCTGAACACTATCCAGTGCTCCCAACACCTGAACACTATCCACTTCTCCCAACAACTGAACACTAAACAGTGCTTCCAAATCCTGAACATTATCCAGTGCTCCCAACACCTGAACGCTATCCAGTACTCCCAACTCCTGAACACTATCCAGTGCTCCCAACTCCTGAACACTATCCAGTGCTCCCAACTCATGAATACTCTCCAGTGCACCCAGCTCCTGAACACTATCCAGTGCTCCCAGCTCCTGAACACTATCCAGTGCTCCCAGCTCCTGAACACTATCCAGTGCTCCCAACTCCTGAACACTATCCAGTGCTCGCAGCTCCTGAACACGATCCAGTGCTCCCGGCTCCTCAACACTATCTAGTTCTCCCGAAACCTGAACACTATCCAGTGCACCCGGCTCCTGAAAATTATCCAGTGCTCCCAGCTCCTGAACACTATCCAGTGCTCCTAGATCCTTAACACTATCCAGTGCTCCCAGCTGCTGAACACTATCCAGTGCTCCCAACACCTGAACAATATCCAGTGCTCCCAGCTCCTGAACACTATCCAGTGCTCCCAGATCCTGAACACTATCCAGTTCTCCCAACACCTGAACACTATCCAGTGCTCCTAACTCCTGAACACTATCTAGTGCTCGTGGCCCCTGAACACTATCCAGTGCTCCCAACCGCTGAACACTATGCAGTGCACCCCGCTCCTGAACACTATCCAGTGTACTAGCTCCTGATCACTATCCAGTGCTTCCAGCTCCTGAACACTATCCAGTTCTCCCAGCTCCTGAACACTATCCAGTGCTCCCAGCGCCTGAACACAATCCAGTGCTCCCAACCAGTAAACACTATCCAGTGCTCCCAACCACTGAACACTGTCCAGTGCTCCCAACACCTGAACACTATCCCGTGCTCCCAACACCTGCACACTATCCAGTGCTCCCAGCTCCTGAACATGATCCAGTGCTCCCAACCACTGAACACTATCCAGTGCTCCCAACACCTGAACACTATCCAGTGCTCCCATACACGTAACATTATCCAGTGCTCCCAGCTCATGAAAGCTATCCAGTGCTCCCAACCAGTGAACACTATCCAGTGCTCCCAACCAGTGAACACTATCCAGTGCACCCAACCACTGAATACTGTCCAGTGCTCAAAACACCTAAACACTATCCAGTGCTCCCAGCTCCTGAACGCTATCCAGTGCTTCCAACCACTGAACACTATCCAGTTCTCCCAACACCTGAACACTATCCAGTGCTCCTAACTCCTGAACACTATCTAGTGCTCGTAGCCCCTGAACACTATCCAGTGCTCCCAACCGCTGAACACTATCCAGTGCTCCCAAACACTGAACATCGTCCAGTGCTCCCAACACCTGAACACTCTCCAGTGCTCCCAACACCTGCACACTATCCAGTGCTCCCAGCTCCTGAACATGATCCAGTGCTCCCAACCACTGAACACTATCCAGTGCTCCCAACACCTGAACACTATCCAGTGCTCCCAACCACGGAACATTATCCAGTGCTCCCAGCTCCTGAACACTTTCCAGTGCTCCCAACCAGTGAACACTATCCTGTGCTCCCAACCAGTGAACACTATCCAGTGCTCCCAGCCACTGAATACTGTCCAGTGCTCCCAACACCTGACACTGTCCAGTGCTCCCAGCTCCTGAACGCTATCCAGTGCTTCCAACCACTGAACACTATCCAGTGCTCCCAACACCTGAACACTATCTAGTGTACACAACACCTGAACATTATCCAGTGTTCACACCTGAACACTGTCCAGTGCTCCCAGCTCCTGAACACTATCCAGTGCTCCCAACACCTGAACACTATCCAGTGCTCCCAGCTCCTGAGCACTATCCATTGCTCCCAACCACTGAACACTACCCAGCACTCCCAACACCTGAACACTATCCAGTGCTCCCAATTACTGGGCTCTATCCAGTCCTCCCAACACCTGAACACTATCCAGTGCTCCCAGCTCCTGAACGCTATGCAGTGCTCCCGACACCAGAACGCTATCCAGTGCTCCCAGTTCCTGAACGCTATCCAGTGCTCCCAACCACTGAACACTATCCAGTGCTCCCATCCACTGAACACTAGCCAGTGTTCACAACTGACCACTATTCAGTGCTCCAAACTCCTGACACTATCCAGTTCTCCTAACCCCTGAACACTATCCAGTGACCACAGCTCCTGAACACTATCCAGTGCTCCCAGTCCCTGAACACTATCCAATGGTCCCAGCTCCTGAACACTATCCAGTGCTCCCAACCACTGAACACTATCCAGTCCTCCCAACCACTGAACACTAGCCAGTGTTCACAACTGACCACTATTCAGTGCTCCAAACTCCTGACACTATCCAGTTCTCCCAACCCCTGAACACTATCCAGTGACCACAGCTCCTGAACACTATCCAGTGCTCCCAACACCTGAACACTATCCAGTGCTCCCAGCTCCTGAACGCTATCCAGTGCTCCCAACCACTGAACACTATCCAGTGCTCCCAACCACTGAACACTATCCAGTGCTCCCAACACATGAACACTATCCAGTGCTCCTAACGACTGAACACTACCCAGTCCTCCCAACAACTGAACACTAGCCAGTGTTCACAACTGACCACTATTCAGTACTCCAAACTCCTGACACTATCCAGTGCTCCCAACCCCTGAACACTATCCAGTGACCACAGCTCCTGAACACTATCCAGTGCTCCCAGTCCCTGAACACTATCCAATGGTCCCAGCTCCTGAACACTATCCAGTGCTCCCAACCACTGAACACTATCCAGTGCTCTCAACACCTGACCACTGTCCAGTGCTCCCCACACCTGAACATTATCTAGTGTTCACAACACCCAAACATTCTCCAGTGTTCACACCTGAACACTATCCAGTGCTCCCAGCTCCTGAACACTATCCAGTGCTCCCAACACCTGAACACTATCCAGTGCTCCCAACCACTGAACACTACCCAATGCTCCCAACACCTGAACACTATCCAGTGCTCCCAACACCTGCACACTATCCAGTGCTCCCAGCTCCTGAACACTATCCAGTGCTCCCAACCACTGAACACTGTTCAGTGCTCCCAACACCTGAACACTATCCAGTGCTCCCAACACCTGCACACTATCCAGTGCTCCCAGCTCCTGAACATGATCCAGTGCTCCCAACCACTGAACACTATCCAGTGCTCCCAACACATGAACACTATCCAGTGCTCCCAAACACGGAACATTATCCAGTGCTCCCAGCTCCTGAATGCTATCCAGTGCTCCCAACCAGTGAACACTATCCAGTGCTCCCAACCAGTGAACACTATTCAGTGCACCCAACCACTGAATACTGTCCAGTGCTCCAAACACCTAAACACTATCCAGTGCTCCCAGCTCCTGAATGCTATCCAGTGCTTCCAACCATTGAACACTATCCAGTGCTCCCAACCACTGAACACGATCCAGTGCTCACACCTGAACACTGTCCAGTGCTCCCAGCTCCTGAACACTATCCAGTGCTCCCAACACCTGAACATTATCCAGTGTTCACACCTGAACACTGTCCAGGTCTCCCAGCTCCTGAACACTATCCAGTGCTCCCAACACCTGAACACTATCCAGTGCTCCCAGCTCCTGAGCACTATCCATTGCTCCCAACCACTGAACACTACCCAGCACTCCCAACACCTGAACACTATCCAGTGCTCCCAATTACTGGGCTCTATCCAGTCCTCCCAACACCTGAACACTATCCAGTGCTCCCAGCTCCTGAACGCTATGCAGTGCTCCCGACACCAGAACGCTATCCAGTGCTCCCAGTTCCTTAACGCTATCCAGTGCTCCCAACCACTGAACACTATCCAGTGCTCCCATCCACTGAACACTATCCAGTGCTCCCAACACCTGAACAGTATCCAGTGCTCCCAACCACTGAACACTATCCAGTCCTCCCAACCACTGAACACTAGCCAGTGTTCACAACTGACCACTATTCAGTGCTCCAAACTCCTGACACTATCCAGTTCTCCTAACCCCTGAACACTATCCAGTGACCACAGCTCCGGAACACTATCCTGTGCTCCCAGTCCCTGAACACTATCCAATGGTCCCAGCTCCTGAACACTATCCAGTGCTCCCAACCACTGAACACTATCCAGTCCTCCCAACCACTGAACACTAGCCAGTGCTCCCAACACATGACCACTATCCAGTGCTCCTAACGACTGAACACTACCCAGTCCTCCCAACAACTGAACACTAGCCAGTGTTCACAACTTACCACTATTCAGTGTTCCAAACTCCTGACACTATCCAGTGCTCCCAACCCCTGAACACTATCCAGTGACCACAGCTCCTGAACAATATCCAGTGCTCCCAACCACTGAACACTATCCAGTGCTCTCAACACCTGAACACTGTCCAGTGCTCCCAGCTCCTGATTGCTATCCAGTGCTTACAAGCATTGAACACTATCCAGTGCTCCCAACCACTGAACACGATCCAGTGCTCCCAACACCTAAACACTATCCAGTGCACCCAGCTCCTGAACACTATCCAGTGCTCCCAACCACTAAACACGATCCAGTGCTCCCAACACCTGAACAGTATCCAGTGCTCCCCACACCTGAACATTATCTAGTGTTCACAACACCTGAACATTCACCAGTGTTCACACCTGAACACTATGCAGTGCTCCCAGCTCCTGAACACTATCCAGTGCTCCCAACACCTGAACATTATCTAGTGTTCACAACACCTGAACATTCTCCAGTGTTCACACCTGAACACTCTCCAGTGCTCCCAGCTCCTGAACACTATCCAGTGCTCCCAACACCTGAACACTATCCAGTGCTCCCAGCTCCTGAACACTATCCAGTGCTCCCAACCACTGAACACTATCCAGTGTTCACAACACCTGAACACTATCCAGTGTTCACAACTGAACACTATCCAGTGCTCCCAACACCTGAACACTGTCCAGTGTTCACAACTGAACACAATCCAGCGCTCCCAACACCTGAACACTATCCAGTGCTCCCAACCACTGAACACTATCCAGTGTTCACAACACCTGAACACTATCCAGTGTTCACAACTGAACACTATCCAGTGCTCCCAACACCTGAACACTGTCCAGTGTTCACAACTGAGCACTATCCAGTGCTCCCAACCACTGGGCTCTATCCAGTGCTCCCAATACCTGAACACTATCCAGTGCTCCGAACCACTGAACACTGTCCAGTGCTGCCAACACATGAGCACTATCCACTGCTCCCAGCTCCTGAACGCTATCCAGTGCTCCCGACACCAGAACGCTATCCAGTGCTCCCAGTTCCTGAACGCTATCCAGTGCTCCCAACCACTGAACACTATCCAGTGCTCCCAACCACTGAACACTATCCAGAGCTCCCAACACCTGAACACTATCCAGTGTTCACAACTGAACACTATTCAGTGCTCCCAACACCTGAACACTCTCCAGTGCTCCCAACACCTGCACACTATCCAGTGCTCCCAGCTCCTGAACATGATCCAGTGCTCCCAACCACTGAATACTGTCCAGTGCTCCCCACACCTGAACACTATCTAGTGTACACAACACCTGAACATTATCCAGTGTTCACACCTGAACACTGTCCAGTGCTCCCAGCTCCTGAACACTATCCAGCGCTCCCAACACCTGAACACTATCCAGTGCTCCCAATTACTGGGCTCTATCCAGTGCTCCCAACACCTGAACACTATCCAGTGCTCCCAGATCCTGAACGCTATCCAGTGCTCAAAACAACTGAACACTATCCAGTGCTCCCAACCACTGAACACTTTCCAGTGCTCCCAACACATGAACACTATCCAGTGCTCCTAACGACTGAACACTACCCAGTCCTCCCAACAACTGAACACTAGCCAGTTTTCACAACTGACCACTATTCAGTGCTCCAAACTCCTGACTCTATCCAGTGCTCCCAACCCCTGAACACTATCCAGTGACCACAGCTCCTGAACACTATCCAGTGCTCCCAGTCCCTGAACACTATCCAATGGTCCCAGCTCCTGAACACTATCCAGTGCTCCCAACCACTGAACACTATCCAGTGCTCTCAACACCTGAACACTGTCCAGTGCTCCCACACCTGAACATTATCTAGTGTTCACAACACCCGAACATTCTCCAGTGTTCACACCTGAACACTATCCAGTGCTCCCAGCTCCTGAACACTATCCAGTGCTCCCAACACCTGAACACTATCCAGTGCTCCCAACCACTGAACACTACCCAGTGCTCCCAACACCTGAACACTATCTAGTGTTCACAACACCTGAACACTATCCAGTGTTCATAACTGAACACTATCCAGTGCTCCCAACACCTGAACACTGTCCAGTGTTCACAACTGAACACTATCCTTTGCTCCCAACCACTGGGCTCTATCCAGTGCTCCCAACACCTGAACACTATCCAGTGCTCTGAACCACTGAACACTGCCCAGTGCTGCTGACACCTGACACTATCCAGTGCTCCCAATCCCTGAACACTATCCAGTGACCACAGCTCCTGAACACTATCCAGTGGTCCCAGCTCCTGAACACTATCCAGTGCTCCCAACCACTGAACACTATCCAGTGTTCACAACACCTGAACACTATCCAGTGTTCACAAGTGAACACTATCCAGTGCTCCCAACACCTGAACAGTATCTAGTGCTCCCCACACCTGAACATTATCTAGTGTTCACAACACCTGAACATTCTCCAGTGTTCACACCTGAACACTATGCAGTGCTCCCAGCTCCTGAACACTATCCAGTGCTCACAACACCTGAACATTATCTAGTGTTCACAACACCTGAACATTCTCCAGTGTTCACACCTGAACACTCTCCAGTGCTCCCAGCTCCTGAACACTATCCAGTGCTCCCAACACCTGAACACTATCCAGTGCTCCCAGCTCCTGAACACTATCCAGTGCTCCCAACCACTGAACACTATCCAGTGTTCACATCACTTGAACACTATCCAGTGTTCACAACTGAACACTATCCAGTGCTCCCAACACCTGAACACTGTCCAGTGTTCACAACTGAACACTATCCAGCGCTCCCAACACCTGAACACTATCCAGTGCTCCCAACCACTGAACACTATCCAGTGTTCACAACACCTGAACACTATCCAGTGTTCACAACTGAACACTATCCAGTGCTCCCAACACTTGAACACTGTCCAGTGTTCACAACTGAACACTATTCAGTGCTCCCAACACCTGAACACTCTCCAGTGCTCCCAACCCCTGCACACTATCCAGTGCTCCAAGCTCCTGAACATGATCCAGTGCTCCCAACCACTGAACACTATCCAGTGCTCCCAACACCTGAACACTATCCAGTGCTCCCAACCACGGAACATTATCCAGTGCTCCCAGCTCCTGAACACTATCCAGTGCTCCCAACCAGTGAACACGATCCTGTGCTCCCAACCAGTGAACACTATCCAGTGCTCCCAACCACTGAATACTGTCCAGTGCTCCCAACACCTGACACTATCCAGTTCTCCCAGCTCCTGAACGCTATCCAGTGCTTCCAACCACTGAACACTATCCAGTGCTCCCAACACCTGAACACTATCTAGTGTACACAACACCTGAACATTATCCAGTGTTCACACCTGAACACTGTCCAGTGCTCCCAACACCTGAACACTATCCAGTGCTCCCAATTACTGGGCTCTATCCAGTGCTCCCAACACCTGAACACTATCTAGTGTTCACAATACCTAAACACTATCCTGTGTTCACAACTGAACACTATCCAGTGCTCCCAACACCTGAACACTATCCAGTGCTCCCAGCTTCTGAACGCTATGCAGTGCTCCCGACACCAGAACGCTATCCAGTGCTCCCAGTTCCTGAACGCTATCCAGTGCTCCCTACCACTGAACACTATCCAGTGCTCCCATCCACTGAACACTATCCAGTGCTCCCAACACCTGAACACTATCCAGTGCTCCCAACCACTGAACACTATCCAGTCCTCCCAACAACTGAACACGAGCCAGTGTTCACAACTCACCACTATTCAGTGCTCCAAACTCCTGACACTATCCAGTGCTCCCAACCCCTGAACACTATCCAGTGACCACAGCTCCTGAACACTATCCAGTGCTCCCAGTCCCTGAACACTATCCAATGGCCCCAGCTCCTGAACACTATCCAGTGCTCCCAACCACTGAACACTATCCAGTGCTCTCAACACCTGAACACTGTCCAGTGCTCCCCACACCTGAACATTATCTAGTGTTCACAACACCTGAACATTCTCCAGTGTTCACACCTGAACACTATCCAGTGCTCCCAGCTCCTGAACACTATCCAGTGCTCCCAACCCCCGGTACACTATCCAGTGCTCCCAACCACTGAACACTATCCAGTGCTCCCAACACCTGAACACTATCTAGTGTTCACAATACCTGAACACTATCCTGTGTTCACAACTGAACACTATCCAGTGCTCCCAACACCTGAACACTGTCCAGTGTTCACAACTGAACACTATCCAGTGCTCCCAACCACTGGGCTCTATCCAGTGCTCCCAACACCTGAACACTATCCAGTGCTCTGAACCACTGAACACTGCCCAGTGCTCCCAACACCTGAACACTATCTAGTGTTCACAATACCTGAACACTATCCTGTGTTCACAACTGAACACTATCCAGTGCTCCCAACACCTGAACACTGTCCAGTGTTCACAACTGAACACTATCCAGTGCTCCCAACCACTGGGCTCTATCCAGTGCTCCCAACACCTGAACACTATCCAGTGCGCTGAACCACTGAACACTGCCCAGTCCTCCCAACAACTGAACACGAGCCAGTGTTCACAACTCACCACTATTCAGTGCTCCAAACTCCTGACACTATCCAGTGCTCCCAACCCCTGAACACTATCCAGTGACCACAGCTCCTGAACACTATCCAGTGCTCCCAGTCCCTGAACACTATCCAATGGCCCCAGCTCCTGAACACTATCCAGTGCTCCCAACCACTGAACACTATCCAGTGCTCTCAACACCTGAACACTGTCCAGTGCTCCCCACACCTGAACATTATCTAGTGTTCACAACACCTGAACATTCTCCAGTGTTCACACCTGAACACTATCCAGTGCTCCCAGCTCCTGAACACTATCCAGTGCTCCCAACCCCCGGTACACTATCCAGTGCTCCCAACCACTGAACACTACCCAGTGCTCCCAACACCTGAACACTATCTAGTGTTCACAATACCTGAACACTATCCTGTGTTCACAACTGAACACTATCCAGTGCTCCCAACACCTGAACACTGTCCAGTGTTCACAACTGAACACTATCCAGTGCTCCCAACCACTGGGCTCTATCCAGTGCTCCCAACACCTGAACACTATCCAGTGCTCTGAACCACTGAACACTGCCCAGTGCTCCCAACACCTGAACACTATCTAGTGTTCACAATACCTGAACACTATCCTGTGTTCACAACTGAACACTATCCAGTGCTCCCAACACCTGAACACTGTCCAGTGTTCACAACTGAACACTATCCAGTGCTCCCAACCACTGGGCTCTATCCAGTGCTCCCAACACCTGAACACTATCCAGTGCGCTGAACCACTGAACACTGCCCAGTGCTGCCAACACCTGAACACTAGCCTTTGTTCGCAACTGAACAATATTGAGTGCTCCAAACCCCTGACACTATCCAGTGCTCCCAACCCCTGAACACTATCCAGTGACCACAGCTCCTGAACACTATCCAGTGCTCACAGTCTCTGAACATTATCCAGTGGTCCCAACCACTGAACACTATCCAGTGCTCTCAACACCTGAACACTGTCCAGTGCTCCCCACACCTGAATATTATCTAGTGTTCACAACACCTGAACATTCTCCAGTGTTCACACCTGAACACTATCCAGTGCTCCCAGCTCCTGAACACTATCCAGTGCTCCCAACACCTGAACACTATCCAGTGCTCCCAGCTCCTGAACACTTTCCAGTGCTCCCAACCATTGAACACTATGCAGTGCTCCCAACACCTGAACACTATTCAGCGCTCCCAACCACTGAACACTACACAGTGCTCCCAACACCTGAACACTATCTAGTGTTCACAACACCTGAACACTATCCAGTGTTCACAACTGAACACTATCCAGTGCTCCAAACCACTGGGCTCTATTCAGTGCTCCCAACACCTGAACACTATCCAGTGCTCCGAACCACTGAACACTGTCCAGTGCTGCCAACACCTGAGCACTATCCAGTGCTCCCGACACCAGAACGCTATCCAGTTCTCCCAGTTCCTGAATGCTATCCAGTGCTCCCAACCACTGAACACTATCCAGTGCTCCCAACCACTGAACACTATCCACTGCTCCCAACACCTGAACACTATCCAGTGTTCACAACTGAACACTATTCAGTGCTCCCAACACCTGAACACTCTCCAGTGATCCCAACACCTGCACACTATCCAGTGCTCCCAGCTCCTGAACATGATCCAGTGCTCCCAACCACTGAACACTATCCAGTGCTCCCAACACCTGAACACTATCCAGTGCTCCCAACCAGTGAACACTATCCAGTGCTCCCAACCAGTGAACACTATCCAGTGCTCCCAACAACTGAATACTGTCCAGTGCTCCCAACACCTGAACACTATCCAGTGCTCCCAGCTCCTGAACGCTATCCAGTGCTTCCAACCACTGAACACTATCCATTGCTCCCAGCTCCTGAACACTATCCAGTGCTCCCAACCACTGAACACTATCCAGTGCTCCCAACCACTGAACACTATCCAGTGTTCACAACACCTGAACACTATCCAGTGTTCACAAGTGAACACTATCCAGTGCTCCCAACACCTGAACACTGTCCAGTGTTCACAACTGAACACTATCCAGTGCTCCCAACCACTGGGCTCTATCCAGTGCTCCCAACACCTGAACACTATCCAGTGCTCCGAACCACTGAACACTGTCCAGTGCTGCCAACACCTGACCACTATCCAGTGCTCCGAACCACTGAACACTGTCCAGTGCTGCCAACACCTGACCACTATCCACTGCTCCCAGCTCCTGAACACGATCCAGTGCTCCCGACACCAGAACGCTATCCACTGCTCCCAGTTCCTGAATGCTATCCAGAGCTCCCAACCACTGAACACTATCCAGTGCTCCCAACCACTGAACACTATCCAGTGCTCCCAACACCTGAACACTATCCAGTGTTCACAACTGAACACTATTCAGTGCTCCCAACACCTGAACACTCTCCAGTGCTCCCAACACCTGCACACTATCCAGTGCTCCCAGCTCCTGAACATGATCCAGTGCTCCCAACACCTGAACACTATCCAGTGCTCCCAGCACCTGAACACTATCCAGTGCTCCCAACCACGGAACATTATCCAGTGCTCCCAGCTCCTGAACACTATCCAGTGCTCCCAACCAGTGAACACTATCCTGTGCTCCCAACCAGTGAACACTATCCAGTGCTCCCAGCCACTGAATACTGTCAAGTGCTCCCAACACCTGACACTATCCAGTGCTCCCAGCTCCTGAACGCTATCCAGTGCTTCCAACCACTGAACACTATCCAGTGCTCCCAACACCTGAACACTATCTAGTGTACACAACACCTGAACATTATCCAGTGTTCACACCTGAACACTGTCCAGTGCTCCCAGCTCCTGAACACTATCCAGTGCTCCCAACACCTGAACACTATCCAGTGCTCCCAGCTCCTGAGCACTATCCATTGCTCCCAACCACTGAACACTACCCAGCGCTCCCAACACCTGAACACTATCCAGTGCTCCCAATTACTGGGCTCTATCCAGTGCTCCCAACACCTGAACACTATCCAGTGCTCCCAGCTCCTGAACGCTATGCAGTGCTCCCGACACCAGAACGCTATCCAGTGCTCCCAGTTCCTGAACGCTATCCAGTGCTCCCAACCACTGAACACTATCCAGTACTCCCATCCACTGAACACTATCCAGTGCTCCCAACACCTGAACACTATCCAGTGCTCCCAACCACTGAACACTATCCAGTCCTCCCAACAACTGAACACTAGCCAGTGCTCCCAACACCTGAACACTATCCAGTGCTCCCAACCCCTGAACACTATCCAGTGACCACAGCTCCTGAACACTATCCAGTGCTCCCAGTCCCTGAACACTATCCAATGGTCCCAGCTCCTGAACACTATCCAGTGCTCCCAACCACTGAACACTATCCAGTGCTCTCAACACCTGAACACTGTCCAGTGCTCCCCACACCTGAACATTATCTAGTGTTCACAACACCTGAACATTCTCCAGTGTTCACACCTGAACACTATCCAGTGTTCCCAGCTCCTGAACACTATCCAGTGCTCCCAACACCTGAACACTATCCAGTGCTCCCAACCACTGAACACTACCCAGTGCTCCCAACACCTGAACACTATCTAGTGTTCACAATACCTGAACACTATCCTGTGTTCACAACTGAACACTATCCAGTGCTCCCAACACCTGAACACTGTCCAGTGTTCACAACTGAACACTATCCAGTGCTCCCAACCACTGGGCTCTATCCAGTGCTCCCAACACCTGAACACTATCCAGTGCTCTCAACACCTGAACACTGTCCAGTGCTCCCACACCTGAACATTATCTAGTGTTCACAACACCTGAACATTCTCCAGTGTTCACACCTGAACACTATCCAGTGTTCCCAGCTCCTGAACACTATCCAGTGCTCCCAACACCTGAACACTATGCAGTGCTCCCAACCACTGAGCACTACCCAGTGCTCCCAACACCTGAACACTATCCAGTGTTCACAACTGAACACTATCCATGCTCCCAACACCTGAACACTGTCCAGTGTTCACAACTGAACACTATCCAGTGCTCCCAACCACTGGGCTCTATCCAGTGCTCCCAACAACTGAGCACTATCCAGTGCTCTGAACCACTGAACACTGCCCAGTGCTGCCGACACCTGAACATTAGCCTGTGTTCACAATGGCACACTATTCAGTGCGCCAAACTCCTGACACTATCCAGTGCTCCCAACCCCTGAACACTATCCAGTGACCACAGCTCCTGAACACTATCGAGTGCTCCCAGTCCCTGAACACTATCCAGTGGTCCCAGCTCCTGAACACTATCCAGTGCCCTCAACACCTGAACACTGTCCAATGCTCCCCACACCTGAATATTATCTAGTGTTCACAACACCTGAACATTCTCCAGTGTTCACAGCTGAACACTATCCAGTGCTCCCAGCTCCTAAACACTATCCAGTGGTCCCAGTCCCTGAACACTATCCAGTGGTCCCAGTCCCTGAACACTATCCAGTGGTCCCAGTCCCTGAACACTATCCAGTGCCCCCAACCACTGAACACTATCCAGTGCTCTCAACACCTGAACACTGTCTAGTGCTCCCACACCTGAACATTATCTAGTGTTCACAACACCTGAACATTCTCCAGTGTTCACACCTGAAAACTATCCAGTGCTCCCAGCTCCTGAACACTATCCAGTGCTCCCAACACCTGAACACTATCCAGTGCTCCCAACCACTGAACACTACCCAGTGCTCCCAACACCTGAACACTATCTAGTGTTCACAATACCTGAACACTATCCTGTGTTCACAACTGAACACTATCCAGTGCTCCCAACACCTGAACACTGTCCAGTGTTCACAACTGAACACTATCCAGTGCTCCCAACCACTGGGCTCTATCCAGTGCTCCCAACACCTGAACACTATCCAGTGCTCTGAACCACTGAACACTGCCCAGTGCTGCCAGCACCTGAACACTAGCCTGTGTTCACAACTGAACACTATTCAGTGCTCCAAACCCCTGACACTATCCAGTGCTCCCAACCCCTGAACACTATCCAGTGACCACAGCTCCTGAACACTATCCAGTGCTCACAGTCTCTGAACACTATCCAGTGGTCCCAACCACTGAACACTATCCAGTGCTCTCAACACCTGAACACTGTCCAGTGCTCCCCACACCTGAATATTATCTAGTGTTCACAACACCTGAACATTCTCCAGTGTTCACACCTGAACACTATCCAGTGCTCCCAGCTCCTGAACACTATCCAGTGCTCCCAACACCTGAACACTATCCAGTGCTCCCAGCTCCTGAACACTTTCCAGTGCTCCCAACCATTGAACACTATGCAGCGCTCCCAACACTTGAACACTATTCAACGCTCCCAACCACTGAACACTACCCAGTGCTCCCAACACCTGAACACTATCTAGTGTTCACAACACCTGAACACTATCCAGTGTTCACAACTGAACACTATCCAGTGCTCCAAACCACTGGGCTCTATTCAGTGCTCCCAACACCTGAACACTATCCAGTGCTCCGAACCACTGAACACTGTCCAGTGCTGCCAACACCTGAGCACTATCCAGTGCTCCCGACACCAGAACGCTATCCAGTTCTCCCAGTCCCTGAATGCTATCCAGTGCTCCCAACCACTGAACACTATCCAGTGCTCCCAACCACTGAACACTATCCACTGCTCCCAACACCTGAACACTATCCAGTGTTCACAACTGAACACTATTCAGTGCTCCCAACACCTGAACACTCTCCAGTGCTCCCAACACCTGCACACTATCCAGTGCTCCCAGCTCCTGAACATGATCCAGTGCTCCCAACCACTGAACACTATCCAGTGCTCCCAACACCTGAACGCTATCCAGTGCTTCCAACCACTGAACACTATCCAATGCTCCCAGCTCCTGAACACTATCCAGTGCTCCCAACCACTGAACACTATCCAGTGCTCCCCACACCTGAACACTATCTAGTGTTCACAACACCTGAACATTATCCAGTGTTCACACCTGAACACTATCCAGCGCTCCCAGCTCCTGAACACTATCCAGTGCTCCCAACCACTGAACACTATCCAGCGCTCCCAACACCTGAACACTATCCAGTGCTCCCAACCACTGGGCTCTATCCAGTGATCCCAACACCTGAACATTATCCTGTGCTCCCAGCTCCTGAAAGCTATGCAGTGCTCCCGACACCAGAACGCTATCCAGTGCTCCCAGTTCCTGAACGCTATCCAGTGCTCCCAACCACTGAACACTATCCAGTGCTCCCAACACCTGAACACTATCTAGTGTACACAACACCTGAACATTATCCAGTGTTCACACCTGAACACTGTCCAGTGCTCCCAGCTCCTGAACACTATCCAGTGCTCCCAACACCTGAACACTATCCAGTGCTCCCAGCTCCTGAGCACTATCCATTGCTCCCAACCACTGAACACTACCCAGCGCTCCCAACACCTGAACACTATCCAGTGCTCCCAATTACTGGGCTCTATCCAGTGCTCCCAACACCTGAACACTATCCAGTGCTCCCAGCTCCTGAACGCTATGCAGTGCTCCCGACACCAGAACGCTATCCAGTGCTCCCAGTTCCTGAACGCTGTCCAGTGCTCCCAACCACTGAACACTATCCAGTACTCCCATCCACTGAACACTATCCAGTGCTCCCAACACCTGAACACTATCCAGTGCTCCCAACCACTGAACACTATCCAGTCCTCCCAACAACTGAACACTAGCCAGTGCTCCCAACACCTGAACACTATCCAGTGCTCCCAACCCCTGAACACTATCCAGTGACCACAGCTCCTGAACACTATCCAGTGCTCCCAGTCCCTGAACACTATCCAATGGTCCCAGCTCCTGAACACTATCCAGTGCTCCCAACCACTGAACACTATCCAGTGCTCTCAACACCTGAACACTGTCCAGTGCTCCCCACACCTGAACATTATCTAGTGTTCACAACACCTGAACATTCTCCAGTGTTCACACCTGAACACTATCCAGTGTTCCCAGCTCCTGAACACTATCCAGTGCTCCCAACACCTGAACACTATCCAGTGCTCCCAACCACTGAACACTACCCAGTGCTCCCAACACCTGAACACTATCTAGTGTTCACAATACCTGAACACTATCCTGTGTTCACAACTGAACACTATCCAGTGCTCCCAACACCTGAACACTGTCCAGTGTTCACAACTGAACACTATCCAGTGCTCCCAACCACTGGGCTCTATCCAGTGCTCCCAACACCTGAACACTATCCAGTGCTCTCAACACCTGAACACTGTCCAGTGCTCCCCACACCTGAACATTATCTAGTGTTCACAACACCTGAACATTCTCCAGTGTTCACACCTGAACACTATCCAGTGTTCCCAGCTCCTGAACACTATCCAGTGCTCCCAACACCTGAACACTATGCAGTGCTCCCAACCACTGAGCACTACCCAGTGCTCCCAACACCTGAACACTATCCAGTGTTCACAACTGAACACTATCCATGCTCCCAACACCTGAACACTGTCCAGTGTTCACAACTGAACACTATCCAGTGCTCCCAACCACTGGGCTCTATCCAGTGCTCCCAACAACTGAGCACTATCCAGTGCTCTGAACCACTGAACACTGCCCAGTGCTGCCGACACCTGAACATTAGCCTGTGTTCACAACGGCACACTATTCAGTGCGCCAAACTCCTGACACTATCCAGTGCTCCCAACCCCTGAACACTATCCAGTGACCACAGCTCCTGAACACTATCGAGTGCTCCCAGTCCCTGAACACTATCCAGTGGTCCCAGCTCCTGAACACTATCCAGTGCTCTCAACACCTGAACACTGTCCAATGCTCCCCACACCTGAATATTATCTAGTGTTCACAACACCTGAACATTCTCCAGTGTTCACAGCTGAACACTATCCAGTGCTCCCAGCTCCTAAACACTATCCAGTGGTCCCAGTCCCTGAACACTATCCAGTGGTCCCAGTCCCTGAACACTATCCAGTGGTCCCAGTCCCTGAACACTATCCAGTGCCCCCAACCACTGAACACTATCGAGTGCTCTCAACACCTGAACACTGTCTAGTGCTCCCACACCTGAACATTATCTAGTGTTCACAACACCTGAACATTCTCCAGTGTTCACACCTGAAAACTATCCAGTGCTCCCAGCTCCTGAACACTATCCAGTGCTCCCAACACCTGAACACTATCCAGTGCTCCCAACCACTGAACACTACCCAGTGCTCCCAACACCTGAACACTATCTAGTGTTCACAATACCTGAACACTATCCTGTGTTCACAACTGAACAATATCCAGTGCTCCCAACACCTGAACACTGTCCAGTGTTCACAACTGAACACTATCCAGTGCTCCCAACCACTGGGCTCTATCCAGTGCTCCCAACACCTGAACACTATGCAGTGCTCCCAACCACTGAGCACTACCCAGTGCTCCCAACACCTGAACACTATCCAGTGTTCACAACTGAACACTATCCATGCTCCCAACACCTGAACACTGTCCAGTGTTCACAACTGAACACTATCCAGTGCTCCCAACCACTGGGCTCTATCCAGTGCTCCCAACAACTGAGCACTATCCAGTGCTCTGAACCACTGAACACTGCCCAGTGCTGCCGACACCTGAACATTAGCCTGTGTTCACAACGGCACACTATTCAGTGCGCCAAACTCCTGACACTATCCAGTGCTCCCAACCCCTGAACACTATCCAGTGACCACAGCTCCTGAACACTATCGAGTGCTCCCAGTCCCTGAACACTATCCAGTGGTCCCAGCTCCTGAACACTATCCAGTGCTCTCAACACCTGAACACTGTCCAATGCTCCCCACACCTGAATATTATCTAGTGTTCACAACACCTGAACATTCTCCAGTGTTCACAGCTGAACACTATCCAGTGCTCCCAGCTCCTAAACACTATCCAGTGGTCCCAGTCCCTGAACACTATCCAGTGGTCCCAGTCCCTGAACACTATCCAGTGGTCCCAGTCCCTGAACACTATCCAGTGCCCCCAACCACTGAACACTATCGAGTGCTCTCAACACCTGAACACTGTCTAGTGCTCCCACACCTGAACATTATCTAGTGTTCACAACACCTGAACATTCTCCAGTGTTCACACCTGAAAACTATCCAGTGCTCCCAGCTCCTGAACACTATCCAGTGCTCCCAACACCTGAACACTATCCAGTGCTCCCAACCACTGAACACTACCCAGTGCTCCCAACACCTGAACACTATCTAGTGTTCACAATACCTGAACACTATCCTGTGTTCACAACTGAACACTATCCAGTGCTCCCAACACCTGAACACTGTCCAGTGTTCACAACTGAACACTATCCAGTGCTCCCAACCACTGGGCTCTATCCAGTGCTCCCAACACCTGAACACTATCCAGTGCTCTGAACCACTGAACACTGCCCAGTGCTGCCAGCACCTGAACACTAGCCTGTGTTCACAACTGAACACTATTCAGTGCTCCAAACCCCTGACACTATCCAGTGCTCCCAACCCCTGAACACTATCCAGTGACCACAGCTCCTGAACACTATCCAGTGCTCACAGTCTCTGAACACTATCCAGTGGTCCCAACCACTGAACACTATCCAGTGCTCTCAACACCTGAACACTGTCCAGTGCTCCCCACACCTGAATATTATCTAGTGTTCACAACACCTGAACATTCTCCAGTGTTCACACCTGAACACTATCCAGTGCTCCCAGCTCCTGAACACTATCCAGTGCTCCCAACACCTGAACACTATCCAGTGCTCCCAGCTCCTGAACACTTTCCAGTGCTCCCAACCATTGAACACTATGCAGCGCTCCCAACACTTGAACACTATTCAACGCTCCCAACCACTGAACACTACCCAGTGCTCCCAACACCTGAACACTATCTAGTGTTCACAACACCTGAACACTATCCAGTGTTCACAACTGAACACTATCCAGTGCTCCAAACCACTGGGCTCTATTCAGTGCTCCCAACACCTGAACACTATCCAGTGCTCCGAACCACTGAACACTGTCCAGTGCTGCCAACACCTGAGCACTATCCAGTGCTCCCGACACCAGAACGCTATCCAGTTCTCCCAGTTCCTGAATGCTATCCAGTGCTCCCAACCACTGAACACTATCCAGTGCTCCCAACCACTGAACACTATCCACTGCTCCCAACACCTGAACACTATCCAGTGTTCACAACTGAACACTATTCAGTGCTCCCAACACCTGAACACTCTCCAGTGCTCCCAACACCTGCACACTATCCAGTGCTCCCAGCTCCTGAACATGATCCAGTGCTCCCAACCACTGAACACTATCCAGTGCTCCCAACACCTGAACGCTATCCAGTGCTTCCAACCACTGAACACTATCCAATGCTCCCAGCTCCTGAACACTATCCAGTGCTCCCAACCACTGAACACTATCCAGTGCTCCCCACACCTGAACACTATCTAGTGTTCACAACACCTGAACATTATCCAGTGTTCACACCTGAACACTATCCAGCGCTCCCAGCTCCTGAACACTATCCAGTGCTCCCAACCACTGAACACTATCCAGCGCTCCCAACACCTGAACACTATCCAGTGCTCCCAACCACTGGGCTCTATCCAGTGATCCCAACACCTGAACATTATC
Organism: Scyliorhinus torazame; assembly: GCF_047496885.1. Lineage (NCBI taxonomy): Eukaryota > Metazoa > Chordata > Chondrichthyes > Carcharhiniformes > Scyliorhinidae > Scyliorhinus > Scyliorhinus torazame. The sequence continues at coordinate 115,220,880 of NC_092719.1, forward strand.
CTGTGCTCCCAGCTCCTGAAAGCTATGCAGTGCTCCCGACACCAGAACGCTATCCAGTGCTCCCAGTTCCTGAACGCTATCCAGTGCTCCCAACCACTGAACACTATCCAGTGCTCCCAACCACTGAACACTGTCCAGTGTTCACAACTGAACACTATCCAGTGCTCCCAACCACTGGGCTCTATCCAGTGCTCCCAACACCTGAACACTATCCAGTGCTCCCAACACCTGAACACTATCCAGTGTACACAACACCTGAACATTATCCAGTGTTCACACCTGAACACTGTCCAGTGCTCCCAGCTCCTGAACACTATCCAGTGCTCCCAACACCTGAACACTATCCAGTGCTCCCAGCTCCTGAGCACTATCCATTGCTCCCAACCACTGAACACTACCCAGCGCTCCCAACACCTGAACACTATCCAGTGCTCCCAATTACTGGGCTCTATCCAGTGCTCCCAACACCTGAACACTATCCAGTGCTCCCAGCTCCTGAACGCTATGCAGTGCTCCCGACACCAGAACGCTATCCAGTGCTCCCAGTTCCTGAACGCTATCCAGTGCTCCCAACCACTGAACACTATCCAGTGCTCCCATCCACTGAACACTATCCAGTGCTCCCAACACCTGAACACTATCCAGTGTTCACAACTGAACACTATTCAGTGCTCCCAACACCTGAACACTCTCCAGTGCTCCCAACACCTGCACACTATCCAGTGCTCCCAGCTCCTGAACATGATCCAGTGCTCCCAACACCTGAACACTATCCAGTGCTCCCAGCACCTGAACACTATCCAGTGCTCCCAACCACGGAACATTATCCAGTGCTCCCAGCTCCTGAACACTATCCAGTGCTCCCAACCAGTGAACACTATCCTGTGCTCCCAACCAGTGAACACTATCCAGTGCTCCCAGCCACTGAATACTGTCAAGTGCTCCCAACACCTGACACTATCCAGTGCTCCCAGCTCCTGAACGCTATCCAGTGCTTCCAACCACTGAACACTATCCAGTGCTCCCAACACCTGAACACTATCTAGTGTACACAACACCTGAACATTATCCAGTGTTCACACCTGAACACTGTCCAGTGCTCCCAGCTCCTGAACACTATCCAGTGCTCCCAACACCTGAACACTATCCAGTGCTCCCAGCTCCTGAGCACTATCCATTGCTCCCAACCACTGAACACTACCCAGCGCTCCCAACACCTGAACACTATCCAGTGCTCCCAATTACTGGGCTCTATCCAGTGCTCCCAACACCTGAACACTATCCAGTGCTCCCAGCTCCTGAACGCTATGCAGTGCTCCCGACACCAGGACGCTATCCAGTGCTCCCAGTTCCTGAACGCTATCCAGTGCTCCCAACCACTGAACACTATCCAGTGCTCCCATCCACTGAACACTATCCAGTGCTCCCAACACCTGAACACTATCCAGTGCTCCCAACCACTGAACACTATCCAGTCCTCCCAACAACTGAACACTAGCCAGTGCTCCCAACACCTGAACACTATCCAGTGCTCCCAACCCCTGAACACTATCCAGTGACCACAGCTCCTGAACACTATCCAGTGCTCCCAGTCCCTGAACACTATCCAATGGTCCCAGCTCCTGAACACTATCCAGTGCTCCCAACCACTGAACACTATCCAGTGCTCTCAACACCTGAACACTGTCCAGTGCTCCCCACACCTGAACATTATCTAGTGTTCACAACACCTGAACATTCTCCAGTGTTCACACCTGAACACTATCCAGTGTTCCCAGCTCCTGAACACTATCCAGTGCTCCCAACACCTGAACACTATGCAGTGCTCCCAACCACTGAACACTACCCAGTGCTCCCAACACCTGAACACTATCTAGTGTTCACAACACCTGAACACTATCCAGTGTTCACAACTGAACACTATCCAGTGCTCCAAACCACTGGGCTCTATTCAGTGCTCCCAACACCTGAACACTATCCAGTGCTCCGAACCACTGAACACTGTCCAGTGCTGCCAACACCTGAGCACTATCCAGTGCTCCCGACACCAGAACGCTATCCAGTTCTCCCAGTTCCTGAATGCTATCCAGTGCTCCCAACCACTGAACACTATCCAGTGCTCCCAACCACTGAACACTATCCACTGCTCCCAACACCTGAACACTATCCAGTGTTCACAACTGAACACTATTCAGTGCTCCCAACACCTGAACACTCTCCAGTGCTCCCAACACCTGCACACTATCCAGTGCTCCCAGCTCCTGAACATGATCCAGTGCTCCCAACCACTGAACACTATCCAGTGCTCCCAACACCTGAACGCTATCCAGTGCTTCCAACCACTGAACACTATCCAATGCTCCCAGCTCCTGAACACTATCCAGTGCTCCCAACCACTGAACACTATCCAGTGCTCCCCACACCTGAACACTATCTAGTGTTCACAACACCTGAACATTATCCAGTGTTCACACCTGAACACTATCCAGCGCTCCCAGCTCCTGAACACTATCCAGTGCTCCCAACCACTGAACACTATCCAGCGCTCCCAACACCTGAACACTATCCAGTGCTCCCAACCACTGGGCTCTATCCAGTGATCCCAACACCTGAACATTATCCTGTGCTCCCAGCTCCTGAAAGCTATGCAGTGCTCCCGACACCAGAACGCTATCCAGTGCTCCCAGTTCCTGAACGCTATCCAGTGCTCCCAACCACTGAACACTATCCAGTGCTCCCAACCACTGAACACTGTCCAGTGTTCACAACTGAACACTATCCAGTGCTCCCAACCACTGGGCTCTATCCAGTGCTCCCAACACCTGAACACTATCCAGTGCTCCCAACACCTGAACACTATCTAGTGTACACAACACCTGAACATTATCCAGTGTTCACACCTGAACACTGTCCAGTGCTCCCAGCTCCTGAACACTATCCAGTGCTCCCAACACCTGAACACTATCCAGTGCTCCCAGCTCCTGAGCACTATCCATTGCTCCCAACCACTGAACACTACCCAGCGCTCCCAACACCTGAACACTATCCAGTGCTCCCAATTACTGGGCTCTATCCAGTGCTCCCAACACCTGAACACTATCCAGTGCTCCCAGCTCCTGAACGCTATGCAGTGCTCCCGACACCAGAACACTATCCAGTGCTCCCAGTTCCTGAACGCTATCCAGTGCTCCCAACCACTGAACACTATCCAGTGCTCCCATCCACTGAACACTATCCAGTGCTCCCAACACCTGAACACTATCCAGTGTTCACAACTGAACACTATTCAGTGCTCCCAACACCTGAACACTCTCCAGTGCTCCCAACACCTGCACACTATCCAGTGCTCCCAGCTCCTGAACATGATCCAGTGCTCCCAACACCTGAACACTATCCAGTGCTCCCAGCACCTGAACACTATCCAGTGCTCCCAACCACGGAACATTATCCAGTGCTCCCAGCTCCTGAACACTATCCAGTGCTCCCAACCAGTGAACACTATCCTGTGCTCCCAACCAGTGAACACTATCCAGTGCTCCCAGCCACTGAATACTGTCAAGTGCTCCCAACACCTGACACTATCCAGTGCTCCCAGCTCCTGAACGCTATCCAGTGCTTCCAACCACTGAACACTATCCAGTGCTCCCAACACCTGAACACTATCTAGTGTACACAACACCTGAACATTATCCAGTGTTCACACCTGAACACTGTCCAGTGCTCCCAGCTCCTGAACACTATCCAGTGCTCCCAACACCTGAACACTATCCAGTGCTCCCAGCTCCTGAGCACTATCCATTGCTCCCAACCACTGAACACTACCCAGCGCTCCCAACACCTGAACACTATCCAGTGCTCCCAATTACTGGGCTCTATCCAGTGCTCCCAACACCTGAACACTATCCAGTGCTCCCAGCTCCTGAACGCTATGCAGTGCTCCCGACACCAGAACGCTATCCAGTGCTCCCAGTTCCTGAACGCTATCCAGTGCTCCCAACCACTGAACACTATCCAGTGCTCCCATCCACTGAACACTATCCAGTGCTCCCAACACCTGAACACTATCCAGTGCTCCCAACCACTGAACACTATCCAGTCCTCCCAACAACTGAACACTAGCCAGTGCTCCCAACACCTGAACACTATCCAGTGCTCCCAACCCCTGAACACTATCCAGTGACCACAGCTCCTGAACACTATCCAGTGCTCCCAGTCCCTGAACACTATCCAATGGTCCCAGCTCCTGAACACTATCCAGTGCTCCCAACCACTGAACACTATCCAGTGCTCTCAACACCTGAACACTGTCCAGTGCTCCCCACACCTGAACATTATCTAGTGTTCACAACACCTGAACATTCTCCAGTGTTCACACCTGAACACTATCCAGTGTTCCCAGCTCCTGAACACTATCCAGTGCTCCCAACACCTGAACACTATGCAGTGCTCCCAACCACTGAACACTACCCAGTGCTCCCAACACCTGAACACTATCCAGTGTTCACAACTGAACACTATCCATGCTCCCAACACCTGAACACTGTCCAGTGTTCACAACTGAACACTATCCAGTGCTCCCAACCACTGGGCTCTATCCAGTGCTCCCAACACCTGAGCACTATCCAGTGCTCTGAACCACTGAACACTACCCAGTGCTGCCGACACCTGAACATTAGCCTGTGTTCACAACGGCACACTATTCAGTGCGCCAAACTCCTGACACTATCCAGTGCTCCCAACCCCTGAACACTATCCAGTGACCACAGCTCCTGAACACTATCGAGTGCTCCCAGTCCCTGAACACTATCCAGTGGTCCCAGCTCCTGAACACTATCCAGTGCTCTCAACACCTGAACACTGTCCAATGCTCCCCACACCTGAATATTATCTAGTGTTCACAACACCTGAACATTCTCCAGTGTTCACAGCTGAACACTATCCAGTGCTCCCAGCTCCTAAACACTATCCAGTGGTCCCAGTCCCTGAACACTATCCAGTGGTCCCAGCTCCTGAACACTATCCAGTGCCCCCAACCACTGAACACTATCCAGTGCTCTCAACACCTGAACACTGTCTAGTGCTCCCACACCTGAACATTATCTAGTGTTCACAACACCTGAACATTCTGCAGTGTTCACACCTGAAAACTATCCAGTGCTCCCAGCTCCTGAACACTATCCAGTGCTCCCAACACCTGAACACTATCCAGTGCTCCCAACCACCTGAACACTACCCAGTGCTCCCAACACCTGAACACTATCTAGTGTTCACAATACCTGAACACTATCCAGTGCTCTCAACACCTGAACACTGTCCAGTGCTCCCCACACCTGAATATTATCTAGTGTTCACAACACCTGAACATTCTCCAGTGTTCACACCTGAAAACTATCCAGTGCTCCCAGCTCCTGAACACTATCCAGTGCTCCCAACCACTGAACACTACCCAGTGCTCCCAACACCTGAACACTATCTAGTGTTCACAATACCTGAACACTATCCTGTGTTCACAACTGAACACTATCCAGTGCTCCCAACACCTGAACACTGTCCAGTGTTCACAACTGAACACTATCCAGTGCTCCCAACCACTGGGCTCTATCCAGTGCTCCCAACACCTGAACACTATCCAGTGCTCTGAACCACTGAACACTGCCCAGTGCTGCCAGCACCTGAACACTAGCCTGTGTTCACAACTGAACACTATTCAGTGCTCCAAACCCCTGACACTATCCAGTGCTCCCAACCCCTGAACACTATCCAGTGACCACAGCTCCTGAACACTATCCAGTGCTCACAGTCTCTGAACACTATCCAGTGGTCCCAACCACTGAACACTATCCAGTGCTCTCAACACCTGAACACTGTCCAGTGCTCCCCACACCTGAATATTATCTAGTGTTCACAACACCTGAACATTCTCCAGTGTTCACACCTGAACACTATCCAGTGCTCCCAGCTCCTGAACACTATCCAGTGCTCCCAACACCTGAACACTATCCAGTGCTCCCAGCTCCTGAACACTTTCCAGTGCTCCCAACCATTGAACACTATGCAGCGCTCCCAACACTTGAACACTATTCAACGCTCCCAACCACTGAACACTACCCAGTGCTCCCAACACCTGAACACTATCTAGTGTTCACAACACCTAAACACTATCCAGTGTTCACAACTGAACACTATCCAGTGCTCCAAACCACTGGGCTCTATTTAGTGCTCCCAACACCTGAACACTATCCAGTGCTCCGAACCACTGAACACTGTCCAGTGCTGCCAACACCTGAGAACTATCCAGTGCTCCCGACACCAGAACGCTATCCAGTTCTCCCAGTTCCTGAATGCTATCCAGTGCTCCCAACCACTGAACACTATCCAGTGCTCCCAACCACTGAACACTATCCACTGCTCCCAACACCTGAACACTATCCAGTGTTCACAACTGAACACTATTCAGTGCTCCCAACACCTGAACACTCTCCAGTGCTCCCAACACCTGCACACTATCCAGTGCTCCCAGCTCCTGAACATGATCCAGTGCTCCCAACCACTGAACACTATCCAGTGCTCCCAACACCTGAACGCTATCCAGTGCTTCCAACCACTAAACACTATCCAATGCTCCCAGCTCCTGAACACTATCCAGTGCTCCCAACCACTGAACACTATCCAGTGCTCCCCACACCTGAACACTATCTAGTGTTCACAACACCTGAACATTATCCAGTGTTCACACCTGAACACTATCCAGCGCTCCCAGCTCCTGAACACTATCCAGTGCTCCCAACCACTGAACACTATCCAGCGCTCCCAACACCTGAACACTATCCAGTGCTCCCAACCACTGGGCTCTATCCAGTGATCCCAACACCTGAACATTATCCTGTGCTCCCAGCTCCTGAAAGCTATGCAGTGCTCCCGACACCAGAACGCTATCCAGTGCTCCCAGTTCCTGAACGCTATCCAGTGCTCCCAACCACTGAACACTACCCAGTGCTCCCAACCACTGAACACTATCCAGTGCTCCCAACACCTGAACACTATCCAGTGCTCCCAACCACTGAACGCTATCCAGTCCTCCCAACAACTGAACACTATTCAGTGCTCCCAACTGCTGACACTATCCAGTGCTCCCAACCCCTGAACACTATCCAGTGACCACAGCTCCTGAACACTATCCAGTGCTCCCTGTCCCTGAACACTATCCAGTGGTCCAAGCTCCTGAATACTATCCAGTGCTCCCAGCTCCTGGACCCTATCCAATGCTGCCAAATTCTGATCCACATCCTGAACCCTTACTCTCTTCCTCTTCTGCAATTTTCCTAATGATCCATTCTCGCTATATGCATGTTGGCTGAGGACTGGCTCTGAACTGTAGCAATGCCTCCTGCTGTTGAATAGCACTGTTGGCGCACAGTCTCAGCACACATATAAAATAAGGCCACTTATGTGACATAGCAGAGTGTTGTTGGCGCAGTCCAAACACTCGGAGAACAAATGGGGACTAACCTGGGAAACAAATTCCCTCCCCTACTCCACGCTTTCTTTTCAGAAGCGACCCAGGCCTGTGTCAGACTAGTTCCATAGCATCAGCCTCTCAGTGTATCTAAACACCACAACACTCATCAGCCTAATAGTACCCTTTACACACGAGCTGCTCCACCTACACTGACAATCTAAACCCCTCCCTGCTACTCATATGTTGAATTGTTTGTTTCAACCTTAATTAAAGAACAGGCAGGGTGTTTCATCTGAGGTTACATTTGTTCTGCTGATTTAAATTGCAGGTGTTTGATTGATGTAAATATTTTGAGGCCCAGCTAAAAGGTATGTAATAATTAAAAACACATCTAATTAAATTAAAAAACAACTGAGTTCAATGGCCATTTCAGTTAAATGTGCGTCTCTGCAAAATGCAACAGACACAACAACTTGTATTTAATGGTGAAAGAACACAGAAGCGTGATCAAGAATTAGGATGACAGCCAAAGAGGGAGATTCTTGGAGGTGACAACAAATAACGTTTGGCCAAGTAGATGTTTTGTTTTAATAAGGTGGGGAGCTGAGTTAGGAGCTTTGACCGTAGGCATCAGGAGACCGAGTGAAAGGGAGGAACAAATACGCTCATTGGAATAGACAATTTTGCTGGGGGAATTCTCGAGGTCTAAAGGATGAGAAAGACCATGAAAGCAATTAAATAAACAGGTGAAAATGTCAAATTGGAGCACCAGGTGAGCTGGTAACAATGCAGAGCTCTCTGGTAGATCATAAGATCTTAAAAAATAGGAACAGGAGTAGGCCATTCAGCCTCTTGAGCCTGCTCCACCAATTAATAAGATCATGGCTAATCTAACACTCCATTGTACATGTCCCTGTACATGTTCCCATACATGTCCCCTGTACATGGCCCCATACATCACCCCTGTACATGTTTCCTGTACATGACCCTGTATATGCCCTCTGTATGCATCTTCTGTACATGACTCCTGTACATGATCCTTGTACATGTCCCCTGTACATGTCAGCTGTGCATGTTCCCTGTACATATCCGCTGTGCAGGTCCCCAGTACATGTCTCTCATACCTGCCCCCTATACACGTTCCCTATACATGTTTTTCTTTACATGATCCTTGTACATGTCCCCTGTACATGTCAGCTGTGCATGTTCCCTGTACATGTCCCCAGTACATATCCCCTGTGCATGTCCCCTGTACATGTTTCCCCTACCTGCCTCCTATATATCTTCCCTATACATGTTCCTGTACATGACGTCTGTATTCATCTCCTGTACTTGCTCCCAGTACCTGTCCCCTTTACATGCCCCTGTCTTCTTCTTCGGTGATAACTCATTAACGAGTATGATTGTCCACCTAAGAAACTCCATGTTACTGGTCCTGGGTTCTGTGGGTCCTTGCAAGGCCGATGAGCCTGATCCTAGACCCGTATCTTTGTCGCACATCTGGCAGGTATTTCCGGGTGGTGGGATCGGTCCGTGGACTCCAGCGGAGTTGGTTTTGGATGATCATGGCCTCAGTGCTGGTGTTCTTGGTTTCTTCAAAGATGCTGATGTGAGTATGCCTGTCCTCCCAGCTGATGCAGGAGGACCCAAATGGAGTTGCAATTCCGAACTACTTCCTTTCCGATGGTTCCTTTGCAGATTTTGGAATTGTTCCAAACCTGGGGCGAAATTCTCCGGTATCGGCGCGATGTCCGCCGACTGGCGCCCAAAATGGCGCAAATCAGTCGGGCATCGCGCACTTTGGGGGCCGAGCCCCAACATTGAGGGGCTAGGCCGACGCCGGAGGAATTTCCGCCCCGCCAGCTGGCAGAAAAGGCCTTTGGTGCCCCGCCAGCTGGCGCGGAAATGACATCTCCGGGCGGCGCAAGCGCGGGAGCGTCAGCGGCCACTGACGGCATTCCCACGCATGCGCAGTGGAGGGAGTCTCTTCCGCCTCCGGAAGGCGGAAGGGAAAGAGTGCCCCCACGTCACAGGCCCGCCCGCGGATCGGTGGGCTCCGATCGCGGGCCAGGCCACCGTGGGGGCACCCCCCGGGGCCAGATCGCCCCGCGCCCCCACACCCGGGACCCCGGAGCCCGCCCGCGCTGCCTTGTCCCGCCGGTAAGGTAGGTGGTTTAATTTACGCCGGCGGGACAGGCATTTTAGCGGCGGGACTTCGGCCCATCCGGGCTGGAGAATCGTGGGGGGGGGGGGCCTGCCAATCGGCGCGGCGCGATCCCCGCCCCCGCCGAATATCCGGTGGTGGAGAATTCGGCAACCGGCGGGGGCGGGATTCACGCCAGCCCCCGGCGATTCTCCGACCCGGTGGGGGGTCGGAGAATCTCGCCCCACTGGTGTTGGAATCTCCAGGGATGATGATATTATCTTCCTTAGAAATGTTGGAGAGTGTGGAGTCCAGGATGGAGTAAAAGTTCCTTTGGACTTATCATTGGTATCAAGGGTTGGGGCATCGGCACTCACAACTGTTGCCTGCTGGTTCTTGGCAAGCTGTAGACAAAGGACCATGAGGTGCTGACAGGGGGATCCGGGGGTTGGTCGACGAGTTCATTCTTGATGGTGAAACCAATTCCGTGAATCCTCAGGTTTTTCCTCTCCGGAAAAGGTGTAACCACCATTTGCCCACAGCTGCCCTTCATCTGCTCTTCGGGTCACCGGCAGGGCAGCGATGTCACTGTTGATGTGTCTGAGTTCACGGGCAACAAGGGCAGTTTTCGGTTCCAATCAGTTGTTTTTGCTCATTATCCATGAGGGTTTGTACATCCCAGGTTCTGAAATTCAGTTTGGGTGGGATTCGCCGTCCCGCTGCACCACATTTCTGGTGCGGAGCGCCGCCGGGATTCTCCGCCTCACCAGCTGGCCAATGGAGTTTCTCATTGTAGGCAGCCCCACGCTGTCGGGAAATCGTCGGGAAGAAGGTCGTGCAGTGCTGGTCCGAGGAAACAGGAGAGCTCCTACGTGACTGCTTAGAGACAGTGGACTGGTCCATATTTAAGAACTCAGCGACCAACTTAAATGAGTATGCCACCACCGTCACAGACCTCATCAGCAAATGTGTGGACGACTGCGTGCCAAAGAAAGCAGTACGTACGTTCCCCAACCGGAAACCATGGCTCAATCGCGAGATTGACGCCCTACTGAAGGACAGGTCCAAGGCATCTTTAACCGGTCCCTACTCCACTCCGAGGTCCCCACCTGCTTCAGGAAGACCACCATCATACCGGTGCCAAAGAAGAACCAGGCAACGTACCTCAATGACTACCATCTGGTGGCCCTGACTTCAGTCGTAATGAAGTGCGTCGAGAGATTGGTCATGAAGCGCATCATCTCCATACTCCCAGAACGCCTTGATCCACTGCAATTCGCACACCGCCGCAACCGGTCCACAGCAGACGCCAATTCCTACATCAGACTCCTATGTATTGACTACAGCTCTTCCTTCAACACCATAATCCCAGCCAAGCTCATGTCAAAGCTCCAAAACCTAGGACTTGGCTCCTCACTCTTCAACTGGATCCTCGACTTTCTGACCCACAGACCACAATCAGTAAGAATAAACAACAACACCTCCTCCACAATAGTCCTCAACACCGGGGCCCCGCAAGGCTGCAGACTTACCCCCTTCTCTACTCCCTGTACACACACGACTGCGTGGCAAAATTTGGTTCCAACTCCATCTATAAGTTTGCTGACGATAAGACCATAGTGGGCCGGATCTCGAATACGACTAGTCAGAATACAGGAGGGAGATAGAGAACCTAGTGGAGTGGTGCAGCGACAACAATCTCTCCCTCAATGCCAGTAAAACTAAAGAGCTGGTCATTGACTTCAGGAAGCAAAGTACTGTACATACCCCTGTCAGCATCAACGGGGCCGAGGTGGAGATGGTTAGCAGTTTCAAATTCCATGGGGTGCAACATCTCCAAAAATCTGTCCTGGTCCACCCACGTCGACGGTACCACCAAGAAATCACAACAGCGCCTATACTTCCTCAGGAAACTAAGGAAATTCGGCATGTCCACATTGACTCTTACCAACTTTTACAGATGCACCACAGAAAGCATCCTATCTGGCTGCATCACAGCCTGGTATGGCAACTGCTCGGCCCAGGACCGCAAGAAACTTCAGAGAGTTGTGAACACAGCCCAGTCCATCACACAAATCTGCCTCCCATCCATTGACTCCATCCACACTTCCCGCTGCCTGGGGAAAGTGGCCAGCATAATCAAAGACTCCTCCCACCCTGCTTACTCACTGATGCATGATCAATAACTCCAGAAGCGAGATTGGAGACAATTGAAGGCTTTAATACGCTAGATATTACGCAGGTAGGATCAAGGATAACCCTAAAGCTTTCTATAGATATGTCAGGAATAAACGAATGACTAGGGTAAGAGTAGGGCCAGTCAAGGACATTAGTGGGAAGTTGTGCTTGGAGTCCGAGGAGATAGGAGAGGTGCTAAATGAATATTTTTCGTCAGTATTCACACAGGAAAAAGACAATGTTGTTGAGGAGAATACTGAGATTCAGGCTACTAAACTAGAAGGGCTTGAGTTTCATAAGGAGGAGGTGTTAGCAATTCTGGAAAGTGTAAAAATAGATAAGTCCCCTGGGCCGGATGGGATTTATCCTAGGATTCTCTGGGAAGCTAGGGAGGAGATTGCTGAGCCTTTGTCTTTGATCTTTAAGTCATCTTTGTTTCATAGAATTTACAGTGCAGAAGGAGGCCATTCGGCCCATCGAGTCTGCACCGGCTGTCTACAGGAATAGTGCCAGAAGACTGGAGAATAGCAAATGTTGTCCCCTTGTTCAAGAAAGGGAGTAGAGACAACCCAGGTAACTATAGACCAGTGAGCCTTACTTCTGTTGTGGGCAAAATCTTGGAAAGATTTATAAGAGATAGATTGTATAATCATCTGGAAAGGAATAATTTGATTAGAGATAGTCAACACGGTTTTGTGAAGGGTAGGTCGTGCCTCACAAACCTTATTGAGTTCTTTGAGAAGGTGACCAAACAGGTGGATGAGGGTAAAGCAGTTGATGTGGTGTATATGGATTTCAGTAAAGCGTTTGATAAGGTTCCCCACGGTAGGCTACTGCAGAAAATACGGAGGCATGGGATTTAGCGTGATTTAGCAGTTTGGATCAGAAATTGGCTAGCTGGAAGAAGACAAAGGGTGGTGGTTGATGGGAAATATTCAGACTGGAGTCCAGTTACTAGTGGTGTACCACAAGGATCTGTTTTGGGGCCACTTATGTTTGTCATTTTTATAAATGACCTGGAGGAGAGCGTAGAAGGATGGGTGAGTAAATTTGCAGATGACACTAAAGTCAGTGGAGTTGTGGACAGTGCGGAAGGATGTTACAAGTTACAGAAGGACATAGATAAGCTGCAGCGCTGGGCTGAGAGGTGGCAAATGGAGTTTAATGCAAAAAAGTGTGAGGTGATTCATTTTGGAAGGAATAACAGGAAGACAGAGTACTGGGCTAATGGTAAGATTCTTGGCAGTGTGGATGAGCAGAGAGATCTCGGTGTCCATGCACATAGATCCCTGAAAGTTGCCACCCAGATTGAGAGGGTTGTTAAGAAGGCGTACGGTGTGTTAGCTTTTATTGGTAGAGAGATTGAGTTTCGGAGCCATGAGGTCATGTTGCAGCTGTACAAAACTCTGGTGCGGCCGCATTTGGAGTATTGCGTGCAATTCTGGTCGCCGCATTCGAGGAAGGATGTGGAAGCATTGGAAAGGATGCAGAGGAGATTTACCAGAATGTTGCCTGGTATGGAGGGAAGATCTTATGAGGAAAGGCTGAGGGACTTGAGGCTGTTTTTGTTAGAGAGAAGATGGTTAAGAGGTGACTTAATTGAGGCATACAAAATGATCAGAGGATTGGATAGGGTGGACAGTGAGAGACTTTTTCCTCGGATGGTGATGTCTAGCATGAGGGGACATAGCTTTAAATTGAGGGGAGATAGATATAAGACAGATGTCAGAGGTAGGTTCTTTACTCAGAGAGTAGTAAGGGCGTGGAATGCCCTGCCTGCAACTGTAGTGGACTCGCCAACACTAAGGGCATTCAAATGGTCATTGGATAGACATATGGACGATAAGGGAATAGTGCAGATGGGCTTTAGAGTGGTTTCACAGGTCGGCGCAACAACGAGGGCAGAAGGGCCTGTACTGCGCTGTAATGTTCTATGTCCTATGTTCTATGTTAAGGATTTTTTTGCGGTCTGGAGGAATTTCTGGAGGTTGGTGTCGTGGTCCTGCTGGTCGTGGCCGCAGATGGTGACATTATTGAGGTACGGGAATGTGGCCCGCAAACCGTACCGGTCAACCATTCGGTCCATCTCTCATTGGAAGACCAAGACCCCATTAGTGACACCGAAGGGAACCCTTAAGAAGTGGTAGAGCCACCCATCTGCTTCGAAAACAGTGTATTTGCGGTCACTAGTGCGGATGGAGAGCTGGTGGTAGGCGGACTTAAGATCCACAGTGGAAAATACCTTGTACTGCACGATCCTGTTGACCAGGTCGGATATGCGGGGGAGAAGGTACGCGTCAAGCTGCGTAAACCTGTTGATGATCTGACTGTAGTCGATGACCATCCTATGCTTCTCCCCGGTCTTTACAACCACTACTTGAGCTCTCCAGGGGCTGTTGCTCACCTCAATGACACCTTCCCTCAGTAACCGTTGGACCTCTGACCTAATAAAGATCCGGTCCTGGGCACTGTACCGTCTGCTCCTGGTGGCGACTGGTTTGCAATCCGGGGTGAGGTTCGCAAACAGGGAAGGCGGGTCGACCTTGAGGGTCGCGAGGCTGCAGACAGTGAGGGGGGGTATAGAGCCGCCGAATTTGAAAGTTAGACTTTGGAAGTGGCACTGAAAGTCCAACCCTAGGAGTGTGGCCGTGTAGAGGTGGGGAAGGACATAGAGTCAGTAGTTTTTGAACTCCCTACCGTGGCGTCTGTGGGGCAAGATGGCGGCGCCAGGAGACCACACGTGGCCCTGGAGGAGGAAGATGGCGGCGCCCGCTGGCCGCATGGGGTCCGTGGAGAGGGTTGTGGTGGTGGTCCGTATTCGCCTCCGGAGACCGCAGCGACCGCCCTGGCCTGGCATACCGCCACGAAGTGGCCCTTTTTGCCGCATCCCTTGCAGATGGATGAACGGGCCAGACAGCGCTGTCGGGGGTACTTGGCTTGCCCGCAAAAATAGCAGCGGGGCCCCCCGGGGTTGCCAGGCTGTCTTGCAGCACAAGCTTGTGGGAGGATGGGAGATGCCTCGGGGTCGGCCGCGGGGGGGGGGGGTTCCACGCTGCCCAGGGGGCTACCGCGGGTCAGGGACGTAAGCGCGGGTGTTTCGGGAGGCCACATCCAGGGAGCCGGCAAGGGCCCGTGCCTCCTTGAGGCCTAGTGTCTCTTTCTCCAGCAATCGCTGGAGGATTTGGGAGGACAGCATACCTGCAACGAAAGCGTCTCAGATCAAAAGTTCTGTGTGGTCGTTTGCTGAAACTTGCGGACAGCTGCAGTTTCTCCCCAACACCAGGAGCGCACGGTAGAATTCTTCCAGTGATTCTCCAGGGATTTGTCGCTTCGTCGCTAGTAGATGTCGGGCGTAGACCTGGTTTACAGGGCGAATATAATGTCCTTTCAGCAGCTCCATTGCGGCATCAAAATCGTCCGTGTCCTCGATGAGGGTGTAAATTTCTGGGCTTACCCTCGAGTGCAGGACTTGCAGTTTCTGTTCTCCCGTGAGTGTGTTTTCGGCCGTCCCGAGATATCCGTTGAAGCATGCCAGCCAGTGCTTGAAGGTTGCCGCTGGGTTTGCCGCGTGGGGGCTGAGTTGCAGACATTCCGGCTTGATTCAGAGCTCCATTCTTTAAAAACTAGCGTATTAAATTGATGCACGATCAATAACTCCAGAAGCGAGATTGGATGACAATTGAAGGCTTTAATATGCTAGATGTTTCCCCCAGCAGCGCAGGTACTGGGGCAGCACGGGCTCTTAGACCCCGCCTTGCAGGGTGGAGCTAACATAGAGGCTTAACCAATGGGATCAAGTACATTCTCCACCAATGGTATTCCGGCATTACCAGGTACCGTAATCCTTCTAACACAGACTACCACATGGGGTGAGCAGAGTGGATGCTGAAGTGTTCCCTGTACATGACCCCTGTTTATGTTGTAAGGGTCCTTCCTGTTGATTCCCTTATTTCCCCTTTCTTTAGTTTTGCTGTTATCATTTTTGAACTATGGATGCTTAATGGACATATACCTTTAAGTCACGCAGGGGAGCAAAAGAACTCAAAAGTTACAAAAGAGAACAGCAGAACTCAGACTTTTTGGCACCCGAGGGATCGATGGGACTCGTTTCGATTGGTTGTCTGGTGGCCAATGAATTGGCCAAAAGGTCATATTCCTCTCGGTAACAGGCGGTAATTGGGTCCTGCCTGAGTGGAATGATTTTCAGAGAGCCAGGAGAAGCACAATTGGAGTCCTGGATGCTCAGAGGGAAGAAGCTGCTCTCTCTCTCCTTCATGTATTCTCCGGGAAGGTTACATAGCTGTTCAGAGAAGTGAATAAATCTATAGTGAAAACCTCAAATTAAAGTCTAAATTGTAGGAAAGTGCTAGAAGACAGCTATCTGAAATAAAATACTTTATCTCTTGCTTATTATTTTATCCCCCTTGTCTCCCCTCTGTGTTTGTCTGTCTTGTGTGTATACGTGCACGAGGGTGGGATGAGTTTAAGTGGGAGGGGTTTTAAGAATTGGATAATAACTAAACTCGTGTTTGCTGCATATTATACTTATTGTTATTAATAAACTTAATTGTGTTTAAATGTACAAACCTGGTGACTGTAATTATTGGGCAGTAAAAGACTTCATGTTTTCCAAGAATTATTTATTAATTTCAATTGTGTTGCGACTCTGGGTCAACGAGGCTAGAATTGATCGCATGCTAGCCCAGGGTGTCATTAAAATGTCCCTGTACATGTCTCCTGTACATGTCCCCTGTACAAATCCCCTGTACACATCCCTGTACATTTCTCCTGTTCGTATCCCCTGTAGAAGTCCCCTGTACACAACCCTGTACATTTCTCCTGTTCGTATCCCCTGTTCAAGTCCCCTGTACACGTCCCTGTACATTTCTTCTGTTCACATCCCCTGTACATGCCCCCAGTACATGAATTCTGTACACGTCTCCTGTACATATCTTCCGTAGATACCTCTGCGTATGTCCTTTTCAATTTTATGTTCCAATTGAATGCAGATTGTTTTAATCTCCAGATTAATTGGCTGGAGATTTCAATCTCCAATTTGAAAGAAAGAAGGTAGAATCAGAAGTAAAGGTGTTACAGTTAAATAAAGGTAACTACAGGGGCATGAGGGAGGAACTGACAAATCGACTGGGAGCAGAGCCTAGTGGGAAAGACAGCAAAACAGCAATGGCAGGAGTTTCTGGGAGTAATTGAGGACACAGTACAGAGGTTCATCCCAAAGAAAAGAAAGGTTATCAGAGGGGGGATTAGGCAGCCATGGCTGACAAAGGAAGTTAGGGAATGCATCAAAGCAAAAGAGAAAAAGCCTATAATGTGGCAAAGAGTAGTGGGAAGTCAGAAGATTGGGAAGACTACAAAAACAAACAGAGGATAACAAAGAGAGAAATAAGGAAAGAGAGGATCAAATTTGAAGGTAGGCTAGCCAGTAACGTTAGGAATGATAGTAAAAGTTTCTTTAAATACATTAAAAACAAACGGGAGGCAAAAGTTGACATTGGGCCGCTCCAAAATGACGCTGGTAATTTTGTGATGGGAGACAAGGAAATAGCTGAGGAACTGAATAAGTACTTTGCGTCAGTCTTCACAGTAGAAGACATGAGTAATATCCCAACAATTCCGGAGAGTCAGGGGGCAGAGTTGAATATGGTAGCCATCACAAAGGAGAAAGTGCTAGAGAAACTAAGAGGTCTAAAAATTGATAAATCCCCGGGCCCAGATGGGCTACATCCTAGAGTTCTAAAGGAGATAGCTGAAGAAATAGTGGAGGCGTTAGTTATGATCTTTCAAAAGTCACTGGAGTCAGGGAAAGTCCCAGAGGATTGGAAAATCGCTGTTGTAACCCCCCTGTTCAAGAAGGGAACAAGGAAAAAGATGGAAAATTATAGGCCAATTGCCGAACCTCGGTTGTTGGCAAGATTCTAGAATCCATTGTTAAGGATGAGATTTCTAAATTCTTGGAAGTGCAGGGTCAGATTAGGACAAGTCAGCATAGATTTAGTAAGGGGAGGTCGAGCCTGACAAACCTGTTAGAGTTCTTTGAAGAGATAACAAATAGGTTAGACCAAGGAGAGCCAATGGATGTTATCTATCTTGACTTCCAAAAGGCCTTTGATAAGGTGCCTCACGGGAGACTGCTGAGTAAAATAAGGGCCCATGGTATTCGAGGCAAGGTACTAACATGGATTGACGATTGGCTGTCAGGCAGAAGGCAGAGAGTTGGGATAAAAGGTTCTTTTTCGGAATGGCAACCGGTGACGAGTGGTGTCCCGCAGGGTTCAGTGTTGGGGCCACAGCTGTTCTCTTTATATATTAACGATCTAGATGACGGGACTGGGGGCATTCTGGCTAAGTTTGCCGATGATACAAAGATAGGTGGAGGGGCAGGTAGTATGGAGGAGGTGGGGAGGCTGCAGAAAGATTTAGACAGTTTAGGAGAGTGGTCCAAGAAATGGCTGATGAAATTCAACGCGGGCAAGTGCGAGGTCTTGCACTTTGGAAAAAAGAATAGAGGCATGGACTATTTTCTAAACGGTGACAAAATTCATAATGCTGAAGTGCAAAGGGACTTGGGAGTCCTAGTCCAGGATTCTCTAACGGTAAACTTGCAGGTTGAGTCCGTAATTAAGAAAGCAAATGCAATGTTGTCATTCATCTCAAGAGGCTTGGAATATAAAAGCAGGGATGTACTTCTGAAGCTTTATAAAGCATTAGTTAGGCCCCATTTAGAATACTGTGAGCAATTTTGGGCCCCACACCTCAGGAAGGACATACTGGCACTGGAGCGGGTCCAGCGGAGATTCACACGGATGATCCCAGGAATGGTAGGCCTAACATACGAAGAACGTCTGAGGATCCTGGGATTATATTCATTGGAGTTTAGGAGGTTGAGGGGAGATCTAATAGAAACTTACAAGATAATGAATGGCTTAGATCGGGTGGATGTAGGGAAGTTGTTTCCATTAGCAGGGGAGACTAGGACCCGGGGGCACAGCCTTAGAATAAAAGGGAGTCACTTTAGAACAGAGATGAGGAGAAATTTCTTCAGCCAGAGAGTGGTGGGTCTGTGGAATTCATTGCCACAGAGGGCGGTGGAGGCCGGGACGTTGAGTGTCCTTAAGACAGAAGTTGATAAATTCTTGATTTCTCGAGGAATTAAGGGCTATGGAGAGAGAGCGGGTAAATGGAGTTGAAATCAGCCATGATTGAATGGTGGAGTGGACTCGATGGGCCGAATGGCCTTACTTCCACTCCTATGTCTTTTGGTCTTATGGTTAATATTGGGTGTTCTGGTTAAATGCAAATTAGTTTAAAACACATCAGTTAATTCCTCAGATGTTCACAGCTGCTAATGGCATTTAGTCACCTCAGAACACACAACCCCTGCTTCATCAGCATCAGACCCAGACACTTTCTCAAGCAAAGCAAAGTGTGAATCCCAGCAGGCCTGGGTGGCTACCCAAGGATTTGTTATGACTGAACCAACGCCTACAGTTTAGGTCAGTCAATCATGAGGTTTCCGGATAGTTGTCCGAGACTTCTGTTACTTCCAAGCAATCTTAAATGGGGACCACCGTCAATTTTAAATTGCACAGATCAACATGGATGTCGCTGCCATTTTAAACCATAATCATTGAGGCTAGTGGGAACGTGGGAATTGCCGAGCTAAAAACAAATCACAATCCATCTAATTATTCTATCATACTGGTTCCTGAATGATGTAATGATAATGGAGTCCTGAACCAAACACAGTAATCAGTCTCTAGCAATTACTTTAAGACGGACACTGACAGGAGGTGAGGAAACCCCAGTGATGGAGAGCTTTGGGAATCAGGGGCCCCAAGTCACATGTTCCTCCCAAACAATGCTACCTTCACCACATGTCAGTCTCAGATTGCTCATATACGGTATCTAATAATACTATTTCTGAAAATTTATTTCATTAGTTTGTTTGCACTGAGTGCTGAATTTGGTGCTTTTTGAGTGCGATAGTGAGAGTTTGGTGACCGAGGGAGTTGGGTGAGGAGGGAGTAAGGTGCTCCTTTCATTTTGTTTCTGACATTTCCACAAAGAGTGTGAAGAGAGCCAGGAGTTTACAGGAAGTGTAGCTGACTGGGAGCACAGTCGGAGGGCGGAGATCTAGTTAGTCCACACAGCAGCTATATTCTTTAAGGTAAGAGGGGATGGAGGCTAGGCCAGTTACATGCTCCTCCTGTAGGATGTGGGTGGTGAGGGATACCACCGGTGTCCCCACTGACTATACCTGCGGGAAGTGCACCCAACTTCAGCTCCTCAAAGACCGTGTTAGGGAACTGGAGCTGAAGCTGGATGAACTTCGGATCATCCGGGAGGCAGAGGGGGTGATTGAAAAGAGTTACAGGGAGGTAACCACACCCAAGGTACAGGACAAGAATAGCTGGGTTACAGTCAGGGGGAAAAAAACAAACAGGCAGACAGTGCAGGGATCCCTCGTGGCCGTTCCCCTTCAAAACAAGTATACCGTTTTGGATGCTGTTGGGGGGGATGACCTACCGGGGGAAGGCCCTAGCGGTCAGGTCTCTGGCACGGAGTCTGGCTCTGGGGCTCAGAAGGGAAGGGGGGAGAATAGAAAAGCAATAGTTGTAGGAGATTCAATGGTTAGGGGAATAGATAGGAGATTCTGTGGTCGCGAGCGAGACTCCCGGAAGGTATGTTGCCTCCCGGGTGCCAGGGCCAGGGATGTCTCGGATCGTGTCTTCAGGATCCTTAAGGGGGAGGGTGAGCAGCCAGAAGTCGTGGTGCACATTGGTACCAACGACATAGGTAGGAAAAGGGGTGTGGAGGTAATAAACAAGCTTAGGGAGTTAGGCTGGAAGTTGAAAGCCAGGACAGACAGAGTTGTCATCTCTGGTTTGTTGCCGGTGCCACGTGATAGCGAGGCTAGGAATAGGGAGAGAGTGCAGTTGAACACGTGGCTGCAGGAATGGTGCAGGAGGGAGGGCTTCAGGTATTTGGATAATTGGAGCGCATTCTGGGGAAGGTGGGACCTGTACAAGCAGGACGGGTTGCATCTGAACCAGAGGGGCACCAATATCCTGGGAGGGAGGTTTTCTAGTACTCTTCGGGAGGGTTTAAACTAATTTGGCAGGGGAATGGGAACCGGATTTGTAGTCCAGCAACTAAGGTAGCCGATATTCAGGACGCCAAAGCATGTAATGAGGCAGTGGGGAAGGGAACACTGACAAAGGAGAGTATTTGCAGGCACGGAGATGGGTTGAAGTGTGTATACTTCAACGCAAGAAGCATCAGGAATAAGGTGGGTGAACTTAAGGCATGGATCGGTACTTGGGACTACGATGTGGTGGCCATTACGGAAACTTGGATAGAAGAGGGGCAGAAATGGTTGTTGGAGGTCCCTGGTTATAGATGTTTCAATAAGATTAGGGAGGGTGGTAAAAGAGGTGGGGGGTGGCATTATTAATTAGAAATAGTATAACAGCTGCAGAAAGGCAGTTCGAGGAGTGTCACCCTATTGAGGTAGTATGGGTTGAAGTCAGAAATAGGAAAGGAGCAGTCACCTTGTTAGGAGTTTTCTATAGGCCCCCCAATAGTAACAGAGATGTGGAGGAACAGATTGGGAAACAGATTTTGGAAAGGTGCAGAAGTCATAGGGTAGTAGTCATGGGCGACTTTAACTTCCCAAATATTGAGTGGAAACTCTTTAGATCAAATAGTTTGGATGGGGTGGTGTTTGTGCAGTGTGTCCAGGAAGCTTTTCTAACACAGTATGTAGATTGTCCGACCAGAGGAGGGGCAATATTGGATTTAGTACTGGGTAATGAACCAGGGCAAGTGATAGATTTGTTAGTGGGGGAGCATTTTGGAGATAGTGACCACAATTCTGTGACTTTCACTTTAGTAATGGAGAGGGATAGGTACGTGCAACAGGGCAAGGTTTACAATTGGGGGAAGGGTAAATACGATGTTGTCAGACAAGAATTGAAGTGCATAAGTTGGGAACATAGGCTGGCAGGGAAGGACACAAGTGAAATGTGGAACTTGTTCAAGGAACAGGTGCTACGTGTCCTTGATATGTATGTCCCTGTCAGGCAGGGAAGAGATGGTCGAGTGAGGGAACCATGGTTGACAAGAGAGGTTAGATGTCTTGTTAAGAGGAAAAAGGTGACTTATGTAAGGCTGAGGAAACAAGGTTCAGACAGGGCATTGGAGGGATACAAGATAGCCAGGAGGGAACTGAAGAAAGGGATTAGGAGAGCTAAGAGAGGGCATGAACAATCTTTGGCGGGTAGGATCAAGGAAAACCCCAAGGCCTTTTACACATATGTGAGAAATATGAGAATGACTAGAGCGAGGGTAGGTCCCTATCAAGGACAGTAGCGGGAGATTGTGTATTGAGTCTGAAGAGATAGGAGAGGTCTTGAATGAGTACTTTTCTTCTGTATTTACAAATGAGAGGGGCGATATTGTTGGAGAGGACAGTGTGAAACAGATTGGTAAGCTCGAGGAAATACTTGTTAGGAAGGAAGATGTGTTGGGCATTTTGAAAAACTTGAGGATAGACAAGTCCCCCGGGCCTGACGGGATATATCCAAGGATTCTATGGGAAGCAAGAGATGAAATTGCAGAGCCGTTGGCAATGATCTTTTCGTCCTCACTGTCAACAGGGGTGGTACCAGGGGATTGGAGAGTGGCGAATGTCGTGCCCCTGTTCAAAAAAGGAACTAGGGATAACCCTGGGAATTACAGGCCAGTTAGTCTTACTTCGGTGGTAGGCAAAGTAATGGAAAGGGTACTGAAGGATAGGATTTCTGAGCATCTGGAAAGACACTGCTTGATTAGGGATAGTCAGCACGGATTTGTGAGGGGTAGGTCTTGCCTTACAAATCTTATTGAATTCTTTGAGGAGGTGACCAAGCATGTGGATGAAGGTAAAGCAGTGGATGTAGTGTACATGGATTTTAGTAAGGCATTTGATAAAGTTCCCCATGGTAGGCTTCTGCAGAAAGTAAGGAGGCATGGGATAGTGGGAAATTTGGCCAGTTGGATAACGAACTGGCTAACCGATAGAAGTCAGAGAGTGGTGGTGGATGGCAAATATTCAGCCTGGATCCCAGTTACCAGTGGCGTACCACAGGGATCAGTTCTGGGTCCTCTGCTGTTTGTGATTTTCATTAATGACTTGGATGAGGGAGTTGAAGGGTGGGTCAGTAAATTTGCAGACGATACGAAGATTGGTGGAGTTGTGGATAGTAAGGAGGGCTGTTGTCGGCTGCAAAGAGACATAGATAGGATGCAGAGCTGGGCTGAGAAGTGGCAGATGGAGTTTAACCCTGAAAAGTGTGAGGTTGTCCATTTTGGAAGGACAAATATGAATGCGGAATACAGGGTTAACGGTAGAGTTCTTGGCAATGTGGAGGAGCAGAGAGATCTTGGGGTCTATGTTCATACATCTTTGAAAGTTGCCACTCAAGTGGATAGAGCTGTGAAGAAGGCCTATGGTGTGCTCGCGTTCATTAACAGAGGGATTGAATTTAAGAGCCGTGAGGTGATGATGCAGCTGTACAAAACTTTGGTAAGGCCACATTTGGAATACTGTGTACAGTTCTGGTCGCCTCATTTTAGGAAGGATGTGGAAGCTCTGGAAAAGGTGCAAAGAAGATTTACCAGGATGTTGCCTGGAATGGAGAGTAGGTCTTACGAGGAAAGGTTGAGGGTGCTAGGCCTTTTCTCATTAGAGCGGAGAAGGATGAGGGGCGACTTGATAGAGGTTTATAAGATGATCAGGGGAATAGATAGAGTAGACAGTCAGAGACTTTTTCCCCGGGTGGAACACACCATTACAAGGGGACATAAATTTAAGGTGAAAGGTGGAAGATATAGGAGGGATATCAGAGGTAGGTTCTTTACCCAGAGAGTAGTGGGGGCATGGAATGCACTGCCTGTGGAAGTAGTTGAGTCGGAAACATTAGGGACCTTCAAGCAGCTATTGGATAGGTACATGGATGACGGTAAAATGATATAGTGTAGATTTATTTGTTCTTAAGGGCAGCACGGTAGCATTGTGGATAGCACAATTGCTTCACAGCTCCAGGGTCCCAGGTTCAATTCCGGCTTGGGTCACTGTCTGTGCGGAGTCTGCACGTCCTCCCCGTGTCTGCGTGGGTTTCCTCCGGGTGCTCCGGTTTCCTCCCACAGTCCAAAGATGTGCGGGTTAGGTGAATTGGCCAATGATAAATTGCCCTTAATGTCCAAATTGCCCTTGGTGTTGGGTGGAGGTGCTGAGTTTGGGTATGGTGCTCTTTCCAAGAGCCGGTGCAGACTCAAAGGGCCGAATGGCCTCCTTCTGCACTGTAAATTCAATGATAATCTATGATTAATCTAGGACAAAGGTTCGGCACCACATCGTGGGCCGAAGGGCCTGTTCTGTGCTGTATTTTCTATGTTCTATATTTCAATGTGTTGTGTATTCATATTTGTTCCTAATTGAAACAAAGTCACTTTAAGAGTTTGACCAGGTGATGTTCTACATAGAATTTACAGTGCAGAAGGAGGCCATTCGGCCCATCGAGTCCGCACCGGCTCTTGGAAAGAGCACCCTACCCAAGGTCAACACCGCCATCCTATCCCCATAACCCAGCAACCCCACCCAACACTAAGGGCAATTTTGGACACTAAGGGCAATTTAGCATGGCCAATCCACCTAACCTGCACATCTTTGGACTGTGGGAGGAAACCGGAGCACCCGGAGGAAACCCACGCACACACGGGGAGGATGTGCAGACTCCGCACAGACAGTGACCCAAGCCGGAATCGAACCTGGGACCCTGGAGCTGTGAAGCAACTGTGCTATCCACAAGGCTACCGTGCTGATGTATTGATGACAGTTTGGGCGGGCTGTCAGCCTAGCCTAGCTGCCTGTGTGAAAACCCCTTTCCAATAAAGCTCTTGTTTGTACTTTTATAGTCTGCAAGACTGTCCTTTAAAAATACCACAGAATGGATCAAAACTAACTCCTTCTACCATCATCCGAGTGAGCCTGTTCCACAAATTAGCCACAACCTCATTAAAATATTATTTCCGCGGAACAATTTGGAATTGACCTCCTTCAAGTGCAGGCTGAGTCCTCTGGCACTCCTGATCTTCACAGGAGGAAATACCTTTTCATGATCTAAATGATCTTATCCCTTCAGAATCATAAAGCCAGCAATCTATTATTCAAACTTTATCAATTATGCACTGAAACTGCACTTTCTTGTATTTACTTTTTCTTTTCATCTTCACGTCAAAGCATTAAACCTGTAGAAGCCAGAACATCGTTCTGTCTTCATCTGTCTGCGGTTGACAGTTTACTAGGCGATCAATAGTGCAAAGTGCTCCAGTAATAAAACAAAGATTTGTATTTACAGCATGCTCATGGTCTCAGAACCTCCCAAAGCACTTCGCAGCCAATTAAATCACTTTGAAGTGTAGTTACAGTCCTGATGGCGGACACGTGGCAGCCAATTTGTACACAGCAAGATCCCACAAACAGCAGTGGGATAATGACCAGTTAATCTGCTTTAGTGATGTCGATTGAGGGATAAATATTGGCCTCGACCGCCCTGTTCTTCTTCAAAGTACCAGCACAGTGTCTGAAATCCAACTGTCCAAAAACTGGAGTAGTCCGAAAACTAGCCATTTTTAGTATGTGCCATGCACCAATATTAATTGAGGAAAACAGAAATAAGGTTGGCCTGGACAATTTGGCTAGGTGCTGCATAGGTTCGCTGTGGCACCGGACTAGCTATCGGCTTTGCAGCTTCGCGTGTCACTCTGTTCCCGTGTTCTGAGTGACTCTTGAGACCAGCCAACCCAGCTTGACCTGAACCCCCAACCCAACATCCGGCAAGATCTGAAATCTGCCACAACCACGCTCCCGAGGTTCGGGCTATGTGTGGATCGGGTCAAGCCAGGGTGGCTGAGGTCAGGGGGTCGCTCAGAAAACAGGTACAGGTTGTATCTTTAACGCTTTTTTAAAAATTTAGTATCTAATTCTTATTTCCAATTAAAGGGCAATGTAGCGTGGCCAATCCACCTACCCTGCACATATTTTTGGGTTGTGGGGGTGAAACCCACACAGACACAGGGAGAATGGGCAAACTCCACACAGACAGTGATCCAGGGCTGGGATTGAAACTGGGACCTCAACGCTGTGAGGCTGCAGTGCTAACCACTGGGCCACCGTGTCGCCCGAGTACCTTTAGTGCTATGTGATCTTTTACAAATACCTGAGAGAGTAGACTGGGCCTTGGTTTAACATCTCATTCGAAAGATACCTCCAAAGCACAGCATTCCCTCAATGCTGCACTGGAGTGCCAATCTGAAGTGGGACTTGGACACACAACTTTCTGACTCAGAGCTGACAATACAAACACTGAACTAAAGTTCACAGCTAGAGTCAACAACCTTTCATGATTGTCCCCGATAGTTCAGGAGTTAAAGATGAATTAACGATTGCAGCATGCAAACCTGGGAGAGAAAAAAGCATAAAAAAATTTAATAAAAATCCAGAGATGGGAAATAAAACTAGTGATACTGCAAAATAGTATCTTCCAATCGGGTAACTAAGAGTTAGTTTGCTTTCCAATCAGTGTGCGAATGAGGGGCCATCGCGAGGAGAGATTTCTGGCGGGAGCGTGGGTGTGGCATGGTTAGAGGCAGAGATGATGAAATCTTGTCCAGTCAGGGTCGACAATACTGGTGAAGAGGTAGGGAGATGCCGCCAACTGGAGGTTCTCATAAACGGAAAAGGGACATGGAACTTTCTGGAATGTGCAATAGTGGAATATAGATTTTTGGGGTTACTTTCTGTCTTCGCTTGGAATAGTGTGGGGTAGGGTGGTCACAGGCTTGTCTCGCTAAGTCAGTGCAGCACGATATATTCTCCATCTCAGGGGCATGATTCCAGCCCCACACTAGAGGGAAATGTGTTTCATTCCTCCCACTGAGTTCCAGCAGCAATCTCTCATCTTCCACGGTGCCCTGGCCAAGTTAACTTGCAAAATCACTTTTTTTTAAAAATTGTTGTGGGGGGGGGGGGTTGCAGAATTCTCTGGCCATTCACCAGCCACAGGATTCTCTGGTCCCGCCGATAGGGCAGCCCCCACCAGCGGATTCCCGGCAGCGTAGGGTGGCTTCAATGGGAAATGCCCCTGACAAGCGGCGGGAGCAGAGAATCCCACTGCCGGCGAACAGCATGCCAAATTCTCCGTCCTCGCTGACTAGCAGCAGCAGAGAGGCGGACTCGCAACAGAGAATCCAGGCTCAGATCTAGTAATGATCACATTGCTGACGGTGGAATCGTGCTGTGTGACTGCCTGTGTTTGTTACATTACACCAGTGGCTACATTAAAAATACTTAATTGGCTGTAAAATGCTTTGGGGTGCCCTGAGGTAGTGAAAGGTGCTATATAAATGCAAGTCATTGAGTCTATTGCACAGGAATAGACTCGTTGGCCCCACTGGCCCAAGCTGGTATATATGTTCCACACTAGCCTCCTCTCGCTTGTTAAGCTTGTATCCAGCTTCCACTGGAATGCGCTGTGTGATTGGCGTCAACAAATCCTGCTGGTGGTAAGCTGCGTGTTCTAACCACTGGTTCCTTGTCGGATTTATTCACAACTTTTGATGTTTATGATTCCTAGTTCTATTCTCCCCCACAAGTGGAAATATTTACTCTGCTCTTCCATGCTTTCAAACCCTTTTGCTATCTGAAAAACCTCTATCAGCTCACCCCTCAGCATTCTCTATTCCTGAGGTAAAAATTGTTCATCTGTTGTGATAGTTGTAAATTTCTGGCATCATCCTTATCAATTGTTTTTACTTTACATTCTGTTGTAATATAGAGTCCAGACTATGCATAGTTCTCCCTTACTGTGGGCTACACTTTAGTTCCACCCTTCCAGATAGGGACTCCAGTGCTATGTTTGCTTTTTCTTTTTTTTAACAAACAATTTTTAATGAGGTATTTTTGGCATAACAAACACCCACAGTACAAAAACAATAGCGTACAAAGAACAGTAATCAATAAACAGCTGCCGACACCCATGTCCCCCCCCCCCCCCTCCCCGACCATTAATTCCCCACAAAGAAGTCAATGAATGGTTGCCACCTCCAGGCGAACCCTGACACCGACCCTCTCAAGTCGAACTTGATCTTTTCCAGGCTGAGAGAGCTCGCCATGTCGGTTAACCAGGCCTCTGACTTCGGAGGCCTAGACTCCCTTCAAGCCAGTAATATCTGTCGCCGGGCTACCAAGGAGGAAAAGGCCAGAACATCTGCCTCTCTCTCCCCCTGAACACCCAGGTCTTCCAACACCCCAAAGATCGCTACCCCTGGACTCATTTCCACCCTTGTCTTCAATACCCTGGATATGACATCCGCGAACCCCTGCCAGTATCCCCTAAGTTATGGGCATGCCCAGAACATGTGGACATGGTTCGCTGGTCCACCCGCACACCTGGCACATTTGTCTTCCACCCCAAAAAAGCTACTCATCCGGGCTGCTGTCATGTGCGCCCGGTGCGCCACCTTAAACTGGATCAAGCTGAGCCGTGCGCATGTAGTGGGCGCATTGACCCTGCTCAGCGCCTCCGCCCATAGGCCGTCTTCCATCTCACCCCCCAGTTCCTCCTCCCACTTACGCTTCAGCTCTTTTATATGCATCTCCTCCGCCCCCATTAATTCTTTGTAGATGTCCGAGACGCTCCCCTCCCCCACCCATACCCTAGACACTACCCGATCTTGAATCCCTCTTAGTGGCAGGAGTGGGAAGGATGTCTTGAATTCCTCTTCGAGGCAGGAGTGGGAAGGATGTATGTTTGCTTTTTCTAATGGATTTATTAATCCATAGAATAGAATCCTTTCAGTGCAGAAGGAAGCCATTCGACCCATCGAGTCTGCACTGATCCTCTGAAAGAGCACTCTACCCAGACCCACTTCCCCCCCCCATCCCAATAACTCCACCAAACCTGTACACTTTGGCCACTGAGCTAGAATTTAGCATGGCAATCCACCTAACCCGTACATCATTGGACTGTGGGAGGAAACCGGAGCACTCGGAGGAAACCAATGCGGATACGGAGAGAATGTGCACACTCCACACAGTCACACAAGGCTGGAATCGAACCCAGGTCCCTGGCGTGTGAGGCAACTGTGCTAACCTCTGTGACTGATTTTAGTGATATGTGTACATGTACCCTTTGGGTTGGATCTTCCCCAGGCTTTGGGAACCCAATAGCGGGATCAAATGGCACACACTCATTGGAAACACAACCCTCCGGAATGTAGACTCATAACTGCCCGACTCAGCCCTGGATGTCCTAGGTGGGTGGGCACTCCTGCTGCGAGCCCGATCAGGGGGCTTTCAGCTGTGGAGGCTCGTCAGCCCTACTGGAAGAAGTGGGCACTGCTGAGGCATTTGGAGGTCGCATCAAATGGGTACCATTTGGATATGTGTATTCAAAGTTAAATTCATTGGGGGTGAAGAGGTCAGACGCCTTGAATTGGAGGGGAAAACATTCCAGTGGAATTGTTTGGTCCTGAGGTGTGGCCCTCCCTGCCCACAGCCCCATCATTGGTACCCGGAGCCTCCAGCTCTGATGGCGGGCTCCACATGCGGCAGGCAGTCACTCACCTGGTGGTCTAATGTGGGCACAGCCTTAAAAATCAGACCTGTTTATATCTGTCATTAGCTTAATCTTCTGCTCACCTCTGTGATGCGTTCATCCGATCCGGCTCCCTGCATGGCAATGGGATGTTTTCCTGGCAGAGGGAATGCATTGGGGAGTTGTCCTGACATGGCTCCCTCCTATTTCCCCATCCCCCCCCCCCGCCCCTCTCCAAACCCGTCATTAGGGAGCCCAGGAACATTTAGCTCTATGACTGCCTTCGAAATGGCCTTGCATGCATTGACAAGACCAACGAGGTAAATCCTGAGCCAAGGGGGTGAGGAAAGCCCAGGTGCGATTTGACAGAGGAATTACAAAGTCCGACTTTGGGCACATTTGGCGGGGTGTCTCGTGTTGGCGAGATCGTGGGCCGTATTCAATGGCACTTAGCGCCAAAAATGAGCCGCCACGAGATTCTTAACGTTACTGGCAATCTCGGCATCTGATTCTTCCGGCTTGTGCCTCAGTGTCTCGCCGCTAACAAGGGGAAGCTGCTTTTAAATGCTCCATCACCACTCACTACCAGTCAACACACAAACATGGCAGTGCACAGAACTGCTCCTCTCTTTGAGGATGTACAAGGCTTTTTGATGCTATGGATGAGAGGTGGGGCACCTTGTTCCTCTGAGGGGGTCAGAGGAGCAGGAGGGTCAGCAATGCCACCTGAGAGGCAGGCAGCATGATAAGGAGGGTCACCGCCCAATTTGGAAAGAAGACAAACAGCCTCCAGTGAGCTGCAAGGGTAAGTAACCACGCCTCTCTTTGCATCATGCCCACCTGTCACCACTCAAATTCCCAAACCAGCCCCCCAAATCACTGGCTCACACCTCGCACCCTCCCCAAATCTGATCTTCATGCTTGTTCCTCAGAACCCCCTGGCATCCACCAGCACAGTCCCTTCATGCCCAGGTGCAGTGCCCACACCTGCCACCTGCTATAGACCCCCTGACCCATCAAACATACAGCTCACAGTGCCCTCCCTTTGTCCCCGCAGGAGAAGATAGCCCATAATAAATGGAAAAGAGCCAAGATAGGGGACCGAGTCCCAGAGATTCGAGTCCTCACCCTCTATGAGGGACGGGTCCTGGAGATGACGAGGTTGACCGAGGAGAGAGCAGTCACCGACAGCGAGGTTGGTCTGTGCCACAGAGGTGAGGATCCGCTGCCCCTTCACCCAGATGATCTGTCTCAAGTGGGTAGTTCATGTCTGACAAAATGATACTTCCCACCCACTGATCCCATGTCCATTGTCTCGCAGGATCACATCTGATGGCCGGGCCATCCGGAGTCGTTCCCACCTCGGCCACCCAAGAGAACACCTCAGAGGACAGCTCTGAGGAGACCATCATCGAGGCATCACCACCTTCCACCAGCTCAGAGACACACTCCTCGGTGGATGACATTAGTGGACAGGCTTCTGGGGCACAATCTGGTGACCACCACACAGTTGCTGATACACATCAGGTGGAGGCAGAACCATTCAGGGGAGTCAGCAGTCAGAGGTCTGCTGGATCCCAGGACTCAGCTGGGTGCTGAGCCTCTGGACAAGGTTATTCTAGAGCTGATGCAGATGATAGGACACAGCCGTGAGATTCAGGAGGTGATGTCAGGTTCATTCCAGCGACTGCAAGGCTGATGGAGGAATCCCAAAGGCTGCAGGTGCTGGAGATGGCGCTGGCAATGCTTGGCACTGAGGCCAAGACTGCTAAGGTGGCGACTGCAATGGAAAACATGGAGCACGACATCCGCCTCTTGACTGGTGGTGTCCAAGGCATGGCTCAGTCTGTGCCGACCATGGCTGAGGGCCTCGACAGCATGTCACAGTTACTGAGGGACATGTCCCAGGTGCAGATGGACATTGTTGAGGCACTGCAGAACAAAGCCCAGTCAGCATCGCTGAGGGTGTCGACACCATGGTGCATGGCGAAGCCAGATGATTCAGAGACCTCTGCAGCTCATTACGGCTGCCCCTCCATGTCCTGGAGTCCTTCAGGACCCGATGGACACCGTCAGGGAGGAAGAAGCTCTGGAGGCCAACCCAGGCCCTGCCACCAAGGAGACTACGGCGATTTCCAGTTCTTCCGAATTTCCCCTTCTGACACTGACACATCTCAAGGGCAGCGGGCAGAACAGAGTGGTGTGGTGATGCCAGTGACACTGATAAGTCAGCCAGGGGCGCCAGGCTTCAGGCCATCCAGAGGATGTCCGCCAAGGGCATCAAAGGCCACAGGGTGTGGAAAGCAGCAGGCTGCCTCCTCCTCTGATGCACATCCTGGGGACACACCTAGACATAGCATGCAAGATCAAGAGGAGAGAGGACAACTGAGTGTGCATGGGGTGGTGGGGGAATTGGGAGGAGGGAAATAAGGGAGGGAGGGAAAAGAGAGGGTGAGGGATGGGGGATGGGGAGGGGAATATGGTGGGTTGGCGAAGAGGGAAGGATTGGGGGAGGGAGGGAAATGGGGAGGGGGTTTGAGGGAGAGAAAGAGGCAAATGGTGGGAGCGGGGGATTGGAGAGAGGGAGGGGTTGAACTGATGGTCACAGCTTCAACCTAGGAAAATCTGGAGACAATGAGGGCCTCACTGGTCCTCCTTGCATGTCGAACCCTTGCCGCCGCCTGTTACCTATCCTCCGACTCCTCCTCAGGCAAGGTCTCATGTCCCTCTGCCGCCTCCTGATCCTCCACCATGTCACCCCATTGCTGTGCCAGGACGTGGAGGACATAGCAGACCACCACTTTGGAGAGACCCTCTGGATGGGGTGTATTGCAAAGCACCGCCAGAGCGGTCAAGACAGCCCGATGCACTGCTCAATGACAGCATGGGTGGCAAAGTGGGCTTCATTATATCGGGTCTCTGCATCGATCTCTGGCCTTTGCACTGTCGTCATCAGCCAAAACCTCAGCAGGTATCCCTTGTCCCCCATGAGCCAGCCCTTCATTATGGGGTGGTCTTCAAAGACACCAGGGATCTCCGGGTGCCCTGGGTGTAGCTGTCATGCACACTCTTATCTTGGCTGCTGTAACTTCTGTATTTGGACAATTACTGAACCCCCCCCCAACCTTGGCAGATGTGTTGTTTGGTTTGGCCTCTGAAGACCGCCAGTACCAGTGCTATCTTCTCTGGCTCAGTGATGACATATTTTGATGGACTTAGCAGGCAGCCAATTGGATATTTTGAATTCCAGTGTCTTGACTGGCTCTCGATGGTGATTGGTGCTGGTGTTGCGGAATGTTCTGGCAAACTCACACAGGCTCCATTTTGTAGAGTGACGTTTACTTTTGATTAAGAGGTTTGGGGAGCCGCAGTTTGGGGAGCCGCAGTTCTCATTTATCTCTTTCCTGCTGATTAAGGTCCTGAAGAAAAAGCCTTTCTCGCTCTATCCACAGCCAGTTAAACCTTCAGGAAGCTCCCGATCAGCTGCAGGCAGGGTGGTTTAATTGAAAACCTCCTTTTAAAATCTGATAATTGGAGAACTATAATCTTACCTCAGTGAGGCCGGTAATTGCAAGTTCTGACTGAATGCACATGCCAGAAGATCCAATCCAACTGGTGGTTTTCAACACTCCGCGGCCTGAAAATAGCCGACTACAACATCCGCAATAACAACACATCTCTCTTACATCCATATTTTAATCTCTGTCATTGTACCCCTTTCCCTTCCTCAATGTGCGTCTAAATTGTGTGTTTGGATAGAGGGTGGGATGGTGAAAGGGGAAAGTAATAGATTAGCAAGCTGTTATTCTTGTTTAATTATTGCATGCTTTAACTCTTTTCTTGTCATAAATAAACGGCAAAAGAATCACTGAACAGAAACTTATAGCCAAGTTCCGCACACATGAGTATGGCCTCAACCGGGACCTGGGATTCATGTCGCATTACATTCAACCCCCACCATCTGGCCTGGGCTTGAGAAATCCTACCAACTGTCCTGACTTGAGACAATTCACACCTCTTTAACCTGTGATTATCCCTCTCTCCAGTTGCTCCGCCTGGCCCTGTAAAGACTTAATTAACTGCAAAGGCTCGCATTCAAAATATCGTCTTGCATCATTGACTTTGTCGATATATATGTTTCTGGAACCCACCTCTTCATTCAGCTGAGGAAAGAGCTGAGCTTCGAAAGCTAGTGATTCGATAGAAACCTGTTGGACTTTAACCTGGTGTTGCAAGACTTCTTACCGTGCTCACCCCAGTGCAACGCCGGCATCTCCACATCATAAATAAACAGACACTGTGTTTTTACTTACAAATCAGGTGCCTGTAAGTCATTGGAGCAGTTTAGGGCCAAAGATCTCTAAAACTTTAGAAGAATTATTGGCTACTTACGTTGCGACTGTGGGTCAAGAGGGACTGGAATTGACCACACACTAGCCCAGGGTGCCGTGAAAATGGGGAAAGGGAGACAGCATGGGGAGAGGAGAGATAGCATGGGGAGAGGAGAAACAACATGGGGAGAGGAGAGACAGCATGGGGAGAGGAGAGACAGCATGGGGAGAGGAGAGACAGCATGGGGAGAGGAAAAACAACATGGGGAGAGGGGAGACAGTATGGGGAGACAGTACCAAAAACTGACAAGAAAATAGCTCAGGATGAAACATCAGCAAACAATGAGCCAAGAATCTTCCTTCAGGCAGAACATATATGAATGAATGAAAGATTAGAGCTAACTTGATTGAAGTTTATAAGATGATGAAGAGAATTTATTGTGTTCAAGGTGACAATTTCTTCCAGTTAAATAGATTGAGGAGGAGCAGGGATCATAAACATAATTTGTATTTGGCTACATCTAGATTAGACATCAGGAGGTGGTTCTTTCCCAGGGAATAGTGAAAACTGTTTCTGGCTTGCGAGGAGATCACCTTGTTTAGGAAGTGGGTATTGCAGGGAATTATCAGTGATCTAGGCGAATTTCAATTACTTCGGGGGGGGGGGGTTTGCTGATCGTCAGAGAGGAATTTTCCAGATATTGTTCCCTCAAAATTGGCTTGGGTATAATTTGGATTTTCGCATCTTCCAGGAGTTATAAGAACATAAGAACTAGGAGCAGGAGTAGGCCATCTGGCCCCTCGAGCCTGCTCCACCATTCAATGAGATCATGGCTGATCTTTGTGGACTCAGCTCCACTCTCCGGCCCGTACACCATATCCCCGAATCCCTTTATTCTTTAGAAAGGTATCTATCTTTTTCTTAAAAACGTTTAAAGAAGGAGCCTCAACTGCTTCACTGTGCAAGGAATTCCAGAGATTCACAACCCTTTGGGTGAAGAAGTTCCTCCTGAACTCGGTCCTAAATCTACCTCCCTTATTTTGAGGCTATGCCCCCTAGTTCTGCTTTCCCCGACCAGTGGAAACAACCTGCCCGCATCTATCCTATCTATTCCCTTCATTATTTTATATGTTTCAATAAGATCCCCCCCGCATCCTTCTAAACTCCAATGAGTACAGTCCCAGTCTACTCAACCTCTCATCATAATCTAATCCCCTCAACTCTGGGATCAACCTAGTGAATCTCCTCTACACTCCCTCCAGCGCCAGTACGTCCTTTCTCAGGAAAGGACACCAAAACTGAACACAATACTCCAGATGTGACCTGACCAACACCTTATACAATTGCAGCATAACCTCCCTAGTCTTGAACTCCATCCCTCTAGCAATGAAAGACAAAACTCGATTAGCTTTCTTAATCACCTGTTGCACGTGCACACCAACTTTTTGCGACTCGTGCACCAGCACACCCAGGTCCCTCTGCACAGCAGCATGTTTTAACATCTTACCGTTTAAATAATAATCCATTCTGCTGTTATTCCTCCCAAAATTGATAACCTCACACTTGGCAATATTGAATTCCATCTGCCAGACCCTAGCCCGTTCACCTAACCTATCCAAATCCTTCTGCAGACTTCCGGTATCCTCTGCACTTTTTGCTTTACCACTCATCTTAGTGTCGTCTGCAAACTTTGCCACATTGCACTTGGTCCCCAACTCCAAATCATCTATGTAAATTGTGAACAACTGCGGGCCCAACACTGATCCTTGAGGGACCCCACTAGTTACAGGTTGCCAACCAGAGAAACACCCATTTATCCCCACTCTCTGCTTTCTGTTAGTTAACCAATCCTCTACCCATGCTACCACTTTACCCTCAATGCCATGCATCTTTAGTTTATACAGCACCTTGTGTGGCACCTTGTCAAAAGCTTTCTGGAAATCCAGATATACCACATCCATTGGCTCCCCATTATCTACTGCACTGGTAACGTCCTCAAAAAATTCTACCAAATTAGTCAGACAGGACCTACCCTTTATGAACCCATGCTGCGTCTGCCCAATGGGACAATTTCCCTCCAGGTGCCCCGCTATTTCCTCCTTAATGATAGATTCCAGCATTTTCCCTACAACCGAAGTTAAGCTCACTGGCCTATAATTACCCGCTTTCTGCCGACCTCCTTTTTTAAACAGTGGTGTCACGTTTGCTACTTTCCAATCCTCTGGGACCACCCCAGAGTCTAGTGAATTTTGATAAATTATCACTAGAGCGTTTACAATTTCCCTAGCCATCTCTTTTAACACTCTGGGATGCATCCCATCAGGGCCAGGAGACTTGTCTACCTTTAGCCCCATTAGCTTGCCCAATACTGCCTCCTTAGTGATTACAATCATCTCAAGGTCCTCACCTATCATATCTTTATTTCCATCAGTCACCGGCATGTTATTTGTGTCTTCCACTGTGAAGACTGACCCAAAAAACCTGTTCAGCTCCTCAGCCATTTCCCCGTCTCCTATTATTAAATCTCCCTTCTCATCATCCAAAGGACCAATATTTACCTCAGCCACTCTTTTTTGTCTTATATATTTGTAGAAGCTTTTACTATCTGCTTTTATGTTCTGCGCAAGTTTACTTTCATAGTCTACCTTACTCTTCTTTATAGCTTTTTTAGTAGCTTTCTGTTGTCCCCTAAAGACTTCCCAGTCCTCTAGTCTCCCACTAATTTTTGCCACTTTGTATGTTTTTTCCTTCAATTTGATACTCTCCCTCACCTCCTTAGATATCCACGGTCGATTTTTCCCCTTTCTACCGTCTTTCTGATTTGTCAGTATGAACCTTTCCTGAACACTGTGAAAGATCGCTCGGAAGGTTCTCCACTGTTCCTCAACTGCTTCACCATGAAGTCTTTGCTCCCAGTCTACCTCAGCTAGTTCTTCTCTCATCCCATTGTAATCGCCTTT
Source organism: Scyliorhinus torazame (assembly GCF_047496885.1). Lineage (NCBI taxonomy): Eukaryota > Metazoa > Chordata > Chondrichthyes > Carcharhiniformes > Scyliorhinidae > Scyliorhinus > Scyliorhinus torazame. The sequence goes on from NC_092719.1 coordinate 115,257,612, forward strand.
GTTTAAGCACAAAACACTAGTGTTTGATTTTACCTTGTCATCCTCCAACTGTATTTTAAATTCCACCATATTGTGGTCGCTCCTTCCAAGAGGATCCCAAACTTGGACATTGCTCCTCCCTGTGCCTTCTTACAGCCTTTTCAGCCTCAGTTGCCCCCGGGACCGGGCGTTAAAACTCCGAAATTCCTATTCCCGAGCGGGAGCTCATCAATTCTGAGCCGAAGTTCCTCGAGCAGCCAACACTTGCTGCAGATGTGGTCACTGACGGTCTCAATGGGATCCACCAGTTCCATCATCATACAGCAACAGCACATCACCTGTCCAGCCATATTCAACTCGTTAATTAATTTAAATAATTTAAAAAATGTTTTTATAGAACCTCAAGGATAAACCCGAACACCAACAAAAACACAGCCCTCTCTCGCCACTCACCCAAACTCAGATGCACTCTGTTCCAATCAGCACTCCGTGTCTAAAGGCACTCCTGCCACACCTTTTGTAACCTGCCTGATTTCCAGTGAGCCAATAGGCCCGCTCCAGGAAGTGAAGTCTCCAACTGCCACTCGACCTGTAAACTAAGCACTTTTAAATATGCACTCACCTCTCCCAGCAACCCTGCAGCCTGTGGCCTGCTCCAGGAACTGAAGTCTCTTTTAAATATGCACTCACCTCTCCCAGCAACCCTGCAGCCTGTGGCATGCTCCAGGAACTGAAGTCTCTTTTAAATATGCACTCACCTCTCCCAGCAACCCTGCAGCCTGTGGCCTGCTCCAGGAACTGAAGTCTTTTTTAAATATGCACTCACCTCTCCCAGCAGCCCTGCAGCCTGTGGCATGCTCCAGGAACTGAAGTCTCTTTTAAATATGCACTCACCTCTCCCAGCAACCCTGCAGCCTGTGGCCTGCTCCAGGCTTTGGGTATGATGGGGGAATCACAATTGTGTGCGACAAATTAGAAAGAATCCCGGAAAGGCCATTTCCTCTCTGTCATTGTATCAGTAACTCTGGATAGTAGGTCAAATGCATCAGCCAGGGCTCCTGTTGCTGACCACAGTCCATTGACCTCTCCTGGCCCGGTCTCAGCATATTTACTGAATAGTTACAGCACAGAAAAAGACTGTTTAGCCCAGTGTTATACAAACCTTTTTTCCGGGGACCCATTTTTACCAACCGGCCAACCTTCGGGACCCAACCCGGCCGACCTTCACAACCCAACCCGGCCGACCTTCAGGACCCACGGCAGCCGACCTTCGCGACCGCCGCCGGCCGACCTGAACGACCCACCATTTTCTCTTACCTTGTTTGCTGCTGATAAAAATGGAGGAACTGGTTTTGGGTCCCTTTGGCCCTCGTACACGCTCCTCCAATGGAACCTGTTGGATGAAGGTGAAGCCTTCCGGTGTCGGAAAGTACGGAGTCTCCATCTGTCCAAAGTTCTGCATTTTTTCCGTAAAAGTTTATTAAATAAAACCCCCCTGAACTTGTAAAAAAAATAAAACAAAATGAATAAAATAAATGAAAAAAAAAATGAAATGAATAAAATAAATGAATAAAATGAATTAAAAAAAACCCAAACTTGTAAAACAAAAAGCTGTGACCGTTTAAAAAAATAGCGGCCACACTGCGCATACGCGCCGATGATCGTGTGCGCATGCACAATGCGGCCACATTTTTTTAACATGTTTGCGCCCATTTTAAAGGCTGCTGCGCGATCAGGAGCGCCGCGAAGGACGGCTCCCCGATCCTCCCGACACTCGCCTGCGACCCACCCGTGGGTTGCGCCCCCGAGTTTGAAGAACGCTGGTTTAGCCCATCATGTCTGTTCTGGATCTCTGCAAGAGCAACTCAATCAGTCCCACTCCCCTGTCCTTTCAATGTCATCCTCCAAATTTACTCTCTTCAACTCCTTGTTTATTTCTCTTTGAAAGCCACAATTGAATCTGCCTCCACCACGCTCCAAGGCAGCACTTTGCAGATCCTGGCCTCTTGCTGTGTAAAAATGTTTCCCCTCATGTTGCCATTGCTTTTTATTGTCAATCACATTCTATCAATGTCCTCTGGGTCTCGACCCATTCCACCAATGAGAGCAGTTTCTTTCCTGCTTCTCTCCCTGGATCCTTCATGGTTTTGAGCTTCTCTGTCAAATCGCCTCTTGACCTACTCCTTCCCAACGACTCAACTCCTGCTTTTCCAATTTGTCAACATAATTGAAGTTCCTCATCCTTTCTCGTAAATCCTTTCTGCACCCTCTCTAAAGTCTTTCTATCCTTCATAAAGTGTCCAGAAGTGACCACTAGGGGGTGAGATCTTCCAGCTATTCGCGCTGGTGGGACGTTCTAGTCCCGCCGTTGACGTACCCCTGCCCCTGGTTTCCCGGCGGCATGGGGTGGATTCCATGGGAACCCCCATTGACAGTGGCGGGACCAGAATATCCCGGTGCCAGCCAATGGCAGGCTGCCTCCAGCCGCCGGGAAACATGCCGTGGGAGGGCAGAGAATCTCGGCAAATGTTCCAGCTGAGGCCTAACCAGTGTTCAATGAAGATTCATCATAGTTTCCTTACGTTCGGTTTTTCTAGGCCTCTATTGATAAAGCCCAGGGTCCTGATGCCTTCTGAACCCCGTTTTTAACCTTCATTCCACCTTCAATGATTTGTGCACATATACTCTTAGACCCCTCTGCCCTTTCAGAATTATCCTCTGTATTTTATTCTGGGCTTGATTCTCCAGTCCCCCAGCCGTGTGTTTCTTGGCAGTGTGCCATTCACTGGCAGCAGGAGTCTCTACTCCCGCCGCTTGCAAATGGGATTTCCCATTGAAGACACCACATGCTGTCAGGAAACCTGTAAGCGGGGTGGGGGGGGGGGGGGGGGGGGGGGGGCGCTGCCGACGGGTACAGCGAATCCCAAAGGCCGGAGAATTCCGACCTCTGTCTCTCCTCATTCTTCCGAGCAAGATGATCACTTTTCACCTCTTTGGCTGTCCTTAACCTCTGGTCTCCTCCTCACAGTTCACAATACTTCCAAGATTTGGGTCATCTGCAAATTTGGAAATTACTTGCATTGGTATAGCACCTGTCATTGTCCACAAGACGTCCCAAAGCACTATGCAACCACTGAAGTATTTTTGAAGTTTAGTCGTTTTTGTAATGTGTGAAATGTGGCAGTCAATTTGCGCACACCAAGCTCCCACACACAAGAACATGGTAATGACCAGATACTGCACTGAAGTGTTAACTCCGATTTTCTACAGACATCTCTAGAGTGGGGGCTTGGACATAAAACCTTCTGGTACATAGGTGAGAGCGCTACCGTTCTCAGAGGCCAGTGGCGTACTTTTCTTAGAGGCGAGAGCACTACCTTTCTCAGAGGTGGGTCACTACCTTTCTCAGAGGCGAGAAAATGAAAATCACTTATTGTCACAAGTAGGCTTCAATGAAGTTACTGTGAAAAGCCCTTAGTCGCCACATTCCAGCACCTGTTCGGGGAGGCTGGTACGGGCTGGTACGGGAATTGAACCGTGCTGCTGGCCTGCCTGGGTCTGCTTTAAAAGCCAGCCATTTGGCCCAGTGTGCTAAACCAGCCCCTAAGAGAGAGGTCCCTTACTCAGAGGTGGGGGGGGGGGTCCTTTCTCCGAGGTGAAAGTGCTACCTTTCTCAGAGGTGAGAGGGGTCCCTTTCTCAGAGGTGAGAGGGGTCCCTTTCTCAGAGGTGAGAGGGGTCCCTTTTTCAGAGGTGAGAGGGATCCCTTTCTCAGAGGTGAGAGGGGTCCCTTTCTCAGAGGTGAGAGGGGGTCCTTTCTCAGAGGTGAGAGGGGTCCCTTTCTCAGAGGTGAGAGGGGGTCCTTTCTCAGAGGTGAGAGGGGTCCCTTTTTCAGAGGTGAGAGGGATCCCTTTCTCAGAGGTGAGAGCATTACCTTTCACAGAAGCGAGTGCCCTACCTTTCTTATAGGTGAGAGTGCTCCTTTCTCAGAGCTGAGAGGGGTACGTTTCTCAGAGGATAGAGGTGTACCTCTCTCAGAAAAACAGCATAGGGAGAGGAGAGACAGCATGGGGAGAGGAGAGACAGCATGGGGAGTGGAGAGACAGCATGGGGAGAGAAGAGACAGTATGGGGAGTGGAGAGACAGCATGGGGAGAGGAGAGACAGCATGGAGAGAGGAGAGACAGTATGGGGAGAGGAGAGACAGTATGGGGACAGGAGAGACAGTATGCAAAGAGGAGAGACTGCATGGGGAGAGGAGAAACAATGTGGGGAGAGGAGAGACAGCATAGGGAGAGAAGAGACAGCATGGGGAGAGGAGAGACAGTATGGGGAGAGGAAAGACAGTATGGGGAGAGGAGAGACAGTATGCAAAGAGGAGAGACTGCATGGGGAGAGGAGAAACAACGTGGGGAGAGGAGGGACAGCATAGGGAGAGGAGAAACAGCATGGGGAGGGGAAGACAGCACGGGGAGAGGAGAGACTGCATGGAGAGAGGAGAGACAGCATGGGGAGAGGAGAAATAGCATGGAGAGAGGAGAGACAGCATGGGGAGAGGGAGACAGCGTGGGGAGAGGAAAGACAGCATGGGGAGAGGAGAGACAGCATGGGGAGAGGGGAGACAGCATGGGGAGAGGAGAGACAGCGTGGGGAGAGGAAAGACAGCATGAAGACAGGAGAGACAGCACGGGGAGAGGAGAGACAGCATGGGGAGAGGACAGACAGCATGGGGAGAGGAGAGACAGTATGGGGAGTCAAGAGACAGCATGGGGAGAGGAGAGACAGTATGGGGAGTGGCGAGACAGCATGGGGAGAGGAGAGACAGTATGGGGAGTGGAGAGACAGCATGTAGAGAGGAGAGACAGCATGGGGAGAGGAGAGACAGTATGGGGAGAGGAGAGACAGGGGAGAGGAGAGACTGTATGCAAAGAGGAGAGACTGCATGGGGAGAGGAGAAACGATGTGGGGAGAGGAGAGACAGCATAGGGAGAGACAGTATGGGGAGACGAGAGACAGTATGCAAAGAGGAGAGACAGCATGGGGAGAGGGGAAACAGCATGCGGAGAGGAGAGACAGCATAGGGAGAGGAGAGACAGTATGGGGAGAGGAAAGACAGTATGCAAAGAGGAAAGACTGCATGAGGATAGGAGAAACAACGTGGGGAGAGGAGGGACAGCATAGGGAGAGGAGAAACAGCATGGGGAGGGGAAGACAGCACGGGGAGAGGAGAGACTGCATGGGGAGAGGAGAGACAGCATGGGGAGAGGGAGACAGCGTGGGGAGAGGAAAGACAGCATAGGGAGAGGAGAGACAGCATGGGGAGAGGGAGACAGCGTGGGGAGAGGAAAGACTGCATGGGGAGTGGAGAGACAGCATAGGGAGAGGAGAGACAGTATGGGGAGAGGAAAGACTGTAAGCAAAGAGGAGAGACTGCATGAGGAGAGGAGAAACAACGTGGGGAGAGGGACAGCATAGGGAGAGGAGAAACAGCATGGGGAGGGGAAGATAGCACGGGGAGAGGAGAGACAGCATAGGGAGAGACAGCATGGGGAGAGGAGAAACAACGTGGGGAGAGGAGGGACAGCATAGGGAGAGGAGAAACAGCATGGGGAGGGGAAGACAGCACGGGGAGAGGAGAGACTGCATGGGGAGAGGAGAGACAGCGTGGGGAGAGGAAAGACAGCATGGGGAGAGGAGAGACAGCATGGGGAGAGGGGAGACAGCATGGGGAGAGGAGAGACAGCGTGGGGAGAGGAAAGACAGCATGAAGACAGGAGAGACAGCACGGGGAGAGGAGAGACAGCATGGGGAGAGGACAGACAGCATGGGGAGAGGAGAGACAGTATGGGGAGTCAAGAGACAGCATGGGGAGAGGAGAGACAGTATGGGGAGTGGTGAGACAGCATGGGGAGAGGAGAGACAGTATGGGGAGTGGAGAGACAGCATGTAGAGAGGAGAGACAGCATGGGGAGAGGAGAGACAGTATGGGGAGTGGAGAGACAGCATGTAGAGAGGAGAGACAGCATGGGGAGAGGAGAGACAGTATGGGGAGTCAAGAGACAGCATGGGGAGAGGAGAGACAGTATGGGGAGTGGTGAGACAGCATGGGGAGAGGAGAGACAGTATGGGGAGTGGAGAGACAGCATGGGGAGAGGAGAGACAGCATGGGGAGAGGAGAGACAGTATGGGGAGAGGGGAGACAGGGGAGAGGAGAGACTGTATGCAAAGAGGAGAGACTGCATGGGGAGAGGAGAAACGATGTGGGGAGAGGAGAGACAGCATAGGGAGAGACAGTATGGGGAGAGGAGAGACAGTATGCAAAGAGGAGAGACAGCATGGGGAGAGGGGAAACAGCATGCGGAGAGGAGAGACAGCATAGGGAGAGGAGAGACAGTATGGGGAGAGGAAAGACAGTATGCAAAGAGGAAAGACTGCATGAGGATAGGAGAAACAACGTGGGGAGAGGGAGACAGCGTGGGGAGAGGAAAGACAGCATAGGGAGAGGAGAGACAGCATGGGGAGAGGGAGACAGCGTGGGGAGAGGAAAGACTGCATGGGGAGTGGAGAGACAGCATGTAGAGAGGAGAGACAGCATGGGGAGAGGAGAGACAGTATGGGGAGAGGAGAGACAGGGGAGAGGAGAGACTGTATGCAAAGAGGAGAGACTGCATGGGGAGAGGAGAAACGATGTGGGGAGAGGAGAGACAGCATAGGGAGAGACAGTATGGGGAGAGGAGAGACAGTATGCAAAGAGGAGAGACAGCATGGGGAGAGGGGAAACAGCATGCGGAGAGGAGAGACAGCATAGGGAGAGGAGAGACAGTATGGGGAGAGGAAAGACAGTATGCAAAGAGGAAAGACTGCATGAGGATAGGAGAAACAACGTGGGGAGAGGAGGGACAGCATAGGGAGAGGAGAAACAGCATGGGGAGGGGAAGACAGCACGGGGAGAGGAGAGACTGCATGGGGAGAGGAGAGACAGCATGGGGAGAGGGAGACAGCGTGGGGAGAGGAAAGACAGCATAGGGAGAGGAGAGACAGCATGGGGAGAGGGAGACAGCGTGGGGAGAGGAAAGACTGCATGGGGAGTGGAGAGACAGCATAGGGAGAGGAGAGACAGTATGGGGAGAGGAAAGACTGTAAGCAAAGAGGAGAGACTGCATGAGGAGAGGAGAAACAACGTGGGGAGAGGGACAGCATAGGGAGAGGAGAAACAGCATGGGGAGGGGAAGATAGCACGGGGAGAGGAGAGACAGCATAGGGAGAGACAGCATGGGGAGAGGAGAAACAACGTGGGGAGAGGAGGGACAGCATAGGGAGAGGAGAAACAGCATGGGGAGGGGAAGACAGCACGGGGAGAGGAGAGACTGCATGGGGAGAGGAGAGACAGCGTGGGGAGAGGAAAGACAGCATGGGGAGAGGAGAGACAGCATGGGGAGAGGGGAGACAGCATGGGGAGAGGAGAGACAGCGTGGGGAGAGGAAAGACAGCATGAAGACAGGAGAGACAGCACGGGGAGAGGAGAGACAGCATGGGGAGAGGACAGACAGCATGGGGAGAGGAGAGACAGTATGGGGAGTCAAGAGACAGCATGGGGAGAGGAGAGACAGTATGGGGAGTGGTGAGACAGCATGGGGAGAGGAGAGACAGTATGGGGAGTGGAGAGACAGCATGTAGAGAGGAGAGACAGCATGGGGAGAGGAGAGACAGTATGGGGAGTGGAGAGACAGCATGTAGAGAGGAGAGACAGCATGGGGAGAGGAGAGACAGTATGGGGAGTCAAGAGACAGCATGGGGAGAGGAGAGACAGTATGGGGAGTGGTGAGACAGCATGGGGATAGGAGAGACAGTATGGGGAGTGGAGAGACAGCATGGGGAGAGGAGAGACAGCATGGGGAGAGGAGAGACAGTATGGGGAGAGGGGAGACAGGGGAGAGGAGAGACTGTATGCAAAGAGGAGAGACTGCATGGGGAGAGGAGAAACGATGTGGGGAGAGGAGAGACAGCATAGGGAGAGACAGTATGGGGAGAGGAGAGACAGTATGCAAAGAGGAGAGACAGCATGGGGAGAGGGGAAACAGCATGCGGAGAGGAGAGACAGCATAGGGAGAGGAGAGACAGTATGGGGAGAGGAAAGACAGTATGCAAAGAGGAAAGACTGCATGAGGATAGGAGAAACAACGTGGGGAGAGGGAGACAGCGTGGGGAGAGGAAAGACAGCATAGGGAGAGGAGAGACAGCATGGGGAGAGGGAGACAGCGTGGGGAGAGGAAAGACTGCATGGGGAGTGGAGAGACAGCATAGGGAGAGGAGAGACAGTATGGGGAGAGGAAAGACTGTAAGCAAAGAGGAGAGACTGCATGAGGAGAGGAGAAACAACGTGGGGAGAGGGACAGCATAGGGAGAGGAGAAACAGCATGGGGAGGGGAAGATAGCACGGGGAGAGGAGAGACAGCATAGGGAGAGACAGCATGGGGAGAGGAGAAACAACGTGGGGAGAGGAGGGACAGCATAGGGAGAGGAGAAACAGCATGGGGAGGGGAAGACAGCACGGGGAGAGGAGAGACTGCATGGGGCGAGGAGAGACAGCATGGGGAGAGGAGAAATAGCATGGGGAGAGGAGAGACAGCATGGGAAGAGGGAGACAGCGTGGGGAGAGGAAAGACAGCATAGGGAGAGGAGAGACAGCATGGGGAGAGGGAGACAGTGTGGGGAGAGGAAAGACAGCATGGAGACAGGAGAGACAGCATCGGGAGAGGAGAGACAGCATGGGGAGAGGAGAGACAGCATGGGGAGAGAGAGACAGCATGGGGAGAGGAGAGACAATATGGGGAGAGGAGAGACAGCATGGGGCGAGGAGAGACAGCATGGGGAGAGGCGAGACAGCATGGGGAGAGGAAAGACAGCATGGGGAGAGGAGAGACAGCTCGGGGAGAGGAGTGACGGCATGGGGAGAGGAGAAACAGCATGGGGAGAGGAATGACAGCATGAGGAGAGGAGTGAAAGCATGAGGAGAGGAGAGACAGCATGGGGAGAGGAGAGACAGCATGGGGCATGGGGAGAGGAGAGACAGCATGGGGAGAGGAGAGACAGCATGGGGGGAGGAAAGACAGCATGGGGAGAGGAAAGACAGCATGGGGAGAGGAGAGACAGCATGGGGGAGGAAAGACAGCATGGGGAGAGGAGAGACAGCATGGGGAGAGGAGAGACAGCATGGGGGGAGGAAATACAGCCTGGGGAGAGGAAAAACAGCATGAGGAGAGGAAAGACAGCATGTGGAGAGGAAAGACAGCATGGGGAGAGGAGAGACAGCTTGGGGAGAGGAGTGACAGCATGGGGAGAGGAGAGACAACATGGGAAGAGGAGTGACAGCATGGGGAGAGGAGTGACAGCATGGGGAGAGGAGAAATAGCATGGGGAGAGGAAAGACAGCATGAGGAGAGGAGTGACAGCATGGGGAGAGGAAAGACAGCATGTGGAGAGGAGAGACAGCATGGGGAGAGGAAAGACAGCATGGGGAGAGGAGAGACAGCATGGGGCGAGGAGAGGCAGCATGGGGAGAGGAAAGACAGCATGGGGAGAGGAGAGACAGCATGAGGAGAGGAGTGACAGCATGGGGAGAGGAAAGACAGCATGGGGAGAGGAGAGACAGCATGAGGAGAGGAGTGACAGCATGGGGAGAGGAAAGACAGCATGGGGAGAGGAGAGACAGCATGGGGAGAGGAAAGACAGCATGGGGAGAGGATTGATAGCATGGGGAGAGGAGACAGCTTGGGGAGAGGAGAGGCATCATGGGGAGAGGAAAGACAGCATGGGGAGAGGAGAGACAGCATGGGGAGTGGAAAGACAGCATGAAGAGAGGAGTGACAGCATGGGGAGAGGAAAGACAGCATGGGGAGAGGAAAGACAGCATGGGGAGAGGAGAGACAGCATGGGGAGAGGAGAGACAGCATGGGTAGAGGAAAGACAGCATGGGGAGAGGAGAGACAGCTTGGGGAGAAGAGAGACAGCATGGGGAGAGGAGACAGCTTGGGGAGAAGAGAGACAGCATGGGGAGAGGAGACAGCTTGGGGAGAAGAGAGACAGCATGGGGAGAGGAAAGACAGCATGGGGAGAGGAGAGACAGCATGGGGAGAGGAAAGACAGCATGGGGAGAGGAAAGACAGCATGGGGAGAGGAGAGACAGCATGGGGAGAGGAGAGACAGCATGGGGAGAGGAAAGACAGCATGGGGAGAGGTGTGATAGCATGGGGAGAGGAGACAGCTTGGGGAGAGGAGAGACAGCATGGGGAGAGGAGAGACAGCATGGGGAGAGCAGAGACAGCATGGGGAGAGGAAAGACAGCATGGGGAGAGGTGTGATAGCATGGGGAGAGGTGTGATAGCATGGGGAGAGGAGACAGCTTGGGGAGAGGAGGGACAGCATGGGGAGAAGAGAGACTGCATGGGGAGGAGAGACAGCATGGGGAGACGAGAGACAGCATGGGCAGAGGAGAGACAGCATGGGGAGAAGAGAGACTGCATGGGCAGAGGAGAGACAGCATGGGGAGAAGAGAGACTGCATGGGCAGAGGAGAGACAGCATGGGGAGAAGAGAGACTGCATGGGCAGAGGAGAGACAGCATGGGGAGAAGAGAGACTGCATGGGCAGAGGAGAGACAGCATGGGGTGAAGAGAGACTGCATGGGCAGAGGAGAGACAGCATGGGGAGAAGAGAGACTGCATGGGCAGAGGAGAGACAGCATGGGGAGAAGAGAGACTGCATGGGCAGAGGAGAGACAGCATGGGGAGAGGAGAGACAGCATGGGGAGAGGAGAGACAGCATGGGGAGAGGAGAGACAGCATGGGGAGAGCAGAGACAGCATGGGCAGAGGAGAGACAGCATGGGGAGAAGAGAGACAGCATGGGGAGAGGAGAGACAGCATGGGGAGAAGAGAGACAGCATGGGGAGAGGAAAGACAGCATGGGGAGAGCAGAGACAGCATGGGGAGAGGAGAGACAGCATGGGGAGAGGAGAGACAGCATGGGGAGAGCAGAGACAGCATGGGGAGAGGAGAGACAGCATGGGGAGAGGAGAGACTGCATGGGGAGAAGAGAGACTGCATGGGCAGAGGAGAGACAGCATGGGGAGAAGAGAGACAGCATGGGGAGAGGAGACAGCTTGGGGAGAAGAGAGACAGCATGGGGAGAGGAGACAGCTTGGGGAGAGGAGAGACAGCATGGGGAGAGGAGAGCCATGCAAAATGGCGCAGACGTCGGCAGGACCAGATAATCTGCCACAGGTGGGGCTTGAAAATCGCATCCGCGGTTCTGCCAAGCACCTTGGAACATTTGACTGCAACAAAGATGCTATATAAATGTAAGTTGTGGTTGTTGAACCATGGGACATTTCCCAGGGATACTGGCAGTATCTAATTTTAGGTGAAAGACTTCAGGCATTTTATATTGCATGAGCTCTCACAGACTGAGTAATGATGGGGAGCAGGAAACCAGACTGAATTCACACACACAGCTCCGGGTGTGAGTGTTCCAGTGCTCTGACTGTAGAACAAACTTTAAATAGCTACAGAGCCTGAAAAACGATCGCACCGTCCACGGTCAGGAGGGACGATATGCATGTTCTCCGTGAGGTCAAGCTGTTTGGACCTGACACCACACACGGACAGGTGCACCATGGAGGAACCGGTGAAATGTGGGAACCAGGGGGAACAGGCTCAAATTCCCATCTGGACGGGACGCCCATCGGCACAGTCACACTGGGGTGAGGTGATTCGCCTTCTCCGAGTGTGGAGAGGGATTCAGTAATCGATCTGACCTGCAGAAGCACAATGGGGAAAAACCAATAAGAAACACTATCTGAGGCACTGAGAAAGGCTGTGACCACAGGCCCGAAATGATATCCCATGTCCTGAATCACCTTACTGAGGTATCCCTGCGATTAGTGAGATGTGCAGTATTTCATCTATCTGGAATGTGGACTGTAGGCTTGTTGGAGCGAGTTGGTACCAGATTATAATTGAGGGGTTGGAAAAGAGATGGAATGTAGGGGTCGTAGCCTCTCATAACACAGATAGCTGAGTGCCAGTATTTGGCTGTGTAGATATTGTGGTATCATTCAGAGGCCTAAAAGCTTCTCTAAATTCACTCAGTCCCAAGTGAGGCTGCCACTTATTGCCTGATCTGCTTTGTTTGTGTCGACAGCACAGACTAACATTCATACCCTGCCAACAATTATTAACGAAACTGCAAAATAATGACCAGATTATTTACTTTTTATGACGTTGATCAGCTCATAGAATAGAACCATGGGAGGGCAGCACGGTGTCGCAGTGGTTAGCACTGCTGCCTCATGGCGCCGAGGTCCCAGGTTCGATCCCGGCTCTGGGTCACTGTCCGTGTGGAGTTTGCACGTTCTCCCCGTGTTTGCGTGGGTTTTGCTCCCACAACCCAAAGATGTGCAGGGTAGTGTCATAATATACATCTATGTATACAATGGAGTGCAGACAGGCAGTGATTGACACACAGGATGACCAGTAAGCACACAGAACAGAGCAGCCAATCACCAGACAGGTCACGACCACTATAAAGCCAGAGGGCACCAGTCTTCCCGCTCTCTCAGGACCCAGCCTCTGAGACAGTCAGAGTTAGTGAGCTGGCCAGTGCAAACACCATGTGGTAGCGAGTAAGTCTGGTTAGGCTAGTATCAGGTCTCCACTCAAGTCAGCATAGTGTCAACCCACAGTTGAACATGTATAATAGTTTAAATAAAATTGTGTTGCATCTTATCAAGTGTTCGAGGTTTGTCTCTCGCTACACTGCATCAAGTGCAGACCACATCGACCCAGCCTACCCAACGCATCATGGTACCAGTGAGTGATGCTGAAAATTGACGGACCTACCTTGAGTGAATTAGCGTTGACCAGCAATCAGACGGACCTACCTTGAGTGAATTATCGTTGACCAGCAAACAGCCATCCGGTGACATGGAAAACGTCCGCCCTCCTCCGCAGCTCCGCATCGCCGGCAACCTCGGTGCAAATTGGAAGATCTTCAAACAAAAGTTCCAACTCTATCTAGAAGCCACCGACCTCGAGGCCGCATCGGACGCCAGGCAGATCGTACTATTCCTCTCCACAGCCGGGGACCACGCCATCCACAACTACAACTCCCTTACATTCGCTGAAGGCGAAGACAAGACAAAATTTAAAACAGTCCTACTGAAGTTCGACAGCCACTGCGACATTGAGGTGAATGAGAGCTTTGAACGGTACGTTTTCCAGCAGAGGCTTCAGGGTAAGGATGAACCTTTTCAATCCCTTCTGACCCACCTCTGCATCCTCGCGCAGTCATGTAACTATGACTCGACCACTGATTCCATGATCCGGGATCAGATCGTTTTCGGGGTCCACTCCGATTCCCTTCGCCAGCTGCTCCTGAAAGTCAAGCAGCTCACCCTCACCATCGCCATCGAAACGTGCGTTCTCCACGAACATGCTAACAATCGGCACTCCCACATCAGGGCGGCAGAAACGGCAAAGCTAACCTCCCACGAGGCGGAACGGGTGCAGGCCATCGCACAAATGCAGGGCCTAAGTATCGACGAGAGTAGCCATTCTGCGCGCTTTTTCCGGGCCCCTGTGCATGCGCGCCATGACCGAGGGGACGGCGAGACCAACTACCAGACTCCGGAAGTGCGTACGTCGTTCGACCGCACTGCGCATGCATGATGGCGCACAGAACGCGCTGACGTTGGCGTCATGGCGTGTCCGAATTGTGGCTCCGCCCATTTAAAGCAGCAATGTCCGGCAAAATCATGATGGTGTCTACAGTGTGGCAAGCTTGGCCACTATGCAGCCCTTTGCAGATCTGCTCCACTGCCCAGAATCCAGCGATCCCAGCTGCGGCGCAGAAGCGTCCGTTCAATACAGCAGGCCATGCCATACTCCGACCCCGACAGCCCAACAGATCCTGATGCTGCGTGCCTCAAATCTCCATACCGGGTGGGCATCATTACGAAGCATGCGCTGCCTTGCTCCAAGACAGCGAAGCACCTCCCGTACCTCAGCATGGATCCCGACGACGAGTGGTGTGCTGTCCTCACAGTCAACAAGGCTTGCATCCGGTTCAAACTGGACACCGGCGCATCGGCGAACCTCATCTCCAAATCCGATCTCGATACCATCTGTGTCAGACCAAGCTTTGTTCCACCGGCCTACCAGCTCCTTGACTACAATGGCAATGTCATAGCTGCCAGTGGCTCATGGCAACTCGGAGTTTCCAATAAGTCATTTAAAGCGACACTGCGATTTGAGATCGTGGGACCTGACAGAGCACCCCTGCTCGGTGCTCGGGCCTGCAAACTCCTGAACTTGGTTCAGCGGGTCCACACCATGTCATCCTCACAGGCGACGGCCTCACCTGATAAGAACTTCCAGGCTGAAATTGATGACATCATCACACAGTACCACAGCGTGTTCGACGGAATGGGCACACTCCCATACCGATACAAAATCCTGCTCAAAACGAATGCCACCCCTGTGATCCACGCACGATGTCGGGTGCCGGCACCCCTCAAGGACCGCCTCAAACAGCAGTTACAGGACCTCCAGGACCAGGGCATCATATCAAAGGTCACAGAACCCACGGACTGGGTCAGCTCCATGGTCTGCGTCAAGAAGCTGTCAGGGGAGCTTCGAATCTGCATCGACCCCAAGAATTTAAACCGCAACATCATGAGGAAACATTATGCGATACCAAAACGAGAGGAGTTGACCAGCGAGATGGCTCATGCCAAACTCTTTACGAAGCTGGACACCTCCAAGGGGTTCTGGCAAATACAGCTGGATGCATCCAGTCGCAAGATGTGCACATTCAATATCCCGTTCGGTCGCTATTGCTACTACCAGATGCCTTTTGGCATCATCTCTGCCTCAGAGGTATTTCACCACATCATGGAACAGATGATGGAGTGTATCGAGGGGGTGCGCGTATATGTTGACGATGTCATAATCTGGTCCACAACTCCTCAAGAACACATCGATCGCCTCAAGCAGGTATTCCACAGAATCCATGAGCATGGCCTCCGAGTCAACAGAGCCAAGTGCTCGTACGGTCAATCAGAAATCAAATTCCTTGGTGACCACATCTCGCAGCAAGGCGTGCGGCCAGATGCTGACAAGGTCTCGGTAATCAATGCCATGAAGACCCCAGAGGACAAGAAGGCGGTCCTCCGCTTTCTAGGGATGGTCAACTTCCTCGGGAAGTTCATTCCCAACATGGCGGTACACACCACAGCCCTCCGCCATCTCGTCAAAAAGTCGACAGAATTCCAGTGGCTGCCCGCTCATGAGAACAAATGGAGTGAGCTCATGGCAAAACTCACCACAGCCCCGGTTCTGGTGTTCTCCGACCCTACCAAAGAGACCAAAATATCCACTGATGCGAGCCAGGGCGGTATTGGGGCGGTGCTCCTCCAACGGGATGACTCCTCCTCATGGGCCCCAGTTGCGTATGCCTCCAGAGCCATGACGCCCACTGAGCAACGGTACGCTCAGATCGAGAAGGAATGCCTGGGCCTCCTAACGGGAATCGGCAAATTTCACGACTATGTGTATGGCCTCCCAAAACTCGTGGTTGAGACGGACCACAAGCCACTAGTCCACATAATCCAGAAGGATTTGAATGACATGACGCCTCAGTTACAACGAATCCTTCTCAAGCTACGCCGCTATGACTTTGAACTTGTCTACATGCCAGGCAAAGAACTCATTGTTGCAGATGCCCCTTCCAGGTCTATCACCACACCGTGTGAACAAACTGACTTTATCTGCCAAATCGGTGCGCAGGTGCAATTGTGTGCCTCCAACCTTCCATCCTCTGATGAGAGGGTCATCCAAATTCGTGAGGAAACGGCCAAGGATCCTCTGCTACAGCGTGTGATGCAGCACCTCACGAATGGCTGGCAGAAGGGACAGTGTCCCCAGTTTTACAACGTCAAGGACGACCTGACGGTGGTGGACGGCATCCTCATGAAGCTCGATAGGATTGTGATTCCGCAGAGCATGCGAGCTATGGTGCTCGGCCAACTCCATGAGGGTCACCTGGGGGTCAAGAAATGTCGACGCAGAGCTCGAGAGGCAGTCTATTGGCCGGACATCAGCCAGGATGTTGCCAACGCGGTCCTCAACTGCCCCACATGTCAGAGATTTCAGCCAGCTCAACCCAAAGAAACTCTGCAGCAACATGAGATAGTGACCTCCCCATGGTCCAAAGTCGGTGTCGACCTTTTCCACGCCAAGGGGCGTGATTATGTCCTCCTGGTCGACTACTTCTCCAATTACCCAGAAGTGGTGAAACTGTCCGACCTCACGTCGAAGGCGGTGATTAAAGCATGCAAAGAAACGTTTGCCAGACATGGGATACCGCTCACGGTGATGAGTGACAACGGTCCCTGTTTTTACAGCCAGGAATGGTCTGATTTTGCCCGCCTCTACAACTTTCATCACGTAACCACCAGCCCCACTGGCCACAGTCAAACGGGAAGGCCGAAAAAGGGGTCCATGTCGTCAAGAGATTACTATGCAAGGCTGCAGACTCAGGCTTCAACTTCAACCTGGCGCTGCTGGCATACTGAGCATCCCCGCTGTCCACTGGGTTGTCTCCTGCGCAGATGCTCATGAATCGCACTCTGCGAACCACGGTTCCAGCCATCCATGTTCCAGACCTTGACCACCTCACGGTCATACAAAAGATGCAGCAGTCTAGGGCCCAACAGAAATCAGCATACGACGCTCATGCCACGGATCTCCCCGAGCTGATCCCAACTGATCGTGTTCGTGTGCAGCTGCCTGATGACGGCTGCTCCGCCACAGCTGTGGGGGTCAAGCAAGTGGCCCCGAGATCGTTCCTCATCCGCATGGCTGATGGCTCCTTCCTACGACGCAACAGACGGGCGCTGCGCAGAGTTCCATGCCCGCCACCTAACCATGATGTCCTGCCTCACACAATGCCAGTGCAAACACCATGTGGTAGCTAGTAAATCTGGTTAGACTAGTATCAGGTCTCCAGTCAAGTCAGCACAGTGTCAACCCACAGTTGAACAGGTATTTTTTTAAATTAAAAAAAAATAAAATTTAGAGTACCCATTCATTTTTTCCAATTCAGGGGCAATTTAGCATGTCTAATCCACCTACCCTGCACATTTTTGGGTTGTGGGGGCGAAACTCCCGCAAACACGGGGAGAATGTGCAAACTCCACACGGACAGTGACCCAGAGCCGGGATCGAACCTGGGACCTCGGTGCCGTGAGGCACAGTTGAACATGTATAATAGTTTAGATGTTAAATAAAATCGTGTTGCATCTTATCAAGTGTTGAAGGTCTGCCTCTCGCTACACTGCATCAAGTGCAGTCCACATCGACCCAGCCTACCCAACACATCAGGTAGGTGGATTGGTCACGATATATTGCCCCTTCATTGGAAAAAATGAATTGGTTACTCTAAATTTTATATAAAAAAAGAATAGAAGCATGGAATCCCTACAGTGCAGAAGGAGACCTGTCGGCTCATCGAGTCTGCACTGACCTTCTGAAGGAGCACTTAACCTAGGCCCAATTCCCCACCCTATTCCCGTAACCTTACCTAGGGGCAATTTAGCATGGCGAATCCACCTAACCTGCAGAACTATGGACTGTTGGAGGAAACCAGAGCACCCAGAGGAAACCCACGCAGACATGGGGAGAAAGTGCAAACTCCACACAGATAGTCACCCGGGCCGGAATTGAATCCCTGGCGCTGTGAGGCAGCAGTGCTAGCCACTGTGCCACCTTCACTGAGAGATAAACATGGCTCGTCTTTGAAATAGTGCCATGGGATCTTTTACATCCCACCCAAATAGTCAGAAAAGACCTCAGTTTAATGTGCATCCTTTGTCGCTGCTTGAGATGGTGATGATGGGCCTTCCCAGGCTGCTTGGAAGCAGGCTTGACAGAGCTGAGTGGTTTGCTGGGATAGTCCAGAGGGTAGTTCAGAATCAATCACATCGGTGTGGAGCCAGACTCACAAGTAGATCAGACCGGGTAAAGACAGCAGATTTCCTTCTCGAGAGGTCACCAGTTGGGGTTGTAACATTCTGCTAGCTTCACGGTCATTTGCAGAAATATTTAATCCCATGGTGGATTTGAACTCGCATTTCCCTGGATTATGAGTCGGGTAACGTAACTTCAACAATACGGCTTTTTTGCTATGTTTCTGTCAGCTCCATAAAGTAACCATTGTCAAGCAGAGGGGACACATGTTGGAGCAGAGGAACCCCCAGTGCGGTGGGGTGACGGACACGGGTTCAGATTCTCCCCGACTTTGCTTCGCAGTCTCACCAGTTGAGGAGAAGGGAGGTCATTTCCTGCCCCACACACTCAAATCATCACATCATAGAATTTACAATGCAGAAGGAGGTCATTCGGCCCATCGAGTCTGCACTGGCCCTTGGGAAGAGCACCCTACTTAAGCCCACACCCCACCTACCCTTTTTTTGGACACTAAGGGCAATTTATCATGGCCAATCCACCTAACCTGCACATGTTTGCACTGTGGGAGGAAACCGGAGTGCCCGGAGGAATCCCACACAGACACGGGGAGAACGTGCAGACTCCCCATCGACAGTGATCCAAGCCAGGAATCGATCCTGGGACCCTGGAGCTGTGAAGCGACTATGGTATCATGCCGCCCATATGTTGCATAGAAACAGAAAATAGAAGCAGGAGGAGGCCATTCGGCCCTTCGAGCCTGCTTTGCCATTCTTCAAGTTCAATACCTGATCCCCTTTCCATCCCACCATAGCCCTTGATCCCTTTAGCCCCAACAGCTATATCGAATTCCTTGAAACGACACAACGTTTTCGCCTCAACTACTTATGTTGGTGGGGAGCACTGCACTGCTTGTTGAAAAGAGATTTGTCCTTTATAGATTAAGTGTGGATGTAGGGCAGAATTATTTAAGAACAATGTAGCCATGAATTATTAACTGAAGTTTCATATACCTTCCTGGAATATTTGGAATCTGTTAGATTTTAAATGTTTGATAACATGGTGCAACCTGCATTATTCATTCATTACATATGCCTGTATTAAAGATTTAAAATTGCCAGTTCTTCCCCAAGGCTCAATGAGTGCATACACTGCCATGGCCTCATATGCAGTCTGACACACCAAGATGATCCCAAGTTTGGAGAGCAGCTTACACTTTGGGGCAATAGTAGGTGAACCTCAGTGCCTGGATTGGGAAGAGAGGAGAAAGGCAACTGGAATTCTGAATCCTGATATTTTTCCACTTATTCCAGCTTGAGAGTCTGAGGGTGTGTTTCTGTGTTTGCATGTGAGTGCGTGAGTGTTCACATGCCAAGTAAATGGTCATGTATGTGCGAGTATGTGTAAGCAAATGTTTTTGTGTGTGCACGTGTGTCTGTGTGTTTGAGTGCATGCCTGTGCATGTGTGTATGCATCTGATCTCCTGTGTGTGTGACTGTGTGTGTATGAGTGTGTGTGTGAATGCATATGTGTGACTGCATGTGTGTGACTGTGTGTATGTGACTGTGTGTATGGTTATGTGTCTGCATGTGAGTGACTGCGTGTGTGACTGCGTGCATGAGACTGTGTGTGTGTCTGCATGTGTGTGTGTGTGACTGTGTGTGTGTGTGTGTGTGTGTGTCCATTATCTAGGATTTCAATTATCAAGGATTTCAAAGCACAGCATTTGGAAAGCAATGGTGTAATCAGACAAAATCAGCATGGATTTATGAAAGGAAAATCATGCTTGGCAAATCTACTAGAATTCTTTGAAGATGTGACTAGTAGAGTGGACCAGGGAGAACCGGTGGATGTGGTTTATTTAGATTAATACGTAAAGTTAAAGTGCATGGGATTACAGGTAGCGTCTTAGAACATAGAACATACAGTGCAGAAGGAGGCCATTCGGCCCATCGAGTCTGCACCGACCCACTTAAGCCAACACTTTCACCTTATCCCAATAACCCAATAACCCCAACTAAACCTTTTGGGCACTAAGGGGAATTTAACATGGCCAATCCACCTAACCTGTACGTTTTTGGACTGTGGAAGGAAACCGGAGCACCCGGAGGAAACTGACGCAGACACGGGAAGAACGTGCAGACTCCGCACAGACAGTGCCCTAGCAGGGAATTGAACCTGGGACCCTGGTGCTGTGATGCCACAGTGCTAGCCACGTGTGCTACCGTGCCGTCTTGAATGGATAGAAAGCTGGGACAAAATTCTCCGTAATCGGCGCGATGTCCGCCGACCGGCACCAAAAATGGCGCAAATCAGTCCGGCATCGCGTCGCCCCAAAGGTGCGGAATCCTCCGCATCTTGAGTGGCCGCGCCCTAACCTTGAGGGGCTAGGCCCACGCCGGACTGATTTCCGCCCCGCCAGCTGGCGGGAAAGTCCTTTGGTGCCCCGCCAGCTGGCGCGGAAATGACATTGCCGGGCGGCGCATGCACGGGAGCGTTAGCGGCCGCTCACAGCATCCCCGCGCATGCGCAGTGGAGGGGGTCTCTTCCGCCTCTGCCATGGTGGAGACAATGGCGAAGGCGGAAGGAAAAGAGTGCCCCCACGGCACAGGCCCGCCCGCGGATCGGTGGGCCCCGATCGCAGGCCAGGCCACCGTGGGAGCACCCCCCGGGGCCAGATCGCCCCGCGCCCCCTCCAGGACCCCGGAGCCCGCCCGCGCTGCCTTGTCCACGCCAGCGGGACAGGCATTCTAGCAGCGGGACTTCGGCCCATCCGAGCCGGAGAATCGCCGGGGGGGGGGGCCCGCCAACCAGCGCAGCCTGATTCCCGCCCCCGCCGAATCTCCAGTGCCGGAGAATTTGGCAACCGGCTGGGGCGGGATTCACGCCAGCCCCCGGCGATTCTCCGACCCGGCGGGGGATCGGAGAATCTCGCCCCTGGTTAGCAGACAGGAAGCAAAAAGTTGGAATAAATGAGTCTTTTTCTGATTGGCAGGCAGTGACTAGTGGGGTACCGCAGGAATCTGTGCTAGGACCCCAATTGTTCACATTGTATGTTAATGACTTGGATGTGGGAACTAAACGTGTTGGCCGGGATTCTCCGACCCTGCGCCGGGTCGGAGAATCCCCGGGGGAGTCGCGAATCCCGCCCTGCCGCCCCGACGCCGGCTTCCCTATTCTCCGGCGCCGTTTTTTGGGCGCCGGCGGGATTCCCGCGCGCCGGTCGGGGGCCGTTAGCAGCGCTCACCCCCCCGGTGATTCTCCGGGCCCCGATGGACCGAGTGGCCGGCGGGTTTGGCCCAGTCCCGCTGCCGTGATTACTCACCTCACTCACAGCGGGACCTGGAAGGTAAGTGTGCGGGGGCCGTCCTGGGGGGGATCCGACCTCGGGGGGGGGCACAGTGGCCTGGCCCGCGATCGGGGCCTACCGATCGGTGGGCGGATTGGTTCCATGGGGGCCTACTTTACTCAACGCCGGGCCCCTGTAGGGCTCCGCCATATTGCCCGGGGGCCGTCGTGGAGAATGGAACCCCCGCACCTGCGTGGAAATACGCCGGCCGTTCCACGCATGCGCAAACTCGCTGGAGTTAAGGTACCTGGAGGCACATTAGCAACGTCCATCCAGAAAGAGGCCCATGGAGAGGCAACATTGCACCTTGGTCCGAGCACAGGGTGCTCCAGGTTGCGACAAAGGGAACTGCCAGACTGTCTCTGAAGGATCAGGCCTGAAACGACAGGTTCATTATCATCAAGGTTTAACCTGCCCTAACCGGCGGGGGGTCGGAGAATCCCACCCTAAGTGTTGACACCGGGACAGGATTCGTGGACTTCCACGACAGCAAAACTGGCACCACACCTGGACCGATTCAGCGACTGTTGTGCTAGCACCAGCGCCACGTGGAACACAATCGATTCCAATGAGAAACGGTGCCGTATTCGCAAGTTTCGTGACTGACACTCAGGAGGCTGACAAGCTGCAGCCGCATATACTCACTTCAAAGAACAAAGAACAAAGAAAATTACAGCACAGGAACAGGCCCTTCGGCCCTTCCCGCCTGCGCCGATCCAGATCCTTTATCTAAACCTGTCTCCTATTTTCCAAGGATCTACTTCCCTCTGTTCCCCGCCCATTCATATATCTGTCTAGATGCATCTTAAATGATGCTATCGTGCCCGCCTCTACCACCTCCGCTGGCAAAGTGTTCAAGGCACCCACAACCCTCTGCGTAAAAAACTTTCCACGCACATCTCCCTTAAACTTTCCCCCTCTCACCTTGAAATCGTGACCCCTTGTAATTGACACCCCCACTCTTGGAAAAAGCTTGTTGCTATCCATCCTGTCCATACCTCTCATAATTTTGTAGACTTCAATCAGGTCCCCCCTCAACCTCCGTCTTTCCAACGAAAACAATCCTAATCTACTCAACCTATCTTCATAGCTAGCACCCTCCATAGCAGGCAACATCCTGGTGAACCTCCTCTGCACCGTCTCTAAAGCATCCACATCCTTCTGGTAATGTGGCGACCAGAACTGCACGCAGTATTCCAATTGTGGCCTAACCAAAGTCCTATACAACTGGAACATGACCTGCCGACTCTTGTACTCAATACCCCGTCCGATGAAGGCAAGCATGCTCTATGCCTTCTTGACCACTCTATCGACCTGCGTTGCCACCTTCTATGTTGGGTCCCGAATTTTGTTATACTTGGCCTTTCCCCAATTTAGCACTCTTCCTTTCGGACCACTCTCGTCTTTGTGCATGAGTATTCTAAAACTTACGGAATTGTGATCGCTATTCCCAAAGTAAACCAAACCTTCTAAACCAAATTCTATGATAATCTATGAATTCAGGGTACAATGGACCTGAACTCCCAGATCTCTCTGTACATCAATTTTCCCCAGGACTCTTCCATTGACAGTATAGTCCGCTCTTGAATTAGATTTTCCAAAATGCATCACCTCGTATTTGCCTGGATTGAACTCCATCTGCCATTTCTCAGCCCAACTCTCCAATCTATCTATATTTTGCTGTATTCTCTGACAGTCCTCCTTGCTATCTGCAACTCCACCAATCTTAGTATCATCTGCAAACTTGCTAATCAGACCACCTATACCTTCGTCCAGATCATTCATGTATATCACAAACAACAGTGGTCCGAGCATGGATCCCTGTGGAACACCACTAGTCACCTTTCTCCATTTTGAGACACACCCTTCCACCACTACTCTCTGTCTCCTGTTGCCCAGCCAGTTCTTTATCCATCTAGCTAGTACACCATGAACCCCATACGACTTCACTTTTTCCATTAACCTGCCATGGGAAACTTTATCAAACGCCTTACTGAAGTCCATGTATATGACATCTACAGCTGTTCCCTCATCAATTAACTTTGTCACTTCCTCAAAGAATTCTATTAGGTTTGTAAGACATGACCTTCCCTGCACAAAACCATGCTGCCTATCACTGATAAGTCTATTTTCTTCCAAATGTGAATAGATCCTATCCCTCAGTATCTTCTCCAACAGTTTGCCTACCACTGACGTCAAGCTCGCAGGTCTATAATTCCCTGGACTATCCCTGCTAGCCTTCTTAAACAAAGGGACAACATTAGCAATTCTCCAGTCCTCCGGGACCTCACCCGTGCTCTAGGATGTTGCAAAGATATCTGTTAAGGCCCCAGCTATTTTGTCCCTCGCTTCCCTCAGTAACCTGGGATAGATCCCACCCGGACCTGGGGACTTGTCCACCTTAATGCCTTTTAGAATACCCAAAACTTCCCCCTTCCTTATGCCGACTTGACCTAGAGTATTTAAACATCCATCCCTAGCCTCAACATCCGTCATGTCCCTCTCCTTGGTGAATACTGATGCAAAGTACTCATTAAGAATCTCACCCTTTTCCTCTGACTCCACGCATAAATTCCCTCTTTTGTCTTTGAGTGGGCCAATCCTTTCTCTAGTTACCCTCTTGCTCCTTATATGCGAATAAAAGGCTTTGGGATTTTCCTTAACCCTGTTAGCCAAAGATATTTCATGACCCCTTTTAGCCCTCTTTATTGCGCGTTTGAGATTTGTCCTACTTTCCCGATATTCCTCCAAAGCTTCATCAGTTTTAAGTCGCCTAGATCTTATGTATGCTTCCTTTTTCATCTTAGCTAGTCTCACAATTCCACCCGTCATCCATGGTTCCCTAATCTTGCCATTTCTATCCCTCATTTTCACAGGGACATGTCTGTCCTGCACTCTAATCAACCTTTCCTTAAAAGACTCCCACATTTCAAATGTGGATTTACCCTTAAACAGCTGCCCCAATCCACATTCCCTAGCTCCTGCCGAATTTTGTTATACTTGGCCTTTCCCCAATTTAGCACCCTTCCTTTCGGACCACTCTCGTCTTTGTCCATGAGTATTCTAAAACTTACGGAATTGTGATCGCTATTCCCAAAGTAATCACCGACTGAAACTTCAACCACCTGGCTGGGATCATTCCCCAATACCAGGTCCAGTATGGCCCCTTCCCGAGTCAGCTTTGACTCGAAATGTTAGCTCTTTCTCTCCCTACAGTTGCTGCCAGACCTGCTGAGATTTTCCAACATTTTCTCTTTTGGTTTCAGATTCCAGCATCCGCAGTAATTTGCTTTTATCCACACTTCACTCCCCACACACAGCATCCCAGCCAACAGGATGGCAGCAAGACGTGCAGCGCCAAGATTCACAGACGCCGAGCTCGAGACCCTCCTGGACACGGTGGAGGAGAGGCAGGCCACCCTGTACCCCAGCCCGGGAAGGAGGCTGCCAGTCGCCGCCGGTTGCAGTGGCTGGGTGCAGGTGGCAGAGGCAGTGAGTGTCGTGCTGGGTGTTCTGCTATACAGACGAACCAACACGGTTGGAGATGGTACACCTCTGTTTTATTACTGTCATTACCCTTTAACTTGTGGACCTGCCCTAACACTATCTTAGAGAGGCACTCAGCACACAGTGTATGTCTGAGTGGCACGCTGTGAGCTCTGCGCCCTGAGCTGTCTCCTGCTGGAATGAGCGGGAACTGTGGTGTTCCCCATATAGTGCGTGCTCTCTTGCTTGTGATTGGCTGTGATGTTGTGTGTGTTGATTGGTCCGTTGATCTGTCCATCAGTGTGTGTGTGTGGTTGCACCATGATGTTTATCTGAATATCATGACAGTGAGCGCCGCCAGCAACACCATCTGCACCAGTCTGCAGAGCAGACAGAAACTGCACAACCTCCTCAGGCAGCATTGTACCCCAGGCAGCAACCTCCATCCCACACACCCGTAACCCCCCCCCACCCACCGACCTAGAGGACGGTCGAACCCCCACCCTGCATCACATGCCGGCACCCATACCGGCCGCCATGGCCAGGTGTCCTGGCCACTGAAGCTGCCAACTACCCACCCCTTGGGCTGCATGTGTTGGTCTGTTTCTGCCCCACAGGAGGAGCCTCCTCACCGTGGCTGAACAAAGAACCCTGGACATGGTTGGCGGACCGGAGGAAGGGGAAGTCGCCAGGGTGGAGAATGGCCGCTGGCGAGGAAGTGATGCCCTTCTGAGTTGTGGTTCCTCGTGCCACATGTCGACCCCCACACCACCCTCACCCCCAAACCATCCTCACCCCCACACTGTCCTCACCCCCACTGTCCTCACCCCCAAACCATCCTCATCCCCAAACCTTCCTCACCCCCACACTGTCCTCACCCCCACTGTCCTCACCCCCACTGTCCTCACCCCCAAACCTTCCTCACCCCCAAACCATCCTCACCCCCACACCACCCTCACCCCCAAACCATCCTCACCCCCACACCACCCTCACCCCCAAACCTTCCTCACCCCCAAACCATCCTCACCCCCAAACCATCCTCACCCCCACACTGTCCTCACCCCCACTGTCCTCACCCCCAAACCTTCCTCACCCCCACACCACCCTCACCCCCACACTGTCCTCACCCCCACTGTCCTCACCCCCAAACCATCCTCACCCCCAAACCATCCTCAACCCCACACTGTCCTCACCCCCACTGTCCTCACCCCCAAACCATCCTCACCCCCACACCACCCTCACCCCCACACTGTCCTCACCCCCACTGTCCTCACCCCCAAACCATCCTCACCCCCAAACCATCCTCAACCCCACACCACCCTCACCCCCACACCACCCTCACCCCCACACTGTCCTCACCCCCACTGTCCTCACCCCCAAACCTTCCTCACCCCCACACCACCCTCACCCCCAAACCTGCCGCACCCCCACACTGTCCTCACCCCCACACTGGCCTCACGCAACACGGTCCTCACCCCAAACCATCCTCAACCCCCCTCCCCCCAACACTGTCCTCACCCCCAAACCTCCTCAACCCCCACCCCCTCACCCCAAACCGTCCGTCACCCACACACGGTCCTCACCCCCACACTGTCCTCACTCCAACACTGTCCTCACCCCCAAACCATCCTCACCCCCACACCACCCTCACGCCCAAACCATCCCCACCCCAAACCACCCTCACCCCCAAACCATCCCCACCCCCAAACCACCCTCACCCCCAAACCATCCTCACCCCCACACTGTCCTCACCCCAACTCTGTCCTCACTCCAACACTGTCCTCACCCTCACACTGTCCTCACTCCAACACTGTCCTCACCCCCAAACCATCCTCACTCCCACACCACCCTCACGCCCAAACCATCCCCACCCCCAAACCACCCTCACCCCTAAACCATCCCCACCCCCAAACCACCCTCACCCCTAAACCATCCTCAGCCCCACACTGTCCTCACCCCAACTCTGTACTCACTCCAACACTGTCCTCACCCCCACTGTCCTCACCCCCACTGTCCTCACCCCCAAACCTTCCTCACCCCCACACCACCCTCACCCCCAAACCTTCCTCACCCCACACCACCCTCACCCCCAAACCATCCTCACTCCCACACCACCCTCACGCCCAAACCATCCCCACCCCCAAACCACCCTCACCCCCAAACCATCCTCACTCCCACACCACCCTCACGCCCAAACCATCCCCACCCCCAAACCACCTTCACCCCTAAACCATCCTCAGCCCCACACTGTCCTCACCCCAACGCTGTCCTCACCCCCACACTGTCCTCACACCCACACCAACCTCACCCCCACACTGTCCTCACCTCCACATTGTCATCACCCCACACTGCCCTCACCCCCACAACAACCTCACCCCCACACTGTCCTCACCCCACACTGTCCCCACCCCTACACTGTCCCCACCCCCACACTGCCCTCACCCCCACACTGTCCCCACCCCCACAACAACCTCACCCCCACTGTCCTCAGCCCCACACTGTCCTCACCCCAACTCTGTCCTCACCCCCACACTGTCCTCACACCCACACCAACC
This sequence comes from Scyliorhinus torazame, assembly GCF_047496885.1. NCBI lineage: Eukaryota > Metazoa > Chordata > Chondrichthyes > Carcharhiniformes > Scyliorhinidae > Scyliorhinus > Scyliorhinus torazame. The sequence goes on from NC_092719.1 coordinate 115,284,999, forward strand.
TCACCCCCACACTGTCCTCACCTCCACATTGTCATCACCCCACACTGCCCTCACCCCCACAACAACCTCACCCCCACTGTCCTCACCCCCACACTGTCCTCACCCCACACTGTCATCACCCCTACTCTGTCCCCACCCCCACACTGCCCTCACCCCCACACTGTCCCCACCCCCACACTGTCCTCACCCCACACTGTCCTCACCCCACACTGTCCTCTCTCCACCACCCTCACCATCACCCCCACACTGTCCTCACCCCCACACTGTCCTCACCCCCACACTGTCCCCATCCCCACACTGTCCTCACCCCCACACTGTCCTCACCCCGCACTGTCCTCACTCCACCACCCTCACCATCACCCCCACACTGTCCTCACCCCCACACTGTCCCCACCCCCACACTGTCCTCATCCCACTACCCTCACCATCACCCCCACACTGTCCTCACCCCCACACTGTCCCCACCCCACACTGTCCCCACCCCACACTGTCCCCACCCCCACACTGTCCACACCGCACCACCCTCACCCCCACACTGTCCTCACCCCCACACTGTCCTCACCCCACCACCCTCACCCTCACCCCCACACTGTCCTCACCCCCACACTGTCCTCACCCCCAAACCTTCCTCACCCCACACCACCCTCACCCCCAAACCATCCCCACCCCCAAACCACCCTCACCCCAAAACCATCCTCACCCCCACACTGTCCTCACCCCCACACTGTCCTCACCCCACCACCCTCACCCTCACCCCCACACTGTCCTCACTCCCACTGTCCTCACCCCCAAACATTCCTCACTCCCACACCACCCTCATGCCCAAACCATCCCCACCCCCAAACCACCCTCACCCCTAAACCATCCTCAGCCCCACACTGTCCTCACCCCAACTCTGTCCTCACTCCAACTCTGTCCTCACCCCAACTCTGTCCTCACCCCCACACCAACCTCACCCCCACACTGTCCTCACCCCCACACTGTCCTCACACCCACACCAACCTCACCCCCACACTGTCCTCACACCCACACCGAACTCACCCCCACACTGTCCTCACACCCACACCAACCTCACCCCCACACTGCCCTCACCCCCACAACAACCTCACCCCCACACTGTCCCCACCCCCACACTGTCCTCACCCCACACTGTCCCCACCCCCACACTGTCCCCACCCCCACACTGTCCCCACCCCCACACTGCCCTCACCCCAACACTGTCCCCACCCCCACACTGTCCCCACCCCCACACTGTCCTCACCCCACACTGTCCTCTCCCCACACTGTCCTCACTCCACCACCCTCACCATCACCCCCACACTGTCCTCACCCCCACACTGTCCTCACCCCCACACTGTCCTCACTCCACCACCCTCACCATCACCCCCACACTGTCCTCACCCCCACACTGTCCCCACCCCCACACTGTCCTCACCCCACTACCCTCACCATCACCCCCACAATGTCCTCACCCCCACACTGTCCCCACCCCACACTTTCCCCACCCCCACACTGTCCCCACCCCCACACTGTCCTCACCGCACCACCCTCACCCCCACACTGTCCTCACCCCCACACTGTCCTCACCCCCACACTGTCCTCACCCCCCCAATGTCCTCACCCCCACAGTGTCCTCAACCCACACTGTCCCCACCCCCACACTGTCCTCACCCCCACAATGTCCTCACCCCCACACTGTCCTCACACCCCACACTGTCCCCACCCCCACAATGTCCCCACCCCCACATTGTCCCCACCCCCACACTGTCCCCACCCCACATTGTCCCCACCCCCACAATGTCCCCACCCTCACACTGTTCTCACCCCCACACTGTCCCCACCCCACACTGCCCTCACCCCCACACTGTCCCCACCCCCACATTGTCCCCACCCCCACACTGTCCCCACCCCCACACTGTCCCCACCCCCACACTGTCCCAACCCCCACACTGTTCTCACCCCCAAACCACTCTCACCCCCAAATCACCCTCACCCCCACACTGTCCTCATCCCCATACTACTCTCACCCCCACACTACCCTCACCCTCACCCCCACACCATCCCCACCCCCACTCTGTCCCCACCCCCACACTGTCCCCACCCCCACATTGTCCTCACCGCACCACCCTCACCCCCACACTGTCCTCACCCCCACACTGTCCTCACCCCATCACCCTCACCCTCATCCCCACACTGTCCTCACCCCCACACTGTCCCCACCCCCACACTGTCCTCACCCCCACAATGTCCTCACCCCCACACTGTCCTCACCCCACGCTGTCCCCACCCCCACACTGTCCTCACCCTCACAATGTCCCCACCCCCACAATGTCCCCACCCCCACATTGTCCCCACAATGTCCTCACCCCCACACTGTCCTCACACCCCACACTGTCCCCACCCCCACAATGTCCCCACCCCCACATTGCCCCCACAATGTCCCCACCCCCACACTGTCCCCACCCCCACAATGTCCCCACCCCCACACTGTTCTCACCCCCACACTGTCCCCACCCCACACTGCCCTCACCCCCACACTGTCCCCACCCCCACACTGTCCCCACCCCCACACTGTCCCCACCCCACGCTGCCCTCACCCCCACACTGTCCCCACCCCCACACTGTTCTCACCCCCACACTGTCCTCACCCCCAAACCACTCTCACCCCCACACCACCCTCACCCCCACACTGTCCTCACCCCCATCCCATTCTCACCCCCACACCAACCTCACCCTCACCCCCACACCATCCCCACCCCCACACTGTCCTCACTCCCACACTGTCCTCACCACCACACTTTCCCCACCCCCACACTGTCCCCACCCCCACACTGTCCCCACCCCACACTGTCCCCACCCCCAAACCATCCTCACCCCCTCACTGTCCTCACCCCCAATCCATCCTCACCCCCACACTGTCCTCACCCCCACACTGTCCCCACCCCCACACTGTACTCACCCCCAAACCACTCTCACCCTCACCCCACCCTCACCTCCTCACCACCTCCACATCACCCTCACCCCCACACTGTCCTCACCCCCACAGCCCCCTCACCCCCAAACCATCCTCACCCCCACTTTGTCCTCACCCCCACACCACCTTCACCCTCGCCCCACCCTCACCTCCACACCACCCTCACCCTCATCTCACCCTCACCCCCAAACCATCGTCACCCCCACACTGTCCTCACCCCCACAGCCCCCTCACCCCCAAACCATCCTCACCCCCACATTGTCCTCACCCCCACACCACCTTCACCCTCACCCCACCCTCACCTCCACACCACCCTCACCCTCACCTCACCCCCAAAACATCGTCACCCCCACACTGTCCTCACCCCCACATTGTACCCACCCCAACACTGTCATCATCCCCACACGGTACCCACCCCACACTGTCCCCTTCCCACACTGTCCCCACCCCCACACTGTCCTCACCCCCACACTGTCGTCATCCCCACACGGTACCCACCCCACACTGTCCTCGCCCCCACACTGTCCTCACCCCCACACTGTCCCCACCCCCACTCTGTCCTCACCCCCACACTGTCCTCACCCCCACACTGTCCCCACCCCCACATTGCCCTCACCTCACCACCCTCACCATCACCCCCAAACCATCATCACCCCCACACTGTCCCCACCCCCACAGCCCCCTCACCCTCAAACCATCCTCACCCCCACACTGTCCTCACCCCCACACTGCCCTCACCCCCACACCACCTTCACCCTCACCCCACCCTCACCTCCACATCACCCTCACCTCCACCCTCACCACCCGTATTACCCCCTGGCCCGCGGATTAATCATGAGCCTTGTCTTGTGTCTTGCAGGACCGGCTGGTGATGGGCGGTCCATCTGGTGCGCCCGCTCCCAGCCAGTGACACAGCCTGAACCACCCTGTCTGCTGACCACCGACGAGGACAGTAGCACGATGGCAGCCCTCGACAAGAGACCCATGACACCCCGGAGCTCGAGTCCGGGAATCACACGGATTTCCCGTCACAGTTCTCTCCAACACCCTCCACCATCCCAGAGACACTCACCTCGGTTGGGCATGTTAGTGAAGAGGCTCCTGGGACACCCCTTGGTGCGCACCAGACATGTGCTGCGGCAGATCAGGTGGAGGCAGGAACACCCAGGGGGGTGGACGGTCGGAGGGCAGGCTGACCCCAGGGTCTGGCTGCTGTTCAGATGGGTTTCGGGCTTCTGGAAAGGACAGTCCCATCGATTGTGAAGATACAGTCGCAGAGCCAGGGTCTACATGAGGGGTTGGCAACGAGCATCCAGCACCTGCGGGTGCAGTTGGTGGAGTCGTGCCGTGTGCAGCAGCAGTAGGTGGTGCCAACAGCGCGTGCCCCCAGGCCAACACTGCACGGGTGGCATCTGCGGTGGAGGCATTGGGGTGGCGGTTGCGGCAGTGGATCAGCATGTCCAAGGCCTGGGGCACTCTGTGCAGGCGCTGGCCGAGGCCCAGGGCAGGGTTGCCTTCTCACAGGTGACCATTTCCCAGGGCCACCTGGACATTGCAGCGGCGCTCCTGAGCGTGGCCCAGTCACAGCAGGCCATGGCTGGGAACGTTGGTGGCATTGCCCAGGCGCTGACTGATGTGGCGCAGACACAGAGGGAGGTCTAGTCCGGGAGGGAGGTGGCCCAGTCCCAGGGGGAGATGGTGCAGTCGCTGGCTGATGTGACACAGACCCTCAGGGTGGTGGCACAGCTGCATTGTAATGTGGCGTAGTCCCAGATGGAGATAGTTCACTCCCTGTGCTCCATGCCGTGATCCTGTGGACCCAGGTTGAGACCAGAGCGGGCCTCCAGTGCTGGCAACGCCAGGTGGCAGGGAGCCTCAGGGGTTAGCTCCGCTCGCACCCCCGTCCCATGGAGTGGCCTGGGGGCCATCGGGCATCCCGAGCGAGGAGGAGGTGATGGGGCCCGTGCCAGTGACTTGTGCAGGGGAGGTGCCAGAACACCACTGCACCTCAGACTCACCACCTCCTGTCTCTAGTGCATCTTGTGGGCAGCGGGAAGAACAGGGCGGCACCACACCACCCATCCAGGCCCGGTCGCCCGAGAAGACAGCTGCCAACGGGGACCCAGGTCACAGGGCGGGAATCGTAGCAGGCCGTCTCCACTCCTGATGTATCGTCTGGGGATCCCCATACCACTTTCACCCCCACACTACCCTCACCCTCACCCCCACACCATCCCCACCCCCACACTGTCCCCACCCCCACACTGGCCCCACCCCCACACTACCCTCACCCCAACACTGTCCCCACCCCCATACTGTCCCCACCCCCACACTGTCCTCACCGCACCACCCTCACCCCCACACTGTCCTCAACCCACAATGTCCTCACCCCCACAATGTCCTCACCCCCACACTGTCCTCACCCCCACAATGTCCTCACCCCCACACTGTCCTCACACCCCACACTGTCCCCACCCCCACAATGTCCCCACCCCCACATTGTTCCCACCCCCACACTGTCCCCACCCCACATTGTCCCCACCCCCACAATGTCCCCACCCCCACACTGTTCTCACCCCCACACTGTCCCCACCCCACACTGCCCTCACCCCCACACTGTCCCCACCCCGACATTGTCCCCACCCCCACACTGTCCCCACCCCCACACTGTCCCAACCCCCACACTGTCCTCACCCCCACACTGTCCTCACCCCCAAACCACTCTCACCCCCAAATCACCCTCACCCCCACACTGTCCTCATCCCCATACCACTCTCACCCCCACACTACCCTCACCCTCACCCCCACACCATCCCCACCCCCACACTGTCCCCACCCCCACATTGTCATCACCGCACCACCCTCACCCCCACACTGTCCTCACCCCCACACTGTCCTCACCCCACCACCCTCACCCTCACCCCCACACTGTCCTCACCCCCACACTGTCCTCACCCCCACACTGTCCTCACCCCACACTGTCCCCACCCCCACACTGTCCTCACCCCCACAATGCCCTCACCCCCACACTGTCCTCACCCCCACATTGTCCCCACAATGTCCCCACCCCCACACTGTCCCCACCCCCACATTGTCCCCACCCCCACAATGTCCCCACCCCCACACTGTTCTCACCCCCACATTGTCCCCACCCCCACAATGTCCCCACCCCCACACTGTTCTCACCCCCACACTGTCCCCACCCCACACTGCCCTCACCCCCACACTGTCCCCACCCCCACATTGTCCCCACCCCCACACTGTCCCCACCCCCACACTGTCCCCACCCCCACACTGTTCTCACCCCCACACTGTCCTCACCCCCAAACCACTCTCACCCCCACACCACCCTCACCCCCACACTGTCCTCACCCCCATCCCATTCTCACCCCCACACCACCCTCACCCTCACCTCCACACCATCCCCACCCCCACACTGTCCTCACTCCCACACTGTCCTCACCCCCACACTTTCCCCACCCCCACACTGTCCCCACCCCCACACTGTCCCCACCCCCAAACCATCCTCACCCCCTCACTGTCCTCACCCCTAATCCATCCTCACCCCCACACTGTCCTCACCCCCACACTGTCCCCACCCCCACACTGTACTCACCCCCACACCACTCTCACCCTCACCCCACCCTCACCTCCTCACCACCTCCACATCACCCTCACCCCCACACTGTCCTCACCCCCACAGCCCCCTCACCCCCAAACCATCCTCACCCCCACTTTGTCCTCACCCCCACACCACCTTCACCCTCGCCCCACCCTCACCTCCACACCACCCTCACCCTCATCTCACCCTCACCCCCAAACCATCGTCACCCCCACACTGTCCTCACCCCCACAGCCTCCTCACCCCCAAACCATCCTCACCCCCACATTGTCCTCACCCCCACACCACCTTCACCCTCACCCCACCCTCACCTCCACACCACCCTCACCCTCACCTCACCCCCAAACCATCGTCACCCCCACACTGTCCTCACCCCCACATTGTACCCACCCCAACACTGTCAGCATCCCCACACGGTACCCACCCCACACTGTCCCCTTCCCACACTGTCCCCACCCCCACACTGTCCTCACCCCCACACTGTCGTCATCCCCACACGGTACCCACCCCACACTGTCCTCGCCCCCACACTGTCCTCACCCCCACACTGTCCCCACCCCCACACTGTCCTCACCCCCACACTGTCCTCACCCCCACACTGTCCCCACCCCCACATTGCCCTCACCCCACCACCCTCACCATCACCCCCAAACCATCATCACCCCCACACTGTCCCCACCCCCACAGCCCCCTCACCCTCAAACCATCCTCACCCCCACACTGTCCTCACCCCCACACTGCCCTCACCTCCACATCACCCTCACCTCCACCCTCACCACCCGTATTACCCCCTGGCACGCGGATTAATCATGAGCCTTGTCTTGTGTCTTGCAGGACCGGCTGGTGATGGGCGGTCCATCTGGTGCGCCCGCTCCCAGCCAGTGACACAGCCTGAACCACCCTGTCTGCTGACCACCGACGAGGACAGTAGCACGATGGCAGCCCTCGACAAGAGACCCATGACACCCCGGAGCTCGAGTCCGGGAATCACACGGATTTCCCGTCACAGTTCTCTCCAACACCCTCCACCATCCCAGAGACACTCACCTCGGTTGGGCATGTTAGTGAAGAGGCTCCTGGGACACCCCTTGGTGCGCACCAGACATGTGCTGCGGCAGATCAGGTGGAGGCAGGAACACCCAGGGGGGTGGACGGTTGGAGGGCAGGCTGATCCCAGGGTCTGGCTGCTGTTCAGACGGGCCTCGGGCTTCTGGAAAGGACAGTCCCATCGATTGTGGAGATACAGTCGCAGAGCCAGGGACTACATGAGGGGTTGGCAACGAGCATCCAGCACCTGCGGGTGCAGTTGGTGGAGTCGTGCCGTGTGCAGCAGCAGTAGGTGGTGCCAACAGCGCGTGCCCCCAGGCCAACACTGCACGGGTGGCATCTGCGGTGGAGGCATTGGGGTGGCGGTTGCGGCAGTGGATCAGCATGTCCAAGGCCTGGGGCACTCTGTGCAGGCGCTGGCCGAGGCCCAGGGCAGGGTTGCCTTCTCACAGGTGACCATTTCCCAGGGCCACCTGGACATTGCAGCGGCGCTCCTGAGCGTGGCCCAGTCACAGCAGGCCATGGCTGGGAACGTTGGTGGCATTGCCCAGGCGCTGACTGATGTGGCGCAGACACAGAGGGAGGTCTAGTCCGGGAGGGAGGTGGCCCAGTCCCAGGGGGAGATGGTGCAGTCGCTGGCTGATGTGACACAGACCCTCAGGGTGGTGGCACAGCTGCATTGTAATGTGGCGTAGTCCCAGATGGAGATAGTTCACTCCCTGTGCTCCATGCCGTGATCCTGTGGACCCAGGTTGAGACCAGAGCGGGCCTCCAGTGCTGGCAACGCCAGGTGGCAGGGAGCCTCAGGGGTTAGCTCCGCTCGCACCCCCGTCCCATGGAGTGGCCTGGGGGCCATCGGGCATCCCGAGCGAGGAGGAGGTGATGGGGCCCGTGCCAGTGACTTGTGCAGGGGAGGTGCCAGAACACCACTGCACCTCAGACTCACCACCTCCTGTCTCTAGTGCATCTTGTGGGCAGCGGGAAGAACAGGGCGGCACCACACCACCCATCCAGGCCCGGTCGCCCGAGAAGACAGCTGCCAACGGGGACCCAGGTCACAGGGCGGGAATCGTAGCAGGCCGTCTCCACTCCTGATGTATCGTCTGGGGATCCCCATACCACTTTCACCCCCACACTACCCTCACCCTCACCCCCACACCATCCCCACCCCCACACTGTCCCCACCCCCACACTGGCCCCACCCCCACACTACCCTCACCCCAACACTGTCCCCACCCCCATACTGTCCCCACCCCCACACTGTCCTCACCGCACCACCCTCACCCCCACACTGTCCTCAACCCACAATGTCCTCACCCCCACAATGTCCTCACCCCCACACTGTCCTCACCCCCACAATGTCCTCACCCCCACACTGTCCTCACACCCCACACTGTCCCCACCCCCACAATGTCCCCACCCCCACATTGTTCCCACCCCCACACTGTCCCCACCCCACATTGTCCCCACCCCCACAATGTCCCCACCCCCACACTGTTCTCACCCCCACACTGTCCCCACCCCACACTGCCCTCACCCCCACACTGTCCCCACCCCCACATTGTCCCCACCCCCACACTGTCCCCACCCCCACACTGTCCCAACCCCCACACTGTCCTCACCCCCACACTGTCCTCACCCCCAAACCACTCTCACCCCCAAATCACCCTCACCCCCACACTGTCCTCATCCCCATACCACTCTCACCCCCACACTACCCTCACCCTCACCCCCACACCATCCCCACCCCCACACTGTCCCCACCCCCACATTGTCATCACCGCACCACCCTCACCCCCACACTGTCCTCACCCCCACACTGTCCTCACCCCACCACCCTCACCCTCACCCCCACACTGTCCTCACCCCCACACTGTCCTCACCCCCACACTGTCCTCACCCCACACTGTCCCCACCCCCACACTGTCCTCACCCCCACAATGTCCTCACCCCCACACTGTCCTCACCCCCACATTGTCCCCACAATGTCCCCACCCCCACACTGTCCCCACCCCCACATTGTCCCCACCCCCACAATGTCCCCACCCCCACACTGTTCTCACCCCCACATTGTCCCCACCCCCACAATGTCCCCACCCCCACACTGTTCTCACCCCCACACTGTCCCCACCCCACACTGCCCTCACCCCCACACTGTCCCCACCCCCACATTGTCCCCACCCCCACACTGTCCCCACCCCCACACTGTCCCCACCCCCACACTGTTCTCACCCCCACACTGTCCTCACCCCCAAACCACTCTCACCCCCACACCACCCTCACCCCCACACTGTCCTCACCCCCATCCCATTCTCACCCCCACACCACCCTCACCCTCACCTCCACACCATCCCCACCCCCACACTGTCCTCACTCCCACACTGTCCTCACCCCCACACTTTCCCCACCCCCACACTGTCCCCACCCCCACACTGTCCCCACCCCCAAACCATCCTCACCCCCTCACTGTCCTCACCCCTAATCCATCCTCACCCCCACACTGTCCTCACCCCCACACTGTCCCCACCCCCACACTGTACTCACCCCCACACCACTCTCACCCTCACCCCACCCTCACCTCCTCACCACCTCCACATCACCCTCACCCCCACACTGTCCTCACCCCCACAGCCCCCTCACCCCCAAACCATCCTCACCCCCACTTTGTCCTCACCCCCACACCACCTTCACCCTCGCCCCACCCTCACCTCCACACCACCCTCACCCTCATCTCACCCTCACCCCCAAACCATCGTCACCCCCACACTGTCCTCACCCCCACAGCCTCCTCACCCCCAAACCATCCTCACCCCCACATTGTCCTCACCCCCACACCACCTTCACCCTCACCCCACCCTCACCTCCACACCACCCTCACCCTCACCTCACCCCCAAACCATCGTCACCCCCACACTGTCCTCACCCCCACATTGTACCCACCCCAACACTGTCAGCATCCCCACACGGTACCCACCCCACACTGTCCCCTTCCCACACTGTCCCCACCCCCACACTGTCCTCACCCCCACACTGTCGTCATCCCCACACGGTACCCACCCCACACTGTCCTCGCCCCCACACTGTCCTCACCCCCACACTGTCCCCACCCCCACACTGTCCTCACCCCCACACTGTCCTCACCCCCACACTGTCCCCACCCCCACATTGCCCTCACCCCACCACCCTCACCATCACCCCCAAACCATCATCACCCCCACACTGTCCCCACCCCCACAGTCCCCTCACCCTCAAACCATCCTCACCCCCACACTGTCCTCACCCCCACACTGCCCTCACCTCCACATCACCCTCACCTCCACCCTCACCACCCGTATTACCCCCTGGCACGCGGATTAATCATGAGCCTTGTCTTGTGTCTTGCAGGACCGGCTGGTGATGGGCGGTCCATCTGGTGCGCCCGCTCCCAGCCAGTGACACAGCCTGAACCACCCTGTCTGCTGACCACCGACGAGGACAGTAGCACGATGGCAGCCCTCGACAAGAGACCCATGACACCCCGGAGCTCGAGTCCGGGAATCACACGGATTTCCCGTCACAGTTCTCTCCAACACCCTCCACCATCCCAGAGACACTCACCTCGGTTGGGCATGTTAGTGAAGAGGCTCCTGGGACACCCCTTGGTGCGCACCAGACATGTGCTGCGGCAGATCAGGTGGAGGCAGGAACACCCAGGGGGGTGGACGGTTGGAGGGCAGGCTGATCCCAGGGTCTGGCTGCTGTTCAGACGGGCCTCGGGCTTCTGGAAAGGACAGTCCCATCGATTGTGGAGATACAGTCGCAGAGCCAGGGACTACATGAGGGGTTGGCAACGAGCATCCAGCACCTGCGGGTGCAGTTGGTGGAGTCGTGCCGTGTGCAGCAGCAGTAGGTGGTGCCAACAGCGCGTGCCCCCAGGCCAACACTGCACGGGTGGCATCTGCGGTGGAGGCATTGGGTCGGCGGTTGCGGCAGTGGATCAGCATGTCCAAGGCCTGGGGCACTCTGTGCAGGCGCAGGCCGAGGCCCAGGGCAGGGTTGCCTTCTCACAGGTGACCATTTCCCAGGGCCACCTGGACATTGCAGCGGCGCTCCTGAGCGTGGCCCAGTCACAGCAGGCCATGGCTGGGAACGTTGGTGGCATTGCCCAGGCGCTGACTGATGTGGCGCAGACACAGAGGGAGGTCTAGTCCGGGAGGGAGGTGGCCCAGTCCCAGGGGGAGATGGTGCAGTCGCTGGCTGATGTGACACAGACCCTCAGGGTGGTGGCACAGCTGCATTGTAATGTGGCGTAGTCCCAGATGGAGATAGTTCACTCCCTGTGCTCCATGCCGTGATCCTGTGGACCCAGGTTGAGACCAGAGCGGGCCTCCAGTGCTGGCAACGCCAGGTGGCAGGGAGCCTCAGGGGTTAGCTCCGCTCGCACCCCCGTCCCATGGAGTGGCCTGGGGGCCATCGGGCATCCCGAGCGAGGAGGAGGTGATGGGGCCCGTGCCAGTGACTTGTGCAGGGGAGGTGCCAGAACACCCCTGCACCTCAGACTCACCACCTCCTGTCTCTAGTGCATCTTGTGGGCAGCGGGAAGAACAGGGCGGCACCACACCACCCATCCAGGCCCGGTCGCCCGAGAAGACAGCTGCCAACGGGGACCCAGGTCACAGGGCGGGAATCGTAGCAGGCCGTCTCCACTCCTGATGTATCGTCTGGGGATCCCCATACCACTTTCACCCCCACACTACCCTCACCCTCACCCCCACACCATCCCCACCCCCACACTGTCCCCACCCCCACACTGGCCCCACCCCCACACTACCCTCACCCCAACACTGTCCCCACCCCCATACTGTCCCCACCCCCACACTGTCCTCACCGCACCACCCTCACCCCCACACTGTCCTCAACCCACAATGTCCTCACCCCCACAATGTCCTCACCCCCACACTGTCCTCACCCCCACAATGTCCTCACCCCCACACTGTCCTCACACCCCACACTGTCCCCACCCCCACAATGTCCCCACCCCCACATTGTTCCCACCCCCACACTGTCCCCACCCCACATTGTCCCCACCCCCACAATGTCCCCACCCCCACACTGTTCTCACCCCCACACTGTCCCCACCCCACACTGCCCTCACCCCCACACTGTCCCCACCCCCACATTGTCCCCACCCCCACACTGTCCCCACCCCCACACTGTCCCAACCCCCACACTGTCCTCACCCCCACACTGTCCTCATCCCCATACCACTCTCACCCCCACACTACCCTCACCCTCACCCCCACACCATCCCCACCCCCACACTGTCCCCACCCCCACATTGTCATCACCGCACCACCCTCACCCCCACACTGTCCTCACCCCCACACTGTCCTCACCCCACCACCCTCACCCTCACCCCCACACTGTCCTCACCCCCACACTGTCCTCACCCCACACTGTCCCCACCCCCACACTGTCCTCACCCCCACAATGTCCTCACCCCCACACTGTCCTCACCCCCACATTGTCCCCACAATGTCCCCACCCCCACACTGTCCCCACCCCCACATTGTCCCCACCCCCACAATGTCCCCACCCCCACACTGTTCTCACCCCCACATTGTCCCCACCCCCACAATGTCCCCACCCCCACACTGTTCTCACCCCCACACTGTCCCCACCCCACACTGCCCTCACCCCCACACTGTCCCCACCCCCACATTGTCCCCACCCCCACACTGTCCCCACCCCCACACTGTCCCCACCCCCACACTGTTCTCACCCCCACACTGTCCTCACCCCCAAACCACTCTCACCCCCACACCACCCTCACCCCCACACTGTCCTCACCCCCATCCCATTCTCACCCCCACACCACCCTCACCCTCACCTCCACACCATCCCCACCCCCACACTGTCCTCACTCCCACACTGTCCTCACCCCCACACTTTCCCCACCCCCACACTGTCCCCACCCCCACACTGTCCCCACCCCCAAACCATCCTCACCCCCTCACTGTCCTCAGCCCTAATCCATCCTCACCCCCACACTGTCCTCACCCCCACACTGTCCCCACCCCCACACTGTACTCACCCCCACACCACTCTCACCCTCACCCCACCCTCACCTCCTCACCACCTCCACATCACCCTCACCCCCACACTGTCCTCACCCCCACAGCCCCCTCACCCCCAAACCATCCTCACCCCCACTTTGTCCTCACCCCCACACCACCTTCACCCTCGCCCCACCCTCACCTCCACACCACCCTCACCCTCATCTCACCCTCACCCCCAAACCATCGTCACCCCCACACTGTCCTCACCCCCACAGCCTCCTCACCCCCAAACCATCCTCACCCCCACATTGTCCTCACCCCCACACCACCTTCACCCTCACCCCACCCTCACCTCCACACCACCCTCACCCTCACCTCACCCCCAAACCATCGTCACCCCCACACTGTCCTCACCCCCACATTGTACCCACCCCAACACTGTCAGCATCCCCACACGGTACCCACCCCACACTGTCCCCTTCCCACACTGTCCCCACCCCCACACTGTCCTCACCCCCACACTGTCGTCATCCCCACACGGTACCCACCCCACACTGTCCTCGCCCCCACACTGTCCTCACCCCCACACTGTCCCCACCCCCACACTGTCCTCACCCCCACACTGTCCTCACCCCCACACTGTCCCCACCCCCACATTGCCCTCACCCCACCACCCTCACCATCACCCCCAAACCATCATCACCCCCACACTGTCCCCACCCCCACAGCCCCCTCACCCTCAAACCATCCTCACCCCCACACTGTCCTCACCCCCACACTGCCCTCACCTCCACATCACCCTCACCTCCACCCTCACCACCCGTATTACCCCCTGGCACGCGGATTAATCATGAGCCTTGTCTTGTGTCTTGCAGGACCGGCTGGTGATGGGCGGTCCATCTGGTGCGCCCGCTCCCAGCCAGTGACACAGCCTGAACCACCCTGTCTGCTGACCACCGACGAGGACAGTAGCACGATGGCAGCCCTCGACAAGAGACCCATGACACCCCGGAGCTCGAGTCCGGGAATCACACGGATTTCCCGTCACAGTTCTCTCCAACACCCTCCACCATCCCAGAGACACTCACCTCGGTTGGGCATGTTAGTGAAGAGGCTCCTGGGACACCCCTTGGTGCGCACCAGACATGTGCTGCGGCAGATCAGGTGGAGGCAGGAACACCCAGGGGGGTGGACGGTCGGAGGGCAGGCTGATCCCAGGGTCTGGCTGCTGTTCAGACGGGTCTCGGGCTTCTGGAAAGGACAGTCCCATCGATTGTGGAGATACAGTCGCAGAGCCAGGGACTACATGAGGGGTTGGCAACGAGCATCCAGCACCTGCGGGTGCAGTTGGTGGAGTCGTGCCGTGTGCAGCAGCAGTAGGTGGTGCCAACAGCGCGTGCCCCCAGGCCAACACTGCACGGGTGGCATCTGCGGTGGAGGCATTGGGGTGGCGGTTGCGGCAGTGGATCAGCATGTCCAAGGCCTGGGGCACTCTGTGCAGGCGCTGGCCGAGGCCCAGGGCAGGGTTGCCTTCTCACAGGTGACCATTTCCCAGGGCCACCTGGACATTGCAGCGGCGCTCCTGAGCGTGGCCCAGTCACAGCAGGCCATGGCTGGGAACGTTGGTGGCATTGCCCAGGCGCTGACTGATGTGGCGCAGACACAGAGGGAGGTCTAGTCCAGGAGGGAGGTGGCCCAGTCCCAGGGGGAGATGGTGCAGTCGCTGGCTGATGTGACACAGACCCTCAGGGTGGTGGCACAGCTGCATTGTAATGTGGCGTAGTCCCAGATGGAGATAGTTCACTCCCTGTGCTCCATGCCGTGATCCTGTGGACCCAGGTTGAGACCAGAGCGGGCCTCCAGTGCTGGCAACGCCAGGTGGCAGGGAGCCTCAGGGGTTAGCTCCGCTCGCACCCCCGTCCCATGGAGTGGCCTGGGGGCCATCGGGCATCCCGAGCGAGGAGGAGGTGATGGGGCCCGTGCCAGTGACTTGTGCAGGGGAGGTGCCAGAACACCACTGCACCTCAGACTCACCACCTCCTGTCTCTAGTGCATCTTGTGGGCAGCGGGAAGAACAGGGCGGCACCACACCACCCATCCAGGCCCGGTCGCCCGAGAAGACAGCTGCCAACGGGGACCCAGGTCACAGGGCGGGAATCGTAGCAGGCCGTCTCCACTCCTGATGTATCGTCTGGGGATCCACCTAGACATAGCGTTAGGGCCCGTAAGGCCACAAAGCTAGACACCAGTTAAGTTGGCATGGGTGCAGGGGCTATGGCATGTACATACCTGTGCACATTAAACACCTATTCATGTTGTTACAACCTGCCTCAATGCTGTCAGATGGGTGGGTTGGTCTGGGCTGGCCAGGGAGGGGGCGTGGGGTTGGGGTGATGGGTGGAGTTGTGGGTGGGCTGGGCTCCCCACCCTCCACCCGCCCCTGACCGCCCCCACCACGGCCACCCCAGGGATCCGATGGGACCGTGTGATGGAATGGTCAGCTCGCATGCAGGGATCACCCAGGTGAACGGTGTGAAGCGCTACCGTGGGCAGGAGTCAGACGTTGACGAGCGATGCAGCACACCAGATCTCCTTGCAGGGTGGGCTGCCATCATCTTCCAACCGATGGGCCTGGCCTGCTGTTACTGCCAACCCAAGGCTCACCCCCCCGTAGTGCGGCAGGTATGTGTCACAGAGGGGATGTGTGATATGGCGGAGGGTGGGGGGGGCGGGGGGGGGGCCATACGGCCGGCGTCATTCTGCAGAACCAGTGTCCGGCCCGACAGTCCACGGTCGTTCCTCTCCGTATCCTACCCCCTCTCTCTCCCTCAGCAGCCAAGGCGGCCGTTTCACGATTTTTAAAAGCACAAGAGAACCGCGCCGTCGGGAACTCAGGCCATTGAAGGCGGAGAATCGCGGAGGCCCCGGAGAATACCGGGCCGGGGCTGCCAATGATATGCAAACTGTACATGAGTTCTCGAATGCATTGACGCCGCTCTCGAGGCGATGGAGAATTGCGATTTGTGTCAAATCGGTAACCGCCACAATTCTGCCGTCGGAACAGATTCTCCGTCCAATTATGTTTCCTGATTCTGGCGTCAGCTGATAGAGAACCCCGCCCGTGGTGATTGTTGGTGTGTCGGGTACTCTGGATCTGTGGAGACTGAGTTTACCTGAGCAGTAACATAGACAGGCTACCAACACTTGTAATAGTACAACTCCATTTTATTTAACGAAGAGCTGTTAAACAGACTTGCACTGTGGGTCGACACTATGTTAGATTGACTGAAGACCTATGCCTAACCTGACCAGCCGATACTGCTAGCACATGGTGGATGTTTGTGCTACTGACTGCGGGCTCTGTCTGTCTCAGAGGCTGCATCCCGAATGAGCGGGAAAACTGGTGACCTCTGTCTTTATAGTGACCGTGCCCTAACTGGTGATTGGCTGCTGTGTTGTGTGTGTTGATTGGTCTTGCAGTGTGTCAGTCAGTGTGTGTCTCTGCACCATCATATACTGATGTGTATATTATGACAATTGTCACATTGCTGATTATGAGATCTTGCTGTGTGCAAATTGATTACTGTATTTCCTACACTACAAGTGACCAATCCTCAAAAATATTTTCCTGACTGTAAAGTGATTTGGGTTGTTGTGAGATTGGAACTGCTGTTTTATATAACCTGTTGCCTGTCCCCTTATGTTCCTCTTATTGCAGTGGATAACGTGGCAGCGTCCGTGAATCATATTCTCAACATCACGCCTGCCTTTGACTCTGAACTGATCCCATCACTTTTCCAATATAGAATCATACAATCCCTACAGTGCAGAAGGAGGCCATTCGGCCCATCAAGTCTACACCGATATTCTGAAAGAGCACCCTACATAGACCCAAATCCCAAACTATCCACGTAACACCACCTAGGGCCAATTTAGCATGGTTAATCCACCTAACCAGCACATCTTTGGACTGTGGGAGGAAACCGGAGCACCCGGAGGAAACCCACGCAGACACGGTGAGAAAGTGCAAACAGAGTCACCCAAGGTCAGAATGGAACCCTGGTCCCTGCTGCTGTGAGGCAGCAGTGCTAATGACTCCGCTGTGCTGTCCTACACTACAAAAAGCAATAATTGAAATGCCTGAAGGGTTCTCAAACCTGAATTGACCAACTTAGCATTCGTAAATCTGTCCCGCTCTACGAGTAATTCCTTTTCTAAAATTAATTTTGTGCAGGTCGGGATGAGGAACATTAGTGGTGGCTATGGTCAGAACTAGGCCTTCATTTCACCCCAATGTGACTTTTGCGGTTAGTCTCCCCGAGAGGGACGGCCAATTTACACAGAAAGAAAGATAGAATTGCATTGCTATAGCACCTTTCATGACCTCAGTTGCCCAAAAGTGCTTCCCAGATAATTAAGCATGTTTCAACTGAAGCCACTGTTGGGATGTTGTGTACGACACAGAGATGATTGATTTTAATCCCACTTTCCAAAACCTGGTCTGCAGCCTTGCAGGTTCCAGCACTTCAGATACAGATAGTTACCTTTTAAATGAGTTGAGTGTTTCAGATTCAACCACCAATGTAGGCAACCTAGCCCCCCCACCCCCCACACACACTATTTCATTGCACTCAATCAGCCTATCGCTCGAAGCCTTTCTCTCATCTATTCTGTAACTTCTCCTTAACCGCATCTGTACTATTCACCTCATCGCACTCTATCTGGAAGCGATCTCCTCAATCCCAACATCTCAAGCGAAACAAGTATCTCCTGAATTCCTTATTGGATTTATTCATTACTTTCTCTCCATCTACCCCATCAGACCCCTTTATGTCAAAAATCTCTGTTGGGTCTGGAGAATGGAGCTCCAATCTGCTGAGGCACTCCTGTTTCCTCTCAGTTCTGCTGTCTGTCAGATATTTAATAGTGTCCTTAGGGGTTCACTTTTCAGATGGCGAGCGTGGGCCACAAGCTGTGCTTAACGGGAAATCATCGACCTGTTTGGCACAGGATGAGAATCAGTTTTGTGATGTTCACCCATTCCCCTGATCCAAGACCACTGTGGTAAACCACTGTAGTGTATAATATGTGTATTGTGGTAAATGGCCACTGTATTATATGTAATGTGGTAAACCACTGCCTGATGGCTCCGCCTCCCCTCGGGCTCGGTATAAAGGTGGCTGCTCTCCGCCTCTGATCCAGTTCGGGATCCGAGGCCCGGACGCTTTCTGTTTAGTTTATTAAAGCCTCAGTTATGCTCACCACTTGTCGTGTGTTCATTGATGGCATATCAATTTAATACACTAAACATCTAAGATGAATTCATCGCTCAAGCCTGACCGCCTGGAGCTGGACCCACAGGCAGCCGACGCCACTGCAACATTCGAGCACTGGCTAAGCTGCTTCGGACCGTACCTTGGGTCCTCCACCGAACACTTCACCGACCTCCAAAAGAAGCGGGTGAGCCCGCAAGCCTTCCTTCTCATCAGGGACGCTCCCTCGTATACGGAGGCGATAATGCTGCTGAAGGGACAATATGTGACGTCTGTAAACGAGGTGTATGCTAGGCACCATCTTGCCACGAGACGACAACGCCCTGGGGAATCACTAGCAGAATTCCTGCGTGCCTTGCGGGTACTCAGCCGGAACTGTGATTGCCAGGCGGTATCGGCTACCCAACACGCGGAGCTGTTGATCAGGGACGCTCAAGTCGGGGGCATGAAATCGAGCTACATCCACCTACGATTGCTAGAAGAGGGTTCACTCGGCCTCCCAGAGACAGTGCAGCTCTCAAACTCGCTGGAGGTGGCCTTCCAGAACATGGAGGCCTACACCTCCGACCGCGCGGCACCCTCGTGGACCTCATGGGCGCCGCCATTTTCCAACCCAAGTGCGGTGCAAGCTTGTGCCGCGCAGCAGCCCGCCAACGTCGGAAGCCCGAAGTGCTACTTTTGCGGCCAGGGGAACCATCCTAGACAACGCTGCCCTGCACGGAACGCGACTTGCAAAGGGTGTGGGATGAAGGGCCACTTTTTGAGAGCCTGCCAGGCCCGATCCCTCCCTAAAACTTCTAGGCCCAGCAGCGCTGCCTGCTGCCTGTCGGGGCCGCCCCCAGCTGCCGGGCCCACCCGGTCGTACACTGGCCGCCACTACCTCTGACCGGCCTACCCATCACCTTCCGAAGCTCGCCTCCATCACGCTCGACCAGTCCGGGCCTCATCACCTCACAAAATCTACGATGACCGTCCGGATCAACAGGCACGAGACGGCCTGCCTTTTCGACTCCGGGAGCACAGACAGCTTCATACATCCAGATACGGTAAGGTGTTGCTCCCTCCCAATTTTACCCACGACCCAAAAAACTCCCTGGCTTCCGGATCACGTTCAGTTGAAATCCGGGGGTACTGTGTCGCGACCCTTACTGTACAAGGCATAGAGTACACTAGCATCAAACTGGACATCTTCCCCATCTCTGCTCTGCCCTATTACTGGGGCTCGACATCCAGTGCCACCTCCAAAGCCTTACTTTAAAGTTCGGTGGACCCCTGCCCCCCGTCACCATCTGTACCCTCACGACCCTTAAGGCTGCCCCACCCTCGCTCTTCACCAACCTCACCCCGGACTGTAAGCCCATCGCTACTAGGAGCAGACAATACAGTGCCCGGGACAGGGCCTTTATCAGGTCGGAGGTCCAGCGACTCCTACGAGAGGGGATCATTGAGGCTAGTACCAGCCCCTGGAGAGCCCAAGTGGTGGTCGTCAAGACTGGGGAGATGCACCGGATGGTCATCGACTACAGTCAGACCATCAACCGGTACACGCAGCTTGATGGGTACCCCCTCCCCCGCATATCTGACATGGTCAATCAGATTGCACAGTATTGAGTCTTCTCCACAGTTGACTTGAAGTCCGCATACCACCAGCTCCCTATCCGCCCGGGTACCGCCAATACACTGCCTTCGAGGCAGATGGCCGCCTCTACCACTTCCTCAGGGTCCCCTTTGGCGTCACCAATGGGGTCTCAGTCTTCCAACGAGAAATTGACCGAATGGTTGACCAGTACGGGCTGCGGGCCACGTTCCCGTACTCAGACAATGTCACCATCTGCGGCCATGACGAAAACCTCCGGCACTTCCTCCACACCGCTAAACTCCTGAACCTCACCTATAATAAGGAAGAATGCGTTTTCCGCACAACCCGCCTAGACATCCTTGGCTACGTTGTGGAAAACGCAGTCCTAGGGCTCCTGGAACTCCCCCTCCCCAACTGCCCCAAGGCCCTGAAGGGATGCCTGGTGTTCTTCTCTTACTATGCCCAGTGGGTCCCCAATTATGTGGACAAGGCCCGTCCATTTATTAAATCCACCATCTTCCCCCTGACGGCTGAGGCCCGACTGGCCTTCAACCGCATCAAGGCAGATATTGCCAAACCCGCAATGCACGCTGTGGACGAGTCCATCCCGTTCCAGGTGGAGAGCGATGCGTTGGACTTTGCTCTGGCCGCTACCCTCAACCAGGCAGGCAGGCCCATGGCTTTCTTCTCCCGGACCCTCCATGCCTCCGAAATTCGACACTCCTCCGTCGAAAAGGAAGCCCAAGCCATTGTCGTAGCTGTGTGACATTGGAGGCATCACCTGGCCGGCAGGCGATTCACTCTCCTCACTGACCAACGGTCGGTTGCCTTCATGTTTAACAATACACAGCGGGGCAAAATCAAGAACGACAAGATTCTGAGGTGGAGGATCGAGCTCTCCACCTACAACTACGATATCTTGTATCGACCTGGGAAGCTCAATATGCTCCCAGATGCCCTATCCCACGGTACATGTGCCAGCGCACAAGTAGACCGACTTCGGGCCCCCACAATGACCTCTGTCACCGGGGGGGGGCACCCGTTTGTTTCATTTTATCAAGGCTCGCAACCTGCCTTACTCCATCGAGGAGGTCAGGACCGTGACCAGGGACTGCCAGGTCTGCGCGGAGTGCAAACCGCACTTCTATCGGCCAGACAGAGCACACCAGGTAAAGGCCTCTCGCCCCTTTGAGCGCCTCAGCATCGACTTCGAAGGACTCCTCCCCTCCACTGACCGTAACATGTACTTCCTCAACATTGTTGACGAATACTCAAGATTCCCTTTTGCCATCCCATGTCCTGACATGACCTCTGCCACCGTCATCAAGGCCCTGCAGACTTTTCATCCTCTTCGGGTTCCCCACCTACATCCATAGCGATCGGGGTTCCTCCTTCATGAGTGACGAGTTGCGTCAGTTCCTGCTCAGCAAGGGCATCGCCTCCAGCAGGACGACCAGCTACAACCCCCGGGGCAAAGGACAGGTGGAGAGGGAGAACACGACGGTCTGGAAGGCCGTCCTCCTGGCCCTATGGTCTAGAAGTCTCCCGCTGGCAGGAGGTCCTCTCCGATGTGCTCCACTCCATCTGGTCGCTCCTGTGCACTGCCACCAACGAGACCCCTCACTAACGTATGTTTGCCTTCCCCAGGAAGTCCACCACCGGGGTCTCGCTCCCGTCTTGGCTGACAGTCCCAGGGCCCGTCCTCCTCCGGAAGCATGCGGGGAGTCATAAATCAGATCCCCTCGTCGAGAAGGTCCTGCTCCTCCATGCCAATCCACAATATGCCTACGTGGCACATCATGACGGGCGGCAGGACACAGTCTCCCTCCGGGATTTTGCACCTGCAGGTTCCCCAACGACCATCACCACCACCCCCGACCCTACACCGTCTCCCTCCACCACTACCCAGCTATTTCAAGGTCCGGCACCCGCAGGCCCACCGGTGGCCATCACCACCACCTCCGCCTCCCCCTCCACCGACTCAACAACTGGGTGAAGAAGAGGACAACACGCTCCCGGACGCGCAGGTCTCGACATCGGTGCTCACACTACAGCCGGGACTGAGGCGATCACGGCGGAAGGTCAAGGCCCCCAACAGACTTGATGTTTAAGTCCTCTTCACCCCTGCTGGACTCTTTTTTTAATAGGGGATGTCATGTGAGGGTACCTTTAAGACATGGATGTTTAAGCAATGTACCTTTAAGAAAACAGTGATGTCAGAGAGTGGGTGGGGTTGAGCTCAGGTCAGCCATTTTGCAGTTGGGTTTTGCAGTTTGAAAAGTGCCTGGCTGGTTTTGCTGAGAGCAGCTAAAAAGTGCCTGGCTGGTTTTGCTGAGAGCAGTTTAAAAGTAGAAAGCCAGTTTGAGACAGCAGCTTGAGAAGTTCTGGTTTGCTGTGATCTGCTTGAAGGGAGAAAGCCAGATTTGAGAAAGCAGCTTGGGTGTGTCTGTGTGTGTCCAGAGAGCTGCAGGAAGAAAGCAAGGTGCTGGAGCTGAAGTCAACCAAGCTAATATATCTCTGCCATTCTACAGAAAATATATATATCCTTCAACCTGATGTGATACTGTTTAAAGATGTTAAGTCTCTTGGAAGTTTGAAGGAACGTTTTAAGGAGTTATTTACTGTTGCAATATTTTCTGAGTTATCTTTGAAGGGGTGTTAAGAGATCCAATGTTTATTTAAGATGTTAAGTTGGGTTCATGAAATAAACAGTGTTTTGTGTTTAAAAACCCACGTGTCCATAATTGTAATCCCACACCTAGGGAAAAAGTCGTGTGCTAGGAAAAGCAGGGAGAGACGGTGTTGGGGGTGGTAGGATCCAGGGTCAAACCGGGCTGGGGGCTCGCAATATTTGGGGTTGCAGGGTAGCCGGGAGTACAGGAGGTGAAAGAGGCCGGTATTCTGGCCTTTGCGTCCCTGGTAGCCCGACGAAGGATTCTTCTTCAGTGGAAGGATGCGAGGCCCCCAAGCGTGGAATCCAGGATCAACGATATGGCGGGCTTTATTAAGTTGGAGAGGGTGAAATTTGTCATAAGGGGATCGGTACAAGGGTTCTTCAGGCGGTGGCAACCGTTCTTGGACTTCCTGGCAGAACGGTAGACAATGGTCAGCAGCGGCAGCAACCGGCGGGGGGGGGGGTTCTATTTTATTTTTGTTTGTTTACACTTGGGGATCTGAGGGGGTGTATATATTTGCTATGTGTTAATTCGGGGTGTTAATTTATTATTTATGTATAGGGAGGAGGGGGTTGTTTTATTTTGTTCTGTATTTAATTCTATTGGGTTCCTTTTTCATTCTGTTGTTGATATTTTGTGAAAAACTCAATTAAAATTATTTTTTTTTAAAAAGGAAAAGCAGGGAGAGGTTGGTTGAACTCCATGATACAATTTGGGGTTCTGAAAACGCCTCGCCCATAACAATTGGGGGCTCATCCGGGATAAAAGTCTATCTATTGGATTGGCTTTTGTGAACTTAAAGACAGTGAAGGATTGTTGCTTTTCCAGTGTGGTATTTTAGTTTAAGTGGGGAGAGTGTTGTGAACAATGGCTTTTTCAGAGGCTCAGAAGTTTTGAGGGTGGAGAATGTTACACGTAGTACCTTATGGACAGAAACGAAAAGCAGACTGTTAGATTTGGCAAGAACATTGCAGTTAACATTACCTGACAAAATGTGAAAAGATGAGGTAATTATGGCGGTGGTTAAGCATTTAAAGTTGCCTGAGATAGAGTTTGACTCATTGGAAATGGCAAAAATTCAGTTGCAAATTAAACAAATGGAACATGAGAAAGAATTAAAGCGGCCGGCATACGAGAGTGAGAGAGAGGAAAGAGAAAGGGAGAGAGAGGAAAAAGAAAGAGAAAGAGAGAGAGAGGAAAAAGAAAAGGAGAGAGAAGAAAGGAGAAAAGAAATAATAGCCCTCGCAGAACAAAAAGAAAAAGAAATGGAGATACAGATCAGGGAAAATTAAAGAGAGGGAGTTTGAACTTCAGAAAATGGCCATGAAACATGACAATCAGTTAAAATTGGCAGACGTAAAGGGAAACGTACAGTTGGATGATAGTGATGAGGATAGTGAGAAAGAGAGTCAAAGTCGAAGGCTTGGTGGGAATCTATTTAAATATGTCCAAGCATTGCCAAGGTTTGACAAGAAGGAGGTAGAAGTCTTTTTAATTTCATTTCAGAAGGTGGCTAAACAAATGAAATGGCCACAGGACATGTGGGTGTTACTGATTCAAACAAAGCTGGTAGGTAGAGCTAGTGAAGTGTTTGCATCACTACCGGAGGAGGTATCTGGAACGTATGAGGAGGTGTAGAAATCCATCTTAAGTGCATGTGAGCTAGTGCCTGAAGCTTACAGACAAAGGTTTAGAAATTTGAGGAAAGAATTTGGTCAAACATACATGGAGTTTGAAAGGCTCAAACAGAGTAATTTTGATAGGTGGATAAGGGCTTTGAAAATAGACCAAACGTATGAAGCTCTCAGAGAAATTATACTTTTGGAGGAGTTTAAAAATTCAATTCCTGATGTAGTGAGAACTCATGTGGAAGAACAGAGAGTTAAAACTGCGAGATTAGCAGCGGAAATAGCAGATGATTATGAATTAGTTCATAAATCAAAGATTGGTTTCCGGCATCAGTTCCAGCCGGTGAGGGATAGAAACTGGGGATATGAGAAATACTCAAGTGGTAAAGGTAAAGGTGATCTGATGGGAGACAATAAAGAGAGTGTACCTCAGATTGAAAAGGAAATCCAGGAGGGTGGAAAAGAAATGAAAAGTTTCAAATGTTTTCACTGTAATAAACTAGGCCATGTAAAGTCACAGTGTTGGTGGTTGAAGAAAAGCACTGGGAAGGCTGATGTGGTAAAACAGGATAAGACAGTGGGATTTGTTAGAGTGATAAAGGAAAGCCCAAGGGAAGCAAAGGAGGTGCAAACGATTGTACAGCCTGTTCAAGAAGTAATTGTTAAGAAGGTGCCAGATGTCTTTAAAGAATTTACTTGTGTGGGTAAAGTTTACTCATGTGTATCAGGAGGAGCAGGTAAAGAAGTCACAATTTTAAGAGATACAGGGGCTAGTCAATGTTTAATGGTAAGAGATGAGGAATTATGTAGTTTGGGAAGAATGTTGCCAGAATAGGTGGTGATATGTGGAATTCAGGGTGAGAGGAGTAGCGTTCCATTATATAAGGTAAGGTTGGAAAGTCCAGTGAAGAGTGGTGAAGTGGTAGTAAGAGTAATAGATAAACTATCTTGTCCAGGAATACAGTTTATCTTGGGTAATGATATAGCTGGATCGCAGGTGGGAGTGATGCCTACTGTGGTTGATAAGCCTGTGGAAAATCAGTCAACTAAAGGGTTGAAGGACGAATATCCTGGGATTTTTCCGGATTGTGTAGTAACAAGGTTGCAAAGTCACAGGTTCAGACAAGAGGAGAAATCAAAGAGTGAAGATGAAGATGAAGTGCAATTATCACAAACAATTTTTGATCAGATGGTTGAAAAAGAACAAGAACAGGTGGAGGATGAGGCGGATATTTTTAGTTCAGGAAAATTGGCGGAGTTACAACAGAAAGATGTAGAAATAAAACGGATATATCAGAAAGCATATACGGAGGAGGAATCTGAGAGTATCCCAGAATGTTATTACCGTAAAAATGATGTCTTGTTGAAAAAATGGAGACCTGTACATATGCAGGCGCATGAAAAGTGCGCAGAAGTTCATCAAGTAGTATTGTCGGTAGGGTATAGAAAGGAGGTGTTGCGAGTTGCACATGAGGTACCAGTGGGAGGTCATTTGGGAATAAGGAAAACTCAAGCTAAAATCCAGAAACATTTTTATTGGCCTGAACTACATAAAGTTGTAGTTAAATTTTGTCAAACATGTCACATGTCAAGTGATAGGGAAACCTCAAGCAGTGATAAAACCAGCACCCTTAATACCCATTCCAGCATTTGAGGAACCTTTTACAAGGGTCCTAATCAATTGTGTAGACCGCTTCCTAAAACAAAAAGTGGGAATCAATATCTTTTGACTGTAATGGATGTGTCTACTAGGTTTACAGAGGCCATTCCAGTGTGTAATATTACAGCTAAAAGGATTGTGGAGGAGTTACTTAAATTCTTTACTAGATAGGGACTACCCACAGAAATTCAATCGGATCAAGAAACAAATTTTACTTCAAAGTTATTCAAAGAAGTTATGGATAGCTTAGGAATAAAACAATTTAAATCAACTGCGTACCATCCAGAATCGCAGGGAGCGTTAGAAAGGTGGCATCAGACATTAAAGACAATGTTGAGGGCGTATTGTCAAGATTATCCAGAGGATTGGGATAAAGGAATTCCATTCGTATTGTTTGCAATTAGGGATGCACCTAATGAGTGTACCAAATTTAGTCCTTTTGAACTAATTTTTGGTCATGAGGTAAGAGGACCACTTAAATTGATTGAGGAAAAATTGGTGGGTGAGAAATCGGAAATTACACTATTGGATTACATGTCAAATTTTAGGGAATGATTAAATAGAGCAGGTGAATTGGCTAGACAACATTTGAAAGTTGCACAAAATGTGATGAAACGTGTAGCGGACAAGAAATCCAAAGTTCGTAGTTTTGCCAGTGGGGACAAAGTTTTAGTGTTGTCACCAGTGGTGGGGGGGCCTTTAAAAGCTAGGTTTTGTGGACCGTATCAGATTGAAGGAAATTAAGCGAGGTGAATTTTGTGGTAAAAACACCAGATAGAAGGAAGACTCACCGAGTGTGTCATGTGAATATGCTTAAAAGGTACTTTGAAAGGGAAGGAGAGAAAAAGGAGGTTTTAATGATTCTAACTCAAAGTGACAAACAAAATCCAGATGACTGTGAATTTGACATACCGCAAATTAAATTGGAAAATGAGGATGTTCTTAAAAATTGGGATGAATTGTTAAGTTACCTTCCAGAGGAAAAACAAACTGACTTGAAAGAGTTATTGATATCACATGGGCAAGTTTGTAGAGATAAATTTGGAAGTACTAAAATGGCTATACATGATGTAGATGTGGGAAATCCTGTTCCGATCAAACAACATCCATATAGACTTAACCATTTAAACTTGGCACAGGTTAACAGAGAGATTGAGAGTATGCTGAAGAATGGCATAATTGAAGTGGGTTGCAGCCAATGGAGCTCACCCATAGTGATGGTACCTAAACCAGATGGTACCCAACGGTTGTGTGGGACGATAGAAAGGTGAATGCAGTTACAAGATCGGACTCTTATCCTGTCCCACCATTGAAGGATTGCATGGAGAAAGTGGGACAATCTGCTTTTATTTCCAACTTCCAGACATGGAAAGAACATTTAAAACAACGTATGGAGTTCTTCGATCGACTTCAGGAGGTGGGTTTGGTGATGAACCTAGCCGAAAGTGAATTTGGAGAAGCCCAAATCACTTTCCTTGCGGAGTTTCCGATACCCTCAAGACGAAGGGAAATAATGCGATTTCTTAGCATGAGTGGATTTGATTGAACATCTGTGCAAACGTTTTGTGGCGTGATTACTCCACTGATGGACTTGCTAAAGGAACCTAAAAAATTTCAATGGACAGCAGACTTTCAACAGGCATTTGACTGCCTGAAAGCTGTGATCACCAATGCTCCTGTATTGGAGAATTGCAAGGGTCTCTGTGGTCGGATTGAACGAAAGTATCTGATTCTAAAGAGAAATGCCAAGGAGTAGAGGAATGGATGGATCGTGCAAAGACTTTGTTCAAAGAGACTGTCAATCGAGAAGGATTGCGGTTGGAGGAAGAAGAACAAAGAAAAATGGACTATATTATTATACCTGTTTGCATGTGTTGTTTTTAAAAAAAAACGAAAAGGTATATTTACTGTGTACATTTCTTAGTGGATGGTGCAAAAGTGAAAACTGAAACCATCTTGAAGTTAATGTTTTTTTTTTCTTCGGGGGAGGTGTCACGTGAGAGTACCTTTAAGACATGGGTGTTTAAGCAATGTACCTTTAAGAAAACAGTGATGTCAGAGAGTGGGTGGGGCTGAGCTCAGGTCAGCCAATTTGCAGTTGGGTTTGGCAGTTTGAAAAGTGCCTGGCTGGTTTTGCTGAGAGCAGCTAAAAAGTGCCTGGCTGGTTTGCTGAGAGCAGTTTAAAAGTAGAAAGCCAGTTTGAGACAGCAGCTTGGGTGTGTCTGTGTGTGTCCAGAGAGCTGCAGGAAGAAAGCAAGGTGCTGGAGCTGAAGTCAACCAGGCTAATATATCTCTGCCATTCTACAGAAAATATATATATCCTTTAACCTGATGTGATACTGTTTAAAGATGTTAAGTCTCTTGGAAGTTTGAAGGAACGTTTTAAGGCGTTATTTACTGTTGCAATATTTTCTGAGTTATCTTTGAAGGGGTGTTAAGAAATCCAATGTTTATTTAAGATGTTAAGTTGGGTTCATGGAATAAACAGTGTTTTGTGTTTAAAAACCCACATGTCCATAATTGTAATCCCACACCTAGGGAAAAGGCCATGTGCTAGGAAAAGAAAAAATTCCATTAAAGGGAGAGGTTGGTTGAACTCCATGATACATTTTGGGGTTCTGAAAACACATCGCCCATAACAGGGGGTGAATGTGGTAAACCACTGTAGTGTATAATATGTGTATTGTTGTAAATGGCCACAGTATTATATGTAATGTGGTAAACCACTGCCTGATGGCTCCGCCTCCCCTCGGGCCCGGTATAAAGGTGGCTGGTCTCCGCCTCTGATCCAGTTCGGGATCAGAGGCCAGGAGGCTTTTTGTTTAGTTTATTAAAGCCTCAGTTACGTTCACCACTTGTCATGTGTTCATTGATGGCACATCAACCACCCAAACTCTTCAGACTGCCGCATCTCATGATGAAGGAATTCTTCACCTGGGTCACAGAGGTGAAAGGCCAATGTCTAACCAGTGTCCATTTATACTTGCCCTTGCTTGACGACAGGCAAGGGACAACTGTGCAATAGCCAATGGCAGAACCCGAAAACCAGGACCAAGAACCAATGACATAGGACTAGACTGAGGGCATGGGGCAGGATTCTCCGCCCCCCCCACCGGGTCGGAGAATCGCCGGGGGGCAGCGTGAATCCCGCCCCCGCCGGCCGCTGAATTCTTCGGCACCGAAAATTCGGCGGGGGCGGGAATCGCACCGCGCCAGTCGCCGGGCCCCCCCCGGTGATTCTCCGGCCCACAATGGGCCAAAGTCCCGCTACTGTCATGCCAGTCCCGCCGACGTGAATCAAACCACCTACCTTACCGGCGGGACTGGTGGTGCGGGCAGGCTCCGGGGTCCTGGGGGGGGGCGTGGGGCGATCTGGCCCCGGGGGGTGCCACCAAGGTGGCCTGGCCCGCGATCGGGGCTCACTGATGCGCAAGCGGGCCTGTGCTGTGGGGGCACTCTTTTCCTTCCGCCTCGGCCACAGCCTCCGCGATGTCCGATGTGGAAGTGACCCCCCCCCCCGCGCATGCGCGAAGATGACGTCAGCAGCTGCTGACGCTCCCGCGCATGCGCGGACTTCCACCAACTGGCGGAGTCCCTTCGGCCCCAACTGGCGTGGCGCCAAAGGTCTTTCCCGCCGTCCGGCGGCGCGCCAACCACTCCGGCGCGGACCTAGCACCTCAAGGTGAGAGGTTGACCCCTAAAGGTGTGGAGAAATCCGCACCTTTGGGGCGGCCCGACGCCAGAGTGGTACATGCCACTCCATCTCGCCGGAACCCCCCACCCCGCCGGGTAGGGGAGAATCCCGGCCATGGTCTCTGTTACTGAGGCCAGTTTTAAATTCCAGGTATCATTAATTGAATGTAAATCCCATCAGCTGTCATGGAACTTGAACTCTTGTCCCCAGAGTATTAGCCTGGGCCTCTGCATTACTAGCCCAATGACATTAACACTATGCCACCGTCTCCCCAACAAGTAGGGATAGGGAGTGATG
The DNA here is from genome assembly GCF_047496885.1 of Scyliorhinus torazame. Classification (NCBI taxonomy): domain Eukaryota; kingdom Metazoa; phylum Chordata; class Chondrichthyes; order Carcharhiniformes; family Scyliorhinidae; genus Scyliorhinus; species Scyliorhinus torazame. Next base: position 115,315,486 of record NC_092719.1, read on the forward strand.
GAGAGAGGTCGAGCCATGGAAGGTGAGAATTTTAAAATGGAGGTGTTTGGGGACTGGGAGCCAATATATGCCGAGGATATAGGGGTGATGGATAAGGAATCCTGGATGACCTTTCACCTTCTCCCTGACTCAGCCCAGTTCTAGAGTCTGAAAACTGCTTTTCAGGATGAGATCAGCTAACATGGGGCAAACCAATGATTTCTACAGGGGCCTTCGCAAGTTTGTATATCTTTTACGTGCTATCCTTTTGAATAGGTCCTTTGTGACAGTTCAGTGGTAGGTTTATTACGGTCATATTAACCCAAGCCAACCAAACATAATTTTCTCAAAAAATGCCATCTTTCCTCTGTTCGAACTTTGTCAAAGACCCGGATTTACCCATGGTGATCGGGGCTCTTGCTACAATCTGGTGAGGTTACAGCGACTGAGGGGGAGCGGCTCCGAGGAAGTGCGCACGTTCTCATGCCATCGTGAGTTTTCACTACATCGTAACTGCCTGGCTGCAGAAATGGAACCAGAGGCCTGTTAACTCGTGCGGCCTCATTATGGGCGATCTTTACCAAAACCGGCGAAGAGACGGCCGTTATGCGACCTTTGTTTTTATTAGGGTTGCGGGAGTTCTTCACAACAGCAACAAAAGATGGCCTTTATTTATTTAGGACCTTTCATTGGTTCAGCAGCCAGTATGCGCAGAGCAAGATTCCACCAACAGTGACGCGACAATGATCAGTATGCTTGGCAGTCAGTTTGGTGAAACAGCTTCTGTCTTGTGCAACGCAGAAGCAGCTGACAAATACTCACCGACCTCCCAACTGCCGTTGGCATCCTCTTGTGTGAACTCTACGAGAGTTCAAATACCTGGAAGATAGCCTTGGGTGCTATATGTGCACGCCAATTTGATAGTGATCATTGTGTGTTATGGCTGCGAAGGATCTTTGCACTGAGCAGCCACGCATAGATGAAGAGCCAGATAGAGGCAGGTTATCGGTCGGCACAGATTCGCTGCACGTGCTGACAAGTCAGAAGTTTGCAGGGCTGTGCAATGACTGGGAACACGGCCTTGAGTAGTTCAACTCCTCCACGAGCAAATGTTCTCTGCAAACTCCGGCAGTCACAACACCAGGGCTGTGGGAAATCTGTCAGCAAAGAAAAACAAATGCCAACCCCATAAAATCTAACGGGTTTCAGCTGTATTCTTGCACATTCATTAACCCCATGTACAGCTGTAAATCACAGCTGGAAACTGGCCAAGGATAATTTCCAAATGCCACATTAACTTAATCCTCCCTTCATCACACCCACATGACACAGGGTAGTTAATAAATATTTCTTTTTTAAAAAGAAAAAGAACTTGCATTTCTGAACAATCTCAGGACATCCATAGAAACCCCACAGTGCAGAAGGAGGCCATTCAACCCATCGAGTCTGCACCGACCCTCCGAAAGAGCACCCTCCCTAGGCCCACTCCCCCGACCTATTCCCATAACCCCGCACATTGATCATGGCCAATCCACCTCGCCTGCACGTCTTTGGACTGTGGGAGGAAACCGGAGCACCCGGAGGAAACCCACGCAGACACGGGGAGAACGTGCAGACTCCTCACAGACAGTGACCCAAGGACGGAATTTAATCCGGGTTACTGACGCTGTGAGACAGTAGTGCTAACCACTGTGCTACCATGCCTCCCATCCCAAAGCACTTTACAGCAATGAAGTAATTTGGAAATATGGGCCCCGCTGTAATGTGGGAAATACGGCAGCCAATTACTCTTCTTCAAACTATTGCATTGGAAACCTTTATGTACATCTGAGAGAGCAGATGGCAACTTAGTTTATGCCTCATCTGAAAGGTGGCATCTGTGTCAGTGTGGCAGCCCAATAATGGAATGTCAGCCTGAACTTGGTACTAGTGTCTCTAGAGTGATAAAGGGCTAATGGGATATTGTTATGATTGCTGGAGATTCCCTGGAGAGTAGGTAATTTATGAGGGATTGTATTTACTCCCAGCTAAGCAGGTCATGGAATTTAGTGGGACACAGATGGTGTAATTAATGGGAGGAGTCAGGTCTGTCTGTAGTTTTGCAGTTTGCTGTAGGATTTTAATTTAACAGCAGTTTTTGCCAAATGCTATTAAGTTGAGCATAGGTGTACAGGATCTGCTCTTGAAAGATACTAACTCTCTCGAAAAGACTCTTCACAGCTAAGCAAATAACCTGTTTTGTTAACTTTATTTATAAGTGGCATCTGAACTGTATTGGGTGCTTAATTGGAAATAGTGGCAGGTGTAGGGAGTAAGTTCAAGTTTTTCCTTTTATTTAAGAACCATTTAACTGTTAACTGTAAAGCTATTTAATTGATGTTAATAGAGTCATAGAATCATACAGAAAAGGCCCTTCGGCCCATTGTATCAACGCTGGTCAAAATCAACCACCTAACCATTCTAATGCCATTTTCCAGCACTTGGCCCATAGCCTTGTATGCCCTGGCATCGTAAGTGCCCATCTAAATACTTATTAAATGTTATGAGGGTCTCTGCTTGCACAACTCTTTCAGGCTGCGAATTCCAAACTCCCACTATTCTCTGGGTAAAAATACTTTTCCTCACATCCCCTCTAAACCTCCTGCCCCTTACCTTAAATATATGCCCCCTGGTCATTGACCCCTCCACCAAGGGGAAAGGTTCCTTCCTGTCTACTCTATCTATGCCCCTCATAATTGTATACATCTCAATCATGTCCCCCTCAGTCTCCTTTGCTCCAAGGAAAACAACCCCAGTCTATCCAATTTCTCTTTATAGCTAAAACTCTCCAGCCCAGGCAACATCCTGGTAAACCTCCCCTGCACCCTTTCCAGTGCTATCACATCTCACCTATAATGTGGATTCCAGAACTGCAGACAATTCTCGAGCTGTAGTCGAACCAATGTTTTATACAGATCCAGCATAACCACCCTGCTCTTAAACATTATGTCTCGGTTAATAAAGGCAAGTATACCATACGCCTTCTTAACTACTGTGTCCACCTGCTCTGCTACCTTAAGGGACTGGTGTACATGTACACCAAGGTCCCTCTGGTCCACAGTGCTTCCCAGGGTCCTGCCTTTTATCATGTGGTAATTCAGTGTTTCAATTAAACTTTGTTTCAATGTAAAAGATACCTATTAGTGAGAGTCATCACTCCTGGGGTGAAGTATCCTTTCCTCTCAGTTTTACAGATTGAAAATTGTTTGGGGTTTGCGTCCGGTCTCCTAACGAAAGTTGCGGTCTAGTCCGGTATCCTAACAGTGATGAAAAGCGCATTCCACTGCCTGGGGCTCCCAGTCATATAACAAGAATCCACGTCCCTGAGAAAACTCTTGGCAGAGAGTCGTGCATCACACACCCGTGCACAACCTTCCCCACAGAATCAGTACTTCCAACAATCTTTCTGCAAGATGGCACCAGTTTTGCAGCTGCTTCACAATGCTCTCTGCAGCTAGCGTTGCCAACTCTGATGAATGGTATTCCTGGAGGGTTCAAATCTGATGACCTCCCGCCTGCCCGCACAATATTTCCGCTTGTGTTTTTCACAACTAACAGACAAAGGCATCCATTAAAGATAAGCAAACGGGCACAATTTGCAATTCTGTCCTGCAGGTGTTCTGTCATCGATTCCTGGAGATTCCAGGATTATCCCGGCGGGTTGGCAACACTCTCTGCCCCTCCTAGGCCTCAACCCGCTCTCTCCTGACTATAATGCTGGGATCTTTGCCTGCTTATTTATTTCTCTGATGGAAGCGAGATAAATAAAGGAAGGAGCAATGTTTAGTCACACACTGCCCTCCATTTTGGGCTCACTTATTGCCCTGATTGTAATGGTGGTTTTATTTTTTACGAGCTCCCCTATTCACAGCAGACATTGGACAGAGGGCATTGAGCTGACACATTCCAGCGAGCTGATTCATGGCAGCAGCTGCTCTCTACAGGCCACCAGGCCACTGTCTGGCCCATCAATCTCTCAGCCTCGACCTTAACATCCAGTCTGATATATGTCAAGGACCCAATAGAGAGACTTGCAGCTTTATTGGAGGCTTCCCCCGCCTCCCCCCACACATCTTTTGCAGATGTCAGAAGGATTGTAGCTCTCCTAGGGAAGGAGGTAAAGCAGCTCTGGGGGTTGATAAGCAAGGAAAGCCATCACCGCGCCCCCCCCCCCCCCCCCCACCTCCAACACCTGCGCCCGAATCCAACCCCAAATGTGAGCTGGCCTCAGTAGGGGTTACCGTCAGGGAACGGGCCTCACTATCTCAGGAGGAGGATAGGGAAGAAACCAGTCCAGTTTCTCGGCTCCTGTCTGCCGCATGGCCTCTCTGGGGACAGGGTCAGGCCCAGCTGTGATACTCCCCCCTCCCTCCCATGGTCGAATAGCCAGAATGCCGGAAGGTAGCCGAGAGTGACCGGTGCTTGTGTGGATATCCCGCAGTATGCCCTGACCCCTCAGGGGAGGAGCAAGAAAATCTGTAGTGAGAGACTCTCATAATGTTCGAGATGTGGAGGACAGCTGAACAAATATATGTTTCCACCAGAAAAGAGTAAAGATAGAAAGGGAATTGGTGAGGTGAATAATGGCGGAGGCCCAGGAAAAGTATTTAAAGAAGTCACAACCTAAGCAAATTTGAAGGGACACTATCCCCAAGGGTATCCTCGGGCAAATCCTTTCTGTTTCTTTACAAAAAATTAAAGTGACACAAACCTCATTGTGACAGGTCCTTTTTGCCCGATGCTATGCACGCTGCATTAACATCATGAGCTGCATTTTTCCTGAAGTAAGTCAACAAGCTTTTCCGATCATTTGAGGTAGATTTTTAACTCTTGCTGGACAGGGTGTTGAGGTGAGTTGGAAACCTGCCTGCAGCAGCTGATATGAGGCCTAGTGGGCTCTTTTAATATCCCCACTCAGACCTGAGTTAAAGTCACTGATATGGCTAGAATCCAATACGCAGGTGCAAAGGAGGATCCCGCAGGCTTTGCGGGCGTGCTAGGGGCTGAACTTGATCAGGCAGAGTAAACATATTTTTGTTAAAAGGAAATCACGTATAATGTTAGGCGAATTGGACATTCTCAATTCTCTCTCTGTGTACCCGAACAGGCGCCGGAATGTGGCGACTAGGGGATTTTCACAGTAACTTCTTTGCAGTGTTAATGTAAGCCTACTTGTGGCAATAATAAACATTATTATTATAACAAATGTATTAGAGTTTTTTGAGGAAGTAACAATCAAAGTGGATAAAGATGGGGAAAATAGAAAAGCATGCAGTATACAATGGAGAGTGATTGCAGAACTCAGTGGTACAGAGAGATCTGGGTGTCCTGGTACATGAAGCACAACATGTAAATATACAGGTATAGCAAGGGATTAGGAACACAAATGGAATGTTGTCATTTATTGTAAGGGGAATGGAGTATAAAAGTAGGGAAGTCTTACTGCAGACAGTTTTGGTCTCCTTAACTAAAAAAAGTATGTAATTGCGTGGGAAGGAGTTCAGGCCGGTTTAGCTCAGTTGGCTATGCAGCTGGTTCATGATGCAGAACGAGGCCAACAGCACAGGTTCAATTCCTGTACCAGCGGAGGTTATTCATGAAGGCCCCTCCTTCTCAACCTTGCCCCTTGACTAAGATGTGGTGACCCTCAGGTTAAATCACCACCAGTCAGCTCTCTCAAAGGGGGAGAGCAGCCTATGGTCCTCGGGGACTATGGCGACTTTACTAGTTCATAGAAGGTTCACTTGACTTGTTCATGTTATGATTGACTTACCTTATGAAGAAAGGTTGACCAGGTTGGGCCTACATTGATGAGAAGATTGTTTTTCTCTCCGAGGGGCGTTAGTCTGTGGAATTCTCTTCCCCAGGAAGCAGCGGAGGCTGAGTAATTGTATTTATTCAAGTTAGAGTTAAACAAATTTTGATAGGACAAGGGAGTCAAGGGTTATGTGGGGCAGACTGCAAAATGAAGTGAAACCACATCCAGGTCACCCATGATCTTATCAAATGGCAGAGCAGGCTCGAAGGGCTGAATGGCCTGCACAGATCCTAAGGCTTATGTTCCAACGTTCCTACATCTTTCTTTTGCTGTCTCTCTCTCTCCATCACATTCTTCTTTCTCTCCATCATGTCCTTCCTTCCTTCACTCTCTCTCCATCACCACCCTCCTCTCTCTCAGGCTGGGTAAATAGCAATTGAATCTCAGCTGTAATCAGATTAGCCATGATCTTATCAAATGGCAGAGCAGGCCTGCCCCTGCTTCTAAGTCGTATGGGGCAGCACGGTAGCTCAGTGGTTAGCACAGTTGCTTCACAGCGCCAGGGTCCCAGGTTCGATTCCCTGCTTGGGTCACTGTCTGTGCGGAGTCTACACGTTCTCCCCGTGTCTGTGTGGGTTTCCTCCGGTTTCCTCCCCCAAGTCCCAAAAGACGTGCTTGTTGGGTGAATTGGACATTCTGAATTCTCCCTCAGTGTACCCGAACAGTCGCCGGAATGTGGCGACTAGGGATTTTCACAGTAACTTCATTGCAGTGTTAATGTAAGCCTACTTGTGACACTAATAAAGATTATTATTACTATGTTCCTATATTGTCTATCCCCTGTAGAACTGAGGGGCTTGCTAGATGTAAAGATCCAGGAGGCCCGAGAACGTAAATTAACTGAAGATTATTTAAGGTCACAGAAATGGCCGCTATGGCGGCATAGAACACAACAGGCTCCGGTCGGGTTGACAAGGATGCCAGTCCCAGCCTGGGCCGGCTTTTACAGAGCAAGGTGTTGAGCCCCAACTGGGCAGGCCTCCACCCACTGGTCGGGAAGCATATATTCTACCAATCCCACGGGGAGATCTATTGGTGTATCACCATGTGCCTCGTAAGGCTTATTATGCTAGGCCATTTCACAGGGCATTTAAGAGTCAACCACATTGTTGTTGTGGATCTGGAGTCACTTGTAGGCTAGACCAGGGAAGGATGGCAGTTTTCCTTCCCTATAAGGCATCAGTTGGGCTTTTATGACAATCTGTAGTTCCATGGTCACCATTACTAAGAGCAGCTTTTTATTCCAGATCCCACATTGGAGTTTGAACTCAGTCTCCGGACCATTAACCCAGGTTCTGGATTGCTAGTTTGATAACATAACCTCCATGGTCGCCTGTTCATGCTAGGCCTCAGGCCTTTGTGCCAGATGCCCCTGGGAGGTTGCCTGTTATCTGAGTCCAGAGTATATGAAAGATGCCAAGGTGGATGGTGAAATCTCCCTGGTTCTCCCCTCACCCCGGAAAGGTGCATTTAAAGTCAATTAAAGTTCAGGTGTTGTTAAATGACCAGCATATTTCATGTCTTGTAGATTCTCGGTGTTCGTGTTTTAAAAAAAATCTCTGCAGTGAGATCATGGGCGTCATTCTCCGATCCCCCAGAGGGTCGGAGAATGGCCGTTGGCCGCCGTGAATCCCGCCCCCGCCGGTTGCCGAAGTCTCCGAAGGGAGAAAAGTCGGCGGGGCGTTATTGGCGCCGCAGACGTCGGAGAATGGCACGGGTCTGCGCAAGGCAGCCGATTTTGGGCCTTTATTGAATATTGAAAATATCGATTTTGGAACATTAGCGGCTGCCGCCACGGCGGCCAACATCGCTGGATGATCGGAAAACATGACGGCCTGGTTGGGGGGGGGGGGGGGGAACGACGACATGTCATCATTGCCCATATCCCCTCCTCCCCACCATCCACCTTGGCATCTTTCATATACTCTGGACTCAGATAACAGGCAACCTCCCAGGGGCATCTGGCACAAAGGCCTGAGGTCTAGCATGAAGTTTGGGTGGAATATTGCCGATATTCTCCCGTCCGGATGGGCTGAAGTCCCGTCGACGTGATGACGGGTCACGTCGACGTAAATCAAACCTCCTTTTAATCGGCGTCAACCTGTGCTCCAGGTTCACGCCGACCAGCGTGGAGGTGAGTGACGGCCTGGGGGGTTGGCCGCTGGGCAGGCGATGGCGTGGCCGCAGTCTGAATGTGTGGGGAGAGGTGTGTCTATGGTTGTGTGTGTGTGTGTGTGTGTGTGTGCGGCGGGGGGGGGGGTGGTTAGAGTGGTCTGGGCTCCGGGGGAGTGCCGGGAGGGGGGTCAGTGCTGGGGAGGAGGATGGGGGGTCCGTGCCGGGGAGTGGGATGGGGGGCCCGTGCCGGGGAGGAGGTTGGGGTCCGTGCCGGGGAGGAGGATGGGGGGTCCCTCCGGGGAGGAGGATGGGGGGTCCGTGCCGGGGAGGAGGATGGGGGGCCCGTGCCGGGGAGGAGGATGGGGGGGGTCCGTGCTGGGGAGGAGGATGGGGGTCCGTGCCGGGGAGGAGGATGGGGGTCCGTGCCGGGGAGGAGGATGGGGTCCGTGCCGGGGAGGAGGATGGGGTCCAAGCCGAGGAGGGGGATGGGGGGGAGGGGGGGGGGCGTGCCGGGGAGGAGGATGGGGGGCCCGTGCCGGGGAGGAGGTTGGGGTCCGTGCCGGGGAGGAGGATGGGGGGTCCGTGCCGGGAGGAGGATGGGGGGTCCGTGCCGGGGAGGAGGATGGGGGGCCCGTGCCGGGGAGGAGGATGGGGTCCGTGCCGGGGAGGAGGATGGGGGGGTCCGTGCCGGGGAGGAGGATGGGGGGTCCGTGCCGGGGAGGGGATGGGGGTCCGTGCCGGGGAGGGGGATGGGGGGGGGGGCGTGCCGTGGAGGAGGATGGGGGCCCGTGCCGGGGAGGGGTCCATGCTGGGGAGGAGGATGGGGGGTCCGTGCCGGGGAGGAGGATGGGGTCCGTGCCGGGGAGGAGGATGGGGGGTCCGTGCCGGGGAGGAGGATGGGGGTCCGTGCCGGGGAGGAGGATGGGGGGTCCGTGCCGGGGAGGGGGATGGGGGGCCCGTGCCGGGGAGGGGGGTGGGGGTCCGTGCCGGGGAGGGGAATGGGGGGCCCGTGCCGGGGAGTGGGATGGGGGGGGGTCCGTGCTGGGGAGGAGGATGGGGGGTCCGTGCCGGGGAGGAGGATGGGGTCCGTGCCGGGGAGGAGGATGGGGTCCGAGCCGAGGAGGGGGATGGGGGGGGGGGGCGTGCCGGGGAGGAGGATGGGGTCCGTGCCGGGGAGGAGGATGGGGGGTCCGTGCCGGGGAGAGAGGATGGGGGGTCCATGCCGGGGAGGAGGATGGGGGGCCCATGCCGGGGAGGAGGTTGGGTCCGTGCCGGGGAGGAGGATGGGGGGCCCGTGCCGGGGAGGGATGCGAGGGCAAGTGAGTTGGTCCACCTGGCCAGGTGCCAGCCTCCAACAGTTGGACCTATGCGGTCCATGCCACCTGGCTGGGGGAGGAGGGGATATGGGCAATGATGACATGTCGTCGTTCCCCCCCCCCCCCCCCCCCCCCCAACCAGGCCGTCATGTTTTCCGATCATCCAGCGATGTTGGCCGCCGTGGAGGCAGCCGCTAATGTCTATGTTGCCCTGGATGAGGAGGAGGAGGAGGGGGACGGGGAGGAGCGTGCCAGAGAGGCGGCGCAGTCTGCCGCAGAGGGGCAGGCGGCAGCCGCCCAGGCTGGAGGGACACCTGACCGACAGGCCGAGGAGGGGAGGAGGACATCGCTGCCCCACGGCAACGGAGGCACCCGAGGGCGCCCCGTGTGTACCGGCCCCGGCAGTCATACCAGGACCTCACAGACCGGGAATGCAGGAGACTCAGGATGAGGCGGGAAACCGTGGCACACATCTGCCACCTGCTGGCACACCTGTCACCGCGTGGCACTGGCGGGGGACACCCTCTCCCCGTGTCCGTCAAGGTTACGGTGGCCCTGAACTATTATGCAACGGGGTCATTCCAGGCACCGAGTGGGGACCTGTCCGGCATATCGCAGACATCGGTGCACCGGTGCATCCGGGCAGTGACAGATGCCCTATATGCCATGGCGCACCGCTACATCCGCTTCCCTGTGGACCGGGCCAGCCAAGATGCCCGGGCCGTGGGCTTCTCTGCCGTGGCCGGGTTCCCCATGGTACAGGGCGCGATTGATGGGATGCACGTCGCCGTGCGGCCACCTGCAGATAACAGGGCCGTGTTCACCAATAGGAAGGGGACCTATTCGATGAACATACAGGTGGTCTGCGACCACCGCATGATGATCCTGCACGTCTGCGCCCGTTACCCAGGCAGTGTACACGACTCATACGTGTTGTCGCGGTCATCCATCACCGGCATGTACGAGGGACGCCATCCCCGGCTGAGGGGCTGGTTGCTGGGCGACAGGGGCTACCCATTGCGATCATGGCTGATGACGCCTATACGGAGGCCACGCAATGAGGCGGAGAACCGCTACAATGATGCCCATGTAGCGACAAGGGGAGTGATAGAGAGGTGCTTTGGCGTGCTGAAGATGCATTTCAGGTGCCTGGACCTCTCTGGGGGCGCCCTCCAGTATTGGTCAGATAGGGTCGGCCGCATCATTGTGGTGTGCTGCGTCCGCACAACATAGCCCAGCAGAGGGGCCATCCGACGCCCCCCCCGACATCTGGCGCTGCCAGTCCTGGAGGCCCATGCTGGTATTGACAGGGATCTGCAGGTTTGCAGCCATGGAGCCCAGGGATTGGCAAACCCTGTCTGTGACTGTGCGACGCCGGCTCGCACATGGCCAATGGCGCCGATGCCCTCAGCGATGGCCTGCTGAGACTGGGCCATGGACTGCTGAGACTGGGCTATGGCCTGCAGAGACTGGGCTATGGCCTGCTGAGACTGGGCCATGGCCTGCAGAGACTGGGCCATGGCGTTGAGCGCCTCTGCCATCTGGCGCTGGCACTGGCTCATGGCCTCCTGTGAGAGGGCAGCCATGTCCTGGGCCACAGCCGCCGCCTGCACGGAAAGCCCCAGGCCTCGCAAACCGTTCCCATGTCTGACACCGTCGCACCCATTGCCTCCATCGCGGACGCCACCCGTGCGGTGTCGGCCTGGGTGGCACGTATGACCGGCACCACTCCCAGCTCCTGGACGCGGGTGGACTCTTCCACCTGCGACTGCAGCCGCCGCAAGCCGGCCGTCACCCTCTTCGCTCGTCTCCGGGTCGATGGTTGCATCGGATCTATGGGTGGCTTTGGTGACTCCAGGAACCCGGGATCCATCTGGGCGGCAGATGTTCGCTTGGGCTGGGCTGCCCTCTGACCGCACGACCCCTCTGCTGCTCCTACCTCCACCTGCTGTACCGGGACGGCTGTGTTGTGCGCACCAGTGAGTGTACCAGGCGCCTCATCACTAAAGTGCCCAACCGAGGTGAGTGTTTCTGCGATGGTGTAGGGTGTTGGTGACAGCAGTGGCGTTGTGTCGTGCTCTTCGTCCCACTCTGAGTCCATGGCACTTTGGGGTGGGGGTTCGTCTCCACCCATCCACTCTGAGTCACTGTCCGGTATTTCGTCTTCCTGGGTAGGGGTGTCCTGGGTAGTGGTGTCCTGGCTCGGATGTGACGGGGGCCTGTGGCTGCCCCTCTCGTCGCTGGGTGGCACACGCCTGCGTCGTCGCACCCGCACGTGACGGGGGCGTCGTCTCCCTGTTGCTCCAGGTCTCTCCGTCTCCCGTGGTGTGCGAGGGGCATCCTGCGGGCATCGCATGCCGGAGGGTCCGGGTCTCTCCGTCTCCCGTGGTGTGCGAGGAGCATCCTGCGGGCATCGCATGCCGGAGGGTCCGGGTCTCTCCATCTCCCGTGGTGTGCGAGGGGCATCCTGCGGGCGTCGCATGCCGGAGGGTCCGGGTCTCTCCGTCTCCAGTGGCCTCCGAGGGGCATCCTGCGGGCGTCGCATGCTGGAGGGTGCGGGTCTCTCCGTCTCCCGTGGCCGCCGAGGGCATCCTGCGGGCGGTCTGCATCTGCGGGGATGGGTGCCTGGACGTTTGCTCCTGCGATACACAATGAAGCATGCATGCTTAGACACGCAGGCAGTGATCAGGTGCTATGGGGGAGGGGGATATAGGGGAGGGGGGATATGGGGACGGGCTGTCGGTGGCTCACTTGCTAGTACGCCCCCGACCTCTGCATCAGCAACCTCCCGGTCCTCAGGTCCGCCAGCCAGTTCCAGGGCCCTTTCCTCGTGTACGGTCAGTGGCCTCTCATCAGCGGGGCCTCCTCCAGTCCTCACATGCTCCCTATTGTTGTGTGCGCGCTTCTCCTGTGGGGGGCGGGGGGGGTGGCAGGGGTAAAAGGCAACACTGTTAGGCAGGTATATGAATGCACGCCATCGGTTGCGCGTGTATTGCAGAGGTTCAGGTTAGGGCTGGATTCAATTGGGGATATGGGGGAGGGGGGGATATGGGGAGGGGGGATATGGGGGAGGGGGGATATGGGGAGGGGGGATATGGGGAGGGGGGATATGGGGGAGGGGGGCTATGGGGGAGGGGGGATATGGGGGAGGGGGGATATGGGGGATATGGGGGATATGGGGGAGGGGGGATATGGGGGAGGGGGCATATGGGGAAGGGGGGATATGGGGGATATGGGGGAGGGGGATATGGGGAGGGGGGATATGGGGAGGGGGGATATGGGGGAGGGGGGATATGGGGTATATGGGGAGGGGGGATATGGGGGAGGGGGAATATGGGGGATATGGGGAGGGGGATATGGGGGAGGGGGATATGGGGGATAAGGGGGGCGGGGAGCTCACCCCTGCCTGCTCTGACAAGGTCGTTCACCTTCTTGTGGCACTGGGTGCCTGTCCGTGGTGTCAGGGCCGCAGCGGTGACGGCCTCTGCCACCTCCCTCCACAGACGCCGGCTGTGGCGTGGGGCAACTCTGCGGCTGTGCCCGGGATACAGGGCATCCTCCTCTGCTCCACCGCGTCCAGGAGCGCCTCCACATCCCGTGACTGGAACCTCGGGGCTGAGCGGCGGCCGGCTATCCGGTCGGGTGTTCCAGTCGGGTGTGGGGGGAGCAGCGCGGCCTTATGAGCCGTCACGCCGTGCGGCGTGTGTGACGCTGCACGGCGTGAACCACGTGAGCAAGCGCGGATCCCGTCACGTCGCTGCTCGCCCATTTTGGGCCGGAGACTTCACGACGATTTTTGCGGCGTGACGCAAGTCGGATTTGCGCCGTTTTTTGCGCCGATCGGCGGACTTTGCGCCGATAAC